>NC_135237.1:583024311-583771811 GCF_051348905.1 Ranitomeya variabilis
CCGGAGGGAGCCCAAGAGCAGAACTCACAAAAGTGCCACTTACAACCACCGGAGGGGAGCCCAAGAGCGGAAATCACAACACCCGCCAGTATGTGTATATGTACATGTATGATCCGGTCACCGGCCAGTATGTGTATATGTACATGTATGACCCTGTCACCGGCCAGTATATGTACATGTATGATCCAGTCACCGGCCAGTATGTGTATATGTACATGTATGACCCGGTCACAGGCCAGTATACAGTGCCTACAAGTAGTATTCAACCCCCTGCAGATTTAGCAGGTTTGCACATTTGGAGTTAACTTGGCATTGTGACATTTGGACTGTAGATCAGCCTGGAAGTGTGAAATGCACTGCAGCAAAAAAGAATGTTATTTCTTTGTTTATTTTTTTTTTTTAAATTGTGAAAAGTTTTTTCAGAGGGTCATTTATTATTTAACCCCTCAACCCCCCAGAATTCTGTTTGGTTCCCCTAAAGTATTAAGAAGTAGTTCAGGCACAAAGAACAATGAGCTTCACATGTTTGGATTAATTATCTCTTTTTCCAGCCTTTTCTGACTATTTAAGACCCTCCCCAAACTTGTGAACAGCACTCATACATGGTCAACATGGGAAAGACAAAGGAGCATTCCAAGGCCATCAGAGACAAGATCGTGGAGGGTCACAAGGCTGGCAAGGGGTACAAAACCCTTTCCAAGGAGTTGGGCCTACCTGTCTCCACTGTTGGGAGCATCATCCGGAAGTGGAAGGCTTATGGAACTACTGTTAGCCTTCCACGGCCTGGAGAGCCTTTGAAAGTTTCCTCCCGTGCCGAGGCCAGGCTTGTCCGAAGAGTCAAGGCTAACCCAAGGACAACAAGGAAGGAGCTCCGGGAAGATCTCATGGCAGTGGGGACATTGGTTTCAGTCAATACCATAAGTAACGTACTCCACCGCAATGGTCTCCGTTCCAGACGAGCCCGTAAGGTACTTTTACTTTCAAAGATTCATGTCAAGGCTCGTCTACAGTTTGCTCATGATCACTTGGAGGACTCTGAGACTGACTGGTTCAAGGTTCTCTGGTCTGATGAGACCAAGATCGAGATCTTTGGTGCCAACCACACACGTGACGTTTGGAGACTGGATGGCACTGCATACAACCCCAAGAATACCATCCATACAGTCAAGCATGGTGGTGGCAGCATCATGCTGTGGGGCTGTTTCTCAGCCAAGGGGCCTGGCCATCTGGTCCGCATCCATGGGAAGATGGTTAGCACGGCCTACCTGGAGATTTTGGCCAAGAACCTCCGCTCCTCCATCAAGGATCTTAAGATGGGTCGTCATTTCATCTTCCAACAAGACAACGACCCAAAGCACACAGCCAAGAAAACCAAGGCCTGGTTCAAGAGGCAAAAAATCAAGGTGTTGCAGTGGCCTAGTCAGTCTCCTGACCTTAACCCAATTGAAAACTTGTGGAAGGAGCTCAAGATTAAAGTCCACATGAGACACCCAAAGAACCTAGATAACTTGGAGAAGATCTGCATGGGGGAGTGGGCCAAGATAACTCCAGAGACCTGTGCCGGCCTGATCAGGTCTTATAAAAGACGATTATTAGCTGTAATTGCAAACAAAGGTTATTCCACAAAATATTAAACCTAGGGGTTGAATAATAATTGACCCACACTTTTATGTTTAAAATTTATAAAAATTTAACTGAGCAACAAAACTTTTTGGTTTGTAAGATTTATGCATCTGTTAATAAATCCTGCTCTTGTTTGAAGTTTGAAGGCTCTAACTTATTTGCATCTTATTAAACCTGCTAAATCTGCAGGGGGTTGAATACTACTTGTAGGCATTATATATATATGTACATGTATGACCCGGTCACCGGCCAGTATGTGTATATGTACATGTATGATCCGGTCACCAACCAGTATCTGTATATGTCCATGCATGACCCGGTCACTGGCCAGTATGTGTATATGTACATGTATGACCCGGTCACCGGCCAGTATATGTACATGTATGACCCGGTCACCGGCCAGTATGTTTACATGTATATGTATGACCTTGTCACCGGCCAGTATGTGTATATGTATATGTATGACCCCGTCACCGGCCAGTATGTGTATATGCACATGTATGACCCGGTCACCAGCCAGTATGTGTATATGTACATGTATGACCCGGTCACCGGCCAGTATCTGTACATGTATGACCCGGTCACAGGCGAGTATGTGTATATGTACATGTATGACCCGGTCACCGACCAGTATGTGTATATGTACATGTATGACCCGGTCACCAGCCAGTATATGTACATGTATGACCCGGTCACCGACCAGTATTTGTATATGTACATGTATGACCCGGTCACCGGCCAGTATGTGTATATGTACATGTATGACCCGGTCACCGACCAGTATGTGTATATGTACATGTATGACCCGGTCACCGGCCAGTATGTGTATATGTACATGTATGACCCGGTCACTGGCCAGTATGTGTATATGTACATGTATGACCCGGTCACCGGCCAGTATGTGTATATGTACATGTATGACCCGGTCACCGGCCAGTATGTGTATGTGTACATGTATGACCCGGTCACCAGCCAGTATGTGTATATGTACATGTATGACCCGGTCACCGGCCAGTATATGTACATGTATGACCCGGTCACCGGCCAGTATGTGTATGTGTACATGTATGACCCGGTCACCGGCCAGTATGTGTATATGTACATGTATGACCCGGTCACCGGCCAGTATATGTACATGTATGACCCGGTCACCGGCCAGTATGTGTATATGTACATGTATGATCTGGTCACCGGCCAGTATGTGTATATGTACATGTATGATCTGGTCACCGGCCAGTATGTGTATATGTACATGTATGACCCGGTCACCGGCCAGTATGTGTATATGTACATGTATGATCCGATCACCGGCCAGTATGTGTATATGTACATGTATGACCCGGTCACCGGCCAGTATATGTACATGTATGATCCGATCACCGGCCAGTATGTGTATATGTACATGTATGACCCGGTCACCGGCCAGTATATGTACATGTATGACCCGGTCACCGGCCAGTATGTGTATATGTACATGTATGATCTGGTCACCGGCCAGTATGTGTATATGTACATGTATGATCTGGTCACCGGCCAGTATGTGTATATGTACATGTATGATCTGGTCACCGGCCAGTATGTGTATATGTATGACCCGGTCACCGGCCAGTATGTGTATATGTACATGTATGATCTGGTCACCGGCCAGTATGTGTATATGTACATGTATGACCCGGTCACCGGCCAGTATGTGTATATGTACATGTATGACCCGGTCACCGGCCAGTATGTGTATATGTACATGTGTGACCCGGTCACCGGCCAGTATGTGTATATGTACATGTATGACCCGGTCACCGGCCAGTATCTGTATGTGTACATGTATGACCCGGTCACCGGCCAGTATGTGTATATGTACATGTGTGACCCGGTCACCGGCCAGTATGTGTATATGTATGACACTGTCATGTCCTGCCTCTCTCTGAAACTGAACTCCTCGTGTTCTCTCCCTCTACTAACCTACCTTTGCCCGACATTGCCATCTCCGTGTGCGGTTCCACCATTACTCCAAAGCAACATGCCCGCTGCCTTGGAGTCATCCTTGATTCCGAGCTTTCATTCACCCCCCACATCCGATCACTGGCTCGCTCTTCTTATCTTCATCTCAAAAACATTTCTAGAATTCGCCCTTTTCTTACTTTCGACTCTGCAAAAACTCTTACTGTCTCACTTATTCATTCTCGTCTGGACTATTGTAACTCTCTACTAATCGGCCTCCCTCTTACCAAACTCTCCCCGCTCCAATCTGTCCTGAATGCTGCTGCCAGGATCATATTCCACACCAACCGTTACACCAATGCCTCTACCCAGGCTGGGTGCTTGTGTGCGAGCGGTGCTTGTGTGTGTGTGTGTGTGTGTGTGTGCGGTGCTTGTGTGTGTGTGTGTGTGTGTGTGTGTATGTGTGTGTGTACGTGTGTGTGTGTGCGCGCGCGGTGGGTGTGTGTGTGTGCGCGCGCGGTGTGTGTGCGTGCGTGCGCGGTGCGTGTGTATGTGTGCGCGCGGTGCGTGTGTGCACGCGGTGCTTGTGTGCACGCAGTGCTTGTGCGTGTGCACGCGGTGCTTGTGTGTGTCGTGTGTATGGGGCTTATTGTATACACCTTGTTCTTACAGCGTGACGTGTTATTTAGAGGTGGGGACCCGCACACAATTCCTGCACTAGGGCCCTTTGCTCTCAGTTTCGGTTCCTGACCTCTGTATAATGCACATATTTAGAATTACTTACGTTAATGTTCTGTCCTATACTACAACCTTTTAGGTGCACGCGGTCAGTAAACGCTGCGGGTTGGATTCTACGTACTTGTGCAGATGTTATAGCACAGTGGGTGGGATATCGGGAAGCCCCATGTCCACTATGGGTCCTGACACAGCTCACCTGTGGAGACGGACATGCGGCGTTCCCTCCAGACAGCAGCATGTACGGTACATTTCTTTCCGGTGAGCGAGGCCTTGGTAAGATGGTGGTTATGAATTGCACTGCAGCGCTTCTGTTTTGCTCGTTTGGCCGTAATTCAGTGTGCGGCCTATAATCCCGTTATGCTGCAGATACAATGCGCGATAACGTGGGAACGTGGCTGCAGTGCATCCGGGACACAAGTGGGAAAAGCCAAATCATAGCTGTTTTCACCAGGGATCACATTTGTTCCCGTTCTGGTGCTTTGAGGTCGGTTACTCGTGATCTTTGGAGTCGTGGGCAAATAGAAATAATCGACCTCTGGATAGGCGGTACCTTTCCAATGGCTGGGGTCCGAATGCTGAGACCACCACGATCCTGAGAACCAGCGCTCTGATGACACCATGTAATGGAGCTGTGGTCGATCATACACCCTGCGCCGCCATTCACATGTGACTCCTCAAATGTCTCCTTTAAGAGAGTGGTGAGGGGCCGAACCGAGGAACGGAAAACTCACTGCTCGGGGTGGGGAGTGTGTGGTGTGTGTGCTGGTGAGGAGTGTGCGGTGTGTGCTGGTGAAGAGTGTGTGGTGTGTGCTGGTGAGGAGTGTGTGGTGTGTGCTGGTGAGGAGTGTGGTGTGTGCTGGTGAGGAGTGTGTGGTGTGTGCTGGTGAGGTGTGTGGTGTGTGCTGGTGAGGAGTGTGTGTGGTGTGTGCTGGTGAGGAGTGTGTGGTGTGTGCTGGTGAGGAGTGTGTGGTGTGTGCTGGTGAGGAGTGTGGTGTGTGCTGGTGAGGAGTGTGTGGTGTGTGCTGGTGAGGAGTGTGTGGTGTGTGCTGGTGAGGAGTGTGTGGTGTGTGCTGGTGAGGAGTGTGCGGTGTGTGCTGGTGAGGAGTGTGCGGTGTGTGCTGGTGAGGAGTGTGCGGTGTGTGCTGGTGAGGAGTGTGCGGTGTGTGCTGGTGAGGAGTGTGCGGTGTGTGCTGGTGAGGAGTGTGCGGTGTGTGCTGGTGAGGAGTGTGCGGTGTGTGCTGGTGAGGAGTGTGCGGTGTGTGCTGGTGAGGAGTGTGCGGTGTGTGCTGGTGAGGAGTGTGCGGTGTGTGCTGGTGAGGAGTGTGCGGTGTGTGCTGGTGAGGAGTGTGCGGTGTGTGCTGGTGAGGAGTGTGCGGTGTGTGCTGGTGAGGAGTGTGCGGTGTGTGCTGGTGAGGAGTGTGCGGTGTGTGCTGGTGAGGAGTGTGCGGTGTGTGCTGGTGAGGAGTGTGCGGTGTGTGCTGGTGAGGAGTGTGCGGTGTGTGCTGGTGAGGAGTGTGCGGTGTGTGCTGGTGGGGATTGTGCGGTGTGTGTGCTGGTGAGGAGTGTGCGGTGTGTGCTGGTGAGGAGTGTGCGGTGTGTGCTGGTGAGGAGTGTGCGGTGTGTGCTGGTGAGGAGTGTGCGGTGTGTGCTGGTGAGGAGTGTGCGGTGTGTGCTGGTGAGGAGTGTGCGGTGTGTGCTGGTGAGGAGTGTGCGGTGTGTGCTGGTGAGGAGTGTGCGGTGTGTGCTGGTGAGGAGTGTGCGGTGTGTGCTGGTGAGGAGTGTGCGGTGTGTGCTGGTGAGGAGTGTGCGGTGTGTGCTGGTGAGGAGTGTGCGGTGTGTGCTGGTGAGGAGTGTGCGGTGTGTGCTGGTGAGGAGTGTGCGGTGTGTGCTGGTGAGGAGTGTGCGGTGTGTGCTGGTGAGGAGTGTGCGGTGTGTGCTGGTGAGGAGTGTGCGGTGTGTGCTGGTGGGGAGTGTGCGGTGTGTGCTGGTGAGGAGTGTGCGGTGTGCTGGTGGGGATTGTGTGGTGTGTGGGCTGGTGGGGAGTGTTACGGTGTGTGCGCTGGTGGGGAGTGTTACGGTGTGTGCGCTGGTGGGGAGTGTTACGGTGTGTGCGCTGGTGGGGAGTGTTACGGTGTGTGCGCTGGTGGGGAGTGTTACGGTGTGTGCGCTGGTGGGGAGTGTTACGGTGTGTGCGCTGGTGGGGAGTGTTACGGTGTGTGCGCTGGTGGGGAGTGCGTGGTGTGTGCGCTTGTCACGATTCACACCGTGACCGTCACCCCTACGTCACGGATTGGGGTGACTTTAGGCCAACGGACGGCAATCACATGTGCAGGGGGGCTTATCTTAGTTATCCCTCCACTGCTACAATGTGATGAAAAACACACACAAGTCTATTGACCTCCTAGTTTACAGCAGGGGCTTATTTTAGGTATCCCACTGCTCTTCCATATACCACAAGCTGCAGGGATTTATGTATATCCCGCTTTACAGCTCTGCTTAAACTTGCAGCTCTCTGGCGCCCCCCCTTACCCTCAGGTCAGATTAGGTACTGCACCTAGGGTAATTAGTCGCCAGAAAGGCTGCCTGCTATGTACTGGCTATTGGGCACGCTGCAGCGAGGCGATTTAACTACTCTCGCTCAGGCAGGAACAATATCAACGCTGCAGTCGCTACAACGACACCCAAAAGCCTGCACACGGTATGCTGCCACCAGCTTTGATTACACGGGTCCGAAGCTAACCCAACACAGCGTAATTCCCTTCAGAAGCCTTAGGGTACGTTTTAGAGCATGAAGAACGAATCTAGTATTTTAAATATTTTACTCCATTAAAGATTAAGGGGAGTGTGTGGTGTGTGCGCTGGTGGGGAGTGTGTGGTGTGTGCGCTGGTGGGGAGTGTGGTGTGTGCGCTGGTGAGGGGTGTGGTGTGTGCGCTGGTGTGGTGTGTGGGCTTCTGGAACTCAGTTTTCGATGCCTTTCACTTGATGACTGGGGTCCGCCCCGAACCCTCCCCCCAAATGGCCCTACTGTCCCTGATACCCAGTTCGATAGCTTCCGTTAAAAAGGGGATCCTGAGATTTTGCCTAATAGCTGCCAGGGCAGTTATTCCCCGGCATTGGAGGTCTACTGAGGTCCCCTCCACGGAGGAATGGATAGCTGAAATGGATAGATTACATCGTCTGCAGTCGCTGGTGGCGGGTGATGGTGATGCTGCATATGTCCAGGGGCGCACCTGGTCCCTCTGGCAATCCTTCAAGGAGAGCACAGGGTTCCTGACTTGGCTGCGTACATACTCATAATTCTCAATACGTGGGCGTGTACATTGCTGGTTTCCCCTTTTCCCCCATTCCCCCCCCCCCTTTTTTTTTTTCTCTCTTTCTTTCCTTTCTCCTATTTCTACAATTGCTTTTCTTACAGGTTCTGTATTTTGTATATAAGGTCTATGTCCCGAGGTGATTCTCAAGATGAGGACCATGTACCCTTTATGTGCCAGAGTTCTTGTTCAACTACACTTGTGCTGTGTTCTCAGAGGCGTAATGTATAGCTCTGGACATTGTAATGATTCTTTTTACTGTTTTTCCTGTTTAAAATTTCAATAAATATATTTACTGAAAAAAAAAAAGAATGCCAAGAGTGTGCAAAGCAGTCATCAAAGCAAAAGGTGGCTACTTTGAAGAACCTAGAATATAAGACATAATTTCAGTTGTTTCACAATTTTTTGTTAAGTATATATTTCCACATGTGTTAATTCATAGTTTTGATGCCTTCAGTGTGAATGTACAATTTTCATAGTCATCAAAATACAGAAGAATCTTTAACCCCTTAACGACCGCCGATACGCCTTTTAACGGCGGCCGCTAAGGGTACTTAATCCACAGCGCCGCTAATTAACGGCGCTGTGGAAAAAGTGAATAGCGCCCCCCAGAGTCGGATTTTCTCTGGGGTCTCGGTTGCCGAGGGTAGCCGAGACCCCAGAGAACATGATTCGGGGGGTTTTTACCGACCCCCGAGTTGCGATCGCCGGTAATTAACCGTTTACCGGCGGTCGCAACAAAAAAAAAAAAAAAACGCGATTTGCCGTTTAATTTCTCTGTCCTCCGATGTGATCGCACATCGGAGGACAGAGAAATGTGGTCCCCAATGGCCCCCAATAGCCCCCCAATACTTACCTACCTCCCCCGGTGCTCCTCGTGTCTCCCCATGGGCGCCGCCATCTTTCTTCCGGGAAAAAATGGCGGGCGCACGCGCAGTGCGCCCGCCGCCCGGCACCCGGATGTTCTTTGGGGTCTCGGCTGCCGGGGGTAGCCGAGACCCCAAAGAACATGATCGGGGTCGGTTTGCACCGACCCCTGCTTTGCGATCGCCGGTAATTAACAGTTTACCGGCGACCGCAAAAAAAAAAAAAAGCGATCAGTTATTTCTCTGCCCTCTGATGTGATCGCACATCAGAGGACAGAGAAATAGGGGGATTCGGGGACCCTATCATACTCACCCGGGGTCCCTGGGTCCTCTTCTGTCTTCTCCTGCCAGCCGGCTTTTTCATCATGGCGGGCGCATGCGCAGTGCGCCCGCCATCTGCTGCCATCTGCCGGCCGGCAGGAGAAGACAAGTTGGGGCTAAAATTAGGGTTAGGGTTAGGGTTAGGGTTAGAGTTAGGGTTAGGGTTAGAGTTAGGGTTAGAGTTAGGGTTAGGGTTGGGGCTAAATTTAGGGTTAGGGTTAGGGCTAGGGTTAGGGTTAGGCTACTTTCACACTAGCGTTTTTGGCTTCCGTCGCAATGCGTCGTTGGAGAAAAAACGCATCCTGCAAAAGTGCTTGCAGGATGCGTTTTTTCTCCATTGGCTTGCATTAGCGACGCATTGCGACGGATTGCCACATGTCGCATCCGTCGTGCGACGGATGCGTCGTGCTTCGGCGGACCGTCGACACAAAAAAAACTACATGTAACTTTTTTGTGCGACGTGTCCGCCATTTCCGACCGCGCATGCGTGGCCGGAACTCCGCCCCCGCCTCCCCGCACCTCACAATGGGGCAGCGGATGCGTTGAAAAAACAGCATCCGCTGCACCCGTTGTGCGGCGCTTACAACGCTAGCGTCGGTACGTCGGCCCGACACACTGCGATGGGCCGAGTACGACGCTAGTGTGAAAGTAGCCTTAGGCTTCTTTCACACTTGCGTCGGTACGGGGCGGTCGCAATGCGTCGGCCCGATGTACCGACGCACGTTGTGAAAATTGTGCACAACGTGGGCAGCGGATGCAGTTTTTCAACGCATCCGCTGCCCAGTCTATGTCCTGGGGAGGAGGGGGCAGAGTTACGGCCACGCATCCGCGGAAATGGCGGACGCGACGTACAAAAAAAAGGTTACATTGAACTTTTTTTGTGACGACGGGGGCTAAAGTTATGGTTAGGGTTGGGGCTAAAGTTAGGGTTGGGGCTAAAGTTAGGGTTAGAGTTGGGATTAGGGTTAGGGTTTGGATTAGGGTTGGGATTAGTGTTACGTTTGGGATTAGGGTTGGGATTAGGGTTAGGGTTGGGATTAGGGTTAGGGGTGTGTTGGATTTAGGGTTTTGATTAGGGTTATGGTTAGGGTTGAGATTAGGGCTGTTTTGGGGTTAGGGTTGTGATTATCGTTAGGGTTGTGATTAGGATTATGGATCGGGTTGAGATTAGGGTTAGGGCTGTGTTGGGGTTAGGGTTGGAGTTAGAATTGGGGGGTTTCCACTGTTTAGGTACATCAGGGGGTCTCCAAACACGACAGCCAATTTTGCGCTAAAAAAGTCAAATGGTACTCCCTCCCTTCTGAGCTCTGCCGTGCGCCCAAACAGTGGTTTACCCCCACATATGGGGCATCAGCGTACTCGGGATAAATTGGACAACAACTTTTGGGGTCCAATTTCTCCTGTTACCCTTGTGAAAATAAAAACTTGGGGGCTAAAAATCTTTTTTGTTGGAAAAAAATATATTTTTTTATTTTCACTACTCTGCATTATAAATTTCTGTGAAGCACTTGAGCTTTCAAAGTTCTCACCACATATCTAGATAAGTTCCTTAGGGGGTCTAGTTTCCAAAATTTGGTCACTTGTGGGGGTTTCTACTGTTTAGGTACATTAGGGGTCTGCAAACGCAACATAACGCCCGCAGACAATTCTATCAAAGTCTGCATTCCAAAATGGCGCTCCTTCCCTTCCGAGCTCTGCCGTGCGCCCAAACAGTGGTTTACCCCCACATATGGGGTACCAGCATACTCAGGACAAATTGGACAACAACTTTTGGGGTCCAATTTCTCTTGTTACCCTTGTGAAAATAAAAACTTGGGGGCTAAAAATCTTTTTTGTTGGAAAAAAATATATTTTTTTATTTTCACTACTCTGTATTATAAATTTCTGTGAAGCACTTGAGCTTTCAAAGTTCTCACCACATATCTAGATAAGTTCCTTAGGGGGTCTAGTTTCCAAAATTTGGTCACTTGTGGGGGTTTCTACTGTTTAGGTACATTAGGGGTCTGCAAACGCAACATAACACCCGCAGACAATTCTATCAAAGTCTGCATTCCAAAATGGCGCTCCTTCCCTTCCGAGCTCTGCCGTGCGCCCAAACAGTGGTTTACCCCCACATATGGGGTACCAGCATACTCAGGACAAATTGGACAACAACTTTTGGGGTCCAATTTCTCTTGTTACCCTTGTGAAAATAAAAACTTGGGGGCTAAAAAATCTTTATTGTTAAAAAATATATATTTTTTATTTTCACAACTCTGCATTATAAACTTCTGTGATGCACTTGGGCATTCAAAGTTCTCACTACACATCTAGATAAGTTCCATGGGGGGTCTAGTTTCCAAAATGGGGTCACTTTTGGGGGGTTTCTGCTGTTTAGGCACATCAGGGGCTCTCCAAACGCGACATGGCGTCCGATCTCAATTCCAGTCAATTTTGCATTGAAAAGTCAAATGGCGCTCCTTTGCTTCCGAGCTCAGCCATGCGCCCAAACAGTGGTTTACCCCCACATATGGGGTGTCGGCGTACTCAAGACAAATTGTACAACAGCTTCTGGGGTCCATTTTCTCCTGTTACCCTTGGTAAAATAAAAATTTGGAGGCAAAAAGATCATTTTTGTAGAAAAAATGCGATTTTTTTATTTTCTTGGCTCTACGTTATAAACTTCTGTGAAGCACCTGGGGGTTTAAAGTGCTCACCACACATCTAGATAAGTTCCTTAAGGGGTCTAGTTTCCAAAATGGTGTCATTTGTGGGGGGTTTCCACTGTTTAGGCACATTAGCGGCTCTCCAAACGTGACATGGCGCCCGATCTCAATTCCAGCCAATTCTACATTGAAAAAGTAAAACGACACTCCTTCTCTTCCAAGCTCTGCGGTGCGCCCAAACAGTGGTTTACCCCCATATATGGGGTATCGACGTACTCAGGAGAAATTGCACAACAACTTTTGTGGTCTAATTTCTCCTGTTACCCTTGTGAAAATAAGAATTTGTGGGCGAAAAAATCATTTTTGTGAAAACAAATGCGATTTTTTATTTTCACGGCTCTACGTTATAAACTTCTGTGAAGCACTTGGGGGTTCAAAGTGCTCACCACACATCTAGATAAGTTCCTTGGGGGGTCTAGTTTCCAAAATGGTGTCACTTGTGGGGGGTTTCCACTGTTTAGGCACATTAGGGGCTCTCCAAACGCGACATGGCGTCCGATCTCAATTCCAGCCAATTCTGCATTGAAACAGTCAAACGGTGCTCCTTCACTTCCAAGCTCTGCGGTGCGCCCAAACAGTGGTTTACCTCCACATATGGGGTATCGGTGTACTCAGGAAAAATTGCACAACAAAATTTGTGGTTAAATTTCTGTTTTTACACTTGTGAAAATTAAAAAAAATGGTTCTGAAGTAAAATGTTTGCAAAAAAAAGTAAAATGTTCATTTTTTTCTTCCACATTGTTTTAGTTCCTGTGAAGTACGTAAAGGGTTAATAAACTTCTTGAATGTGGTTTTGAGCAGCTTCAGGGGTGCAGTTTTTAGAATGGTGTCACACTTGGTTATTTTCTATCATATAGACCCCTCAAAATGACTTCAAAGGTGATGTGGTCCCTAAAAAAAACATGGTGTTGTAAAAATGAGAAATTGCTGGTCAACTTTTAACCCTTATAACTCCCTAACAAAAAAAAAAATTGTTTCCAAAATTGTGCTGATGTAAAGTAGACATGTGGGAAATGTTATTTATTAACTATTTTTTGTGACATATCTCTCTGATTTAAGGGCATAAAAATACAAAGTTTGAAAATTGCAAAATTTTAAAAATTTTCGCCATATTTCCATTTTTTTCATAAATAATCGCAAGTAATATCGAAGAAATGTTACCACTAACTTGAAGTACAACATGTCACGAAAAAACAGTCTCAGAATCAGCGGGATCCGATAAAGCGTTCCAGAGTTATAACCTCATAAAGTGACACTGGTCAGAATTGTAAAAATTGGCTCGGTCATTAAGTACCAAATTGGCTCTGTCACTAAGGGGTTAAATGAGAAGGTGTGTCCAAACTTCTGGTCTGTATTGTATATATGCGTCTGTGTGTATATGTATATGTGTGTGTGTATAAATCACATTTATACTTCTCTGTACACGTAGATACCACATAACATTGGCGGCTTCTACTTGTGCCGCCCCCAGGTGCGTGTTGCAGCGTCTCCTACCGTACACTCATTTCCAGGGGTCAGTTGTGCGCAGAGGAGGCATCGTGGGGACCCTGAGGAACTGCTGCTTCAGTCACGGTGAGTTATACTGCTGCCTCTCCTCCAGCTTTCGGCTTCCATTCTTACCTGACATTCCCATGGCTGATACACTGTAGCGCTACTTTTGGCGCCCCTGCATGGTGCCCCCCCGTCTCCCTCCATGTAGGGATGCAGGCTTACTCGCTGCCCCAGCATGCCCCTGCTCCTGGTTTGTGTACACCCACAGTTCTGGCCGTCCTGTCTGCACAGTCAGTACCTGTCCCAAGTAGCCATCCTGTCTGCACAGTCAGTACCTGTCCCAAGTGGCCGTCCTGTCTGCACCTGTCCCAAGTGGCCATCCTGTCTGCACAGTCAGTACCTGTCCCAAGTGGCCGTCCTCTCTGCAACTGGCCCAAGTGGTTATCCTGTCTGCACCTGTCCCAAGTGGCCGTCCTGTCTGCACCTGTCCCAAGTGGCCGTCCTGTCTGCACCTGTCCCAAGTGGCCGTCCTGTTATGTTGAGCTGGTGGTTAGGAGCACTAGAAATGACCAGATGAGCAAACTAGCAATACAGGACAAGCTCTGGGAAGTGGGAGCTCTGCTGACCGCAACCCCTAATCCTATCACAACAACTAGAAATAGCCGTGGGGCGTACCTGACTCTGCCTAGACGCCTCTTCACAGCCTAAGAGCTAACTACCCCTAAAGATAGAAAATACAGCCTACCTTGCCTCAGAGAATTTCCCCAAAGAAATAGGCAGCCCCCACATATATTGACTGTGAGTTAAGATGGAAGTCACAAACACAGGAATGAAATAGGTTTCAGCATAGGAGGCCAGACTTAACTAAACAAACTGAGGATAGAAAAGGTATCTTTGCGGTCAGCATAAAAAACTAACAAAAAACCACGCAGAGTGTGCGAAAGAAACCACCGCACCGACTCGGCGCGGTGGTGCCACTCTGCATCCCAGAGCTTCCAGCTAACAAGATAAAATCATAATAGCAAGCTGGACAAAAACACAGTGGTAACAAATAAGCTAGCAGGGACTTAGCTTTTGCTGAAGTAGACAGGTCATCTGAAAGATCCAAGAGAACTGAACCAGTACTAGGACATTGACAGCTGGCATCAGGTAACGATCTGAGTGGAGTTAAATAGAGCAGCCAGCCAAGACCTGAACGAGATCAGCTGGAGAAGGAATCTCAGAACCAGCAGCTCCACTCACAGCCACCAGAGGGAGTCCATGAACAGAACTCGCCGAAGTACCATTCATAACCACAGGAGGGAGCTCGAGAACAGAATTCACAACAGTACCCCCCCCTTGAGGAGGGGTCACCGAACCCTCACCAGAGCCTCCAGGCCGCTCCGGACGAGCCAAATGAAAGGCACGAACAAGATCGGCAGCATGAACATCAGAGGCAACCACCCAGGAATTATCCTCCTGACCATAACCTTTCCACTTGACTAGGTACTGAAGTTTCCGTCTCGAAATACGAGAATCCAAAATCTTCACCACATACTCCAACTCCCCCTCAACCAACACCGGGGCAGGAGGATCAACGGAGGGAACCATAGGAGCCACATATCTCCGCAACAACGACCTATGGAACACATTATGGATGGCGAAAGAAGCTGGAAGGTCCAAACGAAATGACACAGGATTAATAATTTCAGAAATCTTATAAGGACCAATGAAACGAGGCTTAAACTTAGGAGACGAAACCTTCATAGGAACAAAACGAGACGACAACCAAACCAAATCCCCAACACGAAGTCGGGGACCAACACAGCGACGGCGGTTAGCGAAACGTTGAGCCTTCTCCTGGGACAATGTCAAATTGTCCACTACGTGAGTCCAAATTTGCTGCAACCTGTCCACCACAGAATCCACACCAGGACAGTCCGAAGGCTCAACCTGCCCTGAAGAAAAACGAGGGTGGAAACCAGAATTACAGAAAAAAGGCGAAACCAAAGTGGCCGAGCTGGCCCGATTATTAAGGGCGAACTCAGCCAAAGGCAAGAAGGACACCCAATCATCCTGATCAGCAGAAACAAAGCATCTCAGATAGTTCTCCAAAGTCTGATTGGTTCGTTCAGTTTGGCCATTTGTCTGAGGATGGAAAGCAGAAGAAAAAGACAAATCAATGCCCATCTTAGCACAAAAGGACCGCCAAAACCTCGAAACAAACTGGGAACCTCTGTCCGACACAATGTTCTCCGGAATGCCATGCAAACGAACCACATGCTGGAAAAACAACGGAAACAAATCAGAGGATGAAGGCAACTTAGGCAAGGGTACCAAATGGACCATCTTAGAGAAGCGATCACAAACCACCCAGATGACCGAAATCCTTTGAGAGACAGAGAGATCTGAAATAAAATCCATGGAAACATGCGTCCAGGGCCTCTTCGGGACCGGCAAGGGCAAAAGTAACCCACTGGCATGAGAACAGCAGGGCTTCGCCCGAGCACAAGTCCCACAGGACTGCACAAAAGCACGCACATCCCGGGACAAGGAAGGCCACCAAAAGGACCTAGCCACCAAATCTCTGGTACCAAAAATTCCAGGATGACCAGCCAACACCGAACAATGAACCTCCGAGATAACCCTACTAGTCCATCTATCAGGGACAAACAGTCTCTCTGCAGGACAGCGGTCAGGTCTATCCGCCTGAAACTCCTGCAGAACCCGCCGCAAATCAGGGGAGATGGCAGACAAAATCACCCCCTCTTTGAGAATACCAGCCGGCTCAGAAACTCCCGGAGAATCAGGCACAAAACTCCTTGAAAGGGCATCAGCCTTCACATTCTTAGAACCCGGAAGGTATGAAACCACGAAATCGAAACGGGAGAAAAACAGTGACCATCGAGCCTGTCTAGGGTTCAACCGCTTGGCAGACTCGAGATAAATCAGATTCTTGTGATCCGTCAAGACCACCACACGATGCTTGGCGCCCTCAAGCCAATGTCGCCACTCCTCAAACGCCCACTTCATAGCCAACAACTCCCGATTGCCAACATCATAATTACGCTCAGCAGGCGAAAACTTTCTAGAAAAGAAAGCACATGGTTTCACCACAGAGCCATCAGAACCTCTTTGAGACAAAACAGCCCCTGCTCCAATCTCAGAAGCATCCACCTCGACCTGAAACGGGAGCGAAACATCTGGCTGACACAACACAGGGGCAGAAGAAAAACGACGCTTCAGCTCCTGAAAAGCCTCAACGGCCGCAGAGGACCAATTGACCACATAAGCACCTTTCTTGGTTAAATCAGTCAATGGTTTAACAACACTAGAAAAATTAGCGATGACCGACGGTAAAAATTAGCAAAGCCCAGAAATTTCTGAAGGCTCTTCACAGAAGTAGGCTGAGTCCAATCATAAATGGCCTGAACTTTAACAGGGTCCATCTCAATAGTAGAAGGGGAAAAAATGAAGCCCAAAAATGAAACCTTCTGAACTCCAAAGAGACATTTAGACCCCTTCACAAACAAGGAATGAGCACGAAGGACCTGGAACACCATTCTGACCTGCTTCACATGAGACTCCCAATCAACCGAAAAGACCAAAATATCCAAATATACAATCATGAATCTATCCAGGTACTTTCGGAAGATGTCATGCATAAAGGACTGAAACACAGATGGAGCATTAGAAAGCCCGAATGGCATCACCAAGTACTCAAAATGGCCCTCGGGCGTATTAAATGCTGTTTTCCATTCGTCGCCCCGTTTAATACGCACAAGATTATACGCCCCTCGAAGATCTATCTTGGTGAACCAGCTAGCTCCCTTAATCCGAGCAAACAAATCAGACAGTAGCGGCAAAGGGTACTGAAATTTGACGGTGATTTTATTAAGAAGGCGGTAATCTATACAAGGTCTCAGAGAACCATCCTTCTTGGCCACAAAAAAGAACCCTGCTCCCAACGGTGACGACGACGGGCGAATATGCCCTTTCTCCAAGGACTCCTTTATATAACGCCGCATTGCAGCGTGTTCTGGCACAGATAAATTGAACAGTCGACCCTTCGGAAACTTACTACCAGGAATCAAATTAATAGCACAATCGCAATCCCTATGAGGAGGTAGAGCACTGGATTTGGGCTCATCAAATACATCCCGGTAATCTGACAAGAACTCAGGGACTTCAGAAGGATGGGAAGACGAAATAGACAACAATGGGACATCCCCATGTACCCCTTGACACCCCCAACTGGATACAGACATTGATTTCCAATCCAATACAGGATTATGGACCTGTAGCCATGGCAAACCCAAAATGACCACATCATGCAGATTATGCAACACCCAAAAGCGAATATCCTCCTGATGTGCAGGAGCCATGCACATGGTCAACTGAGTCCAGTAATGAGGCTTATTCTTGGCCAAAGGTGTAGCATCAATTCCTCTCAATGGAATAGGATACTGCAAGGGCTCCAAGAAAAAACCACAGCGCCTGGCAAACTCCAAGTCCATCAAATTCAGGGCAGCGCCTGAATCCACAAATGCCATAACAGAATAGGACGACAAAGAGCAAATCAGAGTAACGGACAAAAGAAATTTTGGCTGTGCCGTACCAATGGTGGCAGACCTAGCGAACCGTTTAGTGCGCTTAGGACAATCAGAGATAGCATGAGTGGAGTCACCACAGTAAAAACACAGCCCATTCTGACGTCTGTATTCTTGCCGTTCAGCTCTGGTCAAGGTCCTATCACATTGCATAGGCTCAGGCCTCTGCTCAGAAAACACCGCCAAATGGTGCACATTTTTGCGCTCACGTAAGCGTCGATCGATCTGAATGGCCAAGGACATAGACTCATTCAGACCAGCAGGCGTGGGGAATCCCACCATAACATCCTTAAGGGCTTCAGAAAGACCCTTTCTGAAAATTGCCGCCAGTGCACACTCACTCCACTGAGTAAGCACAGACCACTTTCTGAACTTCTGACAATATACCTCCGCTTCATCCTGACTCTGACACAAAGCCAGCAAAATTTTCTCTGCCTGATCCACTGAATTTGGTTCATCATAAAGCAATCCAAGCGCCAGAAAAAACGCATCTACATTACGCAATGCAGGATCTCCTGGCGCAAGGGAAAATGCCCAGTCTTGAGGGTCGCCACGTAGCAAAGAAATAACAATTTTTACTTGCTGAATGGGGTCACCAGAGGAGCGGGGTTTCAAAGCAAAAAACAGTCTACAATTATTTTTGAAATTCAGGAACTTAGATCTATCCCCAGAAAACAAATCAGGAATTGGAATTCTGGGTTCTAACATCGGGTTCTGAACTACATAATCTTGAATGCTTTGTACCCTTGCAGTGAGTTGATCCACACAAGAGGACAGACCTTGAATGTCCATATCTACACCTGTGTCCTGAACCACCCAGAGGTTAAGGGGAAAAGAAATACACAACACACTGCAGAGAAAAAAAAATGGTCTCAGAGCTTCTCTTATCCCTCTATTGAGATGCATTAACACTTTGTGGGCCAGCTGTACTGTTATGTTGAGCTGGTGGTTAAGAGCACTAGAAATGACCAGATGAGCAAACTAGCAATACAGGACGAGCTCTGGGAAGTGGGAGCTCTGCTGACCGCAACCCCTAATCCTATCACAACAACTAGAAATAGCCGTGGAGCGTACCTGACTCTGCCTAGACGCCTCTTCACAGCCTAAGAGCTAACTACCCCTAAAGATTGAAAATACAACCTACCTTGCCTCAGAGAAATTCCCCAAAGAAATAGGCAGCCCCCACATATATTGACTGCGAGTTAAGATGGAAGTCACAAACACAGGAATGAAATAGGTTTCAGCATAGGAGGCCAGACTTACCTTTTCTATCCTGTTTGTTTAGTTATCTTTGCGGTCAGCATAAAAAACTAACAAACCACGCAGAGTGTGCAAAAGAAACCACCGCACCGACTCTCACGGCGCGGTGGTGCCACTCTGCATTCCAGAGCTTCCAGCTAACAAGATAAAATCATAATAGCAAGCTGGACAAAAACACAGTGGTAACAAATAAGCTAGCAGGGACTTAGCTTTTGCTGAAGTAGACAGGTCATCTGAAAGATCCAAGAGAACTGAACCAGTACTAGGACATTGACAGCTGGCATCAGGTAACGATCTGAGTGGAGTTAAATAGAGCAGCCAGCCAAGACCTGAACGAGATCAGCTGGAGAAGGAATCTCAGAACCAGCAGCTCCACTCACAGCCACCAGAGGGAGTCCATGAACAGAACTCGCCGAAGTACCATTCATAACCACAGGAGGGAGCTCGAGAACAGAATTCACAACACCGTCCTGTCTGCACCTGTCCCAAGTGGCCGTCCTGTCTGCACCTGTCCCAAGTGGCCGTCCTGTCTGCACCTGTCCCAAGTGGCCGTCCTGTCTGCACCTGTCCCAAGTGGCCGTCCTGTCTGCACCTGTCCCAAGTGGCCGTCCTGTCTGCACCTGTCCCAAGTGGCCGTCCTGTCTGCACCTGTCCCAAGTGGCCGTCCTGTCTGCACCTGTCCCAAGTGGCCGTCCTGTCTGCACCTGTCCCAAGTGGCCGTCCTGTCTGCACCTGTCCCAAGTGGCCGTCCTGTCTGCACCTGTCCCAAGTGGCCGTCCTGTCTGCACCTGTCCCAAGTGGCCGTCCTGTCTGAACCTGTCCCAAGTGGCCGTCCTGTCTGCACCTGTTCCAAGTGGCCGTCCTGTCTGCATCTGTCCCAAGTGGCCGTCCTGTCTGCATCTGTCCCAAGTGGCCGTCCTGTCTGTACCTGTCCCAAGTGGCCGTCCTGTCTGTACCTGTCCCAAGTGGCCGTCCTGTCTGAACCTGTCCCAAGTGGCCATCCTGTCTGAACCTGTCCCAAGTGGCCGTCCTGTCTGTACCTGTCCCAAGTGGCCGTCCTGTCTGTACCTGTCCCAAGTGGCCGTCCTGTCTGCACCTGTCCCAAGTGGCCGTCCTGTCTGCACCTGTCCCAAGTGGCCGTCCTGTCTGCACCTGTCCCAAGTGGCCGTCCTGTCTGCACCTGTCCCAAGTGGCCGTCCTGTCTGCACCTGTCCCAAGTGGCCGTCCTGTCTGCACCTGTCCCAAGTGGCCGTCCTGTCTGCACCTGTCCCAAGTGGCCGTCCTGTCTGCACCTGTCCCAAGTGGCCGTCCTGTCTGCACCTGTCCCAAGTGGCCGTCCTGTCTGCACCTGTCCCAAGTGGCCGTCCTGTCTGAACCTGTCCCAAGTGGCCGTCCTGTCTGCACCTGTTCCAAGTGGCCGTCCTGTCTGCATCTGTCCCAAGTGGCCGTCCTGTCTGCATCTGTCCCAAGTGGCCGTCCTGTCTGTACCTGTCCCAAGTGGCCGTCCTGTCTGTACCTGTCCCAAGTGGCCGTCCTGTCTGAACCTGTCCCAAGTGGCCATCCTGTCTGAACCTGTCCCAAGTGGCCGTCCTGTCTGTACCTGTCCCAAGTGGCCGTCCTGTCTGTACCTGTCCCAAGTGGCCTTCCTGTCTGCACCTGTCCCAAGTGGCCGTCCTGTCTGCACCTGTCCCAAGTGGCCGTCCTGTCTGTACCTGTCCCAAGTGGCCGTCCTGTCTGAACCTGTCCCAAGTGGCTGTCCTGTCTGTACCTGTCCCAAGTGGCCATCCTGTCTGCACAGTCAGTACCTGTCCCAAGTGGCCGTCCTGTCTGAACCTGTCCCAAGTGGCCGTCCTGTCTGCATCTGTCCCAAGTGGCCGTCCTGTCTGTACCTGTCCCAAGTGGCCGTCCTGTCTGCACCTGTCCCAAGTGGCCGTCTTGTCTGCACCTGTCCCAAGTGGCCGTCCTGTCTGCACCTGTCCCAAGTGGCCGTCCTGTCTGCACCTGTCCCAAGTGGCCGTCCTGTCTGCACCTGTCCCAAGTGGCCGTCCTGTCTGTGCCTGTCCCAAGTGGCCGTCCTGTCTGAACCTGTCCCAAGTGGCCGTCTTGTCTGTACCTGTCCCAAGTGGCCATCCTGTCTGCACAGTCAGTACCTGTCCCAAGTGGCCGTCCTGTCTGCATCTGTCCCAAGTGGCCGTCCTGTCTGTACCTGTCCCAAGTGGCCGTCCTGTCTGTACCTGTCCCAAGTGGCCATCCTGTCTGCACAGTCAGTACCTGTCCCAAGTGGCCGTCCTGTCTGAACCTGTCCCAAGTGGCTGTCCTGTCTGTACCTGTCCCAAGTGGCCATCCTGTCTGCACAGTCAGTACCTGTCCCAAGTGGCCGTCCTGTCTGAACCTGTCCCAAGTGGCCGTCCTGTCTGCATCTGTCCCAAGTGGCCGTCCTGTCTGTACCTGTCCCAAGTGGCCGTCCTGTCTGCACCTGTCCCAAGTGGCCGTCTTGTCTGCACCTGTCCCAAGTGGCCGTCCTGTCTGCACCTGTCCCAAGTGGCCGTCCTGTCTGCACCTGTCCCAAGTGGCCGTCCTGTCTGAACCTGTCCCAAGTGGCCATCCTGTCTGAACATGTCCCAAGTGGCCATCATGTCTGCACAGTCAGTACCTGTCCCAAGTGGCCATCATATCTGCACAGTCAGTACCTGTCCCAAGTGGCCGACGTGTCTGAGCCTGTCCCAAGTGGCCGTCATGTCTGCACAGTCTGAACCTGTCCCAAGTGGCCGTCCTGTCTGCACAGTCTGTACCTGTCCCAAGTGGCCGTCCTGTCTGCACAGTCTGAACCTGTCCCAAGTGGCCGTCCTGTCTGCACAGTCTGAACCTGATCCAAAAGGCCGTCCTGTCTGCACAGTCTGAACCTGTCCCAAGTGGCCGTCCTGTCTGCACAGTCTGAACCTGATCCAAAAGGCCGTCCTGTCTGCACAGTCAGTACCTGTCCCAAGTGGCCGACGTGTCTGAGCCTGTCCCAAGTGGCCGTCCTGTCTGCACAGTCTGAACCTGTCCCAAGTGGCCGTCCTGCCCTCTCTTGGACTCTATCCGAGTTACGTCTCTGACTCTTGGCGTCAGCTGCTACTGCTGGACGCTGTCCTTGCCACCTGCCACACAACCCTGACTTCACCACTAGAGGCTCCAGTGAACACCAAGGTAGTGGCTTAGTCACGCCTCTCCATGGTATGTACAGACCGTGGCACAGTGGGTCCGCAAACCATGTGCGCCACCTGCGAGCGTGACATATACACAGTGACTGCAGTTCTGTCGTCCTGTGTCTCATGGACAAATGGTAACTCCATCACACAAGAGAACCTCAGGAACAAGTATGATTCCAGCACATGTTCGGTGTAGGTGGACGCCATACAACCTCACATGTGTCTGTATTGAGCGGGAGACTTCCTTCAGCCTGTGCACTGGTTCGTTAATGATGGAGGAAGCTCGGTGCTGCTGGCCATCATTACACACTAAAGCATGACCGAGGCTCATGATGGCTTCTCTTTCTGTCAGAGGAGTCCATGCAGCTTCTCATGTGTCTACTTAGAGTGAGATTTAAGTGTAGATGTAGGCACCACTAGGGGGGGTGGTGCTCAAGTAGGGGCCCAAGCCGTATACAGTCACTGGACAAGCGGTGGATACTGCGTCCACGGTCTGCAGACACTGAAAGACACTGGTCTCCTCCCACTTTGCGGTCTGCTCCCGCTCAACTTGCAGGAGCTATTCCTCCATAATAGGGACTTCTTGTCCACTGCACGAATTGGGGCACCCCATTTATAAACTGAGTGAGGTACATTGATGAAGGTCTATTGATTAGACCGAAACGTCTACTGTATGTACTCAACCTCATTTAATAAATCCCCCTCTTTTTCACTACAACTAATTGGTGTGTGCCGAGTCTATCACTATACTTAGAGTGAGAGGCCTACCCTGGCCTATGTACTGTAGTAATTATTGCTGGAGGAAGCCTCGGTAGTGGCTTCCTGTCCTGTAGGAGGGGGCATATGTAGTCATGCTGTTTACATGCATGGCGTCTCATTTGATCAGAGGGGTTCTGCTGTTTGGATCCCTGCCTTCTCATTCCATCATGGAGGTCTTGCTGTTTGGGTGTTGGATTGTCATGCAAATTGAGAGGCTGTTTTGGGTAAAGGCTTTTCCTTCTGCCAGAGGGGTCTGTGCAGCCTCTCTTGTGTCTGCGGCAAGTGGGTAACACTCCAGTATCATGTGACTGCCAGAAAATGACAGACACTTGCCCAATCTCCTCATGTCTCATAAAGCTGATAGAATAGCATTTGGCAGGTGGAGATGAAAATGGGCACTCACTCCATTCCTCACCTCTCCTGGAGCTGATAGACCAGCAGGTGGAGATGAGGACAGGCGCTCGCCCCATTCCTTATCTCTCCTGGAGCTGATAGACCAGTAGTTGGCAGAGGAGGACAGGCGCTCACTCCATTCCTTATCTCTCCTGGAGCTGATACACCAGTAGTTGGCAGAGGAGGACAGGCGCTCACTCCATTCCTTATCTCTCCTGGAGCTGATAGACCAGTAGTTGGTAGGTGGAGATGAGGACAGGCGCTCACCCCATTCCTCACCTCTCCTGGAGCTGATAGACCAGCAGGTGGAGATGAGGACAGGCGCTCACCCCATTCCTTATCTCTCCTGGAGCTGATACACCAGCAGGTGGAGATGAGGACAGGCGCTCGCCCCATTCCTTATCTCTCCTGGAGCTGATAGACCAGCAGGTGGAGATGAGGACAGGCGCTCGCCCCATTCCTTATCTCTCCTGGAGCTGATACACCAGCAGGTGGAGATGAGGACAGGCGCTCGCCCCATTCCTTATCTCTCCTGGAGCTGATAGACCAGCAGGTGGAGATGAGGACAGGCGCTCACCCCATTCCTTATCTCTCCTGGAGCTGATACACCAGTAGTTGGTAGGTGGAGATGAGGACAGGCGCTCACTCCATTCCTTATCTCTCCTGGAGCTGATAGACCAGCAGGTGGAGATGAGGACAGGCGCTCGCCCCATTCCTTATCTCTCCTGGAGCTGATACACCAGTAGTTGGTAGGTGGAGATGAGGACAGGCGCTCGCCCCATTCCTTATCTCTCCTGGAGCTGATAGACCAGCAGGTGGAGATGAGGACAGGCGCTCACTCCATTCCCCGTCTCTCCTGGAGCTGATAGACCAGTAGTTGGTAGGTGGAGATGAGGACAGGCGCTCACCCCATTCCTCATGTCTGCTGTTGCTGACAGACCAGCGTGTGGAGATGAGGACAGGCGCTCGCCCCATTCCTTATCTCTCCTGGAGCTGATAGACCAGCAGGTGGAGATGAGGACAGGCGCTCACCCCATTCCTTATCTCTCCTGGAGCTGACAGACCAGCGTGTGGAGATGAGGACAGGCGCTCGCCCCATTCCTTATCTCTCCTGGAGCTGATAGACCAGCAGGTGGAGATGAGGACAGGCGCTCGCCCCATTCCTTATCTCTCCTGGAGCTGATAGACCAGCGTGTGGAGATGAGGACAGGCGCTCGCCCCATTCCTTATCTCTCCTGGAGCTGATAGACCAGCGTGTGGAGATGAGGACAGGCGCTCGCCCCATTCCTTATCTCTCCTGGAGCTGATAGACCAGCAGGTGGAGATGAGGACAGGCGCTCACCCCATTCCTTATCTCTCCTGGAGCTGATACACCAGTAGTTGGTAGGTGGAGATGAGGACAGGCGCTCGCCCCATTCCTTATCTCTCCTGGAGCTGATACACCAGTAGTTGGTAGGTGGAGATGAGGACAGGCGCTCGCCCCATTCCTTATCTCTCCTGGAGCTGACAGACCAGTAGTTGGTAGGTGGAGATGAGGACAGGCGCTCACCCCATTCCTTATCTCTCCTGGAGCTGATAGACCAGCAGGTGGAGATGAGGACAGGCGCTCGCCCCATTCCTTATCTCTCCTGGAGCTGATAGACCAGCAGGTGGAGATGAGGACAGGCGCTCGCCCCATTCCTTATCTCTCCTGGAGCTGATAGACCAGCAGGTGGAGATGAGGACAGGCGCTCACCCCATTCCTCATGTCTGCTGTTGCTGACAGACCAGCGTGTGGAGATGAGGACAGGCGCTCGCCCCATTCCTTATCTCTCCTGGAGCTGATAGACCAGCAGGTGGAGATGAGGACAGGCGCTCGCCCCATTCCTTATCTCTCCTGGAGCTGACAGACCAGTAGTTGGTAGGTGGAGATGAGGACAGGCGCTCACCCCATTCCTTATCTCTCCTGGAGCTGACAGACCAGCGTGTGGAGATGAGGACAGGCGCTCACCCCATTCCTTATCTCTCCTGGAGCTGATAGACCAGCAGGTGGAGATGAGGACAGGCGCTCGCCCCATTCCTTATCTCTCCTGGAGCTGATAGACCAGCAGGTGCAGATGAGGACAGGCGCTCGCCCCATTCCTTATCTCTCCTGGAGCTGATAGACCAGCAGTTGGTAGGTGCAGATGAGGACAGGCGCTCGCCCCATTCCTTATCTCTCCTGGAGCTGATAGACCAGTAGTTGGTAGGTGCAGATGAGGACAGGCGCTCGCCCCATTCCTTATCTCTCCTGGAGCTGATAGACCAGCATGTGGAGATGAGGACAGGCGCTCACCCCATTCCTCATGTCTGCTGTTGCTGATAGACCAGCAGGTGGAGATGAGGACAGGCGCTCGCCCCATTCCTTATCTCTCCTGGAGCTGACAGACCAGTAGTTGGTAGGTGGAGATGAGGACAGGCGCTCGCCCCATTCCTTATCTCTCCTGGAGCTGATACACCAGTAGTTGGTAGGTGGAGATGAGGACAGGCGCTCGCCCCATTCCTTATCTCTCCTGGAGCTGATACACCAGTAGTTGGTAGGTGGAGATGAGGACAGGCGCTCACCCCATTCCTTATCTCTCCTGGAGCTGATAGACCAGCAGGTGCAGATGAGGACAGGCGCTCGCCCCATTCCTTATCTCTCCTGGAGCTGATAGACCAGCATGTGGAGATGAGGACAGGCGCTCACCCCATTCCTCATGTCTGCTGTTGCTGATAGACCAGCATAGTATAGGAAAAATCAGCCGCACTCAATTGGTTGAAAGTTCAGCAAACTGTGTAGTTTCTTTATTAACATATACAATAAACATCACCAGGTGCTTTTTTAGGAGGTAAATGGGTGGCGGACTATTCAATTCGGGTAACGTTTCGACCCCAGCGGGTCTTTATCAAAACCTCACTGTAAAACAGATACAAACATATAAGTGAACTGTACATATATACATGTAATCTATTAAAAAGAACCGAAAAAAAAGGGAAAACAAGAAAAATAACAACAACAACAACAACATCAGGTCCAAAATTAATAATGGTACTAATTGACAGCTGTAACAACAGTATTTCTGCCCCATACAATTACAAGAACATACTGTGAATACCCTATCATAGGGGTGGGGAGTCCCCCAATTCTTTGCAGGTAGGAGCAAGGCTATTACGGAGAAACAGTCATATAGAGCACATATATAGGTCTAGAGCAGGAAACCAGGTGCAGCGATCAGGTCGCTGATGCAATGTACTGACCTTGTGCCAAAGAGGTAGAGGAGAGGAGAAAGAGCCGAGTTCCCATAGGGCTAAAGGGAAGTAGAGAGAAAAAACAACAGGGAATAAGCAAATAGCCAGTAAAGCAAGTAAGCCACTATAAGCAAGAGGAGAACGACTTAATAATTACCAGCTCTGGTGCAGTTGTGTGGAAGCGCGTCCGCCTGGTGGGTGATGTAGGAGCAAATGTGTAAGGCTGCAAGTATTTATACACAAGACCCATGCGGTGATATCCGGGTCTGCGCAGTGGCTCAGACTGGGAAAGAGGCTAGGAACGCTGTGTATTCAGACCGAGTCTGCGCTGTGGCCGCAGAGTAGACGCCAGCAGCGTGATAGTCCGGCGCCTGCGTAGTGTGTTCAGGGAGATATGTAGAGCGCTCTGGCTAAAGCTACTGCAGGTTGGGGCGGAGTCCAAGCAACCAGCGTGGAGGACTAAGGGAGCGTGTATGTAAAGAGAGAAGTTAGGGAGCGTGTATAAAGAGAAAACAAAAAGAACATGAAAGTAAAAGGCTGGGAACCGAGTGTATGTGTATTGGAGGTATAGATGGAGGTGTCTCAGAGTCAGCAAAAGAAAAAGAAGATGGAAAAAATAAAACGCTGTGAATGAAAAAAATAAAAAATAGTAATAGAAAAAAAGGAGAAGAGAGGAAGGTGTGTATGTTTAAAGTAAGCAGAGTTATGTCTAATATCGGTAAGCAAGCTTCTTTTCACAAGCTGTCATCCTAGGTCTACCCGTGAGAGTCTCCCACGCTCCCAATTCCTGCGGGTCACCAACATTGTTTCTGATCCAGACTTGGTTGGTTCACGGTTGGAGGACATGGCCCAAAAATTCAGGAGCAGGAAATACCCAGAAAAAATTCTTACAATGGAAAAACAGAGGGCACTTGAACGCCCTCCTAGTAGATCCAGCGTTTCTAAACCTGAACGGGTTCCTTTCGTACACACACACCACCCCGTCATGCCACTAATCTATAAAACCATCAACAAGCACTGGCCTCTCCTTTCAGAAGCCTACCCACAAGTAGCATCCTTCCAAACACCAGCACTGATGTGCAAACGCAGACCTAGGAACTACAAAGACTCCCTGGTCAGGGCCGACATTGGCAGTCTCACTAAACAACCTATACAACAATTCCTGAGCTCGCAGCGAATGGGTACATTCCCATGCTTGAATTGCGCATGTTGTGCCAATGTAATTAGATCCAGTGAATTCCTACATCCGCACACAGGCAAGAGTTTTAAGATTAATGGATTTTATACTTGTGAAACCAACTTTGTGGTGTACCTTATTAAATGCCCGTGTGGCCTCCTGTATATAGGGGAGACCACGCAGCATGTGCGTGACAGAATTTCGAGCCACAAATCTACAATTAGACTGAAAAAAACTTGGCTCCCACTTCCACACCACTTTGCTCTGGCCAACCACTCCGTTTCCCAACTCCGCTACCAGGTGATAGAAAGGGTGAAAAAACCCAGACGTGGGGGTGATCACGTTAAACTCCTGAAGGAAAGAGAATCCTTTTGGATTTATACGCTACAAACTATGGCCCCCAAAGGTCTCAACAGGGAATTAGATTTGATCTTTTAGTTGAGTAGATTGTTCTATATGTAACTTTGATATGTTGTAACTATATCTGCCGCAGGTTCTCCAGGTTCTTCGGTCAAGGTCGCCCCTGTTTCTAACCTATGTCATTCTTTTTGTCTCCACTCTTCCTTCCCACATCAGACCTCTTGAGCAAATATTATAAGAAAAATGTGTATTTGGTTTTCTTTTCCTCTATTCGGCTGCTCTGGGTAAGTCCCTTATATTTTTCTCATTTTTTCATTTTTTCATTTCTCATTTTTCCTCCTTTTCTTTGAGATTTTTATTTTTTATTTTTGATATTACTTTTGTATATTTTTTTATTTATGTACCATTCCCTATTTTTTCCTCCCGTCTAGAGGGAGTGTATACCCCCATTTTAACTTGCTTACCGATATTAGACATAACTCTGCTTACTTTAAACATACACACCTTCCTCTCTTCTCCTTTTTTTCTATTACTATTTTTTATTTTTTTCATTCACAGCGTTTTATTTTTTCCATCTTCTTTTTCTTTTGCTGACTCTGAGACACCTCCATCTATACCTCCAATACACATACACTCGGTTCCCAGCCTTTTACTTTCATGTTCTTTTTGTTTTCTCTTTATACACGCTCCCTAACTTCTCTCTTTACATACACGCTCCCTTAGTCCTCCACGCTGGTTGCTTGGACTCCGCCCCAACCTGCAGTAGCTTTAGCCAGAGCGCTCTACATATCTCCCTGAACACACTACGCAGGCGCCGGACTATCACGCTGCTGGCGTCTACTCTGCGGCCACAGCGCAGACTCGGTCTGAATACACAGCGTTCCTAGCCTCTTTCCCAGTCTGAGCCACTGCGCAGACCCGGATATCACCGCATGGGTCTTGTGTATAAATACTTGCAGCCTTACACATTTGCTCCTACATCACCCACCAGGCGGACGCGCTTCCACACAACTGCACCAGAGCTGGTAATTATTAAGTCGTTCTCCTCTTGCTTATAGTGGCTTACTTGCTTTACTGGCTATTTGCTTATTCCCTGTTGTTTTTTCTCTCTACTTCCCTTTAGCCCTATGGGAACTCGGCTCTTTCTCCTCTCCTCTACCTCTTTGGCACAAGGTCAGTACATTGCATCAGCGACCTGATCGCTGCACCTGGTTTCCTGCTCTAGACCTATATATGTGCTCTATATGACTGTTTCTCCGTAATAGCCTTGCTCCTACCTGCAAAGAATTGGGGGACTCCCCACCCCTATGATAGGGTATTCACAGTATGTTCTTGTAATTGTATGGGGCAGAAATACTGTTGTTACAGCTGTCAATTAGTACCATTATTAATTTTGGACCTGATGTTGTTGTTGTTGTTGTTATTTTTCTTGTTTTCCCTTTTTTTTCGGTTCTTTTTAATAGATTACATGTATATATGTACAGTTCACTTATATGTTTGTATCTGTTTTACAGTGAGGTTTTGATAAAGACCCGCTGGGGTCGAAACGTTACCCGAATTGAATAGTCCGCCACCCATTTACCTCCTAAAAAAGCACCTGGTGATGTTTATTGTATATGTTAATAAAGAAACTACACAGTTTGCTGAACTTTCAACCAATTGAGTGCGGCTGATTTTTCCTATACTTGGACTATTTTTGTTCATGCCTGCACCAACCCAGTGACAGTGTGCACATCTTTTTCCTGGATTTGCATGATCTCGTTGATGACTGCACCTGTCTTCCAATGTCTACTCAAACATTCGCATTCGACGATGTAACAGCTTCAACTATCCTCTCCAAAATCACTAAGTCTGGTGATTTCTTACGGACACCAACGCAGGATATTAGAAGCAAGGACTATGAAAGAGAACGTAGAAGATTAATGTCTTACGATCTTCATTCTATCACTTTGGCAGAATACTACAAACTGGGCCATATTCCGAGGGGTTTGCGATGTAATCTGCGTCCAACACTTTTTTCGGACAGACCCGCTTATTGTGAGAAGTATAAGCAGATCTTAAACAAGTGTTCCTTGGACATAATTCTCCTGACTATAGAAACCCTCCAGACGGCCATTGAAGAAACAGAAGCCAAAGTTAAATCCATTGAAGAACAACTTTGCTCAACTACCTCTTCCTCGGATTGGCAGAACTTAAAGTCTAAAATTGACAAAATTATTGAAGACAACCGCAGATCATTACAAGAAAAGAAAAGAAGTAAATTCTATAGGGACTCAGAAGACTACAGACTGGAACGTGTTTACAGATGGAACGAATCAACAAATTATGGACGAGGACAATTCTCTACAAGGCGCCCTGGCTCATTCAGTTCGGACAGCAGTGGTTCTTCCCACAATTACAATCAGAGACATTTTTTAGGCAAGGGACCTCCTCCGAGGGGCAACTCACGACAACAAGGAGGAGACCGACCAGGAGATCGTACCGTAAATCCAACAGATCGCATGGTGACGAGGTCGCAGGTAGGGATTCCAAATCCGTCATAAACATTTCCTCTTATACCCTGAGCCCCTCTGAGCTTTCTGTTTTACAATGTGGTCTTTCTTTTTGCCCAACCCCCCCATGGGATAGCTTTAAACTTGAGCAGGACCTCCAACATTTTTTTCGCAATATTAGATTAAAAACACACTTTGGCCTACAGAATGATCGTGTCCGGGATAGACCTCCCTTTAACTCAGGGAGCCCCATCCCCGAATTATCCATCTCATCCTTAGGTTTATTTAACAAGAGCTCTTTCCATCCGCCACGTACGTACCATGCAGCAGAAACTTGTATTGATTTAATACATAGAGATGTACAAAGTATTCTCGTCAAACAACAAAAGGGGTTGCTCCCAACTAAAAACAACATTACACCCTTGGAAAGACAAGCCTTAGAATCTCTACGCCATAACAATAATATAGTAATCAAGCCGGCAGACAAAGGGGGTGCCATAGTCATCATGAATAAAAACGATTACCTAAGAGAAATCAACAATCAATTGGCGGACACATCTACTTATCTAAAAATCTCCCATGATCCCACTCCCGTGACTAGGTCCAAGATCAACACTATTCTCAGTAAATACCTCGCCCTTGGATGCATTGACCAAAAAACAGCTACCTTTCTATCCAACCCACACCCCACATTACCTGTCTTTTATGTTCTCCCCAAAATTCATAAATCCCTCACGAATCCCCCGGGCCGCCCCATAGTCGCATCAACAGACTCCATCCTAGCACCTCTGTCCATTTTTTTAGAAAAGTATCTGACCCCATTGGTTAAAAATACAAAATCTTTTATCCTGGATACAGGCCACTTTATCAGGACAATCAAGCAGTTTTCCACGGTCACATCACATTGCCTTTTGACTACTCTTGATGTCAAGAGTTTATACACATCCATCAAGCACGAACTAGGCTTGGAGGCGGTGGATAACCTACTACAGACCCTAGATCTTAGCCCACAATCCCAGCAGTTTATTTTAGACCTTCTCTCTGTAGTCCTCAAGGACAATTTTTTTATGTTTGGGGATCAGTTCTACCTTCAAACCTGCGGGACCGCCATGGGCTCTAATGTGGCACCAGCATACGCGAACATCTACATGGACACATTTGAGAACGAACACATTTACAACAACACACTGTTCCTGAAACACTCTAAATGCTGGCTCCGATACATCGATGATGTGTTCTGCCTATGGGATGGAACACCAGATACTTTTTCTTCTTTTGTTTCACAGATCAACAACATCAGACCAGAGCTGCAGTTCACCCCTAGCTGTGACACCCAGAAAATCCCATTTTTGGACACCTTGGTGACCAAAAATGACAAAGGGGGTTTGGACACGGATATTTTTGTAAAACCCACTGACTCTAATAATTTACTTCTTTTCACAAGCTGTCATCCTAGGTCTACCCGTGAGAGTCTCCCACGCTCCCAATTCCTGCGGGTCACCAACATTGTTTCTGATCCAGACTTGGTTGGTTCACGGTTGGAGGACATGGCCCAAAAATTCAGGAGCAGGAAATACCCAGAAAAAATTCTTACAATGGAAAAACAGAGGGCACTTGAACGCCCTCCTAGTAGATCCAGCGTTTCTAAACCTGAACGGGTTCCTTTCGTACACACACACCACCCCGTCATGCCACTAATCTATAAAACCATCAACAAGCACTGGCCTCTCCTTTCAGAAGCCTACCCACAAGTAGCATCCTTCCAAACACCAGCACTGATGTGCAAACGCAGACCTAGGAACTACAAAGACTCCCTGGTCAGGGCCGACATTGGCAGTCTCACTAAACAACCTATACAACAATTCCTGAGCTCGCAGCGAATGGGTACATTCCCATGCTTGAATTGCGCATGTTGTGCCAATGTAATTAGATCCAGTGAATTCCTACATCCGCACACAGGCAAGAGTTTTAAGATTAATGGATTTTATACTTGTGAAACCAACTTTGTGGTGTACCTTATTAAATGCCCGTGTGGCCTCCTGTATATAGGGGAGACCACGCAGCATGTGCGTGACAGAATTTCGAGCCACAAATCTACAATTAGACTGAAAAAAACTTGGCTCCCACTTCCACACCACTTTGCTCTGGCCAACCACTCCGTTTCCCAACTCCGCTACCAGGTGATAGAAAGGGTGAAAAAACCCAGACGTGGGGGTGATCACGTTAAACTCCTGAAGGAAAGAGAATCCTTTTGGATTTATACGCTACAAACTATGGCCCCCAAAGGTCTCAACAGGGAATTAGATTTGATCTTTTAGTTGAGTAGATTGTTCTATATGTAACTTTGATATGTTGTAACTATATCTGCCGCAGGTTCTCCAGGTTCTTCGGTCAAGGTCGCCCCTGTTTCTAACCTATGTCATTCTTTTTGTCTCCACTCTTCCTTCCCACATCAGACCTCTTGAGCAAATATTATAAGAAAAATGTGTATTTGGTTTTCTTTTCCTCTATTCGGCTGCTCTGGGTAAGTCCCTTATATTTTTCTCATTTTTTCATTTTTTCATTTCTCATTTTTCCTCCTTTTCTTTGAGATTTTTATTTTTTATTTTTGATATTACTTTTGTATATTTTTTTATTTATGTACCATTCCCTATTTTTTCCTCCCGTCTAGAGGGAGTGTATACCCCCATTTTAACTTGCTTACCGATATTAGACATAACTCTGCTTACTTTAAACATACACACCTTCCTCTCTTCTCCTTTTTTTCTATTACTATTTTTTATTTTTTTCATTCACAGCGTTTTATTTTTTCCATCTTCTTTTTCTTTTGCTGACTCTGAGACACCTCCATCTATACCTCCAATACACATACACTCGGTTCCCAGCCTTTTACTTTCATGTTCTTTTTGTTTTCTCTTTATACACGCTCCCTAACTTCTCTCTTTACATACACGCTCCCTTAGTCCTCCACGCTGGTTGCTTGGACTCCGCCCCAACCTGCAGTAGCTTTAGCCAGAGCGCTCTACATATCTCCCTGAACACACTACGCAGGCGCCGGACTATCACGCTGCTGGCGTCTACTCTGCGGCCACAGCGCAGACTCGGTCTGAATACACAGCGTTCCTAGCCTCTTTCCCAGTCTGAGCCACTGCGCAGACCCGGATATCACCGCATGGGTCTTGTGTATAAATACTTGCAGCCTTACACATTTGCTCCTACATCACCCACCAGGCGGACGCGCTTCCACACAACTGCACCAGAGCTGGTAATTATTAAGTCGTTCTCCTCTTGCTTATAGTGGCTTACTTGCTTTACTGGCTATTTGCTTATTCCCTGTTGTTTTTTCTCTCTACTTCCCTTTAGCCCTATGGGAACTCGGCTCTTTCTCCTCTCCTCTACCTCTTTGGCACAAGGTCAGTACATTGCATCAGCGACCTGATCGCTGCACCTGGTTTCCTGCTCTAGACCTATATATGTGCTCTATATGACTGTTTCTCCGTAATAGCCTTGCTCCTACCTGCAAAGAATTGGGGGACTCCCCACCCCTATGATAGGGTATTCACAGTATGTTCTTGTAATTGTATGGGGCAGAAATACTGTTGTTACAGCTGTCAATTAGTACCATTATTAATTTTGGACCTGATGTTGTTGTTGTTGTTGTTATTTTTCTTGTTTTCCCTTTTTTTCGGTTCTTTTTAATAGATTACATGTATATATGTACAGTTCACTTATATGTTTGTATCTGTTTTACAGTGAGGTTTTGATAAAGACCCGCTGGGGTCGAAACGTTACCCGAATTGAATAGTCCGCCACCCATTTACCTCCTAAAAAAGCACCTGGTGATGTTTATTGTATATGTTAATAAAGAAACTACACAGTTTGCTGAACTTTCAACCAATTGAGTGCGGCTGATTTTTCCTATACTTGGACTATTTTTGTTCATGCCTGCACCAACCCAGTGACAGTGTGCACATCTTTTTCCTGGATTTGCTGATAGACCAGCAGGTGGAGATGAGGACAGGCGCTCGCCCCATTCCTTATCTCTCCTGGAGCTGATAGACCAGCAGGTGGAGATGAGGACAGGCGCTCACCCCATTCCTTATCTCTCCTGGAGCTGGTAGACCAGCAGGTGGAGATGAGGACAGGCGCTCGCCCCATTCCTTATCTCTCCTGGAGCTGATAGACCAGCAGTTGGTAGGTGCAGATGAGGACAGGCGCTCACCCCATTCCTCATGTCTGCTGTTGCTGATAGACCAGCAGGTGGAGATGAGGACAGGCGCTCACCCCATTCCTTATCTCTCCTGGAGCTGATAGACCAGCAGGTGGAGATGAGGACAGGCGCTCGCCCCATTCCTTATCTCTCCTGGAGCTGATACACCAGTAGTTGGTAGGTGGAGATGAGGACAGGCGCTCGCCCCATTCCTTATCTCTCCTGGAGCTGATAGACCAGCAGTTGGTAGGTGCAGATGAGGACAGGCGCTCACCCCATTCCTCATGTCTGCTGTTGCTGATAGACCAGCAGGTGGAGATGAGGACAGGCGCTCACCCCATTCCTCATGTCTGCTGTTGCTGACAGACCAGCAGGTGGAGATGAGGACAGGCGCTCGCCCCATTCCTTATCTCTCCTGGAGCTGACAGACCAGCGTGTGGAGATGAGGACAGGCGCTCGCCCCATTCCTTATCTCTCCTGGAGCTGATAGACCAGCAGGTGGAGATGAGGACAGGCGCTCACCCCATTCCTCATGTCTGCTGTTGCTGACAGACCAGCAGGTGGAGATGAGGACAGGCGCTCGCCCCATTCCTTATCTCTCCTGGAGCTGACAGACCAGCGTGTGGAGATGAGGACAGGCGCTCGCCCCATTCCTTATCTCTCCTGGAGCTGATAGACCAGCAGGTGGAGATGAGGACAGGTGCTCACCCCATTCCTCGTCTCTCCCGGAGCTGATAGACCAGCATGTGGAGATGAGGACAGGCGCTCACCCCATTCCTCATGTCTGCTGTTGCTGACAGACCAGCAGGTGGAGATGAGGACAGGCGCTCGCCCCATTCCTTATCTCTCCTGGAGCTGATAGACCAGCAGGTGGAGATGAGGACAGGCGCTCGCCCCATTCCTTATCTCTCCTGGAGCTGATACACCAGTAGTTGGTAGGTGGAGATGAGGACAGGCGCTCGCCCCATTCCTTATCTCTCCTGGAGCTGATAGACCAGCAGGTGGAGATGAGGACAGGCGCTCGCCCCATTCCTTATCTCTCCTGGAGCTGATAGACCAGCAGGTGGAGATGAGGACAGGCGCTCGCCCCATTCCTTATCTCTCCTGGAGCTGATACACCAGTAGTTGGTAGGTGGAGATGAGGACAGGCGCTCGCCCCATTCCTTATCTCTCCTGGAGCTGATACACCAGTAGTTGGTAGGTGGAGATGAGGACAGGCGCTCGCCCCATTCCTTATCTCTCCTGGAGCTGATACACCAGTAGTTGGTAGGTGGAGATGAGGACAGGCGCTCGCCCCATTCCTTATCTCTCCTGGAGCTGATAGACCAGCAGGTGGAGATGAGGACAGCCGCTCGCCCCATTCCTTATCTCTCCTGGAGCTGATAGACCAGTAGTTGGTAGGTGCAGATGAGGACAGGTGCTCACCCCATTCCTCGTCTCTCCCGGAGCTGATAGACCAGTAGTTGGTAGGTGGAGATGAGGACAGGCGTTCACCCCATTCCTTATCTCTCCTGGAGCTGATAGACCAGCAGTTGGTAGGTGCAGATGAGGACAGGCGCTCGCCCCATTCCTCGTCTCTCCCGGAGCTGATAGACCAGCAGGTGGAGATGAGGACAGGCGCTCGCCCCATTCCTTATCTCTCCTGGAGCTGATACACCAGTAGTTGGTAGGTGGAGATGAGGACAGGCGCTCGCCCCATTCCTTATCTCTCCTGGAGCTGATAGACCAGCATGTGGAGATGAGGACAGGCGCTCACCCCATTCCTCATGTCTGCTGTTGCTGACAGACCAGCAGGTGGAGATGAGGACAGGCGCTCGCCCCATTCCTTATCTCTCCTGGAGCTGATAGACCAGCAGGTGGAGATGAGGACAGGTGCTCACCCCATTCCTCGTCTCTCCCGGAGCTGATAGACCAGCATGTGGAGATGAGGACAGGCGCTCCCCCCATTCCTCATGTCTGCTGTTGCTGACAGACCAGCAGGTGGAGATGAGGACAGGCGCTCACCACATCTCCTCATGCCCCCTGTAGCTGACAGACCAGCAGGTGGAGATGAGGACAGGCGCTCGCCCCATTCCTTATCTCTCCTGGAGCTGATAGACCAGCAGGTGGAGATGAGGACAGGCGCTCACCACATCTCCTCATGTCTGCTGTTGCTGACAGACCAGCAGGTGGAGATGAGGACAGGCGCTCGCCCCATTCCTTATCTCTCCCGGAGCTGATAGACCAGCATGTGCAGATGAGGACAGGCACTCACCCCATTCCTCATGTCTGCTGTTGCTGACAGACCAGCAGGTGGAGATGAGGACAGGCGCTCGCCCCATTCCTTATCTCTCCTGGAGCTGATAGACCAGTAGTTGGTAGGTGGAGATGAGGACAGGCGCTCACCCCATTCCTTATCTCTCCTGGAGCTGATAGACCAGCAGGTGGAGATGAGGACAGGCGCTCGCCCCATTCCTCGTCTCTCCCGGAGCTGATAGACCAGCAGGTGGAGATGAGGACAGGCGCTCACCCCATTCCTCATGTCTGCTGTTGCTGACAGACCAGCAGGTGGAGATGAGGACAGGCGCTCACCCCATTCCTCATGTCTGCTGTTGCTGACAGCCCAGCAGGTGGAGATGAGGACGGGCGCTCACCACATCTCCTCATGCCCCCTGTAGCTGACACACCAGCAGTGGGGTGAGAGGTTGTGCTCATCTCCACCTATCTCATGTCCCCTTGAGCTGACAGACCAGGTTTTTGCTGGTGGAATTTGTGGAGGTGCTCACCCTGTTTCCTCATGTGTTGCAGGAGATCATTCATGGCTGCTGGGAGATGACATTGATTTGCTGCCATTCCTGTTGCTGCCTTTGGCCGGAGGAGAAGAGTACGGAGAAGATGAAGTGGAAGGTAAGAGAGAGGTTGGAGCAGCAGATAAGATAGTGTTCTTTTAATGATAGAGCAGTTATGGGGTGAACCATTCATATGCCCTTCTGTCCATGCTGCAGTGTTCACCTCCATAGTTCATCAATGTATAGCATGTGTATTTCGGTATAATCAGTTCATCTCTCTTTCCTCTTCTGTGTCTGCAGTCTTGCCACCAGATCTGCAGTACCTGCCCGAGGACAAACAACGGGAGCCCGACCCTGATATAAGGAAGATGCTGATCGAATGCCTGCAGTTGGTGAGGTGTAATGCTGGCCACACTAAACCTTCCCTGGAGGTTATCTTCTGCCTCCAGGCTGCTGAAGTCCTACATGACTGACTGGCAGGTGTCCACTCGGTACCATAGCATCACATTCCCTGGTGAAGGGCTGGTGGTGTTCCCGAATGTAATGTGTGGCTCAGGTCTGTGGCCGAATCTACTGCTCCCAATATATTCTGGTATACCCACCGGGGGCCGGGATTATCCTCCTCAGATGACAAGGCTGCAAATTTCTGAAATTGTGGTTTATCAAGTCATTTGTTTATACTCGGAAGAGAACGAAGGTCCACGTGGTGATGGTCAGACTGTCACCCACACACGGTCTGTGTACCCAATTCTACTGCTGTGTTGAACTGTTCTGTTTGCTTACTGCAGCTCTGTGCTACCCCAGACGGGCGCCGTATTCTTAAAGGTCGAGGAACCTACCTAATCCTGAGATCATTGCATTCCTGGGAGACAGAGGCTGATGTGAAAAGGAGTTGTGAAAAAGTCATTCAGGTGAGCAGCGCCGAAGGTCTAATGTGACCCCCAGCATAACATGCCGTAAGGTTTACAGCCACGGTGTCTGAGATACTGACCTGATGATCCTTGTTCCTCCATGTTAGATACTAATTGGTGATGAGCCGGAGTCTGGATTAGAAAACCTGTTAGAAGTGAGTGTGCCCCCAGAGGTGGAGAAACAGCTGAAGCGGCTGGACGAAGAGGAGGAGCGAGCGCAGCAGGAAGAGGCAGCCGAGTGACTCCTCAGCTTGGTTCTCCTTCATATTTGCGTCTTCTGCTACCGCCGGACATTGGGTTCATCGACTAATGACGGACTGTGCACCATAACCAGATCAAAACTGCTGTGTGACAGTGTGTACTTCCTACAGAAGACATCTATACACCCCAATGTAAGACTGAGCGCTGTGGAGGAGGGTGCTCTTCATGAGACAGCAAATTACTGGATCTTTCCAAGCTTCCGGAAGCATTCCCGCCATCCACATCCACCCAGCAATAATCGAAAGCTGAAATAATAAACTTTTGTAACATATCTTATTAACGATAAACTTTCTGACTAATTGTCACTGCATTGATGTGAGCAAGGCTGATCAGCTACATCACGGTGGTGTATAACCTTTGGCCCCAACTCTATAATATCCACCCACATTGAACCTTTTCCATAATATTGCCCCTCACTGCTGCTCTCCATAATGTCCTCCCCACAGTGCACCTCTCCAAAATATCTCCCCCAAACGGCTTCTCTACATAATATTTCTCATTCCATAATATCCCCTCAAACTGCCACTCTATAAAATCCCCCCATGCTGAACCTTTTCCATAATATTCCTCCACACTGCTCCTCTCCAAAATATCCCCACTCTGCTTCTCTCCAATGTCTCCCCAATACTTTCTATAATACTTGCCAACCCTGTCCCTCTCCAAAATATCCCATACATTGCACCTCTATCATGTCCCCCCACACTGCCCCTGTACATAACATCCCCTCACAGTGGCCCTCTATAAATATCCCACACACTGCTCCTCTCCAACATGTTCCCCCAATGCCCCTTTCTATAATACTCGCCCACACTGCCCTTCTCCATAATGTCCCTCCAATGCTCCTTTCCAGAATATCCACTCACTACCCTTCTCCAAAATATATCCCCCACACTGTCCCTCTTCATAAATATCCTTCCCCACTGCACCTCTTTAAAATACCTCCCAATACTTCTCTCCATAATGATCCTCCACACTTCCCCTTTCCGTAATATCCCCCACATACTGTCCTCCTTCGTAATGTCCTCCCCACACTGGCCCTCTATAAATATCCCACACACTGCCCTTTTCTAAAATATGCCCTCACACACACTGATCCTCTATAATAGGATCAACACCAGAGCTGCTGCAACCCCCGACCTGCCTCTTCCCCACCACCCTGTAGAATGTAAGTCCGCAGTTTACTGTAAACGATATCTATGACCCTGTATGTAACCCCTTCTCATGTACAGCACCATGGAATTAATGGTGCTATAATAATAATAATATCCCCACCACACACTCTCCCTTGCTATACTGTGCTCCCTTCCACAATTTCCCCCCATTGCCCCATAATGTATCCTCACAGTAATGCCGACCCTCCCCTTACCCCTCTTCTAAAAATTATTAAGAATTGGGCTCCTCCATTGTGCACTTACCATTGCCCTCAGTCTCCACTGCCTCGTCTCTGGTGCCAATAGCAGCGTGATGATGTCAGCAGAGTGACGAGGTCGGCAGCGTGACGAGGTCGGCAGCGTGACGAGGTCGGCAGAGTGACGAGGTCGGCAGCGTGACGAGGTCGGCAGCGTGACGAGGTCGGCAGCGTGACGAGGTCGGCAGCGTGACGCGGTCGGCAGAGTGACGAGGTCGGCAGCGTGACGAGGTCGGCAGAGTGACGAGGTCGGCAGCGTGACGAGGTCGGCAGCGTGACGAGGTCGGCAGAGTGACGAGGTCGGCAGCGTGACGAGGTCGGCAGAGTGACGCGGTCGGCAGAGTGACGAGGTCGGCAGCGTGACGAGGTCGGCAGCGTGACGAGGTCGGCAGAGTGACGAGGTCGGCAGCGTGACGAGGTCGGCAGAGTGATGACCTCATCACGCTGCTGCACACGTGAGTAGGGGCTGAGGAGAGCTGCTCTGCTCCAGTTCCGGCACTCAAGTGATTAAATATATTTGCGTCTGTAATATGTGAATACATTTGGATATAAAAAGAAGGGAGCCAACATCTCCTAGTTCCTGCAGGCCGCATGAAACGCTTTGGTGGTCCACGCTTTGGTGGACAATAATTTTACAGGGTATATACACTAGATTCCTTGATAGGGCGTTGATCCAGGGAACTAGTCTGATTGCCGTATGTGGAGTCGGGAAGGAATTTTTTTCCCCATGGTGGAGTTACTCTTTGCCACATGGGGTTTTTTGCCTTCCTCTGGATCAACATGTTAGGTTAGGCTATAGGCTGAACTAGATGGACTTAAAGTCTTCCTTCAACCTTAATAACTATGTAACTATGTAGACTGTGCAGGCCTGATCTACATCGATAGATAGAAAAACCTAGCCCTCAACTTAAAGGCAAATACAGAAGAACTTTATTCAGTCCATAGGGAGTAGTACAGCAAAATGTTTCGGTCAAACGTGACCTTCGTCAGTTACGCACTATGCAAGAGACAAGCGGTGGATACTGCGTCGACGAGTACTCAGGCGTACCCAATCCATTATACAAGGCCATTCTTTGTACTAGTTCTCGGACTGCCCATTATAGTCCTCAGATTACCCACTACATACAGTCCTGACGGATGCTGAGACATCCATATGAACACACTCTGATATCTATGTGAATCCCCTACTTGCATAGTACGTAACTGACGGAGGTCACGTTGGACCGAAACGTTTTGCTTTACTACTCCCTATGGACTGAATAAAGTTCTCTATTTGCATTTAAATGCTAGGTTTTTCTATCATATTACGGTTTGGGAACCTCATCTACATCCATAGATGCTGTGGGGGAAGCTGGGCTCACAATCTGCATTATTTGTGCTGGATGGGGTTGGGGTCCAGGCTCTGTGCGGCCACTCATGTCCACCTCCATGTCTTACTGGGCACAAATTCGGGTCTTCCTCAAACTGTTCCCACAAAGCTGAAGCTATAATGGTTCACAGTGTCTTGTGCTGAAGATTAAGATGACCCATCCCTGGAGCTGAGGGTCTGAGGCGGCCCCCTGATAACAGCCCATAGCACTATCCCCTCCACCATCTGTACAGGGAGCACAATGCAGTCAGGGGTAACGTTCTCCTGGAATCACCAGACCCAAGCTCCTCCATCAGACGCAGATAGAGAAGTGCAATCCGTCATTGTACAGAACACATCTCCTCCAGAGTCCAGCAGTGGCGGCTTTACACCACTTCATACAACACACGCCATTGTGCGCGGTAATGTATGGCTGCATGCAGCTGTTCGGCCATGACGCTCCTGGCCCGGTCGCAATGTTTGTACTGATGTTAATACCAGAGGAGATCCGGACTCTTCAGTTGCGGGGTCAGGAAAGCCATGTGAGTGGTGAAGAGCAGAGGGCAGATGAGTCAGTCTCCCACTCTGTAACATTACGGGGTCTCCACTTTGTGACTGAGTTGCTGCTGTTCTTTCCACTAAATAATATTACAAAAAGGTGATGAGGGAACATTCAGGAGAAAGTAATGTTGTGGACGGACTTGTTACCCCGGTGGCTTCTATTACTGCTGGCTCTGCGCTGGTATCGGGGCGCTCTGCACCACCGGCCGCTCTGTCACATGGTAGTAAAGGTTTCTATCTATCCATAAAAGAAGTCATTGCTGGGAGAGGTGTCCACATTCACCCAGGAATTCAGACATCAGCCTGAGGTATTCATACATGTAGGGACTAGTGATGAGCGAATATACTCGTTACTCGAGATTTCCCGAGCACGCTCGGGTGTCCTCCGAGTATTTTTTAGTGCACGGATATTTAGTTTTCATCGCCGCAGCTGAATAATTTACAGCTACTAGCCAGCCTGAGTACATGTGCCTGGTTGCTAGGGAATCCCCACATGTACTTATGCTGGCTAACAGATGTAAATCATTCAGCTGCGGCGATGAAAACTAAATCTCCGAGCACTAAAAAATACTCGGAGGTCACCCGAGCATGCTCGAGAAATATGGAGTAACGAGTATATTCACTCATCACTAGTAGGGACCCATCAGTGTTTTCTGAGACCACATTAACGTTAGTTGATGTGCAGAAATAACTTGGCCAAATTATGTGCAAAGCGTCTCTTTCATTGTACTGGTTGCTCGGGTTTTCCCCAGCACGCTCAGGTGTCCTCCGAGTATTTGTGACGGCTCGGAGATTTAGTTTTCATCACCGCAGCTGAATGATTTACATCTATTAGCCAGCCTAGTGCATGTGGGGGTTGCCTGGTTGTTAGGGAATCCCCACATGTAATCAAGCTGTCTAATAGCTGTATATCATTCAGTTGAGGTGATGAAAACAAAATATCCGAGCAGTTACAAATACTCGGAGATCACCCGAGCGTGTCGGGGAAAACCTGAGCAACGAGTACACTCGCTCATCGCTAGTTAGCACCTATTCACACTAGCTTGGATGTGCCCGTTAGATTTTTGTTATTTCTATGGTAGTAAAGGCCGACGGCTTGGAGGGATATTATGGAGAAAAGCAGGGTGGGGGTGGGGTGGGGTGGAGTAATATGGCAAGCACTACTATCTGGCATGTAGTGGATCAATTCTTCAAGATGTCTACACTGCTCAAAAAAATAAAGGGAACACTACAATCCCACATCCTAGATATCACTGAATGAAATATTCCAGATGTAAATCTGTATTCATTACATAGTAGAATGTGTTGAGAACAATAAAATCTAAAAATTATCAACGTAAATCACAACTAATATCCCACGGAGGTCTGGAGTTGGAATGATGCTCAAAATCAAAGTGGAAACTGAAGTTACAGGCTGATCCAACTTCAGTGGAAATGCCTCAAGACAAGGAAATTATGCTTAGTAGTGTGTGCGGCCTCCACGTGCCTGTATGACCTCCCTACAATGCCTGGGCATGCTCCTGATGAGGCGGCAGATGGTCTCCTGAGGGATGTCCCACACCTGGACTACAGCATCCGCCAACTCCTGGACAGTCTGTGGTGCAACGTGACGTTGGTGGATGGAGCGAGACATGATGTCCCAGATGTGTTCAATCGGATTCAGGTCTGGGGAACGGGCGGCCAGTCCATAGCTTCAATGCCTTCATCTTATAGGAACTGCTGACACACTCCAGCCACATGAGGTATGGCATTGTCCTGCATTAGGAGGAACCCAGGGCCAACCGCACCAGCATATGGTCTCACAATGGGTCTGAGGATCTCATCTCGGTACCAAATGGCAGTCAGGCTACCTCTGGTGAGCACATGGAGGGCTGTGCAGCCCTCCAAAGACATGCCACCCCACACCATTACTGACCCACTGCCAAACCGGTCATGCTGAAGGATGTTGCAGGCAGCAGATCGCTCTCCATGGCGTCTCCAGACTCTGTCACATCTGTCACATGTGCTCAGTGTGAACCTGCTTTCATCTGTGAAGAGCACAGGGTGCCAGTGGTGAATTTGTCAATCCTGATGTTCTGTGGCAAATGCCAAGCATCCTGCATGGTATTAGGCTGTGAGCACAACACCCAACTGTGGATGTCGGGCACTCAGACCATCCTCATAGAGTCGGTTTCTAACCGTTTGTGCAGACACCTGCTGGAGGTCATTTTGCAGGGCTCTGGCAGTGCTGCTCCTGTTCCTTCTTGCACAAAGGCTGAAGTAGCGGTCCTTCTGCTGGTAGCGCTTCCAGCTTCTGGACACTACGCTGACAGACACAGCAAACCTTGCCACAGCTCGCATTGATGTGCCATCCTGGATGAGCTGCACTACCTGAGCCACTTGTCTGGGTTGTAGAGTCCATCTCATGCTACCACAAGTGTGAAAGCACGACCAACATTCAAAAGTTACCAAAACATCAGCCACAAAGCATTGGTACTGAGATGTGGTCCCCACCTGCAGAACCACTCCTTTATTGAGTGTGTCTTGATAATTGCTAATAGATTCCATCTTTTATCTTTTCCATTTCCACAACAGCATGTGAAATTTATTGTCAATCAGTGTTGCTTCCTAAGTGCACAGTTTGATTTCACAGAAGTTTGATTTACTTGGAGTTAGATTCTGTTGTTTAAAGGCCCCGTCTCACATAGCGATTTACCAACGATCGCGACCAGCGATATGACCTGGCCGTGATCGTTGGTAAGTCGTTGTGTGGTCGCTGGGGAGCTGTCACACAGACAGCTCTCTCCAGCGACCAACGATCAGGGGAACGACTTTGGCATCGTTGAAACTGTCTTCAACGATGCCAAAGTCCCCCTGCAGCACCCGGGTAACCAGGGTAAACATCGGGTTACTAGCGCAGGGCCGCGCTTAGTAACCTGATGTTTACCCTGGTTACCAGCGTAAATGTAAAAAATAACAAACAGTACATACTTGCCTTCTGATGTCCGTCAGGTCCCTTGCCGTCTGCTTCCTGCTCTGACTGAGCCGCCGTACAGTGAGAGCAGAGCGCAGCGGTGACGTCACTGCTGTGCTGTGCTCTCACTGTACGGCGGCACTCAGAGCAGGAAGCAGACGGCAAGGGACCTGACGGACATCAGAAGGCAAGTATGTACTGTTTGTTATTTTTTACATTTACGCTGGTAACCAGGGTAAACATCGGGTTACTAAGCGCGGCCCTGCGCTTAGTAACCCGATGTTTACCCTGGTTACCAGTGAAGACATCGCTGGATCGGTGTCACACACACCGATTCAGCGATGTCAGCGGGACCTCAACGACCAAAAAAAGGTCCAGGCCATTCCGACACGACCAGCGATCTCACAGCAGGGGCCTGATCGCTGGTACGTGTCACACATAGCGAGATCGCTACTGAGGTCGCTGTTGCGTCACAAAACTTGTGACTCAGCAGCGATCTCGCTAGCGATCTCGCTATGTGAGACGGGGCCTTTAGTGTTCCCTTTATTTTTTTGAGCAGTGTAGCTCTGTACCTTTACCTGGTCTTTCATCCACTCCACAGGTGGCTCTGCATTTTCTAGAGAAATTTTCTAGTTCCATGGCCTTTCCACTCGTGTTTCCAGGAGCTGGAGACGGCTCTGCAAGAACTTAATCATTTCTCTGGACTTTTTGTCGGCCTTGTGACGAAACCAGATTGTATCTTAATTTCCCAGACAACCATGTTTTGCAAAAACAAAAGAACTGGCTTTTTATCTGTATATTGGCTTGTGAATTTAAGTGTTTATGTCTGGTGGGTCAAGAAGACAGACTTGCCCACTAATATATTATCTAACATACTGTGTAAGGGTACTGTCACACATTGAAATTTCCATCGCTACGACGTTACGATTCGTGACGTTCTAGCGATATCGTTACGATATCGCTGTGTCTGACACGCTACTGCGATCAGACACCCTGCTGAGAATCGTACGTCGTAGCAGATCGTTTGGAACTTTCTTTCGTCGCTTGATCACCCGCTGACATCGCTGGATCGTTGTGTGTGACAGCGATCCAGCGATGTCTTCGCTTGTAACCAGGGTAAACATCGGGTAACTAAGCGCAGGGCCGCGCTTAGTAACCCGATGTTTACCCTGGTTACAAGCGTAAACGTAAAAAAACAAACCGTACATGCTCACCCGTCGGTGTCCTTCAGGTCCCTTGCCGTCTGCTTCCTGCTCTGAGTGCCGGCCGGAAAGTGAGAGCAGATCACAGCGGTGCTGCACTCTGCTCTCACTGTACGGCTGCACTCAGAGCAGGAAGCAGACGGCAAGGGACCTGAAGGACACCGACGGGTGAGTATGTACTGTTTGTTTTTTTACATTTACGCTGGTAACCAGGGTAAACATCGGGTTACTAAGCGCGGCCCTGCGCTTAGTTACCCGATGTTTACCCTGGTTACCCGGGGACTTCGGCATCGCTCCAGCGCCGTGATTGCAACGTGTGACCGCAGTCTACGACGCTGGAGCGATGATTATACGACGCTGCGACGTCACGAATCGTGCCGTCGCAGCGATGAAAATTTCAATGTGTGACGGTACCCTTAGTCTGTAATAGTGACTGTACATTGAGTGGGTTTAGCTTTGTTTATTGATGTGTGCTTATATGCTAATAGTGCTACTTAATCCTATCACCATTGTTTACCTTATCTTGATGTTGGACTGAAAGACCCTGGGTAATTCTAAAAATAGCTTACATGTCTTGGGTATAAAAAGACTCAGAGATCACATCCTGGGAGACTGAAGTAACATAGAGCTACCAGCAAGAGATTCTGCAAACCACCCAACAGACAAGAGAAAGGACTGCAGCCAATTCATCATGGCACCATCACAAGGGACACTGATCTATGATTCTACAGGAAACAACCCAGGGGTTTTCGGCTCCGGTTGGAAGGACATAGATCTGATCCAGTGACCATCTCTGCACCATGGATATGTTTGGAGAAAGCCAGGGTTGGGACCCGCTGCTCGCCTGGTTCCATGGAGATGGTCAGATAAGCCAGGTGGTGACTCTCGTGTCAACTGGCTTTGGACCTTGTATGGACTCTATGGACAGTTCTTGGTCATCTCCCTATGCTTGTCGTTACCCCTTCTCTGTGCGTACATCCACAGATGGAGTAGCGACCCTGGGAGCTCTGACATCATGTCATACTGGAAATACATGGAGACGCAGTGATCTTTTATATGCGCCCATGTGACCCTGGGAGCTCTGACATCGTGTCATACTGGAACTACGTGGAGACGCAGTGATATTTTATATGCGCCCATGTAACCAAACAATTCCAGCCATGGTGAGATTGTTCTGTTTGCTATTGTGTGTTGTGGTTCAATAAAGTATTGCCACACTGTTTTACCTTAACCCTGTCTGTGTAGTGTATTGCCGACGGGGAGATAGAGCGGGCATTCAGTGGTATGAGCCGTGGTCCATGCAGTCTTGCTAAAGACAGCCGGGCCAGCGGACGAGAGCACCCACTGACCCCGTTTCTCTGTTACAGGCCTATCACACTCAAAGTAATGGACAGACTGAAAGAATCAGTCCATGGAACAGTATTGACGAACCTTCTCTGATTCTCACCAAGATAACGACGCAGACCAGCTTCCTTGGGCTGAGTTCACTCTTAACAATTCTACTTCGGAGTCTTCTGGGAGATCTCCATTGGTTACGCGTTTGATCTGGAACCTGCCTATTCCAGCTAAAAGCCTATGTCCTGTTGTGAACGGCGTCTATCAGGACATCCATACATCTGGACTGAGGTACAAGCTAAGACAAGTAATGACAGACATCGCTGACTGTCCCCAACATCGCCCCCAAAGATCAGGTGTGGCCTTCCACTAAAATATCAGATTGAAGATTCAATGCACTCAAATGCAAAAAACTGGCACCCAAGTTCATTGGCCCATTCCAAATTATTGAGCAAATAAACCCAGTGCCCTTCCGTCTTACACGACCGTCTCTGAGAATCCCTAATGCCTTTTGTGTCTCTCTTCGACGTCCTCTAGTCCTCAATAGGTTCTCTCAAACGATCTGTTCCTGCTCCTGCTACGGAATATGCGATAAACCAAATTCTGGACGGTAACAAGGTTCCCGGTTACCTCCTCTACTTGATTTACTGAAAGGGATATGATCCTCAGGAGAGATCAAGAAAGCCAAATAAAGGACTTAAATGCTCCAAAGTTGCTCAGAAAATTTCATGCTAAGCATCTGCTTTCTTGCATCAGGGAGGGGTCCTAAAAGGGGGAGGGTACTGTTACGCACCTGTCCCAGATCTGGGCTTTGCTCCTCTCACCTCGGTCCACTGAACTCTGTTGTGCTCCACGTCGGCATTTGCAGATGGCCCGCTGTGATCCCGTATGATCATCTGCCTTAACCTATATAAGGCTCACTAAGACACACACCTGTGTCTTGGTATTAAGACTTTTAAGTGTTCCACAGACCTGTCCACCTGCAGGCTCGAGGACCCCTGCTAAGTGTTCCTGGTCTCCTGACCGCCTATAGTCTCCAGGACCTCTGGTACCTGGTCCTGGTCTCCTGACCGCCTTCGACCTCCAAGACCTTTGCCATCTGTTGTCGGTCTCCTGCAACCTCCAATATCTCTGCTAAATATTCCCTGTCTCCTGTCTGCCTCTTGTCTCCAATACCTTTGCTGCCGGATCCCACGAGACTCGCCTGCTTCACCAACTCGTGAGGCCAGTGTGAGCACCCGGACCTTAGAGGATCCATCGCACCAGCTGAGCCTAATATGCAAGTTCACACTGATTTTTTGGGGAGAAGAAACTCTTGGAATCATCTTCAAATACTCCGGAGGTGGATGTGGGGGCACATACTTTCTCCATATTAATGTCTATGGATGTAGATGAGGACAGAGAAGCCCCCGGAGGTGGATGTGGGGGGCACATACTTTCTCCATATTAATGTCTATGGATGTAGATGAGGACAGAGAAGCCCCCGGAGGTGGATGTGGGGGGCACATACTTTCTCCATATTAATGTCTATGGATGTAGATGAGGACAGAGAAGCCCCCGGAGGTGGATGTGGGGGGCACATACTTTCTCCATATTAATGTCTATGGATGTAGATGAGGACAGAGAAGCCCCCGGAGGAGGATGTGGGGGGCACATACTTTCTCCATATTAATGCCTATGGATGTAGATGATGACACAGAAGCCCCCGGAGGTGGATGTGGGGGGCACATACTTTCTCCATATTAATGTCTATGGATGTAGATGAGGACAGAGAAGCCCCCGGAGGAGGATGTGGGGGGCACATACTTTCTCCATATTAATGTCTATGGATGTAGATGAGGACAGAGAAGCCCCCGGAGGAGGATGTGAGGGGCACATACTTTCTCCATATTAATGTCTATGGATGTAGATGAGGACAGAGAAGCCCCCGGAGGAGGATGTGGGGGGCACATACTTTCTCCATATTAATGTCTATGGATGTAGATGAGGACAGAGAAGCCCCCGGAGGAGGATGTGGGGGGCACATACTTTCTCCATATTAATGTCTATGGATGTAGATGAGGACAGAGAAGCCCCCGGAGGTGGATGTGGGGGGCACATACTTTCTCCATATTAATGTCTATGGATGTAGATGAGGACAGAGAAGCCCCCGGAGGAGGATGTGGGGGCACATACTTTCTCCATATTAATGTCTATGGATGTAGATGAGGACAGAGAAGCCCCCGGAGGTGGATGTGGGGGGCACATACTTTCTCCATATTAATGTCTATGGATGTAGATGAGGACAGAGAAGCCCCCGGAGGAGGATATGGGGGGCACATACTTTCTCCATATTAATGTCTATGGATGTAGATGAGGACACAGAAGCCCCCGGAGGTGGATGTGGGGGGCACATACTTTCTCCATATTAATGTCTATGGATGTAGATGAGGACAGAGAAGCCCCCGGAGGAGGATGTGGGGGGCACATACTTTCTCCATATTAATGTCTATGGATGTAGATGAGGACAGAGAAGCCCCCGGAGGTGGATGTGGGGGCACATACTTTCTCCATATTAATGTCTATGGATGTAGATGAGGACAGAGAAGCCCCCGGAGGTGGATGTGGGGGCACATACTTTCTCCATATTAATGTCTATGGATGTAGAGGAGGACAGAGAAGCCCCCGGAGGAGGATGTGGGGGGCACATACTTTCTCCATATTAATGTCCATGGATGTAGATGAGGACAGAAAAGCCCCCGGAGGTGGATGTGGGGGCACATACTTTCTCCATATTAATGTCTATGGATGTAGATGAGGACAGAGAAGCCCCCGGAGGAGGATGTGGGGGGCACATACTTTCTCCATATTAATGTCTATGGATGTAGATGAGGACAGAGAAGCCCCCGGAGGAGGATGTGGGGGGCACATACTTTCTCCATATTAATGTCTATGGATGTAGATGAGGACAGAGAAGCCCCCGGAGGAGGATGTGGGGGGGCACATACTTTCTCCATATTAATGTCTATGGATGTAGATGAGGACAGAGAAGCCCCCGGAGGAGGATATGGGGGGCACATACTTTCTCCATATTAATGTCTATGGATGTAGATGAGGACACAGAAGCCCCCGGAGGTGGATGTGGGGGGCACATACTTTCTCCATATTAATGTCTATGGATGTAGATGAGGACAGAGAAGCCCCCGGAGGAGGATGTGGGGGGCACATACTTTCTCCATATTAATGTCTATGGATGTAGATGAGGACAGAGAAGCCCCCGGAGGTGGATGTGGGGGCACATACTTTCTCCATATTAATGTCTATGGATGTAGATGAGGACAGAGAAGCCCCCGGAGGTGGATGTGGGGGCACATACTTTCTCCATATTAATGTCTATGGATGTAGATGAGGACAGAGAAGCCCCCGGAGGTGGATGTGGGGGGCACATACTTTCTCCATATTAATGTCTATGGATGTAGATGAGGACAGAGAAGCCCCCGGAGGAGGATGTGGGGGGCACATACTTTCTCCATATTAATGTCTATGGATGTAGATGAGGACAGAGAAGCCCCCGGAGGAGGATGTGGGGGGCACATACTTTCTCCATATTAATGTCTATGGATGTAGATGAGGACAGAGAAGCCCCCGGAGGTGGATGTGGGGGGCACATACTTTCTCCATATTAATTTCTATGGATGTAGATGAGGACAGAGTAGCCCCCGGAGGAGGATGTGGGGGGCACATACTTTCTCCATATTAATGTCTATGGATGTGGATGAGGACAGAGAAGCCCCCGGAGGTGGATGTGGGGGGCACATACTTTCTCCATATTAATGTCTATGGATGTAGATGAGGACAGAGAAGCCCCCGGAGGTGGATGTGGGGGGCACATACTTTCTCCATATTAATTTCTATGGATGTAGATGAGGACACAGAAGCCCCCGGAGGAGGATGTGGGGGGCACATACTTTCTCCATATTAATTTCTATGGATGTAGATGAGGACAGAGTAGCCCCCTGGAGGTGGATTTGGGGGAACATACTTTTCTCCATATTCATGTCTGTGGATAGAGAAGCCCTTGGAGGTGCACCTGGGGGGTACATACTTTTGGCCACATTTTGTGAAATTTGAAGACATTTCCTACCTTACAGAAGTTTCCTCCCACTCCCAGAGAATTCAACCACACAAGACGCAATAAATAATCACCTCTATTATCAGTAGAAAACAGGAGCTGTGAGGGGCGCTCGTGCCTCACCTGGACCTCCCCGCTGGGTCCGTGCCTCACCTGGACCTCCCCACTGGGTCAGTGCCTCACCTGGACCTCCCCGCTGGGTCCGTGCCTCACCTGGACCTCCCCACTGGGTCAGTGCCTCACCTGGACCTCCCTGCTGGGTCCGTGCCTCATCTGGACCTCCCCGCTGGGTCCGTTTCCCCCCCCGGGTGGATCATGTACAAGGCACATAGTTCTGAGAGGACACCAGCGCGCATCGCTAAATGGAAGAAGGCACTTATACAGCTGCTGATGCGGAAGACCCTGCACCGCACAGGCCCGTACGTGGCCCCCAGATGCTGTGGCCAGTTCATTCATGGTCTCGGGTCACTCGGCAGCGGGAGATTCTGCAGCGCTGATTTACTGATGGTTCCATAGGCCTGCGTGTAACTGTGCAGTGAAGCTTTGGGGTCCCCAGATGTGCTCACGTTGGACGCTGCCTGAAACATCTTTCTACTGAACTTCGGGGCAGGTCTCACTTCGCGGGTCTGCACCAGTGGAGTTCGCAGGTTCTGGAGGGGACAGAAAATCCAGATCAACGGATTTGTGATAACAGTCTTACCAGTAGGGAGTGGAGCTCAGATGCCACCAGTACAGAGAAATCCTCCATCACCACCAGTAATCAGTACAGAAAATCCCCCATCGCCACCAGTATCACCAGTAGAGAAATCCTCCATCACCGCCAGTATCACCAGTACAAAAAAATCCTCCATCACCACCAGTATCACCAGTACAGAGAAATCCTCCATCACCACCAGTATCATCAGTACAGAGAAATCCTCCATCGCCACCAGTATCACCAGTACAGAAAAATCCTCCATCACCACCAGTATCACCAGTACAGATACATCCTCCATCACCACCAGTATCACCAGTACAGAGAAATCCTCCATCACCACCAGTATCATCAGTACAGAGAAATCCTCCATCGCCACCAGTATCACCAGTACAGAAAAATCCTCCATTACCACCAGTATCACCAGTACAGAAAATCCTCCATCACCACCAGTATCACCAGTACAGAGAAATCCTCCATTACCACCAGTTTCACCAGTACAGAGAAATCCTCCATCACCACCAGTATCATCAGTACAGAGAAATCCTCCATTACCACCAGTTTCACCAGTACAGAGAAATCCTCCATCACCACCAGTATCATCAGTACAGAAAATCCTCCATCTCCACCAGTATCATCAGTACAGAGAAATCCTCCATCGCCACCAGTATCACCAGTACAGAGAAATCCTCCATTACCACCAGTATCACCAGTACAGAGAAATCCTCCATTACCACCAGTATCACCAGTACAGAGAAATCCTCCATTACCACCAGTTTCACCAGTACAGAAAATCCTCCATCACCACCAGTATCACCAGTACAGAGAAATCCTCCATTACCACCAGTATCACCAGTACAGAGAAATCCTCCATTACCACCAGTTTCACCAGTACAGAGAAATCCTCCATCACCACCAGTATCATCAGTACAGAAAATCCTCCATCACCACCAGTATCACCAGTACAGAGAAATCCTCCATCACCACCAGTATCATCAGTACAGAAAATCCTCCATCACCACCAGTATCACCAGTACAGAGAAATCCTCCATTACCAGCAGTATCACCAGTACAGAAAATCCTCCATCACCACCAGTATCACCAGTACAGAGAAATCCTCCATTACCACCAGTATCACCAGTACAGAGAAATCCTCCATTACCACCAGTATCACCAGTACAGAGAAATCCTCCATTACCACCAGTTTCACCAGTACAGAGAAATCCTCCATCACCACCAGTATCATCAGTACAGAAAATCCTCCATCACCACCAGTATCACCAGTACAGAGAAATCCTCCATCACCACCAGTATCACCAGTAAAGAGAAATCCTCCATCACCACCAGTATCACCAGTACAGAGAAATCCTCCATTACCACCAGTATCACCAGTACAGAGAAATCATCCATCACCACCAGTATCACCAGTACAGAGAAATCCTCCATCACCACCAGTATCATCAGTACAGAAAATCCTCCATCTCCACCAGTATCACCAGTAGAGAAATCCTCCATCACCGCCAGTATCACCAGTACAAAAAAATCCTCCATCACCGCCAGTATCACCAGTACAGAAAAATCCTCCATTACCACCAGTATCACCAGTACAGAGAAATCCTCCATCACCACCAGTATCATCAGTACAGAAAATCCTCCATCACCACCAGTATCACCAGTACAGAGAAATCCTCCATTACCACCAGTATCACCAGTACAGAGAAATCCTCCATTACCACCAGTATCACCAGTACAGAGAAATCCTCCATTACCACCAGTATCACCAGTACAGAGAAATCCTCCATTACCACCAGTTTCACCAGTACAGAGAAATCCTCCATCACCACCAGTATCATCAGTACAGAAAATCCTCCATCACCACCAGTATCACCAGTAAAGAGAAATCCTCCATCACCACCAGTATCATCAGTACAGAGAAATCCTCCATCACCACCAGTATCACCAGTACAGAGAAATCCTCCATCACCACCAGTATCACCAGTACAGAAAATCCTCCATCACCACCAGTATCACCAGTACAGAGAAATCCTCCATTACCACCAGTATCACCAGTACAGAGAAATCCTCCATCACCACCAGTATCATCAGTACAGAAAATCCTCCATCACCACCAGTATCACCAGTACAGAGAAATCCTCCATTACCACCAGTATCACCAGTACAGAGAAATAATCCATCACCACCAGTATCACCAGTACAGAGAAATTCTCCATTACCACCAGTATCACCAGTACAGATACATCCTTCATCACCACCAGTATCACCAGTACAGAGAAATAATCCATCACCACCAGTATCACCAGTACAGAGAAATCCTCCATCACCACCGGTATCACCAGTATAGAAAATCCTCCATCACCACCAGTATCACCAGTACAGATACATCCTCCATCACCACCAGTATCACCAGTACAGAAAATCCTCCATCACCACCAGTATCACCAGTACAGAGAAATCCTCCATTACCACCAGTAAAGATACATCCTCCATCACCACCAGTATCACCAGTACAGAGAAATCCTCCATCACCACCAGTATCACCAGTAAAGAGAAATCCTCCATCACCACCAGTACAGAGAAATCCTCCATTACCACCAGTAAAGATACATCCTCCATCACCCCCAGTATCACCAGTACATATACATCCTCCATCACCACCAGTCCTCACCAGTACAGAGAAATCCTCCATCACCACCAGTATCACCAGTACAGAGAAATCCTCCATTACCGCCAGTATCACCAGTACAGAGAAATCCTCCATTACCACCAGTATCACCAGTACAGATACATCCTCCATCACCACCAGTATCACCAGTACAGAAAATCCTCCATCACCACCAGTATCATCAGTACAGAAAATCCTCCATTACCGCCAGTATCACCAGTACAGAGAAATCCTCCATCACCACCAGTATCACCAGTACAGAGAAATCCTCCATCACCACCAGTATCATCAGTACAGAAAATCCTCCATCACCACCAGTATCACCAGTACAGAGAAATCCTCCATTACCCCCATTACCACCAGTAAAGATACATCCTCCATCACCCCCAGTATCACCAGTACATATACATCCTCCATCACCACCAGTCCTCACCAGCCGCTTCCCTAGCCCTTGTATATCAGTATTTCCAGTTGTACGTACCAGTCTGGCGCTGATGGCGGCTACGCTCACTGTGGTAGCGGGCACTGTATCCTTCCGAGTGAGAAGGTTGTTGGGTGCCGCTGCCCGCGCCTGCTGGGTCAGTGAGAATGAGCGGGTCCTTGTGACAGGAGCAGTTTTCCCTCGAGACTCTAGACCTTTATTCACCTTGAGGAGAAATCAGAATGTACGTAGATTATGTGTGAACAGCACTAACATCAGAAAGGCCTCTACACCGAGGATGCGATTACAGGGCAGCTCCACTCACCCAGCAGAGGCGCTGTATGCCTCATCATGGGGCAGGAGGATCAGCGTTGCCCTGCACCGTGCATTTTGTCAGAGAGGTGGAAGGGCAGGATTGGAGTTACCGTGCACATTGTCAGAGGGGACGAAGGGCAGGATTGGAGTTACCATGCACATTGTCAGAGGGGACGAAGGGCAGGATTGGAGTTACCATGCACATTGTCAGAGGGGACGAAGGGCAGGATTGGAGTTACCATGCACATTGTCAGAGGGGTGGAAAGGCAGGATTGGAGTTACCGTGCATTTTGTCAGAGGGGTGGAAAGGCAGGATTGGAGTTACCATGCACATTGTCAGAGGGGACGAAGGGCAGGATTGGAGTTACCATGCACATTGTCAGAGGGGACGAAGGGCAGGATTGGAGTTACCATGCACATTGTCAGAGGGGACGAAGGGCAGGATTGGAGTTACCATGCACATTGTCAGATGGGTGGAAGGGCTGGATTTGAGTTACCATGCACTTTGTCAGAGGGGTGGAAGGGCAGGATTGAAATTACCATGCATTTTGTCAGAGAGGTGGAAAGGCAGGATTAGAGTTACCATGCACTTTGTCAGAGAGGTGGAAAGGCAGGATTAGAGTTACCATGCACTTTGTCAGAGAGGTGGAAAGGCAGGATTAGAGTTACCATGCACTTTGTCAGAGGGGTGGAAGGGCAGGATTGAAGTTACCATGCACTTTGTCAGAGAGGTGGAAGGGCAGGATTGGAGTTACCGTGCATTTTGTCAGAGAGGTGGAAGGGCAGGATTGGAGTTACCGTGCATTTTGTCAGAGAGGTGGAAGAGCAGGATTGGAGTTACCATGCATTTTGTCAGAGAGGTGGAAGGGCAGGATTGGAGTTACCATGCACTTTGTCAGAGAGGTGGAAGAGCCAGGATTGGAGTTACCATGCATTTTGTCAGAGAGGTGGAAGGGCAGGATTGGAGTTACCACGCATTTTGTCAGAGAGGTGGAAGGTCAGGATTGAAGTTACCGTGCATTTAGTCAGAGAGGCGGAAGAGCAGGATTGCAGTTACCATGCATTTTGTCAGAGAGGTGGAAAGGCAGGATTGGAGTTACCATGCATTTTGTCAGATGGGTGGAAGGGCAGGATTGAAGTTACCATGCACTTTGTCAGAGAGGTGGAAAGGCAGGATTGGAGTTACCATGCACTTTGTCAGAGGGGTGGAAGGGCAGGATTGGAGTTACCACGCATTTTGTCAGAGAGGTGGAAGGTCAGGATTGAAGTTACCGTGCATTTAGTCAGAGAGGCGGAAGAGCAGGATTGGAGTTACCACGCATTTTGTCAGAGAGGTGGAAGGGCAGGATTGGAGTTATCGTGCATTTTGTCAGAGAGGTGGAAGGGCAGGATTGGAGTTACCGTGAATTTTGTCAGAGAGGCGGAAGAGTAGGATTGGAGTTACCATGCATTTTGTCAGAGAGGTGGAAGGGCAGGATTGGAGTTATCATGCATTTTGTCAGAGGGGTGGAAAGGCAGGATTGGAGTTACCGTGCATTTTGACAGATGGGTGGAAGGGCAGGATTGAAGTTACCATGCACTTTGTCAGAGAGGTGGAAAGGCAGGATTGGAGTTACCATGCACTTTGTCAGAGGGGTGGAAGGGCAGGATTGGAGTTACCATGCACTTTGTCAGAGAGGTGGAAGGGCAGGATTGGAGTTACCGTGCATTTTGTCAGAGAGGCGGAAGAGCAGGATTGGAGTTACCATGCATTTTGTCAGAGAGGTGGAAAGGCAGGATTGGAGTTACCACGCATTTTGTCAGAGAGGCGGAAGAGCAGGATTGCAGTTATCATGCACTTTGTCAGAGGGGTGGAAGGGCAGGATTGGAGTTATCGTGCATTTTGTCAGAGGGGTGGAAGGGCAGGATTGGAGTTACCGTGAATTTTGTCAGAGAGGCGGAAGAGTAGGATTGGAGTTACCATGCACTTTGTCAGAGAGGTGGAAGGGCAGGATTGGAGTTACCATGCACATTGTCAGAGGGGTGGAAAGGCAGGATTGGAGTTACCATGCACATTGTCAGAGGGGACGAAGGGCAGGATTGGAGTTACCATGCACATTGTCAGAGGGGACGAAGGGCAGGATTGGAGTTACCATGCACATTGTCAGATGGGTGGAAGGGCTGGATTTGAGTTACCATGCACTTTGTCAGAGGGGTGGAAGGGCAGGATTGAAATTACCATGCATTTTGTCAGAGAGGTGGAAAGGCAGGATTAGAGTTACCATGCACTTTGTCAGAGAGGTGGAAAGGCAGGATTAGAGTTACCATGCACTTTGTCAGAGAGGTGGAAAGGCAGGATTAGAGTTACCATGCACTTTGTCAGAGGGGTGGAAGGGCAGGATTGAAGTTACCATGCACTTTGTCAGAGAGGTGGAAGGGCAGGATTGGAGTTACCGTGCATTTTGTCAGAGAGGTGGAAGGGCAGGATTGGAGTTACCGTGCATTTTGTCAGAGAGGTGGAAGAGCAGGATTGGAGTTACCATGCATTTTGTCAGAGAGGTGGAAGGGCAGGATTGGAGTTACCATGCACTTTGTCAGAGAGGTGGAAGAGCCAGGATTGGAGTTACCATGCATTTTGTCAGAGAGGTGGAAGGGCAGGATTGGAGTTACCACGCATTTTGTCAGAGAGGTGGAAGGTCAGGATTGAAGTTACCGTGCATTTAGTCAGAGAGGCGGAAGAGCAGGATTGCAGTTACCATGCATTTTGTCAGAGAGGTGGAAAGGCAGGATTGGAGTTACCATGCATTTTGTCAGATGGGTGGAAGGGCAGGATTGAAGTTACCATGCACTTTGTCAGAGAGGTGGAAAGGCAGGATTGGAGTTACCATGCACTTTGTCAGAGGGGTGGAAGGGCAGGATTGGAGTTACCACGCATTTTGTCAGAGAGGTGGAAGGTCAGGATTGAAGTTACCGTGCATTTAGTCAGAGAGGCGGAAGAGCAGGATTGGAGTTACCACGCATTTTGTCAGAGAGGTGGAAGGGCAGGATTGGAGTTATCGTGCATTTTGTCAGAGAGGTGGAAGGGCAGGATTGGAGTTACCGTGAATTTTGTCAGAGAGGCGGAAGAGTAGGATTGGAGTTACCATGCATTTTGTCAGAGAGGTGGAAGGGCAGGATTGGAGTTATCATGCATTTTGTCAGAGGGGTGGAAAGGCAGGATTGGAGTTACCGTGCATTTTGACAGATGGGTGGAAGGGCAGGATTGAAGTTACCATGCACTTTGTCAGAGAGGTGGAAAGGCAGGATTGGAGTTACCATGCACTTTGTCAGAGGGGTGGAAGGGCAGGATTGGAGTTACCATGCACTTTGTCAGAGAGGTGGAAGGGCAGGATTGGAGTTACCGTGCATTTTGTCAGAGAGGCGGAAGAGCAGGATTGGAGTTACCATGCATTTTGTCAGAGAGGTGGAAAGGCAGGATTGGAGTTACCACGCATTTTGTCAGAGAGGCGGAAGAGCAGGATTGCAGTTATCATGCACTTTGTCAGAGGGGTGGAAGGGCAGGATTGGAGTTATCGTGCATTTTGTCAGAGGGGTGGAAGGGCAGGATTGGAGTTACCGTGAATTTTGTCAGAGAGGCGGAAGAGTAGGATTGGAGTTACCATGCATTTTGTCAGAGAGGTGGAAGGGCAGGATTGGAGTTATCATGCATTTTGTCAGAGGGGTGGAAGGGCAGGATTGGAGTTACCGTGCATTTTGACAGATGGGTGGAAGGGCAGGATTGAAGTTACCATGCACTTTGTCAGAGAGGTGGAAAGGCAGGATTGGAGTTACCATGCACTTTGTCAGAGGGGTGGAAGGGCAGGATTGGAGTTACCATGCACTTTGTCAGAGAGGTGGAAGGGCAGGATTGGAGTTACCGTGCATTTTGTCAGAGAGGCGGAAGAGCAGGATTGGAGTTATCGTGCATTTTGTCAGAGAGGTGGAAGGGCAGGATTGAAGTTACCATGCATTTTGTCAGAGAGGTGGAAAGGCAGGATTGGAGTTACCACGCATTTTGTCAGATGGGTGGAAGGGCAGGATTGGAGTTACCGTGCATTTTGTCAGAGAGGTGGAAGGGCAGGATTGAAGTTACCATGCATTTTGTCAGAGAGGTGGAAAGGCAGGATTGGAGTTACCACGCATTTTGTCAGAGGGGTGGAAGGGCAGGATTGGAGTTACCGTGCATTTTGTCAGAGAGGCGGAAGAGTAGGATTGGAGTTACCATGCATTTTGTCAGAGAGGTGGAAGGGCAGGATTGGAGTTACCGTGAATTTTGTCAGAGGGGTGGAAGGGCAGGATTGGAGTTACCGTGCATTTTGTCAGAGAGGTGGAAGAGCAGGATTGGAGTTACCATGCATTTTATCAGAGAAGTGGAAGGGCAGGATTGGAGTTACCATGCATTTTGTCAGATGGGTGGAAGGGCAGGATTGGAGTTACCATGCACTTTGTCAGGGAGGTGGAAAGGCAGGATTGGAGTTACCATGCATTTTGTCAGAGGGGTGGAAGGGCAGGATTGGAGTTACCATGCACTTTGTCAGAGAGGTGGAAGGGCAGGATTGGAGTTACCGTGCATTTTGTCAGAGAGGCGGAAGAGCAGGATTGGAGTTACCATGCATTTTATCAGAGAAGTGGAAGGGCAGGATTGGAGTTACCATGCATTTTGTCAGATGGGTGGAAGGGCAGGATTGGAGTTACCATGCACTTTGTCAGGGAGGTGGAAAGGCAGGATTGGAGTTACCATGCATTTTGTCAGAGGGGTGGAAGGGCAGGATTGGAGTTACCATGCACTTTGTCAGAGAGGTGGAAGGGCAGGATTGGAGTTACCGTGCATTTTGTCAGAGAGGCGGAAGAGCAGGATTGGAGTTACCATGCAATTTGTCAGAGAGGTGGAAGGGCAGGATTGGAGTTACCGTGCATTTTGTCAGAGAGGCGGAAGAGCAGGATTGGAGTTACCATGCATTTTGTCAGAGAGGTGGAAGGGCAGGATTGGAGTTACCATGCATTTTGTCAGAGAGGTGGAACGGCAGGATTGAAGTTACCGTGCATTTTGTCAGAGAGGTGGAAGGGCAGGATTGAAGTTACCATGCATTTTGTCAGAGGGGTGGAAGGGCAGGATTGGAGTTACCGTGAATTTTGTCAGAGAGGCGGAAGAGTAGGATTGGAGTTACCATGCATTTTGTCAGAGAGGTGGAAGGGCAGGATTGGAGTTATCATGCATTTTGTCGGAGAGGTGGAAGGGCAGGATTGAAGTTACCGTGTATTTTGTCAGAGAGGCGGAAGAGCAGGATTGCAGTTACCATGCACTTTGTCAGAGAGGCGGAAGAGCAGGATTGCAGTTACCATGCATTTTGTCAGAGAGGTGGAAGGGCAGGATTGGAGTTACCATGCATTTTGTCAGAGAGGCGGAAGAGCAGGATTGGAGTTACCATGCATTTTGTCAGAGAGGTGGAAGGGCAGGATTGGAGTTACCATGCATTTTGTCAGAGAGGTGGAAGGGCAGGATTGAAGTTACCGTGCATTTTGTCAGAGAGGTGGAAGGGCAGGCTTGGAGTTACCGTGCATTTTGTCAGAGAGGTGGAAGGGCAGGATTGGAGTTACCGTGCATTTTGTCAGAGGGGTGGAAAGGCAGGATTGGAGTTACCGTGCATTTTGTCAGAGAGGTGGAAGGGTAGGATTGGAGTTACCGTGAATTTTGTCAGAGAGGCGGAAGGGTAGGTTTGGAGTTATCATGCATTTTGTCAGAGAGGTGGAAGGGCAAAATTGGAGTCACCGTGCATTTTGTCAGAGAGGTGGAAGGGCAGGATAGAAGTTACCATGCATTTTGTCAGAGAGGCGGAAGAGCAGGATTGCAGTTACCATGCATTTTGTCAGAGGGGTGGAAAGGCAGGATTGGAGTTACCATGCACTTTGTCAGAGGGGACGAAGGGCAGGATTGGAGTTACCATGCACATTGTCAGATGGGTGGAAGGGCTGGATTTGAGTTACCATGCACTTTGTCAGAGGGGTGGAAGGGCAGGATTGAAGTTACCATGCATTTTGTCAGAGAGGTGGAAGAGCAGGATTGGAGTTACCGTGCATTTTGTCAGAGAGGTGGAAGGGCAGGATTGGAGTTACCGTGCATTTTGTCAGAGGGGTGGAAGGGCAGGATAGGAGTTACCGTGCATTTTGTCAGAGTGGTGGAAGGGCAGGATTGAAGTTACCATGCATTTTGTCAGAGAGGTGGAAGCGCAGGATTGAAGTTACCGTGCATTTTGTCAGAGGGGTGGAAAGGCAGGATTGGAGTTACCATGCACTTTGTCAGATGGGTGGAAGGGCTGGATTTGAGTTACCATGCACTTTGTCAGAGGGGTGGAAGGGCAGGATTGAAGTTACCGTGCATTTTGTCAGAGAGGTGGAAGGGCAGGATTGAAGTTACCATGCATTTTGTCAGAGAGGTGGAAGAGCAGGATTTGAGTTACCGTGCGTTTTGTCAGAGAGGTGGAAGGGCAGGATTGGAGTTACCGTGCATTTTGTCAGAGGGGTGGAAGGGCAGGATAGGAGTTACCGTGCATTTTGTCAGAGGGGTGGAAAGGCAGGATTGGAGTTACCATGCACTTTGTCAGAGGGGACGAAGGGCAGGATTGGAGTTACCATGCACTTTGTCAGATGGGTGGAAGGGCAGGATTGGAGTTACCATGCACTTTGTCAGAGGGGTGGAAGGGCAGGATTGAAGTTACTATGCATTTTGTCAGAGAGGTGGAAGGGCAGGATTTGAGTTACCATGCATTTTGTCAGAGAGGTGGAAGGGCAGGATTGGAGTTACCGTGCATTTTGTCAGAGAGGTGGAAGAGCAGGATTGGAGTTACCATGCATTTTGTCAGAGAAGTGGAAGGGCAGGATTGGAGTTACCATGCACTTTGTCAGAGAGGTGGAAGAGCAGGATTGGAGTTACCATGCATTTTGTCAGATGGGTGGAAGGGCAGGATTGAAGTTACCATGCACTTTGTCAGGGAGGTGGAAGGGCAGGATTTGAGTTACCATGCATTTTGTCAGAGAGGTGGAAGGGCAGGATTGGAGTTACCGTGCATTTTGTCAGAGAGGTGGAAGAGCAGGATTGGAGTTACCATGCATTTTGTCAGAGAAGTGGAAGGGCAGGATTGGAGTTACCATGCACTTTGTCAGAGAGGTGGAAGAGCAGGATTGGAGTTACCATGCATTTTGTCAGATGGGTGGAAGGGCAGGATTGAAGTTACCATGCACTTTGTCAGGGAGGTGGAAAGGCAGGATTGGAGTTACCATGCACTTTGTCAGAGAGGTGGAAGAGCAGGATTGGAGTTACCATGCATTTTGTCAGATGGGTGGAAGGGCAGGATTGAAGTTACCATGCACTTTGTCAGGGAGGTGGAAAGGCAGGATTGGAGTTACCATGCACTTTGTCAGAGGGGTGGAAGGGCAGGATTGGAGTTACCATGCACTTTGTCAGAGAGGTGGAAGGGCAGGATTGGAGTTACCGTGCATTTTGTCAGAGAGGCGGAAGAGCAGGATTGGAGTTACCATGCATTTTGTCAGAGAGGTGGAAGGGCAGGATTGAAGTTACCGTGCATTTTGTCAGAGAGGTGGAAGAGCAGGATTGGAGTTACCATGCATTTTGTCAGATGGGTGGAAGGGCAGGATTGAAGTTACCATGCACTTTGTCAGGGAGGTGGAAGGGCAGGATTTGAGTTACCATGCATTTTGTCAGAGAGGTGGAAGGGCAGGATTGGAGTTACCGTGCATTTTGTCAGAGAGGTGGAAGAGCAGGATTGGAGTTACCATGCATTTTGTCAGAGAAGTGGAAGGGCAGGATTGGAGTTACCATGCACTTTGTCAGAGAGGTGGAAGAGCAGGATTGGAGTTACCATGCATTTTGTCAGATGGGTGGAAGGGCAGGATTGAAGTTACCATGCACTTTGTCAGGGAGGTGGAAAGGCAGGATTGGAGTTACCATGCACTTTGTCAGAGAGGTGGAAGAGCAGGATTGGAGTTACCATGCATTTTGTCAGATGGGTGGAAGGGCAGGATTGAAGTTACCATGCACTTTGTCAGGGAGGTGGAAAGGCAGGATTGGAGTTACCATGCACTTTGTCAGAGGGGTGGAAGGGCAGGATTGGAGTTACCATGCACTTTGTCAGAGAGGTGGAAGGGCAGGATTGGAGTTACCGTGCATTTTGTCAGAGAGGCGGAAGAGCAGGATTGGAGTTACCATGCATTTTGTCAGAGAGGTGGAAGGGCAGGATTGGAGTTACCATGCATTTTGTCAGAGAGGTGGAAGGGCAGGATTGAAGTTACCATGCATTTTGTCAGAGAGGTGGAAGGGCAGGATTGGAGTTACCATGCATTTTGTCAGAGAGGTGGAAGGGCAGGCTTGGAGTTACCGTGCATTTTGTCAGAGAGGTGGAAGGGCAGGATTGGAGTTATCATGCATTTTGTCAGAGAGGTGGAAGGCCAAGATTGGAGTTACTGTGCATTTTGTCAGAGAGGCGGAAGGGTAGGATTGGAGTTACTGTGCATTTTGTCAGAGAGGCGGAAGAGCAGGATTGCAGTTACCATGCATTTTGTCAGAGAGGTGGAAGGGCAGGATTGGAGTTACCGTGCATTTTGTCAGAGAGGTGGAAGGGCAGGATTGGAGTTACCATGCACTTTGTCAGAGAGGCGGAAGAGCAGGATTGCAGTTACCATGCATTTTGTGAGAGAGGTGGAAGGGCAGGATTGGAGTTACCGTGCATTTTGTGAGAGAGGGGGAAGGGCAGGATTGGAGTTACCGTGCATTTTGTCAGAGAGGTGGAAGGGCAGGATTGGAGTTACCGTGCATTTTGTGAGAGAGGGGGAAGGGTAGTATTGGTTACCAGGCATTTTGTCAGAGAGGTGGAAGGGCAGGATTGGAGTTACCATGCATTTTGTGAGAGAGGGGGAAGGGTAGTATTGGTTACCAGGCATTTTGTCAGAGAGGTGGAAGAGCAGGATTGGAGCAGTTGTACATGCTGTTTGCACCTGGACAGGTGGGACGCTATACAAAGTAGATCCTGTGACCAATAACACAAGTGGCATCAGCAATTCTCTGTCTGTGTGATGAACACTCCTCTTACCCCTGGGCTGGTCATGGTGTGCTCCTGGCTTTGCCGACTTCCTGATCTTTTTTGGTGTGATGCAGCTCGCCAATGTACAGACCCCTCTGAAAGAAAAAACATGTTCTTATGTTGTGTGGGCTGCGGTAATAACACATTCTTCAGTGATCGAGGGTGCATAGCACATACGCTGGCTGACACTGTGGGTGATGGGATTGTATACGGGTGACTTGGGTTTCGTTGCGCCCTGTGGATTGTGCTGGTCACAGCCTTCAGTTTTTGGAGCAGATTCACAAGTAATGGTTTTTCTGGGAGCCTCTGATACACGGCTAGTGCTTGATACTGGAGACAACGCATCCTTCGACTGTGGACATCCAGCATCGTGTATGTTTTCGGTCACGGGTTCAGCACGTTCCTTAAGGGTCTCTCTTTTCTGCCTTCGAGCGTTAGTCTTCCTTTCAAGAATCATCTACACGACAAAAGTAAAGATGGGACAGGAAGCCGGCATCATCTTTCCCAAACCCTAACCCGAGAACCGATATCCGATCATGAGCAGCACACAAACCTGCTGTGCAACCTGGAGGTAATTCAAGGCGACAGGTTCCAAATAGAAGGAGCAGGCCGGCCTATCCAAGCAGCCAGCGAGCCTAAGTAGTCGCCCGCCCACCTATCTAAGCAGCCAGTCCAAGCAGTCTCCCCGCCCCCTATTCAAGCAGTAAGCCCAAGCAGTCGCCGGCCTATCCAAGCAGCCAGCCTAAATAGTCGCCCGCCCACCTATCTAAGCAGCCAGTCCAAGCAGTCGCCCCGCCCCCTATTCAAGCAGTGAACCCAAGCAGTCGCCGGCCTATCTAGGAAGCCAGCCAGCCTAAGTAGTTGCCCGCCCACCTATTTAAGCAGCCAGTCCAAGAAGACACCCCGCCCCCTATTCAAACAGCGAGCCCAAGCAGTCGCCGGCCTATCTAGGAAGCCAGCCAGCCTCAGTAGTCGCCCGCACACCTATCTAAGTGGCCAGTCCAAGAAGACGCCCCGCCCCCTATTCAAGCAGTGAGCCCAAGCAGTCGCCGGCCTATCTAGGAAGCCAGCCAGCCTAAGTAGTTGCCCGCCCACCTATTTAAGCAGCCAGTCCAAGAAGACAACCCCGCCCCCTATTCAAACAGCGAGCCCAAGCAGTCGCCGGCCTATCTAGGAAGCCAGCCAGCCTCAGTAGTCGCCCGCACACCTATCTGTTATGATGGACCTGGTGGTTAGGTGCACCTGGAATGACCTGATAATCAAAACTGCAAAATTGAGCGAGCTCTGGGAAGTGAGAGCTCTGCTGACCGCAGCCCTAATCTATTATCACACACACTAGAATTAGCCGTGGATCGTACCTGACTCTGCCTAGACGACTCTTCACAGCCTGAGAGGTAACTACCCCTAAAGAGAAATATAGCCTCACCTTGACTCAGAGAAATTCCCCAAAGGAAAAGAGCAGCCCCCCACATATATTGACGGTGAGTTAAGAGGAAGGCACAAACATAGGAATGAGACAGGTTTCAGCAAAGGAGGCCAGACTTACTAAATAGACAGAAGATAGATAAAGGGATCTTTGCGGTCAGCACAAAAAACTACAAAAAGCCACGCAGAGTGAGCAAGAAACCCCCCGCGCCGACTCACGGGGCGGTAGGTGCCACTCTGCAACCCAGAGCTTCCAGCTAGCGAGACAATATCATGATAGCCAGCTGGACAAAACTTAGCAGGTACTTAGAAATATATTCAGCACACAAATGAACAACAAATGAGCTTAACAGGGACTTAGCTTCTGCTGAAGTAGACAGGTCATCAGGAGATCCAAGTGAGATCTGAACCAGTACAGAGACATTGACAACTGGCATCAGGTAACGATCTGAGCAGAGTTAAATAGAGGAACCAGCCCAGTCCTAAACGATGCAGCTGAGGAAGCCACTTCCAGACCAGCAGCTCCACTTTCAGCCACCAGAGGGAACCCACGGACAGAACTCACAGAAATACCATTCCTGACCACAGGAGGGAGTTCGAAAACATAGTTCACAACAGTACCCCCCCCTTGAGGAGGGGTCACCGAACCCTCACCAGAACCCCCCGGCCGATTAGGACGAGCCAAATGAAAGGCACAAACCAAATCGGCAGCATGGACATCAGAAGCAAGAACCCAGGAATTATCTTCCTGACCATAGCCCTTCCATTTGACCAGATACTGAAGTTTCCGTCTCGAGATACGAGAATCTAAAATCTTCTCCACCACATACTCCAATTCTCCCTCGACCAACACCGGAGCAGGAGGGTCAACGGAAGGAACCATAGGCGCCACATATCTCTGCAACAACGACCTATGGAACACATTATGGATGGCAAAAGAAGCTGGAAGGTCCAAACGAAATGACACAGGATTGAGGATTTCAGAAATCTTATAAGGCCCAATAAAACGAGGCTTAAACTTAGGAGAAGAAACCTTCATAGGAACATAACGAGATGACAACCAAACCAGATCCCCAACACGAAGTCGAGGACCAACACGGCGACGGCGGTTAGCGAAACGTTGAGCCTTCTCCTGTGACAATGTCAAATTGTCCACTACATAAGTCCAAATTTGCTGCAACCTGTCCACCACTGAATCCACACCAGGACAGTCCGAAGGCTCAACCTGCCCTGAAGAGAAACGAGGATGGAAACCAGAATTACAATAAAAAGGTGAAACCAAAGTAGCCGAACTGGCCCGATTATTAAGGGCGAACTCAGCCAATGGCAAGAAGGTCACCCAATCATCCTGATCAGCAGAAACAAAGCATCTCAGATAGTTCTCCAAAGTCTGATTGGTTCGTTCAGTTTGGCCATTTGTCTGAGGATGGAAAGCAGAAGAAAAAGACAAATCAATGCCCATCTTAGCACAAAAGGACCGCCAAAACCTCGAAACAAACTGGGAACCTCTGTCCGACACAATGTTCTCCGGAATGCCATGCAAACGAACCACATGCTGGAAAAACAACGGAAACAAATCAGAGGATGAAGGCAACTTAGGCAAGGGTACCAAATGGACCATCTTAGAGAAGCGATCACAAACCACCCAGATGACCGAAATCCTTTGAGAGACAGAGAGATCTGAAATAAAATCCATGGAAACATGCGTCCAGGGCCTCTTCGGGACCGGCAAGGGCAAAAGTAACCCACTGGCATGAGAACAGCAGGGCTTCGCCCGAGCACAAGTCCCACAGGACTGCACAAAAGCACGCACATCCCGGGACAAGGAAGGCCACCAAAAGGACCTAGCCACCAAATCTCTGGTACCAAAAATTCCAGGATGACCAGCCAACACCGAACAATGAACCTCCGAGATAACCCTACTAGTCCATCTATCAGGGACAAACAGTCTCTCTGCAGGACAGCGGTCAGGTCTATCCGCCTGAAACTCCTGCAGAACCCGCCGCAAATCAGGGGAGATGGCAGACAAAATCACCCCCTCTTTGAGAATACCAGCCGGCTCAGAAACTCCCGGAGAATCAGGCACAAAACTCCTTGAAAGGGCATCAGCCTTCACATTCTTAGAACCCGGAAGGTATGAAACCACGAAATCGAAACGGGAGAAAAACAGTGACCATCGAGCCTGTCTAGGGTTCAACCGCTTGGCAGACTCGAGATAAATCAGATTCTTGTGATCCGTCAAGACCACCACACGATGCTTGGCGCCCTCAAGCCAATGTCGCCACTCCTCGAATGCCCACTTCATGGCCAACAACTCCCGATTGCCAACATCATAATTACGCTCAGCAGGCGAAAACTTTCTAGAAAAGAAAGCACATGGCTTCATCACAGAGCCATCAGAACTTCTCTGAGACAAAACAGCCCCTGCTCCAATCTCAGAAGCATCAACCTCCCCCTGAAAAGGGAGCGAAACATCTGGCTGACACAACACAGGAGCCGAATAAAAACGACGTTTCAGCTCCCGAAACGCCTCAACGGCCGCAGAGGACCAATTCCCCACATCCGCACCTTTCTTGGTCAAATCAGTCAGTGGTTTGACAACACTAGAAAAATTAGCGATAAAGCGACGGTAAGAATTCGCAAAGCCCAGGAATTTCTGAAGGCTCTTTACAGATGTAGGCTGAGTCCAATCATAAATGGCCTGGACTTTAACTGGATCCATCTTGATAGTAGAAGGGGAAAAAATGAAGCCCAAAAAGGAAACCTTCTGAACTCCGAAGAGACACTTAGACCCCTTCACAAACAAGGAATTAGCACAAAGGACTTGGAACACCATTCTGACCTGCTTCACATGAGACTCCCAATCATCCGAAAAGACCAAAATATCATCCAAATATACTATCATGAATCTATCCAGATACTTTCGGAAGATGTCATGCATAAAGGACTGGAATACAGATGGCGCATTAGAAAGCCCGAATGGCATCACCAGATACTCAAAATGGCCCTCAGGCGTATTAAATGCGGTTTTCCATTCATCGCCCCGCTTAATACGCACAAGATTATACGCTCCTCGAAGATCTATCTTGGTAAACCAATTAGCCCCCTTAATCCGAGCAAACAAATCAGACAATAGAGGCAAAGGGTACTGAAATTTGACCGTGATTTTATTAAGAAGGCGGTAATCTATGCAAGGTCTCAGAGAACCATCCTTCTTGGCCACAAAAAAGAACCCTGCTCCCAACGGTGACGACGACGGGCGAATATGCCCTTTCTCCAAGGACTCCTTTATATAGCTCCGCATAGCGGCGTGTTCTGGCACAGATAAATTGAAAAGTCGGCCTTTAGGAAACTTACTACCAGGAATCAAATTAATAGCACAATCACAATCCCTATGAGGAGGCAGGGCAATGGGCTTGGGCTCATCAAATACATCCTGGTAATCCGACAAAAACTCAGGTACTTCAGAAGGAGTGGAAGAAGAAATTGACAACGCTGGAACATCACCATGGGCCCCTTGACAACCCCAACTGTACACAGACATAGATTTCCAGTCCAATACTGGATTATGGACCTGTAGCCATGGCAAACCCAACACGACCACATCATGCAAATTATGCAACACCAAAAAGCGAATATCTTCCCGATGTGCAGGAGCCATGCACATGGTCAACTGGGTCCAGTACTGAGGCTTATTCTTGGCCAAAGGCGTAGCATCAATTCCCCTTAAAGGAATAGGATGCTGCAAGGGCTCCAAGAAAAAACCACAGCGCCTGGCATACTCTAAGTCCATCAAATTCAAGGCTGCGCCTGAATCCACAAACGCCATAACAGAGTAGGACGACAAAGAGCAAATCAAAGTAACGGACAAAAGAAATTTAGGCTGTATAGTACCAATGGTGACAGACCTAGCGGACCGCTTAGTGCGCTTAGGACAATCAGAGATAGCATGAGTGGAGTCACCACAGTAAAAACACAGCCCATTCTGACGTCTGTGCTCTTGCCGTTCAGCTCTGGTCAAAGTCCTATCACATTGCATAGGCTCAGGCCTCTGCTCAGAGAACACCGCCATATGGTGCACAAAATTCCGCTCCCGCAAACGCCGATCGATCTGAATAGCCAAGGACATTGATTCATTCAGACCAGCAGGTGTGGGGAACCCCACCATAACATCCTTAAGGCCCTCAGAAAGACCCTTTCTGAAAATTGCTGCCAGAGCACACTCATTCCATTGAGTAAGCACAGACCACTTTCTAAACTTCTGACAATACATTTCAGCATCATCCTGACCCTGACATAGAGCCAGCAAGATTTTCTCTGCCTGATCCACAGAATTTGGTTCGTCATAGAGCAATCCAAGCGCCAGAAAAAACGCATCTACATTAAGCAATGCAGGATCTCCTGGCGCAAGGGAGAATGCCCAGTCTTGAGGGTCACCACGCAACAAGGAAATAATGATTTTTACTTGCTGACTAGGGTCACCAGAGGAGCGAGGTTTCAGGGCAAGAAACAGTTTACAATTATTCTTGAAATTCAGAAACTTAGATCTATCCCCAGAAAACAAATCAGGAATTGGGATTCTAGGCTCTAACATAGGATTCTGAACTATATAATCCTGAATGCTTTGTACCCTTGCAGTGAGATTATCCACACAAGAGGACAGACCTTGAATGTCCATATCTACACCTGAGTCCTGAACCACCCAGAGGTCTAGGGGAAAAAAAAGACTAAACACACTGCAGAGAAAAAAAAATGGTCTCAGAACTTCTCTTATCCCTCTATTGAGATGCATTAACACTTTTTGGCCAGTTGTACTGTTATGATGGACCTGGTGGTTAGGTGCACCTGGAATGACCTGATAATCAAAACTGCAAAATAGAGCGAGCTCTGGGAAGTGGGAGCTCTGCTGACCGCAGCCCTAATCTATTATCACACACACTAGAATTAGCCGTGGATCGTACCTGACTCTGCCTAGACGACTCTTCACAGCCTGAGAGGTAACTACCCCTAAAGAGAAATATAGCCTCACCTTGCCTCAGAGAAATTCCCCAAAGGAAAAGAGCAGCCCCCCACATATATTGACGGTGAGTTAAGAGGAAGGCACAAACATAGGAATGAGACAGGATTCAGCAAAGGAGGCCAGACTTACTAAATAGACAGAAGATAGATAAAGGGATCTTTGCGGTCAGCACAAAAAACTACAAAAAGCCACGCAGAGTGAGCAAGAAACCCCCCGCGCCGACTCACGTCGCGGTAGGTGCCACTCTTAGAAGGTACTTAGAAATATATTCAGCACACAAATGAACAACAAATGAGCTTAACAGGGACTTAGCTTCTGCTGAAGTAGACAGGTCATCAGGAGATCCAAGTGAGATCTGAACCAGTACAGAGACATTGACAACTGGCATCAGGTAACGATCTGAGCAGAGTTAAATAGAGGAACCAGCCCAGTCCTAAACGATGCAGCTGAGGAAGCCACTTCCAGACCAGCAGCTCCACTTTCAGCCACCAGAGGGAACCCACGGACAGAACTCACAGAAATACCATTCCTGACCACAGGAGGGAGTTCGAGAACATAGTTCACAACACCTATCTAAGCGGCCAGTCCAAGAAGACGCCGCGCTCCCTATTCAAGCAGTGAGCCCAAGCAGTCTCAGGTCTATCTAGGAAGCCAGTCAGCCTAAGTAGTCGCCCGCCCACCTATCTAAGTAGCCAGTCCAAGAAGACACCCCGACCCCTATTCAAGGAGTGAGCCCAAGCAATCTCCATCCTATCTAGGAAGCCAGCCAGCGTAAGTAGTCGCCCACCCACCTATCTAAGCAGCCAGTTAAAGCAGTCAGCCAACCCCCTATTCAAGCTGTGGGCCCAAGCAGTCGCTAGCCTATCTAGGAAGCCAGGCAGCCTAAGCAGTCACCTGCCCACCTATCTAAGCAGCTAGTCCAAGCAGTCGCCCTGCCTCCTATTCAAACAGTGAGCCCAAGCAGTCGCCCCGCCTCACCTATCCAAACAGCCAGCCCAAGCAGTTGCCCGTCTATCCAAGCAGCTAGCCAGTAAGTCGGAGCAGCCACACCACCCACCAATCCGACAAGCTAGCCCTAGCCAAACAGCCAGCCAGCTAGCCTACGCAGCCACCCTGCCCTCCTATCCAATCAGCTGCCCAGCTCGCTAATGCAAGCAGCTAGCCAGATAGTCCAAGCAGCCACCCCACATGCCTATCCAAGTAGCCGGCCTTCAAAAAGAAGCAGCCACCCTGCCCCTTGACCTAAGGAACCAGCCAGCCTGAGCAGCCACTTATCTATGCAACAAGCCAGCTAGCCTAAGCGGCCAACCAGCCCATTTATCCAAGCAGCTATCTTACTCGCCTATGCAAGCAGCCGACCCGAGCAGCCACCCATGCAGCCAACCAGCACGAGCAGCCACCCCACCCACCGATTCAAGCAGTCATCCCAAGTTGCCACCCTGCTCGCCTATCCAAGCAGTCAGACAAACAGCTATGCCAACCACCTAGCCACACAGCAAACACAAGCAGCCAGCCCGCTCGCCTATCCATGCAGCAAGCCAGCGAACCTGGTAAGCAGCCAGCTTGTGATCCCGAGCTGCCACCTCGTCAGTCTATCCATGCAGCAAGCCTGAGTAGCCATCACTCCCACCTATCCAAGCAGCCAGCCAGTGAGCCCGAGCAGCCACCCCGTCCGCCTATACCAAGCAGCCAGCCAGCAAACCCAAACAGCCATCCTAATTGCTAATCCAAGCAGCCAATCAGTGAGCATGAGCAGCCACCCTGCCTGCCTATCAAAGCAGCTACCACACCAGTCTATCCATGCAGTAAGTCAGCTAGCCCTAGTGGCCACCCCACACTCCTACCCAAGTAGCCAGTCAGCCCAAGCAGCCACCACGCCAGTCTATCTATGCAGAAAGCCAGCTAGCCCAAGCAGCCACCCTGTCCGCCTATCCAAACAGCCAGCCCGAGCAGCCACCCCGCCCGCCTATCCAAGCAGCCAGCAAGCCCGAGCATCAACTCCACTCACCTATCCAGCCACCTAGCTTGAGCAGACACCCTGCCCTCCTATCCAGGCAGCTGCTCCCCTCGTCTTTGCAAGCAGCTAGCCAGATAGTCTGAGCAGCCACACCACATGTCTATAGCCGGCCTTAGAGAACAAGCAGCCACCCTGCCTGCCGACCTGAACAGCCAGCCAGTCTGGGCAGCCACCCCATCCACGTATCCAAGCAGCCATCTTACTCGCATGTGCAAGCAGCCAGCCAGCTATCCCGAGCAGCCAACCAGCTAGCCCTACCCATGCAACCAGCCTGAGCAGCCACCCTGCCCACCTATTCAAGCAGCCATCCCAAACTGCATGCCCGCCTATCCAAGCAGCCAGACAGCTACCCCAATCACCTAGACACAAAGCAAACATGAGCAGCCTCCCCGCTCGCCTATTCATGCAGCAAGCCAGTGAACCTGGGAAGCCACCCCACCTAACCAACCAGCCAGCTAGTGAGCCCGTGCAGCCACCTCGTTAGTCTATCCATGCAGCAAGCCTGAGTAGCCATCAGCCATCCTGCCCACCTATCCAAGTAGCCAGTCAGTGAGCCCGAGCAGCCACCGCGTTCACCTATCCCAAGCAGCCAGCCTGTAAGCCGAGCATCCACCACACCGGCCTATCCAAGCAACCAGCCAGTAAACCTGAGCAGCCACCCTGGTCGCTTATCCAAGCAGCCAATCAGTGAGCCCAAGCAGCCACCCTGCCCACGTATCCAAGAAGCCATGACGCCAGTCTATCCATGCAGCAAGTCAGCTAGCCCGAGGGGCCACCCCGCACACCTACCCAAGCAGCCATCACGCCAATCTATGCATGCAGTAAGCCAGCTAGCTAGAACAACCACCCTGTCTGCCTATCCAAGCAGCCAGCCAGCCTGAGCATCAACTCCACCCACCTATGCAGCCACCTAATCTGAGCATTCACCCAGCACACCTATCTAAGCAGGCAGCCCGAGCAGCCACTACACCTGCCTATCAAAGCAGCCAGCCAGCTAGTCGGAGCAGCCTCCTTACATGCCTATCCAAGCAGCCAGCCATCGTGTCCCAGCAGCCAACCTGCCCACCTATCCAAGGAGCCAGTCCAAGCAGCCACCACCCCTGCCTATCCAAGCAGCCAGCCAGACCGAGCATCAACTCCACCCACCTATCCAGCCAGCTAGTCTGAGTAGGCATCTACTGACGAAGCCACGTTGTGGCGATACGCGTTGGGCCTCTTGCCCCCTTTGACCGGCTTCACACTCCATGGCTGCTGTCTCTTGCTCTGGGCAGGTTCTATGGCGCATTTTTTGATATCTACATGCCTTTTCATCTTGTTATGGTCTAGGCCCTTCTATCTTCTTCAGGCAGGTCTGGTATGATGTTCTGCGACGTCTCTATCTCATATATACATCTCCTTTGTACTGGCTGAAATCGATGCTTAGGCACTGCTTTGCAGCCTATACTATATATTTAAATATTTAATACTTCATGTATCTAAATAATTGATGGGTACATTCAAGTGTTTGTTCACCTGGTGCATCATACCAGGTTCACTTGGTATCTAGGGTGCCTTGATATATGATAAGATTAATTATTTTATTGAGACTTCACACCTCACTAAGATCTGCATTCATTAGTGGCGCTGGGCCATACCTGCTATATCAATTTAAAGGCTACATTGATTAGATGCCTGTAAAAACAACTATTTTAGCTTTATTATTATTTTTTTGAGCAGCAGCATATTCCATATTCCATATTCATTGTGTATGCTCATAGGAATTGTATAATGCTATTTGAATAGTATATTACACACGCATATATTTGTTGTGGAGTGAGCCTTCTTTTTGGTCTTGGGGGGCATCCCCCCTGTTTTTGGGGTATGTACCATTTCTGGTTTTTAAATGTTTTTAATTGTTTGTTGTGCCTTGTTTGATCATAATAAAATTTATTCTATTATTATATATAATTTCTTGGTGATCCCTGGACTTGTGTATGTCTCTTTTTTCTCTTGACATTACTTGGTTATGACATACTCCGGGTGGATCCCAGCTAGCGATTATGCGATGGTGCCCTCCATTTCTTCTTTTTTCTTCAGTCTGAGTAGGCACCCCGCACACCTATCCAAGAACCAGCCCGAGCAGCCACCACCCCTGCCTATCCAAGCAGCCAGACCAAGAATCAAATCCACTCTACCTGTCTATCCAGTTAATCTGCGTAGGCACCCCGCACAGCTATACAAGCAGCCAGCCCGTCTATCCAAGCAGCCACTCAACTCGCCTATCCAAGCAGCCAGCTAGCCCGAGCAGCCAGGTAGCCAGCCTGAGCAGCAAACCCCAGCTGTCTATCCAATCAGTCTGACAGCCCACACAACCATCCGCCTGCCTATCCAAGTAGCCAGCCATCCAGTCTGGGCAGCCAGGGTGAGCAACAGAGACACTTCTTCACTACTGCCCTTTATAAGACCCTCTTGAGAATATCCCCCACCAATGTGTGACTTCCGTGGCCATCACCTCGTACAACTTGTTCCGATACTCGGCAACAGATAACTGAATGTCGTCATCCAGAGGGAGAATGACATCGTAATCCAACGCCGGCTCCCGAGCTGCAGAGTGAAATCTGGACAACAGATGAGAGGAGAAATGCGGCCGTGTAAACACAAACATATACAGGCCATAAGATGGGGGGAACGCACAGTACAGATGTAATAGGATGGGGGTCCACACGCAAAACAGAACTGGTGCCAATCACGAACCTACGCACATACGGGTGCTCCAGGGCCTCCTCCGCCGTCAGCCTCCTGTCCGGATTGAAGACCAGCAGCTTGGTCAGAAGATCAATGGCATCTGGGGGGCAACTAGGGGGAAGCAGCTCCAAGAGTGGGACCCTCTGACTGCAATCACAGAAGACCGCACAACTTCATGTCACTTACATGCTACATCCACATGCAGCTCCGAGCCCAGGATGTGGCACAGACTGTCACTTACCGAGCATTCATCCTGCTGACAACCGATGCTCCATAGTCTGAACGTATAGCTGAGATGTCTACAAAAGGTGCGAGGAAAAGTCACTGAGTAGGAAAAGCTGTGACTGGGTGATACGGGCAGTATGTCTAGGTAACATGGAGCCACTTCCTCCCACACCCTGGTGACACGGCGGCACTTCCCCTTTCCCACACCACCCCCAGGTGACAAGACGGCGCTCCCTCCCACACCCAGGTGACACTGAGGCGCTCTCCCACACCCAGGAGACACTGAGGCGCTCTTCCACACCCAGGAGACACTGAGGCGCTCTCCCACACCCAGGAGACACTGAGGCGCTCTCCCACACCCAGGAGACACTGAGGCGCTCTCCCACACCCAGGAGACACTGAGGCGCTCTCCCACACCCAGGAGACACTGAGGCGCTCTTCCACACCCAGGAGACACTGAGGCGCTCTCCCACACCCAGGAGACACTGAGGCGCTCTTCCACACCCAGGAGACACTGAGGCGCTCTCCCACACCCAGGAGACACTGAGGCGCTCTTCCACACCCAGGAGACACTGAGGCGCTCTCCCACACCCAGGAGACACTGAGGCGCTCTCCCACACCACCCCCAGGTGACAAGACGGCGCTCCCTCCCACACCCAGGAGACACTGAGGCGCTCTCCCACACCCAGGAGACACTGAGGCGCTCTCCCACACCCAGGAGAAACTGAGGCGCTCTCCCACACCCAGGAGACACTGAGGCGCTCTCCCACACCACCCTCAGGTGACAAGACGGCGCTCCCTCCCACACCCAGGTGACACTGAGGCGCTCTCCCACACCACCCCCCGGAGACAATGAGGCGCTCTCCCACATCCAGAAGACACTGAGGCGCTCTCCCACAACCAGGAGACACTGAGGCGCTCTCCCACACCACCCCCAGGTGACAAGATGGCGCTCCCTCCCACACCCAGGAGATACTGAGGCGCTCTCCCACACCACCCCCAGGTGACACGGCGGCACTCCCTCCCACACCCAGGAGACACTGAGACGCTCTCCCACACCACACCCAGGTGACATGGCAGCGCTCCCTCCCAAACCCAGATAACACGGCGGCACCCTCTCCCACACTCAGGTGACACTAAGGAGCTCCCTCTCATACCCAGGTGACACGAAGGTGCTCCCTCCCATACCCAGATAACATGGCGGAACTCCCTCCTACACCCAGGTGACACTAAGGAGCTCCCTCTCATACCCAGGTAACAAGGAGGCGCTCCCTCCCACACACAGGTGACACAGCGGACCCCCTCCCACACCCAGGTGACACTAAGGTGTTCCCTCCCATACCCAGGTGACAAGGAGGCGCTCCGTCCCATACCCAGGTGACAAGGTGGCGCTCCCTCCCACACACAGGTGACATGGCGGAACTCCCTTCCACACTCAGGTGACATGGAGGTGCTCCCTCCGACACTCAGGTGACACTCCATCCAATACCCAGAAAACACGGCACTCCCGACCAAACCCAGGTGACACGGCGGCACTCCCTCCCACACCCAGGTGACACTCCCTCCTATACCCAGATAACACTGCACTCCCTCCCAAACCCAGGTGACTCGGCGGCACTCTCTCCCACACCCAGGTGACACAGAGGCGCTCCCTCCCACACCCAGATAAGATCGCGGAACTCCCTCCCACACCCAGGTGACACAGCAGCACTCCATCCCACACCCAGGGGACATGGAGGCGCTCCCTCCCACACCCAGGTGACACGGAGGCGCTCCCTCCCACACCCAGGTGACACGGAGGCGCTCCCTCCCACACCCAGATAAGATCGCGGAACTCCCTCCCACACCCAGGTGACACAGCAGCACTCCATCCCACACGCAGGTGACATGGAGGCGCTCCCTCCCACACCCAGGTGACACGGAGGCGCTCCCTCCCACACCCAGGTGACACGGAGGCGCTCCCTCCCACACCCAGGTGACACGGAGGCGCTCCCTGCCACACCCAGATAAGATGGCGGAACTCCCTCCCACACCCAAGTGACACAGCAGCACTCCATCCCACACCCAGGGGACATGGAGGCGCTCCCTCCCACACCCAGGTGACACGGAGGCGCTCCCTCCCACACCCAGATAAGATCGCGGAACTCCCTCCCACACCCAGGTGACACAGCAGCACTCCATCCCACACCCAGGGGACATGGAGGCGCTCCCTCCCACACCCAGGTGACACGGAGGCGCTCCCTCCCACACCCAGGTGACACGGAGGTGCTCCCTGCCACACCCAGATAAGATGGCGGAACTCCCTCCCACACCCAAGTGACACAGCAGCACTCCATCCCACACCCAGGGGACACGGAGGCGCTCCCTCCCACACCCAGATAAGATCGCGGAACTCCCTCCCACACCCAGGGGACACAGCAGCACTCCATCCCACACCCAGGTGACATGGAGGCGCTCCCTCCCACACCCAGGTGACACGGAGGCGCTCCCTCCCACACCCAGGTGACACGGAGGCGCTCCCTGCCACACCCAGATAAGATGGCGGAACTCCCTCCCACACCCAAGTGACACAGCAGCACTCCATCCCACACCCAGGGGACATGGAGGCGCTCCCTCCCACACCCAGGTGACACGGAGGCGCTCCCTCCCACACCCAGATAAGATCGCGGAACTCCCTCCCACACCCAGGTGACACAGCAGCACTCCATCCCACACCCAGGGGACATGGAGGCGCTCCCTCCCACACCCAGGTGACACGGAGGCGCTCCCTCCCACACCCAGGTGACACGGAGGTGCTCCCTGCCACACCCAGATAAGATGGCGGAACTCCCTCCCACACCCAAGTGACACAGCAGCACTCCATCCCACACCCAGGGGACATGGAGGCGCTCCCTCCCACACCCAGGTGACACGGAGGCGCTCCCTCCCACACCCAGATAAGATCGCGGAACTCCCTCCCACACCCAGGGGACACAGCAGCACTCCATCCCACACCCAGGTGACATGGAGGCGCTCCCTCCCACACCCAGGTGACACGGAGGCGCTCCCTCCCACACCCAGATAAGATGGCGGAACTCCCTCCCACACCCAGGTGACACAGCAGCACTCCCTCCCACACCCAGGTGACACGGAGGCGCTCCCTCCCACACCCAGGTGACACGGAGGCGCTCCCTGCCACACCCAGATAAGATGGCGGAACTCCCTCCCACACCCAGGTGACACAGCAGCACTCCATCCCACACCCAGGTGACATGGAGGCGCTCCCTCCCACACCCAGGTGACACGGAGGCGCTCCCTCCCACACCCAGATAAGATGGCGGAACTCCCTCCCACACCCAGGTGACACAGCAGCACTCCCTCCCACACCCAGGTGACACGGAGGCGCTCCCTCCCACACCCAGGTGACACGGAGGTGCTCCCTGCCACACCCAGATAAGATGGCGGAACTCCCTCCCACACCCAAGTGACACAGCAGCACTCCATCCCACACCCAGGGGACATGGAGGCGCTCCCTCCCACACCCAGGTGACACGGAGGCGCTCCCTCCCACACCCAGATAAGATCGCGGAACTCCCTCCCACACCCAGGGGACACAGCAGCACTCCATCCCACACCCAGGTGACATGGAGGCGCTCCCTCCCACACCCAGGTGACACGGAGGCGCTCCCTCCCACACCCAGATAAGATGGCGGAACTCCCTCCCACACCCAGGTGACACAGCAGCACTCCCTCCCACACCCAGGTGACACGGAGGCGCTCCCTCCCACACCCAGGTGACACGGAGGCGCTCCCTGCCACACCCAGATAAGATGGCGGAACTCCCTCCCACACCCAGGTGACACAGCAGCACTCCATCCCACACCCAGGTGACATGGAGGCGCTCCCTCCCACACCCAGGTGACACGGAGGCGCTCCCTCCCACACCCAGATAAGATGGCGGAACTCCCTCCCACACCCAGGTGACACAGCAGCACTCCCTCCCACACCCAGGTGACACGGAGGCGCTCCATCCCACACCCAGGTGACACGGAGGCGCTCCCTGCCACACCCAGATAAGATGGCGGAACTCCCTCCCACACCCAAGTGACACAGCAGCACTCCATCCCACACCCAGGGGACATGGAGGCGCTCCCTCCCACACCCAGGAGACACAGCAGCACTTCTTCCCACACCCAGGTGACATGGAGGCGCTCCGTCCCATACCCAGGTGACAAGGTGGCGCTCCCTCCCACACACAGGTGACATGGCGGAACTCCCTTCCACACTCAGGTGACACTCCCTCCTATACCCAGAAAACACAGCGCTCCCTCCCACACCCAGGTGACACGGAGACGCTCCCTCCCACACCCAGATAACACGGCACTCCCTCTCACACCTAGAAGACATGGCGGCACTCCCTCCCACACCCAGGTGACACAGCAGCACTCCTTCCCACATCCAGGTGACACGGAGGCGCTCCCTCCCACACCCAGGTGACACGGAGGCGCTCCCTCCCACACCCAGATAAGATGGCGGAATTCACCCCTACACCCAGGTGAAATGGAGGCGCTCCCTCCCACACCCAGATAAGATGGCGGAATTCACCCCCACACCCAGGTGACACGGCAGCGCTCCCTCCCACACCCAAGTGACACGGCGGCACTCCCTCCCACACCAAGATAATACGGCACTCCCTCATGCACTTAGGAGACATGGCGGCACTCCCTCCCACACCCAGATAGGATGACGGCACTCCCTCCCACACCCAGATAGGACGACGGCACTCCCTCCCACACCCAGATAGGACGACGGCACTCCCTCCCACACCCAGATAACACGGCACTCCCTCCCAAACCCATGTGACACAGAAGCACTCCCTCCCACACCCATATAATACGGTGCCACTCCCTCCCACATCCAGATAATACAACGGCACTCCCTTCCACACCCAGGTGACACATTGACATACCTTCCCTTCCACCCCATCTTTCCCAAGTGACACCGCGGCACGCTCACCTTCCTGTGACGGCGCTGGGATGACGTTCATGATGCGTTCGATCTGGTTGATGGTGGAAGTTCCCGGGAAGAGTGGTTTCCCCAGCAGCATCTCGGCCAGGATACAGCCAACACTCCACATGTCCACACCCTTCGTGTACCTGTGGGAGACGACAGCAGGCATCAGCTCACCAGTAGATGGGGGGTACTGCCTGCCCACTACATTCCCCACATACCTGTGAGATGCCAGTAATATCTCGGGGGCGCGGTACCAGCGCGTGGCTACGTACTCTGTAAGTGCTGGATTCCCAGGATCCTCCTGGATCTGATATAGTGAGCGGGCCAGGCCAAAGTCACACAGCTTCACCAGGCAGTCAGCATCCAGCAGGATATTAGAGGGCTGAAGGCACAGAGCGAAGCCCCATATGAGAGACCGAACAAGGGGTCCTCACCCCGAAGAATGACACCTGCCCTGGACACCGCCTCGTGGGATGACGCCTGCCAACGGCACTGACCCCATCAACCTGAGGCATGATGCCCATCCCAACCTCTCACCTTCTGGTCTCTGTGGATGACGTTCCCGGAGTGAAGGAACTTGGTGGCCTTCAGCAGCTGGTGCAGGATGTATCTCATGTGCACATCCTTCAGGAGACTGCCCTTCTTTATCACCGCATGAAGGTCGGTCTCTAAGGGGACGACACCATGAAGTACAATGTACAGCACACCTCATCATGTACCATATCCCCATCACTACAGACTGAGGCACTCCATATCTCAGTAAACAGTGAGGAAAATAAGTATTTGATACTCTGCCAATTTTGCAAGTTTTCCCAACTACAAAGAATGAAGAGGTCTGTAATTTTTATAGTAGGTACACTTCACCTGTGAGACAAAATCTAAAAAATAATAAACAGAAAATCACATTGTATGATTCTTACATAATTAATTTGCCTTTTATTGCATGAAATAAGTATTTGATAAAATAGAAAACAGAACTTAATATTTGGTACAGAAACCTTTTTTTTGCAATTACAGAGGTCAGACATTTCCTGTAGTTCTTGACCAAGTCTGCACACACTGCAGCAGGGATTTTGGCCCCCTCCTCTATAAAGATCCTCTCTAGATTTTTCAGGTTTCGGGACTGTCGCTGGGCAACATTGAGTTTCAGCTCCCTCCAAAGATTTTCTATTGGGTTCAGGTCTGGAGACTGTCTAGGCCACTCCAAGACCTTGAAATTCTTCTTACAGAGCAACTCCTTAGTTGGCCTGGCTGTGTGTTTTGGGTCATTATCATCCTGGAAGACCCAGCCACGACCCATCTTCAATGCTCTTACTGGGGGAAGGAGGTTGTTGGCTAAAATCTTGTGATACATGATATTTTTTATTCCATAAATCCATGGTTGTACAACACATCAATGTAGATGGCCAAAATACAATGTCCTAAGTCCACAAGTTCCCAATCTGAGATCGATAGTTTCACTGTATAGTGTGCAGTCACAGCCTATGTTCCTCAAGATGATGGATATCACAACCTTAGCTCACGGATACCCCTCCAGCCATCAATCAATCTCCAAACCTCCATAGATCATCCATCCATCCCAGCTTGGATCCTCTCCCTCCAAATTCCCTCCAACAACTGTCCGATTCAAACCCCATGTCTTTTTCTCCCTACCCCTTAAACATTTTCCTTTAGCTCCCAGAATGAGGCATATTACATCACCTGGGGCTGATGTGAGACCCGTTGTGGTGACGGCTCCCCTGGGTCTACTATCTCCATCCACACAATGGGCCTAGGGTTGCGAGTCCAATGGGAGTGAGACCTTGAGACACAGAGGGGGGTTGATGGAATGATTGCTTTACATTTATCTTTAGAAATCTACTGTCTGGCCTTAAGGCCCCGTCTCACTTAGCGATTTACCAACGATCACGACCAGCGATACGACCTGGCCGTGATCGTTGGTAAGTCGCTGTGTGGTCGCTGGGGAGCTGTCACACAGACCGCTCTCTCCAGCGACCAACGATCAGGGGAACGACTTCGGCATCGTTGAAACTGTCTTCAACGATGCCGAAGTCCCCCTGCAGCACCCGGGTAACCAGGGTAAACATCGGGTTACTAAGCACAGGGCCGCGCTTAGTAACCCGATGTTTACCCTGGTTACCAAAAAAAACAAACAGTACATACTCGCCTTTCGGTGTCCAGGTCCCTTGCCGTCTGCTTCCTGCTCTGACTGACTGAGCCGCCATACAGTGAGAGCAGAGCGCAGCGGTGACGTCACTGCTGTGCTCTCACTTCTCACTGTACGGCGGCACTCAGAGCAGGAAGCAGACGGCGAGGGACCTGACGGACATCAGAAGGCGAGTATGTATTGTTTGTTTTTTTTTACATTTACGCTGGTAACCAGGGTAAACATCGGGTTACTAAGCGCGGCCCTGCGCTTAGTAACCCGATGTTTACCCTGGTTACCAGTGAAGACATCGCTGGATCGGTGTCACACACACCGATTCAGTGATGTCAGCGGGGCCTCAACGACCAAAAAAAGGTCCAGGCCATTCCGACACGACCAGCGATCTCGCAGCAGGGGCCTGATCGCTGGTACGTGTCACACATAGCGAGATCGCTATGGAGGTCGCTGTTGCGTCACAAAACTTGTGACTCAGCAGCGATCTCGCTAGCGATCTCGCTATGTGAGACGGGGCCTTTAGCTATACATAAGATCCATCCAGCACGTCCTTCTCTGCTTGCCATTACTGAATGGAAACATTAATTCCTGAGGATGAACTGATGAGCAAAAAACTCACTAATAAAACACAGTAATAAAATATCTAATAAAACACAACAATATCGACGCTACCGGTGCTCCGTGCTCTATCCCTTAGTGCTGTGGACTCCACTCTACGTCCATAAGTCCATTCATCCTATAGCCTTTAGTGAGTGGCCATAACCTCACAAGGTTGTACTTCTCCTTCTTCTTCCTCCAAACATAGCGAGTGCAGTTGATACCAAAAGTTTTAGTAAATGCCATTGTAGGCATTTACTACAGGCCACCTGTGCAAGCTAAAGATATGGATGAACTCTTTATGCATCAAATGGCCAAGTTCTCCAAAAAATATGACATAGTGGTCATGGGAGACTTCAACTATCCAGACATTTGTTGGGAATCTCTCTCAAGCAAAACTAACAGGTCAAGCAAATTCTTATCCTCTCTTGTTGACAACTTTATCTTCCAAAAGGTAGGGGCGAAAACAAGGGGATCTGCTACCTTGGATCTAATCCTTATAAACAGGGAGGAAATGGTTGAGGAGGTAAGAGTGGCTGGGACCCTAGGAGTTAGCGACGATGCTATTTTAGAATTTTGGATAACTAGAAGAGGAAGACCTGTGAAGACTCAGACGTCAAGGTTAGATTTCAGAAAGGAAAGTTTTAAGGGACTCAGAAAGAGAATCAGAGGGATCCAATGGCTGGATATCCTTAAGGACAAAAATGTCCAGGAAGGATGGGAAATCTTGAAAAATTAGATTCTCAAAGCACAATCGTTAACAATTCCGAAAAGAGGGAAGAATAGGAAGCATTTAGGGAAACCAGGATGGATGAACACAGAACTTAAACACATGCTAAAAAGGAAGAAAGAAATGTTTATCTAATGGAAAGAGGGAGGCATATCTAAAGAATATAATGCTGTCTGCAGAACCTGCAGGGCACAAATCAGATTAGCTAAAGCTGACAATGAATTAAGGCTTGCAAGAGACGTCAAAAGCAATAAAAAAGGATTTTGGGGATATGTCAAACGTAAAAGAAAAGTCAAAGATGCAATAGGATTTTTACAGGATGAAAATGATGAAATGGTAAGAAAGGATGTTGAGAAGGCCGAACTTTTAAATTCCTATTTTGCATCTATTTTCTCTCAGGAAGGAAATGTAACTGTGAAGAAACCAGATTGTATCTTAATTTCCCAGACAACCATGTTTTGCAAACCAAAAGAACTGGCTTTTTATCTGTATATTGGCTTGTGAATTTAAGTGTTTATGTCTGGTGGGTCAAGAAGACAGACTTGCCAACTGATATACTATCTAACATACTGTGTAAGGGTACTGTCTCACAGTGGCACTTTTGTCGCTACGACGGTACGATCCGTGACGTTCCAGCGATATCCATACGATATCGCTGTGTCTGACATGCAGCAGCGATCAGGGACCCTGCTGAGAATCGTACGTCGTAGCAGATCGTTTGGAACTTTCTTTCGTCGCTTGATCTCCCGCTGTCATCGTTGGATCAGTGTGTGTGACACCGATCGAACGATGCGTTCGCTTGTAACCAGGGTAAACATCGGGTTACTAAGCACAGGGCCGCGCTTAGTAACCCGATGTTTACCCTGGTTACCATCGTAAAAGTAAAAAAAAAAAAACACTACTCACATTCCGGTGTCCGTCAGGTCCCTAGCCGTCTGCTTCCCGCTCTGACTGACTGCCGGCCGTAAAGTGAATGCACAGCACAGCGGTGACGTCACCGCTCTGCTGTTAGGGCCGGGGCTCAGTCAGTGCGGGGAAGCGGACGCCGGGGGAGGCGAATGTGAGTATGTACGGTTTGTTATTTTACATTTTACACTGGTAACCAGGGTAAACATCGGGTTACTAAGCGCGGCCCTGCGCTTAGCAACCCGATGTTTACCCTGGTTACCCGGGGCCTTCGGCATCGTTGGTCGCTGGAGAGCTGACTGTGTGACAGCTCTCCAGCGACCAAACAACGACTTACCAACGATCATGGCCAGGTCGTATCGCTGGTCGTGATCGTTGGAAAGTCGCAGAGTGTGACAGTACCCTAAGTCTGTAATAGTGACTGTACATTGGGTGTGTTAAGCTTTGTTTATTGATGTGTGCTTATATGGTAATAGTGCTACTTAATCCCATCACCATTGTTTGCCTTATCTTGATGTTGGACTGAAAGACCCTGGGTAATTCTAAAAATAGCTTACATGTCTTGGGTATAAAAAAGACTCAGAGATCACATCCTGGGAGACTGAAGTAAGACAGAGCTACCAGCCGGACATTCTGCAAACCTCCCAACAGACAAGAGAAAGGACTGCAGCCAATTCATCATGGCACCATCACGAGGGACACTGATCTATGATTCTATAGGAAACAACCTAGGGGTTTTCGGCTCTGGTTGGAAGGACACAGATCTGATCCAGTGACCATCTCTGCACCATGGATCTGTTTGGAGAAAGCCAGGGTTGGGACCCGCTGGTTGCCTGGTTCCATGGAGATGGTCAGATAAGCCAGGTGGGGACTCTTGTATCAACTGGCTTTGGACCTTGTATGGACTCTATGGACAGTTTTTGGTCATCTCCCTATGCTTGTCGTTACCCCTTCTCTGTGTGTTCATCCACAGATGGAGTAGTGACCCTGGGAGCTCTGACATTGTGTCAACTGGCTTTGGACCTTGAACATAAATTAGACGTCAGTAAATTTCCTTACACTTACAGCCACTCGATCATAGACTTATTTAAACTGGAGAAAAACGAGTCATATTACGCCTGGATATGAAAAAAATATCCTTTATTACAAGACTATAAACAATCTTGCTTTTGAAACAATAGTACATACAATACATATATTGGTAAGTCCACTAGGTTACTAGACAGTGACTACAAAGGTGCAACCCATGAACCGGGACACATGGCAGGATATAAATATTTAAAAAGTAATAAAATTAATATCCAATAAATACCAACAAACAGAAAGGCCCAAAACTGCAGCACATAGCAGAATTCAATATTTTTAACATGGCTAAATTGCCACAGTGAGTACCGCCATCATGTGCCACATTAATATGCCCATATTCGCTGTATTAACAAAAGTAAGTACACAGATTTACCCATTTAGTGGTGAAATGTCCTGGCTGGGTCCCGGTCCCGTACCCCAACGCGCGTTTCGCGTTCACGTGTGCCGCTTCCTCAGGGGGCGTGGCTAAATCCGGCTCTACATCCGGTATATATGCGTGTTAAATTAGATCACATGTGAAGTAAAAGAAGGGGGCGTGCGCTGCGGTGAACCGCAGGTGACTGAGACGTGCAGCGCCTCAAGCCTCGATCTCGTCACATAAGGCCGGGTCACATGAGCGGGTCGGCGCCACGCCCACTCCACATGACACCGGACCGTCGGCGAGAAAGAGGTAAACAGAGGCAACTATATGTGCAAATAGTTATAAATCAGTACGAAATAAAGTGCAGAGATGAATATGCATGTCAATATACATGCGCATATATTATAAAAGTGAAAAAGTGCATAAAAAGTGACTTGTGCAAATTACAATATAAACCTAGTGATTTAAACCACTTAAAAACTGAATCACTTTATTTCTCTTTCAAGCGCTTGAAATACCTTAGAAGACGTCCGCAGCTTCTGATTGGTCGCGTAGCGGACGCGTGACCGCTACGCGACCAATCACAAAGCCGTGACGTCACCTACGCGACCAATCAGAAGCTGCGGACGTCTTCTAAGGTATTTCAAGCGCTTGAAAGACCTTAGGTGACGTCACGGCTTTGTGATTGGTCACGTAGCGGTCACGCGACCGCTACGGACCAATCACAGCGCAGTGACGTCATCTAAGGCCCTTCAAGCGCGCATTCTTAGGTACAACGGCTCCCGGTTACGGCGGTAAAGTCCAGGCTGCGTCGGAGGGGTGAGTATATCCCTATTTTTTATTTTAATTCTTTCTTTTACACATTGATATGGATCCCAGGGCCTGAAGGAGAGTTTCCTCTCCTTCAGACCCTGGGAACCATCAGGATACCGTCCGATACTTGAGTCCCATTGACTTGTATTGGTATCGGGTATCGGTATCGGATTAGATCCGATACTTTGCCGGTATCGGCCGATACTTTCCGATACCGATACTTTCAAGTATCGGACGGTATCGCACAACACTACTTATTACATACAATACAATGATAATTAATTATGTAAAAATCATACATTGTGATTTTATTTTTAGATTCTGTTTTCTGTGTATTTTTTGTAGGTGGGAAAACCTGAAAAATCGACATTGTATCAAATACTTATTTTCTTATTTTCCATACTGTACAATGGGCGGTACATTCTGATATACAGACATGTCTGAAAATGTTGGCACCCTTGAAATTGTTCCAGAAAATTAAGTATTTCTCCCAGACAATTACTGCAATTACACGTTTTGTTATACACATGTTTATTCCCTTTGTGTGTATTGGAACAACACAAAAAAAGAGAAAAATAGGCAAATTGGACATAATTTTACACAAAACCCCCAAAATGGCCGGACAAAATAGTTGGCACACTCAATTTAATATTTGGCTGCACTCCCTTTGGAATAAATAACTGCAAATCAATCGCTTCCTCTAATCCACAAGTATCTTACTCCTCTCAGCCGGGATCTTGGACTCTTCTTTAAGAAACTGCTCCCGGTCTCTCAAATCTGAAGGCGCCTTCTCTTAACAACAATTTTCAGATCTCTCCACAGGTGATCAATGGGATTTACATCCGGACTCATTGCCGTCACTTCAGAACTCTGCAGCATTTTGCTTCCATCCATTTCTGGGGGCTTTTTGAAGTATGTTTGGAGTCGGTGTCCTGCTGGAGTACCCAAAACCTAGGTGGCAAATCCAGATTTCTGACACTAGGCAGTACATTGTGACCCAAAATCAGTTGGTAATCTTCAGATTTCATGATGCCTTGCACAGCCTAGGCAGCAAGTAACAGAGGCAGTAAAACAACCCCAAAACATCTTTGAACCTCCACCATATTTGACTGTAGGTAGTGTGTTCTTTTCTTTGTAGACCTAATTCAGTTTTCAGTAAACATTATTATTATTATTATTATTATTATTTATTTATATAGAACCATTAATTCCATGGTGCTGTACATGAGAAGGGGTTACATCAAAATACAAATATCACTTACAGTAAACAAAACTAACAATGACAGACTGGTACAGAGAGAAGAGGACCCTGCCCTTGCGGGCTTACATTCTACATTAGAATGAAGTGCTTTATCAAAAAGCTCTATCTTGGTCTCCTCTGTCCACAAGACACTTTCCCAGAATGATTTTGACTCGTGTACATTTTGGCAAACTGCAGTCACATGTGGACAGATAATTTGCGCTGACAATGATGCACGCTGAGCCTGCAAGAGAGCTTGAATTTCTTTGGAACTTGATTAGGGCTGCTTTTCCGCCATCCGGACTATCATGCATTGCAAACTGTCATCAATTTTTCTCTGCAGTCCATGCCCAGGGAGATTAGCTACAGTGCCATGGGTTCTAAACTTTTTGATTATGTCGTGCACCGTAGACAAAGGAACATTAAGATCTCTGGAGATGGACTTCTAACCTTGAGATTGTTGAAATATTTCAACAATTTTGGTTCACAAGTCCTCAGACAGAGCTCTTCTCCTCTTTCTGTTCTCCATGCTTGGTGTGGAATCCAAGGGGTAATGTTTCTCCTTGCGGAGAGTGACATGTTAAGAATGCCGAGATGAGGAGACTTTTAATCCGCAATGTTCCTCTGGGAAATATGCAAATTATCTTTTCAGAAAGGTAGAGGACTAGAACTCTAGTGCCACCTATACGAAGTAGCAATCCTAAAAGTCAATGTCGACCCTTTAACGAGCCTTGTCACATGACTTAGGTTTTGACTTTTATCCTAAGTCGTGTGACAAGGCTCGTTAAAGGGTCGACATTGACTTTTAGGATTGCTACTTCATATAGGTGGCACTAGAGTTCTAGTTCTCTTCCTCTCTGAAGAGACAATTAGAGATTATCTACAGCGCCATGGGTTGTAAACTTCTTGACTGTGTTGTGCACCTTGGACAAAGGAACATCAAGATCTCTGGAGATGGACTTGTAACCCTGAGATTGTGGATAATGTCCACAATTTTGGTTCTCAAGTCCTCAGACAGTTCTCTTCTTCTCTTTCTGTTCTCCATGCTTATTGTGGCACACAGACTCACAATGCAAAGACTGAGTCAACTTCTCCCCTTTGTATCTGGTTTCAGGTGTGATTTTCATATTGTGCACACCTGTTACTTGCCACAGGTAAGTGACAACGAGCATCACATGCTTAAAACAAGGTTGTTTATCCACAATCTTGTAAAGGTGACATCAATTTTGTTCGGCCCATTTTTTAGTTTTTATGTGGAATTATGTCCAACACAAACACACAAAATTAACGTGTGTATAACAAAAAGTGTAATTGCAATAATTTTCTGGGAGAAATACTTAATTTTCTGGACCAATTTCAAGGGTGCCAAAACGTTTGGCCATGACTGTACCCATCACTACAGACTGAGGCGCCATATACCTCATTATATACAGCAGTGTTCCCCGGTCCTCAAGAGCCATAACAGGTCATGTTTTCAGGATTTCCTTAGTATTGCTCAGGTGATTGAATGCTTGGTTATCCAGGTGATGCAATTATCACTTGGGCAATACTAAGGAAATCCTGAAAACATGACCTGTTGTGGCTCCTGAGGACCGGAGTTGGGGAACACTGATATACAGTATAATGGGGGGGACATTACCATAAACCCATCACTACAGACTAAGGCGCCTCGTACCTTACACATCAGTATATATAATGGTGGAACTTTACCCATATACTCAAACACCAGGTAGATGTCTTTGTCGTTCTGAGCTCGGATGACATTCAGCAACTTAATGATGTTTGGATGTTCCCCGAACTCCTAGAAATACAGAACAGATCACATGATCGGGTGACAGCGGTGATGTCGTGTCCTATATTATCGTCAGAGACAAACATGTGTCATGTGATTGAGACATCTGTAGTGAGGTCACGTCCTATACTGTCACCGGAGAGAAGATAGAGTTATCAGGCATCTGTAGTGATGTCACATCCTATAGCGGCCCTGGAGACAATCGTGTGGTCAGATGTCAGTAGTGATGTCACGTCCTATACCGGCCCCAGATATGGTCATGTGAATGGGGCATCTGTAGTGATGTCACGTCCTATACTGGCCCCAGATATGATCATGTGAATGGGGCATCTGTAGTGATGTCACGTCCTATACCGGCCCCAGATATGGTCATGTGAATGGAGCATCTGTAGTGATGTCACGTCCTATACCGGCCCCAGATATGATCATGTGAATGGGGCATCTGTAGTGATGTCACGTCCTATACCGGCCCCAGATATGATCATGTGAATGGGGCATCTGTAGTGATGTCACGTCCTATACTGGCCCCAGATATGATCATGTGAATGGGGCATCTGTAGTGATGTCACGTCCTATACCGGCCCCAGATATGGTCATGTGAATGGAGCATCTGTAGTGATGTCACGTCCTATACCGGCCCCAGATATGATCATGTGAATGGGGCATCAGTAGTGATGTCACGTCCTATACCGGCCCCAGATATGGTCATGTGAATGGGGCATCTGTAGTGATGTCACGTCCTATACCGGCCCCAGATATGATCATGTGAATGGGGCATCTGTAGTGATGTCACGTCCTATACCGGCCCCAGATATGATCATGTGAATGGGGCATCTGTAGTGATGTCACGTCCTATACAGGCCCCAGATATGATCATGTGAATGGGGCATCAGTAGTGATGTCACCTCCTATACCGGCCCCAGATATGGTCATGTGAATGGGGCATCAGTAGTGATGTCACGTCCTATACCGGCCCCAGATATGGTCATGTGAATGGGGCATCTGTAGTGATGTCACGTCCTATACCGGCCCCAGATATGGTCATGTGAATGGGGCATCTGTAGTGATGTCACGTCCTATACCGGCCCCAGATATGATCATGTGAATGGGGCATCTGTAGTGATGTCACGTCCTATACCGGCCCCAGATATGGTCATGTGAATGGGGCATCAGTAGTGATGTCACGTCCTATACCGGCCCCAGATATGGTCATGTGAATGGGGCATCTGTAGTGATGTCACCTCCTATACCGGCCCCAGATATGATCATGTGAATGGGGCATCAGTAGTGATGTCACGTCCTATACCGGCCCCAGATATGGTCATGTGAATGGGGCATCTGTAGTGATGTCACGTCCTATACCGGCCCCAGATATGATCATGTGAATGGGGCATCAGTAGTGATGTCACCTCCTATACCGGCCCCAGATATGGTCATGTGAATGGGGCATCAGTAGTGATGTCACCTCCTATACCGGCCCCAGATATGGTCATGTGAATGGGGCATCAGTAGTGATGTCACGTCCTATACCGGCCCCAGATATGGTCATGTGAATGGGGCATCTGTAGTGATGTCACGTCCTATACCGGCCCCAGATATGATCATGTGAATGGTGCATCTGTAGTGATGTCACCTCCTATACCGGCCCCAGATATGATCATGTGAATGGGGCATCTGTAGTGATGTCACGTCCTATACCGGCCCCAGATATGGTCATGTGAATGGGGCATCTGTAGTGATGTCACGTCCTATACCGGCCCCAGATATGATCATGTGAATGGAGCATCAGTAGTGATGTCACGTCCTATACCGGCCCCAGATATGGTCATGTGAATGGGGCATCTGTAGTGATGTCACGTCCTATACCGGCCCCAGATATGATCATGTGAATGGGGCATCAGTAGTGATGTCACCTCCTATACCGGCCCCAGATATGGTCATGTGAATGGGGCATCAGTAGTGATGTCACGTCCTATACCGGCCCCAGATATGGTCATGTGAATGGGGCATCTGTAGTGATGTCACGTCCTATACCGGCCCCAGATATGATCATGTGAATGGGGCATCAGTAGTGATGTCACGTCCTATACCGGCCCCAGATATGATCATGTGAATGGAGCATCTGTAGTGATGTCACGTCCTATACCGGCCCCAGATATGATCATGTGAATGGGGCATCAGTAGTGATGTCACGTCCTATACCGGCCCCAGATATGATCATGTGAATGGGGCATCTGTAGTGATGTCACCTCCTATACCGGCCCCAGATATGGTCATGTGAATGGAGCATCAGTAGTGATGTCACGTCCTATACCGGCCCCAGATATGATCATGTGAATGGGGCATCTGTAGTGATGTCACGTCCTATACCGGCCCCAGATATGATCATGTGAATGGAGCATCTGTAGTGATGTCACGTCCTATACCGGCCCCAGATATGATCATGTGAATGGAGCATCTGTAGTGATGTCACCTCCTATACCGGCCCCAGATATGATCATGTGAATGGGGCATCTGTAGTGATGTCACGTCCTATACCGGCCCCAGATATGATCATGTGAATGGGGCATCTGTAGTGATGTCACGTCCTATACCGGCCCCAGATATGATCATGTGAATGGGGCATCTGTAGTGATGTCACGTCCTATACCGGCCCCAGATATGATCATGTGAATGGGGCATCTGTAGTGATGTCACGTCCTATACCGGCCCCAGATATGATCATGTGAATGGGGCATCAGTAGTGATGTCACCTCCTATACCGGCCCCAGATATGGTCATGTGAATGGAGCATCAGTAGTGATGTCACGTCCTATACCGGCCCCAGATATGATCATGTGAATGGAGCATCTGTAGTGATGTCACGTCCTATACCGGCCCCAGATATGATCATGTGAATGGGGCATCAGTAGTGATGTCACGTCCTATACCGGCCCCAGATATGGTCATGTGAATGGGGCATCTGTAGTGATGTCACGTCCTATACCGGCCCCAGATATGGTCATGTGAATGGGGCATCTGTAGTGATGTCACCTCCTATACCGGCCCCAGATATGGTCATGTGAATGGGGCATCAGTAGTGATGTCACGTCCTATACCGGCCCCAGATATGGTCATGTGAATGGAGCATCTGTAGTGATGTCACGTCCTATACCGGCCCCAGATATGGTCATGTGAATGGAGCATCAGTAGTGATGTCACGTCCTATACCGGCCCCAGATATGGTCATGTGAATGGGGCATCTGTAGTGATGTCACGTCCTATACCGGCCCCAGATATGGTCATGTGAATGGAGCATCAGTAGTGATGTCACGTCCTATACCGGCCCCAGATATGGTCATGTGAATGGGGCATCTGTAGTGATGTCACGTCCTATACCGGCCCCAGATATGATCATGTGAATGGGGCATCTGTAGTGATGTCACGTCCTATACCGGCCCCAGATATGATCATGTGAATGGAGCATCTGTAGTGATGTCACGTCCTATACCGGCCCCAGATATGATCATGTGAATGGAGCATCTGTAGTGATGTCACGTCCTATACCGGCCCCAGATATGATCATGTGAATGGGGCATCTGTAGTGATGTCACGTCCTATACCGGCCCCAGATATGATCATGTGAATGGAGCATCAGTAGTGATGTCACGTCCTATACCGGCCCCGGATATGGTCATGTGAATGGGGCATCTGTAGTGATGTCACGTCCTATACCGGCCCCAGATATGACCATGTGAATGGAGCATCAGTAGTGATGTCACGTCCTATACCGGCCCCAGATATGACCATGTGAATGGAGCATCAGTAGTGATGTCACGTCCTATACCGGCCCCGGATATGGTCATGTGAATGGGGCATCTGTAGTGATGTCACGTCCTATACCGGCCCCAGATATGGTCATGTGAATGGGGTATCTGTAGTGATGTCACGTCCTATACCGGCCCCAGATATGATCATGTGAATGGGGCATCAGTAGTGATGTCACGTCCTATACCAGCCCCAGATATGGTCATGTGAATGGAGCATCTGTAGTGATGTCACGTCCTATACCGGCCCCAGATATAATCATGTGAATGGGGCATCTGTAGTGATGTCACGTCCTATACCGGCCCCAGATATGATCATGTGAATGGAGCATCAGTAGTGATGTTACGTCCTATACCGGCCCCAGATATGATCATGTGAATGGGGCATCTGTAGTGATGTCACCTCCTATACCGGCCCCAGATATGATCATGTGAATGGAGCATCTGTAGTGATGTCATGTCCTATACCGGCCCCAGATATGGTCATGTGAATGGGGCATCTGTAGTGATGTCACGTCCTATACCGGCCCCAGATATTATCATGTGAATGGGGCATCTGTAGTGATGTCACCTCCTATACCGGCCCCAGATATGATCATGTGAATGGAGCATCTGTAGTGATGTCATGTCCTATACCGGCCCCAGATATTATCATGTGAATGGAGCATCTGTAGTGATGTCACGTCCTATACCGGCCCCAGATATGGTCATGTGAATGGAGCATCAGTAGTGATGTCACGTCCTATACCGGCCCCAGATATGGTCATGTGAATGGAGCATCTGTAGTGATGTCACGTCCTATACCGGCCCCAGATATGGTCATGTGAATGGGGCATCAGTAGTGATGTCACGTCCTATACCGGCCCCAGATATTATCATGTGAATGGGGCATCAGTAGTGATGTCACGTCCTATACCGGCCCCAGATATAATCATGTGAATGGAGCATCAGTAGTGATGTCACGTCCTATACCGGCCCCGGATATGGTCATGTGAATGGGGCATCTGTAGTGATGTCACATCCTATACCGGCCCCAGATATGGTCATGTGAATGGGGCATCAGTAGTGATGTCACGTCCTATACCGGCCCCGGATATGGTCATGTGAATGGGGCATCTGTAGTGATGTCACATCCTATACCGGCCCCAGATATGGTCATGTGAATGGGACATCTGTAGTGATGTCATGTCCTATACCGGCCCCAGATATGATCATGTGAATGGAGCATCTGTAGTGATGTCACGTCCTATACCGGCCCCAGATATGGTCATGTGAATGGGGCATCTGTAGTGATGTCACGTCCTATACCGGCCCCAGATATGATCATGTGAATGGAGCATCAGTAGTGATGTCAGGTCCTATACCGGCCCCAGATATGGTCATGTGAATGGGGCATCTGTAGTGATGTCACGTCCTATACCGGCCCCAGATATGATCATGTGAATGGAGCATCTGTAGTGTAGTGATGTCACGTCCTATACCGGCCCCAGATATGATCATGTGAATGGGGCATCAGTAGTGATGTCACGTCCTATACCGGCCCCAGATATAATCATGTGAATGGAGCATCAGTAGTGATGTCACCTCCTATACCGGCCCCAGATATGATCATGTGAATGGGGCATCTGTAGTGATGTCACGTCCTATACCGGCCCCAGATATGATCATGTGAATGGGGCATCAGTAGTGATGTCACCTCCTATACCGGCCCCAGATATAATCATGTGAATGGGGCATCAGTAGTGATGTCACCTCCTATACCGGCCCCAGATATGGTCATGTGAATGGAGCATCTGTAGTGATGTCACGTCCTATACCGGCCCCAGATATGATCATGTGAATGGAGCATCTGTAGTAATGTCACGTCATATACCGGCCTCAGATATGGTCATGTGAATGGAGCATCTGTAGTGATGTCACGTCCTATACCGGCCCCAGATATGATCATGTGAATGGGGCATCTGTAGTGATGTCACCTCCTATACCGGCCCCAGATATGATCATGTGAATGGGGCATCAGTAGTGATGTCACGTCCTATACCGGCCCCAGATATAATCATGTGAATGGAGCATCAGTAGTGATGTCACCTCCTATACCGGCCCCAGATATGATCATGTGAATGGGGCATCTGTAGTGATGTCACCTCCTATACCGGCCCCAGATATGGTCATGTGAATGGGGCATCTGTAGTGATGTCACGTCCTATACCGGCCCCAGATATGGTCATGTGAATGGAGCATCTGTAGTGATGTCACGTCCTATACCGGCCCCAGATATAATCATGTGAATGGGGCATCTGTAGTGATGTCACGTCCTATACCGGCCCCAGATATGGTCATGTGAATGGAGCATCTGTAGTGATGTCACGTCCTATACCGGCCCCAGATATGATCATGTGAATGGAGCATCTGTAGTGATGTCACGTCCTATACCGGCCCCAGATATGATCATGTGAATGGAGCATCAGTAGTGATGTCACGTCCTATACCGGCCCCAGATATGATCATGTGAATGGAGCATCTGTAGTGATGTCACGTCCTATACCGGCCCCAGATATGATCAAGTGAATGGAGCATCAGTAGTGATGTCACGTCCTATACCGGCCCCAGATATGATCATGTGAATGGAGCATCTGTAGTGATGTCACGTCCTATACCGGCCCCAGATATGGTCATGTGAATGGAGCATCTGTAGTGATGTCACCTCCTATACCGGCCCCAGATATGATCAAGTGAATGGAGCATCTGTAGTGATGTCACGTCCTATACCGGCCCCAGATATGATCATGTGAATGGAGCATCTGTAGTGATGTCACGTCCTATACCGGCCCCAGATATGATCATGTGAATGGAGCATCTGTAGTAATGTCACGTCATATACCGGCCTCAGATATGGTCATGTGAATGGAGCATCTGTAGTGATGTCACGTCCTATACCGGCCCCAGATATGATCATGTGAATGGGGCATCTGTAGTGATGTCACGTCCTATACCGGCCCCAGATATGATCATGTGAATGGGGCATCAGTAGTGATGTCACCTCCTATACCGGCCCCAGATATGATCATGTGAATGGAGCATCAGTAGTGATGTCACGTCCTATACCGGCCCCAGATATAATCATGTGAATGGAGCATCTGTAGTGATGTCACCTCCTATACCGGCCCCAGATATGGTCATGTGAATGGGGCATCTGTAGTGATGTCACGTCCTATACCGGCCCCAGATATGGTCATGTGAATGGAGCATCTGTAGTGATGTCACGTCCTATACCGGCCCCAGATATAATCATGTGAATGGGGCATCTGTAGTGATGTCACGTCCTATACCGGCCCCAGATATGATCATGTGAATGGAGCATCAGTAGTGATGTCACGTCCTATACCGGCCCCAGATATGATCAAGTGAATGGAGCATCTGTAGTGATGTCACGTCCTATACCGGCCCCAGATATGATCATGTGAATGGAGCATCTGTAGTAATGTCACGTCATATACCGGCCTCAGATATGGTCATGTGAATGGAGCATCTGTAGTGATGTCACGTCCTATACCGGCCCCAGATATGATCAAGTGAATGGAGCATCTGTAGTGATGTCACGTCCTATACCGGCCCCAGATATGATCATGTGAATGGAGCATCTGTAGTAATGTCACGTCCTATACCGGCCCCAGATATGATCATGTGAATGGAGCATCTGTAGTGATGTCACGTCCTATACCGGCCCCAGATATGATCATGTGAATGGAGCATCTGTAGTAATGTCACGTCATATACCGGCCTCAGATATGGTCATGTGAATGGAGCATCTGTAGTGATGTCACGTCCTATACCGGCCCCAGATATGATCATGTGAATGGGGCATCTGTAGTGATGTCACGTCCTATACCGGCCCCAGATATGATCATGTGAATGGGGCATCAGTAGTGATGTCACGTCCTATACCGGCCCCAGATATGATCATGTGAATGGGGCATCAGTAGTGATGTCACGTCCTATACCGGCCCCAGATATGATCATGTGAATGGGGCATCTGTAGTGATGTCACGTCCTATACCGGCCCCAGATATGATCATGTGAATGGGGCATCAGTAGTGATGTTACGTCCTATACCGGCCCCAGATATGATCATGTGAATGGGGCATCTGTAGTGATGTCACCTCCTATACCGGCCCCAGATATGATCATGTGAATGGGGCATCTGTAGTGATGTCACGTCCTATACCGGCCCCAGATATGATCATGTGAATGGGGCATCTGTAGTGATGTCACGTCCTATACCGGCCCCAGATATGATCATGTGAATGGAGCATCAGTAGTGATGTCACGTCCTATACCGGCCCCAGATATGATCATGTGAATGGGGCATCTGTAGTGATGTCACCTCCTATACCGGCCCCAGATATGATCATGTGAATGGGGCATCTGTAGTGATGTCACGTCCTATACCGGCCCCAGATATGATCATGTGAATGGGGCATCTGTAGTGATGTCACGTCCTATACCGGCCCCGGATATGATCATGTGAATGGGGCATCTGTAGTGATGTCACGTCCTATACCGGCCCCAGATATGATCATGTGAATGGAGCATCAGTAGTGATGTCACGTCCTATACCGGCCCCAGATATAATCATGTGAATGGAGCATCTGTAGTGATGTCACATCCTATACCGGCCCCAGATATGGTCATGTGAATGGAGCATCAGTAGTGATGTCACGTCCTATACCGGCCCCAGATATGATCATGTGAATGGAGCATCTGTAGTGATGTCACGTCCTATACCGGCCCCAGATATGATCATGTGAATGGAGCATCAGTAGTGATGTCACGTCCTATACCGGCCCCAGATATGGTCATGTGAATGGGGCATCTGTAGTGATGTCACGTCCTATACCGGCCCCAGATATGATCATGTGAATGGAGCATCTGTAGTGTAGTGATGTCACGTCCTATACCGGCCCCAGATATGGTCATGTGAATGGAGCATCAGTAGTGATGTCACGTCCTATACCGGCCCCAGATATGATCATGTGAATGGGGCATCTGTAGTGATGTCACCTCCTATACCGGCCCCAGATATGGTCATGTGAATGGAGCATCAGTAGTGATGTCACCTCCTATACCGGCCCCAGATATGATCATGTGAATGGAGCATCAGTAGTGATGTCACGTCCTATACCGGCCCCAGATATGATCATGTGAATGGGGCATCTGTAGTGATATCACGTCCTATATCGGCCCCAGATATGGTCATGTGAATGGAGCATCTGTAGTGATGTCACGTCCTATACCGGCCCCAGATATGATCATGTGAATGGAGCATCTGTAGTGATGTCACGTCCTATACCGGCCCCAGATATGATCATGTGAATGGGGCATCTGTAGTGATGTCACGTCCTATACCGGCCCCAGATATGATCATGTGAATGGGGCATCTGTAGTGATGTCACGTCCTATACCGGCCCCAGATATGATCATGTGAATGGGGCATCTGTAGTGATGTCACGTCCTATACCGGCCCCAGATATGGTCATGTGAATGGAGCATCAGTAGTGATGTCACGTCCTATACCGGCCCCAGATATGATCATGTGAATGGAGCATCTGTAGTGATGTCACGTCCTATACCGGCCCCAGATATGATCATGTGAATGGAGCATCAGTAGTGATGTCACGTCCTATACCGGCCCCAGATATGGTCATGTGAATGGGGCATCTGTAGTGATGTCACGTCCTATACCGGCCCCAGATATGATCATGTGAATGGAGCATCTGTAGTGTAGTGATGTCACGTCCTATACCGGCCCCAGATATGGTCATGTGAATGGAGCATCAGTAGTGATGTCACGTCCTATACCGGCCCCAGATATGATCATGTGAATGGGGCATCTGTAGTGATGTCACCTCCTATACCGGCCCCAGATATGGTCATGTGAATGGAGCATCAGTAGTGATGTCACCTCCTATACCGGCCCCAGATATGATCATGTGAATGGAGCATCAGTAGTGATGTCACGTCCTATACCGGCCCCAGATATGATCATGTGAATGGGGCATCTGTAGTGATATCACGTCCTATATCGGCCCCAGATATGGTCATGTGAATGGAGCATCTGTAGTGATGTCACGTCCTATACCGGCCCCAGATATGATCATGTGAATGGAGCATCTGTAGTGATGTCACGTCCTATACCGGCCCCAGATATGATCATGTGAATGGGGCATCTGTAGTGATGTCACGTCCTATACCGGCCCCAGATATGATCATGTGAATGGGGCATCTGTAGTGATGTCACGTCCTATACCGGCCCCAGATATGATCATGTGAATGGGGCATCTGTAGTGATGTCACGTCCTATACCGGCCCCAGATATGATCATGTGAATGGAGCATCTGTAGTGATGTCACGTCCTATACCGGCCCCAGATATAATCATGTGAATGGAGCATCTGTAGTGATGTCACCTCCTATACCGGCCCCAGATATGGTCATGTGAATGGGGCATCTGTAGTGATGTCACGTCCTATACTGGCCCCAGATATGATCATGTGAATGGGGCATCTGTAGTGATGTCACCTCCTATACCGGCCCCAGATATGATCATGTGAATGGGGCATCTGTAGTGATGTCACGTCCTATACCGGCCCCAGATATAATCATGTGAATGGGGCATCTGTAGTGATGTCACGTCCTATACCGGCCCCAGATATAATCATGTGAATGGAGCATCAGTAGTGATGTCACGTCCTATACCGGCCCCAGATATGATCATGTGAATGGAGCATCAGTAGTGATGTCACGTCCTATACCGGCCCCAGATATAATCATGTGAATGGAGCATCTGTAGTGATGTCACCTCCTATACCGGCCCCAGATATGGTCATGTGAATGGGGCATCTGTAGTGATGTCACGTCCTATACCGGCCCCAGATATAATCATGTGAATGGAGCATCTGTAGTGATGTCACCTCCTATACCGGCCCCAGATATGGTCATGTGAATGGGGCATCTGTAGTGATGTCACGTCCTATACCGGCCCCAGATATGGTCATGTGAATGGGGCATCTGTAGTGATGTCACGTCCTATACCGGCCCCAGATATGGTCATGTGAATGGGGCATCAGTAGTGATGTCACGTCCTATACCGGCCCCAGATATGGTCATGTGAATGGAGCATCAGTAGTGATGTCACGTCCTATACCGGCCCCAGATATGGTCATGTGAATGGGGCATCAGTAGTGATGTCACGTCCTATACCGGCCCCAGATATGGTCATGTGAATGGGGCATCTGTAGTGATGTCACGTCCTATACCGGCCCCAGATATAATCATGTGAATGGGGCATCTGTAGTGATGTCACGTCCTATACCGGCCCCAGATATAATCATGTGAATGGAGCATCAGTAGTGATGTCACGTCCTATACCGGCCCCAGATATAATCATGTGAATGGAGCATCTGTAGTGATGTCACCTCCTATACCGGCCCCAGATATGATCATGTGAATGGGGCATCTGTAGTGATGTCACGTCATATACCGGCCCCAGATATGGTCATGTGAATGGGGCATCTGTAGTGATGTCACGTCCTATACCGGCCCCAGATATAATCATGTGAATGGGGCATCTGTAGTGATGTCACCTCCTATACCGGCCCCAGATATGGTCATGTGAATGGGGCATCTGTACTGATGTCACCTCCTATACCGGCCCCAGATATAATCATGTGAATGGAGCATCTGTAGTGATGTCACCTCCTATACCGGCCCCAGATATGGTCATGTGAATGGAGCATCTGTAGTGATGTCACGTCCTATACCGGCCCCAGATATGATCATGTGAATGGAGCATCAGTAGTGATGTCACGTCCTATACCGGCCCCAGATATAATCATGTGAATGGAGCATCTGTAGTGATGTCACGTCCTATACCGGCCCCAGATATAATCATGTGAATGGGGCATCTGTAGTGATGTCACGTCCTATACCGGCCCCAGATATAATCATGTGAATGGAGCATCAGTAGTGATGTCACATCCTATACCGGCCCCAGATATGATCATGTGAATGGGGCATCAGTAGTGATGTCACGTCCTATACCGGCCCCAGATATGATCATGTGAATGGAGCATCTGTAGTGATGTCACGTCCTATACCGGCCCCAGATATGGTCATGTGAATGGGGCATCTGTAGTGATGTCACGTCCTATACCGGCCCCAGATATGATCATGTGAATGGGGCATCTGTAGTGATGTCACCTCCGATACCGGCCCCAGATATGATCATGTGAATGGAGCATCTGTAGTGATGTCACCTCCTATACCGGCCCCAGATATGGTCATGTGAATGGAGCATCTGTAGTGATGTCACGTCCTATACCGGCCCCAGATATGGTCATGTGAACGGGGCATCAGTAGTGATGTCACGTCATATACCGGCCCCAGATATAATCATGTGAATGGAGCATCAGTAGTGATGTCACGTCCTATACCGGCCCCAGATATGACCATGTGAATGGGGCATCTGTAGTGATGTCACGTCCTATACCGGCCCCAGATATGGTCATGTGAATGGAGCATCTGTAGTGATGTCACGTCCTATACCGGCCCCAGATATGATCATGTGAATGGAGCATCTGTAGTGATGTCACCTCCTATACCGGCCCCAGATATGGTCATGTGAATGGAGCATCTGTAGTGATGTCACTTCCTATACCGGCCCCAGATATGGTCATGTGAATGGAGCATCTGTAGTGATGTCACGTCCTATACCGGCCCCAGATATGGTCATGTGAATGGAGCATCTGTAGTGATGTCACGTCCTATACCGGCCCCGGACATGGTCATGTGAATGGAGCATCTGTAGTGATGTCACGTCCTATACCGGCCCCAGATATGATCATGTGAATGGAGCATCTGTAGTGATGTCACGTCCTATACCGGCCCCAGATATGATCATGTGAATGGGGCATCTGTAGTGATGTCACGTCCTATACCGGCCCCGGATATGATCATGTGAATGGAGCATCAGTAGTGATGTTACGTCCTATACCGGCCCCAGATATGGTCATGTGAATGGGGCATCTGTAGTGATGTCACGTCCTATACCGGCCCCAGATATGATCATGTGAATGGGGCATCTGTAGTGATGTCACCTCCGATACCGGCCCCAGATATGATCATGTGAATGGAGCATCTGTAGTGATGTCACCTCCTATACCGGCCCCAGATATGGTCATGTGAATGGAGCATCTGTAGTGATGTCACGTCCTATACCGGCCCCAGATATGGTCATGTGAACGGGGCATCAGTAGTGATGTCACGTCATATACCGGCCCCAGATATGATCATGTGAATGGAGCATCTGTAGTGATGTCACCTCCTATACCGGCCCCAGATATGGTCATGTGAATGGAGCATCTGTAGTGATGTCACGTCCTATACCGGCCCCAGATATGATCATATGAATGGGGCATCTGTAGTGATGTCACGTCCTATACCGGCCCCAGATATGGTCATGTGAATGGAGCATCTGTAGTGATGTCACGTCCTATACCGGCCCCGGACATGGTCATGTGAATGGAGCATCTGTAGTGATGTCACGTCCTATACCGGCCCCAGATATGATCATGTGAATGGAGCATCTGTAGTGATGTCACGTCCTATACCGGCCCCGGATATGATCATGTGAATGGAGCATCTGTAGTGATGTCACGTCCTATACCGGCCCCAGATATGATCATGTGAATGGAGCATCTGTAGTGATGTCACGTCCTATACCGGCCCCAGATATGATCATGTGAATGGGGCATCAGTAGTGATGTCACGTCCTATACCGGCCCCAGATATGATCATGTGAATGGGGCATCTGTAGTGATGTCACGTCCTATACCGGCCCCAGATATGATCATGTGAATGGGGCATCTGTAGTGATGTCACGTCCTATACCGGCCCCAGATATGATCATATGAATGGGGCATCTGTAGTGATGTCACGTCCTATACCGGCCCCAGATATGATCATATGAATGGAGCATCAGTAGTGATGTCACGTCCTATACCGGCCCCAGATATGATCATGTGAATGGGGCATCTGTAGTGATGTCACGTCCTATACCGGCCCCAGATATGGTCATGTGAATGGAGCATCAGTAGTGATGTCACGTCCTATACCGGCCCCAGATATGACCATGTGAATGGAGCATCTGTAGTGATGTCACGTCATATACCGGCCCCAGATATGATCATGTGAATGGGGCATCTGTAGTGATGTCACGTCCTATACCGGCCCCAGATATGATCATGTGAATGGGGCATCTGTAGTGATGTCACGTCCTATACCGGCCCCAGATATGGTCATGTGAATGGGGCATCTGTAGTGATGTCACGTCCTATACCGGCCCCAGATATGATCATGTGAATGGAGCATCAGTAGTGATGTCACGTCCTATACCGGCCCCAGATATGATCATGTGAATGGGGCATCTGTAGTGATGTCACACGTCCTATACCGGCCCCGGATATGATCATGTGAATGGGGCATCTGTAGTGATGTCACCTCCTATACCGGCCCCAGATATGATCATGTGAATGGGGCATCTGTAGTGATGTCACGTCCTATACCGGCCCCAGATATGATCATGTGAATGGAGCATCTGTAGTGATGTCACGTCCTATACCGGCCCCAGATATGGTCATGTGAATGGGGCATCTGTAGTGATGTCACGTCCTATACCGGCCCCAGATATGATCATGTGAATGGGGCATCTGTAGTGATGTCACGTCCTATACCGGCCCCAGATATGATCATGTGAATGGGGCATCTGTAGTGATGTCACCTCCTATACCGGCCCCAGATATGATCATGTGAATGGGGCATCTGTAGTGATGTCACGTCCTATACCGGCCCCAGATATGATCATGTGAATGGAGCATCTGTAGTGATGTCACGTCCTATACCGGCCCCGGATATGGTCATGTGAATGGAGCATCTGTAGTGATGTCACGTCCTATACCGGCCCCAGATATGATCATGTGAATGGGGCATCTGTAGTGATGTCACCTCCTATACCGGCCCCAGATATGATCATGTGAATGGGGCATCTGTAGTGATGTCACGTCCTATACCGGCCCCAGATATGATCATGTGAATGGAGCATCTGTAGTGATGTCACGTCCTATACCGGCCCCAGATATGATCATGTGAATGGGGCATCTGTAGTGATGTCACCTCCTATACCGGCCCCAGATATGATCATGTGAATGGGGCATCTGTAGTGATGTCACCTCCTATACCGGCCCCAGATATGATCATGTGAATGGGGCATCTGTAGTGATGTCACGTCCTATACCGGCCCCAGATATGGTCATGTGAATGGAGCATCTGTAGTGATGTCACGTCCTATACCGGCCCCAGATATTATCATGTGAATGGGGCATCTGTAGTGATGTCACGTCCTATACCGGCCCCAGATATGGTCATGTGAATGGAGCATCTGTAGTGATGTCACGTCCTATACCGGCCCCAGATATTATCATGTGAATGGGGCATCTGTAGTGATGTCACGTCCTATACCGGCCCCAGATATGATCATGTGAATGGGGCATCTGTAGTGATGTCACGTCCTATACCGGCCCCAGATATGATCATGTGAATGGAGCATCTGTAGTGATGTCACGTCCTATACCGGCCCCAGACATGATCATGTGAATGGAGCATCTGTAGTGTTGTCACGTCCTATACAAGCCCCAGATATGGTCATGTGAATGGGGCATCTGTAGTGATGTCACGTCCTATACCGGCCCCAGATATGGTCATGTGAATGGAGCATCTGTAGTGATGTCAGGTCCTATACCGGCCCCAGATATGATCATGTGAATGGGGCATCTGTAGTGATGTCACGTCCTATACCGGCCCCAGATATAATCATGTGAATGGGGCATCAGTAGTGATGTCACGTCCTATACCGGCCCCAGATATGATCATGTGAATGGGGCATCTGTAGTGATGTCACGTCCTATACCGGCCCCAGATATGATCATGTGAATGGGGCATCTGTAGTGATGTCACGTCCTATACCGGCCCCAGATATGATCATGTGAATGGGGCATCAGTAGTGATGTCACGTCCTATACTGGCTCCAGATATGATCATGTGAATGGAGCATCTGTAGTGATGTCACGTCCTATACCGGCTCCAGATATGATCATGTGAATGGAGCATCTGTAGTGATGTCACGTCCTATACCGGCCCCAGATATGATCATGTGAATGGGGCATCTGTAGTGATGTCACGTCCTATACCGGCCCCAGATATGATCATGTGAATGGGGCATCAGTAGTGATGTCACGTCCTATACCGGCTCCAGATATGATCATGTGAATGGAGCATCTGTAGTGATGTCACGTCCTATACCGGCCCCAGATATGATCATGTGAATGGAGCATCAGTAGTGATGTCACGTCCTATACCGGCTCCAGATATGATCATGTGAATGGAGCATCTGTAGTGATGTCACGTCCTATACCGGCCCCAGATATGATCATGTGAATGGGGCATCTGTAGTGATGTCACGTCCTATACCGGCCCCAGATATGGTCATGTGAATGGGGCATCAGTAGTGATGTCACGTCCTATACCGGCCCCAGATATGGTCATGTGAATGGGGCATCTGTAGTGATGTCACCTCCTATACCGGCCCCAGATATGGTCATGTGAATGGGGCATCTGTAGTGATGTCACCTCCTATACCGGCCCCAGATATGATCATGTGAATGGGGCATCAGTAGTGATGTCACGTCCTATACCGGCCCCAGATATGATCATGTGAATGGGGCATCTGTAGTGATGTCAGGTCCTATACCGGCCCCAGATATGATCATGTGAATGGAGCATCAGTAGTGATGTCACGTCCTATACCGGCCCCAGATATGATCATGTGAATGGGGCATCTGTAGTGATGTCACGTCCTATACCGGCCCCAGATATGGTCATGTGAATGGGGCATCTGTAGTGATGTCACCTCCTATACCGGCCCCAGATATGGTCATGTGAATGGGGCATCTGTAGTGATGTCACCTCCTATACCGGCCCCAGATATGATCATGTGAATGGGGCATCAGTAGTGATGTCACGTCCTATACCGGCCCCAGATATGATCATGTGAATGGGGCATCTGTAGTGATGTCACGTCCTATACCGGCCCCAGATATAATCATGTGAATGGGGCATCAGTAGTGATGTCACGTCCTATACCGGCCCCAGATATGATCATGTGAATGGGGCATCAGTAGTGATGTCACGTCCTATACCGGCTCCAGATATGATCATGTGAATGGAGCATCTGTAGTGATGTCACGTCCTATACCGGCCCCAGATATGGTCATGTGAATGGGGCATCTGTAGTGATGTCACGTCCTATACCGGCCCCAGATATGGTCATGTGAATGGGGCATCTGTAGTGATGTCACCTCCTATACCGGCCCCAGATATGGTCATGTGAATGGGGCATCTGTAGTGATGTCACCTCCTATACCGGCCCCAGATATGATCATGTGAATGGGGCATCAGTAGTGATGTCACGTCCTATACCGGCCCCAGATATGATCATGTGAATGGGGCATCTGTAGTGATGTCAGGTCCTATACCGGCCCCAGATATGATCATGTGAATGGAGCATCAGTAGTGATGTCACCTCCTATACCGGCCCCAGATATGATCATGTGAATGGAGCATCTGTAGTGATGTCACGTCCTATACCGGCCCCAGATATGGTCATGTGAATGGAGCATCAGTAGTGATGTCACGTCCTATACCGGCCCCAGATATGATCATGTGAATGGGGCATCTGTAGTGATGTCACGTCCTATACCGGCCCCAGATATGATCATGTGAATGGGGCATCTGTAGTGATGTCACGTCCTATACCGGCCCCAGATATGATCATGTGAATGGGGCATCTGTAGTGATGTCACGTCCTATACCGGCCCCAGATATGATCATGTGAATGGAGCATCTGTAGTGATGTCACGTCCTATACCGGCCCCAGATATGATCATGTGAATGGGGCATCTGTAGTGATGTCAGGTCCTATACCGGCCCCAGATATGATCATGTGAATGGAGCATCAGTAGTGATGTCACCTCCTATACCGGCCCCAGATATGATCATGTGAATGGAGCATCTGTAGTGATGTCACGTCCTATACCGGCCCCAGATATGGTCATGTGAATGGAGCATCAGTAGTGATGTCACGTCCTATACCGGCCCCAGATATGATCATGTGAATGGAGCATCTGTAGTGATGTCACGTCCTATACCGGCCCCAGATATGGTCATGTGAATGGGGCATCTGTAGTGATGTCACGTCCTATACCGGCCCCAGATATAATCATGTGAATGGAGCATCAGTAGTGATGTCACGTCCTATACCGGCCCCAGATATGATCATGTGAATGGAGCATCAGTAGTGATGTCACGTCCTATACCGGCCCCAGATATAATCATGTGAATGGAGCATCAGTAGTGATGTCACCTCCTATACCGGCCCCAGATATAATCATGTGAATGGGGCATCTGTAGTGATGTCACGTCCTATACCGGCCCCGGATATGATCATGTGAATGGGGCATCAGTAGTGATGTCACGTCCTATACCGGCCCCAGATATAATCATGTGAATGGAGCATCTGTAGTGATGTCACGTCCTATACCGGCCCCAGATATGATCATGTGAATGGGGCATCAGTAGTGATGTCACGTCCTATACCGGCCCCAGATATGGTCATGTGAATGGGGCATCTGTAGTGATGTCACGTCCTATACCGGCCCCAGATATGGTCATGTGAATGGGGCATCTGTAGTGATGTCACCTCCTATACCGGCCCCAGATATGATCATGTGAATGGAGCATCTGTAGTGATGTCACGTCCTATACCGGCCCCAGATATGATCATGTGAATGGGGCATCTGTAGTGATGTCACCTCCTATACCGGCCCCAGATATGATCATGTGAATGGAGCATCTGTAGTGATGTCACGTCCTATACCGGCCCCGGATATGATCATGTGAATGGAGCATCTGTAGTGATGTCACGTCCTATACCGGCCCCAGATATGGTCATGTGAATGGAGCATCTGTAGTGATGTCACGTCCTATACCGGCCCCAGATATGATCATGTGAATGGGGCATCTGTAGTGATATCACGTCCTATACCGGCCCCGGATATGATCATGTGAATGGGGCATCTGTAGTGATGTCACGTCCTATACCGGCCCCAGATATGGTCATGTGAATGGGGCATCAGTAGTGATGTCACGTCCTATACCGGCCCCAGATATGGTCATGTGAATGGAGCATCTGTAGTGATGTCACGTCCTATACCGGCCCCAGATATAATCATGTGAATGGAGCATCTGTAGTGATGTCACGTCCTATACCGGCCCCAGATATGGTCATGTGAATGGGGCATCTGTAGTGATGTCACGTCCTATACCGGCCCCAGATATAATCATGTGAATGGAGCATCTGTAGTGATGTCACGTCCTATACCGGCCCCAGATATGGTCATGTGAATGGAGCATCTGTAGTGATGTCACGTCCTATACCGGCCCCAGATATAATCATGTGAATGGAGCATCTGTAGTGATGTCACGTCCTATACCGGCCCCAGATATAATCATGTGAATGGGGCATCTGTAGTGATATCACGTCCTATACCGGCCCCAGATATGGTCATGTGAATGGAGTATCAGTAGTGATGTCACGTCCTATACCGGCCCCCGATATGATCATGTGAATGGAGCATCTGTAGTGATGTCACATCCTATACCGGCCCCAGATATGGTCATGTGAATGGGGCATCAGTAGTGATGTCACGTCCTATACCGGCCCCAGATATGATCATGTGAATGGGGCATCTGTAGTGATGTCACGTCCTATACCGGCCCCAGATATGATCATGTGAATGGGGCATCTGTAGTGATGTCACGTCCTATACAGGCCCCGGATATAATCATGTGAATGGAGCATCAGTAGTGATATCACGTCCTATACCGGCCCCAGATATGGTCATGTGAATGGAGCACCAGTAGTGATGTCACGTCCTATACCGGCCCCAGATATGATCATGTGAATGGAGCATCTGTAGTGATGTCACGTCCTATACCGGCCCCAGATATGATCATGTGAATGGAGCATCTGTAGTGATGTCACATCCTATACCGGCCCCAGATATGGTCATGTGAATGGGGCATCAGTAGTGATGTCACGTCCTATACCGGCCCCAGATATGATCATGTGAATGGGGCATCTGTAGTGATGTCACGTCCTATACCGGCCCCAGATATGGTCATGTGAATGGGGCATCTGTAGTGATGTCACGTCCTATACCGGCCCCAGATATGGTCATGTGAATGGAGCATCTGTAGTGATGTCACCTCCTATACCGGCCCCAGATATGATCATGTGAATGGGGCATCTGTAGTGATGTCACGTCCTATACCGGCCCCAGATATGGTCATGTGAATGGGGCATCTGTAGTGATGTCACGTCCTATACCGGCCCCAGATATGGTCATGTGAATGGGGCATCTGTAGTGATGTCACGTCCTATACCGGCCCCAGATATGGTCATGTGAATGGAGCATCTGTACTGATGTCACGTCCTATACCGGCCCCAGATATGATCATGTGAATGGGGCATCTGTAGTGATGTCACGTCCTATACAGGCCCCGGATATAATCATGTGAATGGAGCATCAGTAGTGATATCACGTCCTATACCGGCCCCAGATATGGTCATGTGAATGGAGCACCAGTAGTGATGTCACGTCCTATACCGGCCCCAGATATGATCATGTGAATGGAGCATCTGTAGTGATGTCACGTCCTATACCGGCCCCAGATACGATCATGTGAATGGAGCATCTGTAGTGATGTCACGTCCTATACCGGCCCCAGATATGATCATGTGAATGGGGCATCTGTAGTGATGTCACGTCCTATACCGGCCCCAGATATGATCATGTGAATGGAGCATCAGTAGTGATGTCACGTCCTATACCGGCCCCAGATATGATCATGTGAATGGGGCATCTGTAGTGATGTCACGTCCTATACCGGCCCCAGATATGATCATGTGAATGGAGCATCAGTAGTGATGTCAGGTCCTATACCGGCCCCAGATATGATCATGTGAATGGGGCATCTGTAGTGATGTCACGTCCTATACCGGCCCCAGATATGGTCATGTGAATGGAGCATCTGTAGTGATGTCACGTCCTATACCGGCCCCAGATATGATCATGTGAATGGAGCATCTGTAGTGATGTCACCTCCTATACCGGCCCCAGATATGGTCATGTGAATGGGGCATCTGTAGTGATGTCACGTCCTATACCGGCCCCAGATATGATCATGTGAATGGAGCATCAGTAGTGATGTCACGTCCTATACCGGCCCCAGATATAATCATGTGAATGGAGCATCTGTAGTGATATCACGTCCTATACCGGCCCCAGATATGATCATGTGAATGGAGCACCTGTAGTGATGTCACGTCCTATACCGGCCCCAGATATGATCATGTGAATGGGGCATCTGTAGTGATGTCACGTCCTATACCGGCCCCAGATATGGTCATGTGAATGGAGCATCTGTAGTGATGTCACGTCCTATACCGGCCCCAGATATGATCATGTGAATGGAGCATCTGTAGTGATGTCACGTCCTATACCGGCCCCAGATATGATCATGTGAATGGAGCATCTGTAGTGATGTCACGTCCTATACCGGCCCCAGATATGGTCATGTGAATGGGGCATCTGTAGTGATGTCACCTCCTATACCGGCCCCAGATATGATCATGTGAATGGGGCATCTGTAGTGATGTCACGTCCTATACCGGCCCCAGATATAATCATGTGAATGGGGCATCTGTAGTGATGTCACGTCCTATACCGGCCCCAGATATGATCATGTGAATGGAGCATCTGTAGTGATGTCACGTCCTATACCGGCCCCGGATATGATCATGTGAATGGAGCATCTGTAGTGATGTCACGTCCTATACCGGCCCCGGATATGATCATGTGAATGGGGCATCTGCAGTGATGTCACGTCCTATACCGGCCCCAGATATGATCATGTGATTGGGGCATCTGTAGTGATATCACGTCCTATACCGGCCCCAGATATGATCATGTGAATGGAGCATCAGTAGTGATGTCACGTCCTATACCGGCCCCAGATATGATCATGTGAATGGAGCATCTGTAGTGATGTCACGTCCTATACCGGCCCCAGATATGATCATGTGAATGGAGCATCAGTAGTGATGTCACGTCCTATACCGGCCCCCGATATGATCATGTGAATGGAGCATTTGTAGTGATGTCACGTCCTATACCGGCCCCAGATATGATCATGTGAATGGAGCATCAGTAGTGATGTCACGTCCTATACCGGCCCCAGATATGATCATGTGAATGGGGCATCAGTAGTGATGTCACGTCCTATACCGGCCCCAGATATGATCATGTGAATGGGGCATCTGTAGTGATGTCACGTCCTATACCGGCCCCAGATATGGTCATGTGAATGGGGCGTCAGTAGTGATGTCACGTCCTATACCGGCCCCAGATATGATCATGTGAATGGGGCATCTGTAGTGATGTCACGTCCTATACCGGCCCCAGATATGATCATGTGAATGGGGCATCTGTAGTGATGTCACGTCCTATACCGGCCCCAGATATGATCATGTGAATGGAGCATCTGTAGTGATATCACGTCCTATACCGGCCCCAGATATGATCATGTGAATGGGGCATCTGTAGTGATGTCACCTCCTATACCGGCCCCAGATATGATCATGTGAATGGGGCATCTGTAGTGATGTCACGTCCTATACCGGCCCCAGATATGGTCATGTGAATGGAGCATCAGTAGTGATGTCACGTCCTATACCGGCCCCAGATATGATCATGTGAATGGGGCATCTGTAGTGATGTCACGTCCTATACCGGCCCCAGATATGATCATGTGAATGGAGCATCTGTAGTGATGTCACCTCCTATACCGGCCCCAGATATGATCATGTGAATGGGGCATCTGTAGTGATGTCACGTCCTATACCGGCCCCAGATATGATCATGTGAATGGAGCATCTGTAGTGATGTCACCTCCTATACCGGCCCCAGATATGATCATGTGAATGGGGCATCTGTAGTGATGTCACGTCCTATACCGGCCCCAGATATGATCATGTGAATGGGGCATCTGTAGTGATGTCACGTCCTATACCGGCCCCAGATATGATCATGTGAATGGGGCATCAGTAGTGATGTCACGTCCTATACCGGCCCCAGATATGGTCATGTGAATGGGGCATCTGTAGTGATGTCACGTCCTATACCGGCCCCGGATATAATCATGTGAATGGGGCATCTGTAGTGATGTCACGTCCTATACCGGCCCCAGATATGATCATGTGAATGGGGCATCAGTAGTGATGTCACGTCCTATACCGGCCCCAGATATGGTCATGTGAATGGAGCATCAGTAGTGATGTCACGTCCTATACCGGCCCCAGATATGATCATGTGAATGGAGCATCAGTAGTGATGTCACGTCCTATACCGGCCCCAGATATGATCATGTGAATGGAGCATCAGTAGTGATGTCACGTCCTATACCGGCCCCAGATATGATCATGTGAATGGGGCATCTGTAGTGATGTCACCTCCGATACCGGCCCCAGATATGGTCATGTGAATGGGGCATCTGTAGTGATGTCACGTCCTATACCGGCCCCAGATATGATCATGTGAATGGAGCATCAGTAGTGATGTCACGTCCTATACCGGCCCCAGATATGATCATGTGAATGGAGCATCAGTAGTGATGTCAGGTCCTATACCGGCCCCAGATATGATCATGTGAATGGGGCATCTGTAGTGATGTCACGTCCTATACCGGCCCCAGATATGATCATGTGAATGGGGCATCTGTAGTGATGTCACGTCCTATACCGGCCCCAGATATGATCATGTGAATGGAGCATCAGTAGTGATGTCAGGTCCTATACCGGCCCCAGATATGATCATGTGAATGGGGCATCAGTAGTGATGTCACGTCCTATACCGGCCCCAGATATGATCATGTGAATGGAGCATCAGTAGTGATGTCACGTCCTATACCGGCCCCAGATATGATCATGTGAATGGAGCATCAGTAGTGATGTCACGTCCTATACCGGCCCCAGATATGATCATGTGAATGGAGCATCAGTAGTGATGTCACGTCCTATACCGGCCCCAGATATGATCATGTGAATGGAGCATCAGTAGTGATGTCACGTCCTATACCGGCCCCAGATATGATCATGTGAATGGGGCATCAGTAGTGATGTCACCTCCTATACCGGCCCCAGATATGGTCATGTGAATGGGGCATCTGTAGTGATGTCACCTCCGATACCGGCCCCAGATATGGTCATGTGAATGGGGCATCTGTAGTGATGTCACGTCCTATACCGGCCCCAGATATGGTCATGTGAATGGAGCATCTGTAGTGATGTCACGTCCTATACCGGCCCCAGATATGGTCATGTGAATGGGGCATCTGTAGTGATGTCACCTCCTATACCGGCCCCAGATATGATCATGTGAATGGGGCATCTGTAGTGATGTCACGTCCTATACCGGCCCCAGATATAATCATGTGAATGGGGCATCTGTAGTGATGTCACGTCCTATACCGGCCCCAGATATGATCATGTGAATGGAGCATCTGTAGTGATGTCACGTCCTATACCGGCCCCGGATATGATCATGTGAATGGAGCATCTGTAGTGATGTCACGTCCTATACCGGCCCCGGATATGATCATGTGAATGGGGCATCTGCAGTGATGTCACGTCCTATACCGGCCCCAGATATGATCATGTGAATGGGGCATCTGTAGTGATGTCACGTCCTATACCGGCCCCAGATATGATCATGTGAATGGGGCATCTGTAGTGATGTCACGTCCTATACCGGCCCCAGATATGATCATGTGAATGGGGCATCTGTAGTGATGTCACGTCCTATACCGGCCCCGGATATGATCATGTGAATGGAGCATCTGTAGTGATGTCACGTCCTATACCGGCCCCGGATATGATCATGTGAATGGGGCATCTGCAGTGATGTCACGTCCTATACCGGCCCCGGATATGATCATGTGAATGGGGCATCTGTAGTGATGTCACGTCCTATACCGGCCCCAGATATGGTCATGTGAATGGGGCATCTGTAGTGATGTCACGTCCTATACCGGCCCCGGATATGATCATGTGAATGGAGCATCTGTAGTGATGTCACGTCCTATACCGGCCCCAGATATGATCATGTGAATGGAGCATCAGTAGTGATGTCACGTCCTATACCGGCCCCAGATATGGTCATGTGAATGGAGCATCTGTAGTGATGTCACGTCCTATACCGGCCCCAGATATGGTCATGTGAATGGAGCATCTGTAGTGATGTCACGTCCTATACCGGCCCCAGATATGATCATGTGAATGGAGCATCAGTAGTGATGTCACCTCCTATACCGGCCCCAGATATGATCATGTGAATGGGGCATCAGTAGTGATGTCACGTCCTATACCGGCCCCAGATATGATCATGTGAATGGGGCATCAGTAGTGATGTCACCTCCTATACCGGCCCCAGATATGGTCATGTGAATGGAGCATCTGTAGTGATGTCACGTCCTATACCGGCCCCAGATATGGTCATGTGAATGGGGCATCTGTAGTGATGTCACGTCCTATACCGGCCCCGGATATGGTCATGTGAATGGGGCATCTGTAGTGATGTCACGTCCTATACCAGCCCCAGATATGGTCATGTGAATGGGGCATCAGTAGTGATGTCACCTCCTATACTGGCCCCAGATATAATCATGTGAATGGAGCATCTGTAGTGATGTCACCTCCTATACCGGCCCCAGATATGATCATGTGAATGGGGCATCAGTAGTGATGTCACCTCCTATACCGGCCCCAGATATGATCATGTGAATGGGGCATCAGTAGTGATGTCACCTCCTATACCGGCCCCAGATATGATCATGTGAATGGGGCATCAGTAGTGATGTCACCTCCTATACCGGCCCCAGATATGATCATGTGAATGGGGCATCTGTAGTGATGTCACCTCCTATACCGGCCCCAGATATGATCATGTGAATGGGGCATCAGTAGTGATGTCACGTCCTATACCGGCCCCAGATATGATCATGTGAATGGGGCATCTGTAGTGATGTCACGTCCTATACCGGCCCCAGATATAATCATGTGAATGGGGCATCTGTAGTGATGTCACGTCCTATACCGGCCCCAGATATGATCATGTGAATGGAGCATCAGTAGTGATGTCACGTCCTATACCGGCCCCAGATATGGTCATGTGAATGGGGCATCTGTAGTGATGTCACGTCCTATACCGGCCCCAGATATAATCATGTGAATGGGGCATCAGTAGTGATGTCACGTCCTATACCGGCCCCAGATATGATCATGTGAATGGGGCATCTGTAGTGATGTCACGTCCTATACCGGCCCCAGATATGGTCATGTGAATGGGGCATCTGTAGTGATGTCACGTCCTATACCGGCCCCAGATATGATCATGTGAATGGGGCATCAGTAGTGATGTCACGTCCTATACCGGCCCCAGATATGATCATGTGAATGGAGCATCAGTAGTGATGTCACCTCCTATACCGGCCCCAGATATGATCATGTGAATGGAGCATCAGTAGTGATGTCACGTCCTATACCGGCCCCAGATATGATCATGTGAATGGAGCATCAGTAGTGATGTCACGTCCTATACCGGCCCCAGATATGATCATGTGAATGGGGCATCAGTAGTGATGTCACGTCCTATACCGGCCCCAGATATGATCATGTGAATGGAGCATCAGTAGTGATGTCACCTCCTATACCGGCCCCAGATATGATCATGTGAATGGGGCATCAGTAGTGATGTCACGTCCTATACCGGCCCCAGATATGATCATGTGAATGGGGCATCAGTAGTGATGTCACGTCCTATACCGGCCCCAGATATGACCATGTGAATGGAGCATCTGTAGTGATGTCACGTCCTATACCGGCCCCAGATATGATCATGTGAATGGAGCATCAGTAGTGATGTCACGTCCTATACCGGCCCCAGATATGATCATGTGAATGGAGCATCTGTAGTGATGTCATGTCCTATAGCGGCCCCAGATATGATCATGTGAATGGGGCATCTGTAGTGATGTCACGTCCTATACCGACCCCAGATATAATCATGTGAATGGGGCATCTGTAGTGATGTCACCTCCTATACGGGCCCCAGATATGATCATGTGAATGGAGCATCAGTAGTGATGTCACGTCCTATACCGGCCCCAGATATAATCATGTGAATGGAGCATCTGTAGTGATGTCACGTCCTATACCGGCCCCAGATATGGTCATGTGAATGGGGCATCTGTAGTGATGTCACGTCCTATACCGGCCCCAGATATGATCATGTGAATGGGGCATCTGTAGTGATGTCACGTCCTATACCGGCCCCGGATATGATCATGTGAATGGAGCATCTGTAGTGATGTCACGTCCTATACCGGCCCCAGATATGATCATGTGAATGGAGCATCAGTAGTGATGTCACCTCCTATACCGGCCCCAGATATGATCATGTGAATGGGGCATCAGTAGTGATGTCACGTCCTATACCGGCCCCAGATATGGTCATGTGAATGGGGCATCTGTAGTGATGTCACGTCCTATACCGGCCCCAGATATAATCATGTGAATGGAGCATCTGTAGTGATGTCACGTCCTATACCGGCCCCAGATATGGTCATGTGAATGGAGCATCTGTAGTGATGTCACGTCCTATACCGGCCCCAGATATGATCATGTGAATGGAGCATCAGTAGTGATGTCATGTCCTATACCGGCCCCAGATATGATCATGTGAATGGGGCATCAGTAGTGATGTCACGTCCTATACCGGCCCCAGATATGGTCATGTGAATGGGGCATCTGTAGTGATGTCACGTCCTATACCGGCCCCAGATATAATCATGTGAATGGAGCATCTGTAGTGATGTCACGTCCTATACCGGCCCCAGATATGGTCATGTGAATGGAGCATCAGTAGTGATGTCACGTCCTATACCGGCCCCAGATATGATCATGTGAATGGAGCATCAGTAGTGATGTCATGTCCTATACCGGCCCCAGATATGATCATGTGAATGGGGCATCAGTAGTGATGTCACGTCCTATACCGGCCCCAGATATGATCATGTGAATGGGGCATCTGTAGTGATGTCACGTCCTATACCGGCCCCAGATATGATCATGTGAATGGGGCATCAGTAGTGATGTCACCTCCTATACCGGCCCCAGATATGATCATGTGAATGGAGCATCTGTAGTGATGTCACGTCCTATACCGGCCCCAGATATAATCATGTGAATGGGGCATCAGTAGTGATGTCAGGTCCTATACCGGCCCCAGATATGATCATGTGAATGGGGCATCTGTAGTGATGTCACGTCCTATACCGGCCCCAGATATGATCATGTGAATGGAGCATCAGTAGTGATGTCACGTCCTATACCGGCCCCAGATATGATCATGTGAATGGGGCATCTGTAGTGATGTCACCTCCTATACCGGCCCCAGATATGATCATGTGAATGGAGCATCTGTAGTGATGTCACGTCCTATACCGGCCCCAGATATAATCATGTGAATGGGGCATCAGTAGTGATGTCAGGTCCTATACCGGCCCCAGATATGATCATGTGAATGGGGCATCTGTAGTGATGTCACGTCCTATACCGGCCCCAGATATGGTCATGTGAATGGGGCATCAGTAGTGATGTCACGTCCTATACCGGCCCCAGATATGGTCATGTGAATGGGGCATCAGTAGTGATGTCACGTCCTATACCGGCCCCAGATATGATCATGTGAATGGGGCATCTGTAGTGATGTCACGTCCTATACCGGCCCCAGATATGGTCATGTGAATGGAGCATCTGTAGTGATGTCACCTCCTATACCGGCCCCAGATATGATCATGTGAATGGAGCATCGGTAGTGATGTCACGTCCTATACCGGCCCCAGATATGGTCATGTGAATGGGGCATCTGTAGTGATGTCACGTCCTATACCGGCCCCAGATATGGTCATGTGAATGGAGCATCTGTAGTGATGTCACGTCCTATACCGGCCCCAGATATAATCATGTGAATGGAGCATCAGTAGTGATGTCACGTCCTATACCGGCCCCAGATATAATCATGTGAATGGAGCATCAGTAGTGATGTCACCTCCTATACCGGCCCCAGATATGATCATGTGAATGGAGCATCAGTAGTGATGTCACCTCCTATACTGGCCCCAGATATGATCATGTGAATGGGGCATCTGTAGTGATGTCACGTCCTATACCGGCCCCAGATACGATCATGTGAATGGAGCATCTGTAGTGATGTCACGTCCTATACCGGCCCCAGATATGATCATGTGAATGGGGCATCTGTAGTGATGTCACCTCCTATACCGGCCCCAGATATGATCATGTGAATGGAGCATCTGTAGTGATGTCACGTCCTATACCGGCCCCAGATATGATCATGTGAATGGAGCATCAGTAGTGATGTCACCTCCTATACTGGCCCCAGATATGGTCATGTGAATGGAGCATCTGTAGTGATGTCACCTCCTATACTGGCCCCAGATATGGTCATGTGAATGGAGCATCAGTAGTGATGTCACGTCCTATACCGGCCCCAGATATGATCATGTGAATGGGGCATCTGTAGTGATGTCACCTCCTATACCGGCCCCAGATATGATCATGTGAATGGAGCATCTGTAGTGATGTCACGTCCTATACCGGCCCCAGATATGATCATGTGAATGGAGCATCAGTAGTGATGTCACCTCCTATACTGGCCCCAGATATGGTCATGTGAATGGAGCATCTGTAGTGATGTCACCTCCTATACTGGCCCCAGATATGGTCATGTGAATGGAGCATCAGTAGTGATGTCACGTCCTATACCGGCCCCAGATATGGTCATGTGAATGGGGCATCTGTAGTGATGTCACGTCCTATACCGGCCCCAGATATGATCATGTGAATGGGGCATCTGTAGTGATGTCACGTCCTATACCGGCCCCAGATATGGTCATGTGAATGGGGCATCAGTAGTGATGTCACGTCCTATACCGGCCCCAGATATGATCATGTGAATGGAGCATCAGTAGTGATGTCACGTCCTATACCGGCCCCAGATATGATCATGTGAATGGGGCATCTGTAGTGATGTCACGTCCTATACCGGCCCCAGATACGATCATGTGAATGGAGCATCTGTAGTGATGTCACGTCCTATACCGGCCCCAGATATGATCATGTGAATGGAGCATCAGTAGTGATGTCACCTCCTATACTGGCCCCAGATATGATCATGTGAATGGGGCATCTGTAGTGATGTCACGTCCTATACCGGCCCCAGATATGATCATGTGAATGGAGCATCTGTAGTGATGTCACGTCCTATACCGGCCCCAGATATGATCATGTGAATGGGGCATCTGTAGTGATGTCACCTCCTATACCGGCCCCAGATATGATCATGTGAATGGAGCATCTGTAGTGATGTCACGTCCTATACCGGCCCCAGATATGATCATGTGAATGGAGCATCAGTAGTGATGTCACCTCCTATACTGGCCCCAGATATGGTCATGTGAATGGAGCATCAGTAGTGATGTCACGTCCTATACCGGCCCCAGATATGATCATGTGAATGGAGCATCAGTAGTGATGTCACCTCCTATACCGGCCCCAGATATGATCATGTGAATGGAGCATCTGTAGTGATGTCACGTCCTATACCGGCCCCAGATATGATCATGTGAATGGAGCATCAGTAGTGATGTCACCTCCTATACCGGCCCCAGATATGGTCATGTGAATGGAGCATCAGTAGTGATGTCACGTCCTATACCGGCCCCAGATATGATCATGTGAATGGGGCATCTGTAGTGATGTCACCTCCTATACCGGCCCCAGATATGATCATGTGAATGGAGCATCTGTAGTGATGTCACGTCCTATACCGGCCCCAGATATGATCATGTGAATGGAGCATCAGTAGTGATGTCACCTCCTATACTGGCCCCAGATATGGTCATGTGAATGGAGCATCTGTAGTGATGTCACCTCCTATACTGGCCCCAGATATGGTCATGTGAATGGAGCATCAGTAGTGATGTCACGTCCTATACCGGCCCCAGATATGGTCATGTGAATGGGGCATCTGTAGTGATGTCACGTCCTATACCGGCCCCAGATATGGTCATGTGAATGGGGCATCTGTAGTGATGTCACGTCCTATACCGGCCCCAGATATGATCATGTGAATGGGGCATCTGTAGTGATGTCACGTCCTATACCGGCCCCAGATATGGTCATGTGAATGGGGCATCAGTAGTGATGTCACGTCCTATACCGGCCCCAGATATGATCATGTGAATGGAGCATCAGTAGTGATGTCACGTCCTATACCGGCCCCAGATATGATCATGTGAATGGGGCATCTGTAGTGATGTCACGTCCTATACCGGCCCCAGATATGATCATGTGAATGGAGCATCTGTAGTGATGTCACGTCCTATACCGGCCCCAGATATGATCATGTGAATGGAGCATCTGTAGTGATGTCACGTCCTATACCGGCCCCAGATATGATCATGTGAATGGAGCATCAGTAGTGATGTCAAGTCCTATACCGGCCCCAGATATGGTCATGTGAATGGAGCATCTGTAGTGATGTCACGTCCTATACCGGCCCCAGATATGGTCATGTGAATGGGGCATCTGTAGTGATGTCACGTCCTATACCGGCCCCAGATATGGTCATGTGAATGGGGCATCTGTAGTGATGTCACCTCCTATACCGGCCCCAGATATGGTCATGTGAATGGGGCATCTGTAGTGATGTCACGTCCTATACCGGCCCCAGATATGGTCATGTGAATGGAGCATCAGTAGTGATGTCACGTCCTATACCGGCCCCAGATATGGTAATGTGAATGGAGCATCTGTAGTGATGTCAGGTCCTATACCGGCCCCAGATATGATCATGTGAATGGGGCATCTGTAGTGATGTCACGTCCTATACCGGCCCCAGATATGATCATGTGAATGGGGCATCTGTAGTGATGTCACGTCCTATACCGGCCCCAGATATGGTCATGTGAATGGAGCATCTGTAGTGATGTCACGTCCTATACCGGCCCCGGATATGATCATGTGAATGGAGCATCTGTAGTGATGTCACCTCCTATACCGGCCCCAGATATGGTCATGTGAATGGGGCATCTGTAGTGATGTCACGTCCTATACCGGCCCCAGATATGATCATGTGAATGGAGCATCTGTAGTGATGTCACGTCCTATACCGGCCCCAGATATAATCATGTGAATGGAGCATCAGTAGTGATGTCACGTCCTATACCGGCCCCGGATATAATCATGTGAATGGAGCATCAGTAGTGATGTCACGTCCTATACCGGCCCCAGATATGATCATGTGAATGGGGCATCTGTAGTGATGTCACGTCCTATACCGGCCCCGGATATGATCATGTGAATGGAGCATCAGTAGTGATGTCACGTCCTATACCGGCCCCGGATATAATCATGTGAATGGAGCATCAGTAGTGATGTCACGTCCTATACCGGCCCCGGATATGATCATGTGAATGGAGCATCTGTAGTGATGTCACGTCCTATACCGGCCCCGGATATGATCATGTGAATGGGGCATCTGTAGTGATGTCACGTCCTATACCGGCCCCAGATATGGTCATGTGAATGGAGCATCAGTAGTGATGTCACGTCCTATACCGGCCCCAGATATGATCATGTGAATGGGGCATCAGTAGTGATGTCACCTCCTATACCGGCCCCAGATATAATCATGTGAATGGAGCATCTGTAGTGATGTCACGTCCTATACCGGCCCCAGATATGATCATGTGAATGGAGCATCAGTAGTGATGTCACCTCCTATACCGGCCCCAGATATAATCATGTGAATGGAGCATCTGTAGTGATGTCACGTCCTATACCGGCCCCAGATATGGTCATGTGAATGGGGCATCAGTAGTGATGTCACGTCCTATACCGGCCCCAGATATGATCATGTGAATGGGGCATCTGTAGTGATGTCACCTCCTATACCGGCCCCAGATATGATCATGTGAATGGGGCATCTGTAGTGATGTCACGTCCTATACCGGCCCCAGATATGATCATGTGAATGGGGCATCTGTAGTGATGTCACGTCCTATACCGGCCCCAGATATGGTCATGTGAATGGAGCATCAGTAGTGATGTCACCTCCTATACCGGCCCCAGATATAATCATGTGAATGGAGCATCTGTAGTGATGTCACGTCCTATACCGGCCCCAGATATGGTCATGTGAATGGGGCATCAGTAGTGATGTCACGTCCTATACCGGCCCCAGATATGATCATGTGAATGGGGCATCTGTAGTGATGTCACGTCCTATACCGGCCCCAGATATGATCATGTGAATGGGGCATCTGTAGTGATGTCACGTCCTATACCGGCCCCAGATATGATCATGTGAATGGGGCATCTGTAGTGATGTCACGTCCTATACCGGCCCCAGATATGGTCATGTGAATGGAGCATCAGTAGTGATGTCACGTCCTATACCGGCCCCGGATATGATCATGTGAATGGAGCATCTGTAGTGATGTCACGTCCTATACCGGCCCCAGATATGGTCATGTGAATGGGGCATCTGTAGTGATGTCACGTCCTATACCGGCCCCAGATATGATCATGTGAATGGGGCATCTGTAGTGATGTCACGTCCTATACCGGCCCCAGATATGATCATGTGAATGGGGCATCTGTAGTGATGTCACCTCCTATACCGGCCCCAGATATAATCATGTGAATGGAGCATCTGTAGTGATGTCACGTCCTATACCGGCCCCAGATATGGTCATGTGAATGGGGCATCAGTAGTGATGTCACGTCCTATACCGGCCCCAGATATGATCATGTGAATGGGGCATCTGTAGTGATGTCACGTCCTATACCGGCCCCAGATATGATCATGTGAATGGGGCATCTGTAGTGATGTCACGTCCTATACCGGCCCCAGATATGATCATGTGAATGGGGCATCTGTAGTGATGTCACGTCCTATACCGGCCCCAGATATGATCATGTGAATGGAGCATCAGTAGTGATGTCACGTCCTATACCGGCCCCGGATATGATCATGTGAATGGAGCATCTGTAGTGATGTCACGTCCTATACCGGCCCCAGATATGATCATGTGAATGGGGCATCTGTAGTGATGTCACGTCCTATACCGGCCCCAGATATGATCATGTGAATGGGGCATCTGTAGTGATGTCACGTCCTATACCGGCCCCGGATATGATCATGTGAATGGAGCATCTGTAGTGATGTCACGTCCTATACCGGCCCCAGATATGATCATGTGAATGGGGCATCAGTAGTGATGTCACGTCCTATACCGGCCCCAGATATGATCATGTGAATGGGGCATCAGTAGTGATGTCACGTCCTATACCGGCCCCAGATATGGTCATGTGAATGGAGCATCAGTAGTGATGTCACGTCCTATACCGGCCCCAGATATGGTCATGTGAATGGGGCATCTGTAGTGATGTCACGTCCTATACCGGCCCCAGATATGATCATGTGAATGGGGCATCTGTAGTGATGTCACGTCCTATACCGGCCCCAGATATGATCATGTGAATGGGGCATCTGTAGTGATGTCACGTCCTATACCGGCCCCGGATATGATCATGTGAATGGAGCATCTGTAGTGATGTCACGTCCTATACCGGCCCCGGATATGATCATGTGAATGGGGCATCTGTAGTGATGTCACGTCCTATACCGGCCCCAGATATGGTCATGTGAATGGAGCATCTGTAGTGATGTCACGTCCTATACCGGCCCCAGATATAATCATGTGAATGGGGCATCTGTAGTGATGTCACGTCCTATACCGGCCCCAGATATGATCATGTGAATGGAGCATCTGTAGTGATGTCACGTCCTATACCGGCCCCAGATATGGTCATGTGAATGGGGCATCAGTAGTGATGTCACGTCCTATACCGGCCCCAGATATGATCATGTGAATGGAGCATCAGTAGTGATGTCACGTCCTATACCGGCCCCAGATATGATCATGTGAATGGAGCATCTGTAGTGATGTCACGTCCTATACCGGCCCCAGATATGATCATGTGAATGGGGCATCTGTAGTGATGTCACGTCCTATACCGGCCCCAGATATGGTCATGTGAATGGAGCATCAGTAGTGATGTCACGTCCTATACCGGCCCCAGATATGGTCATGTGAATGGAGCATCAGTAGTGATGTCACGTCCTATACCGGCCCCAGATATGGTCATGTGAATGGGGCATCTGTAGTGATGTCACGTCCTATACCGGCCCCAGATATGGTCATGTGAATGGGGCATCTGTAGTGATGTCACGTCCTATACCGGCCCCAGATATGGTAATGTGAATGGAGCATCTGTAGTGATGTCAGGTCCTATACCGGCCCCAGATATGATCATGTGAATGGGGCATCTGTAGTGATGTCACGTCCTATACCGGCCCCAGATATGATCATGTGAATGGGGCATCTGTAGTGATGTCACGTCCTATACCGGCCCCAGATATAATCATGTGAATGGAGCATCAGTAGTGATGTCACGTCCTATACCGGCCCCGGATATAATCATGTGAATGGAGCATCAGTAGTGATGTCACGTCCTATACCGGCCCCGGATATGATCATGTGAATGGAGCATCTGTAGTGATGTCACGTCCTATACCGGCCCCGGATATGATCATGTGAATGGGGCATCTGTAGTGATGTCACGTCCTATACCGGCCCCAGATATGATCATGTGAATGGGGCATCTGTAGTGATGTCACGTCCTATACCGGCCCCAGATATGATCATGTGAATGGGGCATCTGTAGTGATGTCACGTCCTATACCGGCCCCAGATATGGTCATGTGAATGGAGCATCAGTAGTGATGTCACGTCCTATACCGGCCCCGGATATGATCATGTGAATGGGGCATCTGTAGTGATGTCACCTCCTATACCGGCCCCAGATATGGTCATGTGAATGGGGCATCTGTAGTGATGTCACGTCCTATACCGGCCCCAGATATGATCATGTGAATGGGGCATCAGTAGTGATGTCACGTCCTATACCGGCCCCAGATATGGTCATGTGAATGGGGCATCTGTAGTGATGTCACGTCCTATACCGGCCCCAGATATGGTCATGTGAATGGGGCATCTGTAGTGATGTCACGTCCTATACCGGCCCCAGATATGGTCATGTGAATGGGGCATCTGTAGTGATGTCACGTCCTATACCGGCCCCAGATATGGTAATGTGAATGGGGCATCAGTAGTGATGTCACGTCCTATACCGGCCCCAGATATGATCATGTGAATGGAGCATCAGTAGTGATGTCACGTCCTATACCGGCCCCAGATATGATCATGTGAATGGGGCATCTGTAGTGATGTCACGTCCTATACCGGCCCCAGATATGATCATGTGAATGGGGCATCAGTAGTGATGTCACCTCCTATACCGGCCCCGGATATGATCATGTGAATGGGGCATCAGTAGTGATGTCACGTCCTATACCGGCCCCAGATATGATCATGTGAATGGAGCATCAGTAGTGATGTCACGTCCTATACCGGCCCCAGATATGGTCATGTGAATGGAGCATCTGTAGTGATGTCACCTCCTATACCGGCCCCAGATATGATCATGTGAATGGGGCATCTGTAGTGATGTCACGTCCTATACCGGCCCCAGATATGATCATGTGAATGGGGCATCAGTAGTGATGTCACGTCCTATACCGGCCCCAGATATGGTCATGTGAATGGGGCATCTGTAGTGATGTCACGTCCTATACCGGCCCCAGATATGATCATGTGAATGGAGCATCTGTAGTGATGTCACCTCCTATACCGGCCCCAGATATGATCATGTGAATGGGGCATCTGTAGTGATGTCACGTCCTATACCGGCCCCAGATATGATCATGTGAATGGGGCATCTGTAGTGATGTCACCTCCTATACCGGCCCCAGATATGATCATGTGAATGGGGCATCTGTAGTGATGTCACGTCCTATACCGGCCCCAGATATGATCATGTGAATGGGGCATCAGTAGTGATGTCACGTCCTATACCGGCCCCAGATATGGTCATGTGAATGGAGCATCAGTAGTGATGTCACGTCCTATACCGGCCCCAGATATGGTCATGTGAATGGAGCATCTGTAGTGATGTCACCTCCTATACCGGCCCCAGATATGATCATGTGAATGGGGCATCTGTAGTGATGTCACGTCCTATACCGGCCCCAGATATGATCATGTGAATGGGGCATCTGTAGTGATGTCACGTCCTATACCGGCCCCAGATATGATCATGTGAATGGGGCATCTGTAGTGATGTCACGTCCTATACCGGCCCCAGATATGATCATGTGAATGGAGCATCTGTAGTGATGTCACGTCCTATACCGGCCCCAGATATGGTCATGTGAATGGAGCATCAGTAGTGATGTCACGTCCTATACCGGTCCCAGATATGGTCATGTGAATGGGGCATCAGTAGTGATGTCACGTCCTATACCGGCCCCAGATATGGTCATGTGAATGGAGCATCTGTAGTGATGTCACCTCCTATACCGGCCCCAGATATGATCATGTGAATGGGGCATCTGTAGTGATGTCACGTCCTATACCGGCCCCAGATATGATCATGTGAATGGGGCATCAGTAGTGATGTCACGTCCTATACCGGCCCCAGATATGATCATGTGAATGGGGCATCTGTAGTGATGTCACGTCCTATACCGGCCCCAGATATGGTCATGTGAATGGGGCATCAGTAGTGATGTCACGTCCTATACCGGCCCCAGATATGGTCATGTGAATGGGGCATCTGTAGTGATGTCACGTCCTATACCGGCCCCAGATATGGTCATGTGAATGGGGCATCTGTAGTGATGTCACGTCCTATACCGGCCCCAGATATGGTCATGTGAATGGGGCATCAGTAGTGATGTCACGTCCTATACCGGCCCCAGATATGATCATGTGAATGGGGCATCTGTAGTGATGTCACGTCCTATACCGGCCCCAGATATGATCATGTGAATGGGGCATCAGTAGTGATGTCACCTCCTATACCGGCCCCAGATATTATCATGTGAATGGAGCATCTGTAGTGATGTCACGTCCTATACCGGCCCCAGATATGGTCATGTGAATGGAGCATCTGTACTGATGTCACCTCCCATACCGGCCCCAGATATGATCATGTGAATGGGGCATCTGTAGTGATGTCACGTCCTATACCGGCCCCAGATATGATCATGTGAATGGGGCATCTGTAGTGATGTCACGTCCTATACCGGCCCCAGATATGATCATGTGAATGGGGCATCAGTAGTGATGTCACGTCCTATACCGGCCCCAGATATGGTCATGTGAATGGAGCATCAGTAGTGAGGTCACGTCCTATACCGGCCCCAGATATGATCATGTGAATGGGGCATCAGTAGTGATGTCACGTCCTATACCGGCCCCAGATATGGTCATGTGAATGGGGCATCAGTAGTGATGTCACGTCCTATACCGGCCCCAGATATGATCATGTGAATGGGGCATCTGTAGTGATGTCACGTCCTATACCGGCCCCAGATATAATCATGTGAATGGAGCATCTGTAGTGATGTCACGTCCTATACCGGCCCCGGATATGGTCATGTGAATGGAGCATCAGTAGTGATGTCACGTCCTATACCGGCCCCAGATATGATCATGTGAATGGGGCATCTGTAGTGATGTCACGTCCTATACCGGCCCCAGATATGATCATGTGAATGGGGCATCTGTAGTGATGTCACCTCCTATACCGGCCCCAGATATGATCATGTGAATGGGGCATCTGTAGTGATGTCACGTCCTATACCGGCCCCAGATATGGTCATGTGAATGGGGCATCAGTAGTGATGTCACCTCCTATACCGGCCCCAGATATGATCATGTGAATGGGGCATCTGTAGTGATGTCACGTCCTATACCGGCCCCAGATATGGTCATGTGAATGGGGCATCAGTAGTGATGTCACCTCCTATACCGGCCCCAGATATGATCATGTGAATGGAGCATCAGTAGTGATGTCACGTCCTATACCGGCCCCAGATATGATCATGTGAATGGGGCATCAGTAGTGATGTCACCTCCTATACCGGCCCCAGATATGATCATGTGAATGGGGCATCAGTAGTGATGTCACGTCCTATACCGGCCCCAGATATGGTCATGTGAATGGAGCATCAGTAGTGAGGTCACGTCCTATACCGGCCCCAGATATGATCATGTGAATGGGGCATCAGTAGTGATGTCACGTCCTATACCGGCCCCAGATATGGTCATGTGAATGGGGCATCAGTAGTGATGTCACGTCCTATACCGGCCCCAGATATGGTCATGTGAATGGAGCATCTGTAGTGATGTCACGTCCTATACCGGCCCCAGATATAATCATGTGAATGGGGCATCTGTAGTGATGTCACGTCCTATACCGGCCCCAGATATGATCATGTGAATGGAGCATCTGTAGTGATGTCACGTCCTATACCGGCCCCAGATATGGTCATGTGAATGGGGCATCAGTAGTGATGTCACGTCCTATACCGGCCCCAGATATGATCATGTGAATGGAGCATCAGTAGTGATGTCACGTCCTATACCGGCCCCAGATATGATCATGTGAATTGAGCATCTGTAGTGATGTCACGTCCTATACCGGCCCCAGATATGATCATGTGAATGGGGCATCTGTAGTGATGTCACGTCCTATACCGGCCCCAGATATGGTCATGTGAATGGAGCATCAGTAGTGATGTCACGTCCTATACCGGCCCCAGATATGGTCATGTGAATGGAGCATCAGTAGTGATGTCACGTCCTATACCGGCCCCAGATATGGTCATGTGAATGGGGCATCTGTAGTGATGTCACGTCCTATACCGGCCCCAGATATGGTCATGTGAATGGGGCATCTGTAGTGATGTCACGTCCTATACCGGCCCCAGATATGGTAATGTGAATGGAGCATCTGTAGTGATGTCAGGTCCTATACCGGCCCCAGATATGATCATGTGAATGGGGCATCTGTAGTGATGTCACGTCCTATACCGGCCCCAGATATGATCATGTGAATGGGGCATCTGTAGTGATGTCACGTCCTATACCGGCCCCAGATATAATCATGTGAATGGAGCATCAGTAGTGATGTCACGTCCTATACCGGCCCCGGATATAATCATGTGAATGGAGCATCAGTAGTGATGTCACGTCCTATACCGGCCCCGGATATGATCATGTGAATGGAGCATCTGTAGTGATGTCACCTCCTATACCGGCCCCAGATATGATCATGTGAATGGGGCATCAGTAGTGATGTCACGTCCTATACCGGCCCCAGATATGGTCATGTGAATGGGGCATCAGTAGTGATGTCACCTCCTATACCGGCCCCAGATATGATCATGTGAATGGGGCATCTGTAGTGATGTCACGTCCTATACCGGCCCCAGATATGATCATGTGAATGGGGCATCTGTAGTGATGTCACGTCCTATACCGGCCCCGGATATGATCATGTGAATGGGGCATCTGTAGTGATGTCACGTCCTATACCGGCCCCAGATATGATCATGTGAATGGGGCATCTGTAGTGATGTCACGTCCTATACCGGCCCCAGATATGATCATGTGAATGGGGCATCTGTAGTGATGTCACGTCCTATACCGGCCCCAGATATGGTCATGTGAATGGAGCATCAGTAGTGATGTCACGTCCTATACCGGCCCCGGATATGATCATGTGAATGGGGCATCTGTAGTGATGTCACCTCCTATACCGGCCCCAGATATGGTCATGTGAATGGGGCATCTGTAGTGATGTCACGTCCTATACCGGCCCCAGATATGATCATGTGAATGGGGCATCTGTAGTGATGTCACGTCCTATACCGGCCCCAGATATGGTCATGTGAATGGGGCATCTGTAGTGATGTCACGTCCTATACCGGCCCCAGATATGGTCATGTGAATGGGGCATCTGTAGTGATGTCACGTCCTATACCGGCCCCAGATATGGTAATGTGAATGGGGCATCAGTAGTGATGTCACGTCCTATACCGGCCCCAGATATGATCATGTGAATGGAGCATCAGTAGTGATGTCACGTCCTATACCGGCCCCAGATATGATCATGTGAATGGGGCATCTGTAGTGATGTCACGTCCTATACCGGCCCCAGATATGATCATGTGAATGGGGCATCAGTAGTGATGTCACCTCCTATACCGGCCCCGGATATGATCATGTGAATGGGGCATCAGTAGTGATGTCACGTCCTATACCGGCCCCAGATATGATCATGTGAATGGAGCATCAGTAGTGATGTCACGTCCTATACCGGCCCCAGATATGGTCATGTGAATGGAGCATCTGTAGTGATGTCACCTCCTATACCGGCCCCAGATATGATCATGTGAATGGGGCATCTGTAGTGATGTCACGTCCTATACCGGCCCCAGATATGATCATGTGAATGGGGCATCAGTAGTGATGTCACGTCCTATACCGGCCCCAGATATGGTCATGTGAATGGGGCATCTGTAGTGATGTCACCTCCTATACCGGCCCCAGATATGATCATGTGAATGGGGCATCTGTAGTGATGTCACGTCCTATACCGGCCCCAGATATGGTCATGTGAATGGAGCATCAGTAGTGATGTCACGTCCTATACCGGCCCCAGATATGGTCATGTGAATGGAGCATCAGTAGTGATGTCACGTCCTATACCGGCCCCAGATATGATCATGTGAATGGGGCATCAGTAGTGATGTCACGTCCTATACCGGCCCCAGATATGATCATGTGAATGGGGCATCTGTAGTGATGTCACGTCCTATACCGGCCCCAGATATGATCATGTGAATGGGGCATCTGTAGTGATGTCACGTCCTATACCGGCCCCAGATATGATCATGTGAATGGAGCATCTGTAGTGATGTCACGTCCTATACCGGCCCCAGATATGGTCATGTGAATGGAGCATCAGTAGTGATGTCACGTCCTATACCGGTCCCAGATATGGTCATGTGAATGGGGCATCAGTAGTGATGTCACGTCCTATACCGGCCCCAGATATGGTCATGTGAATGGAGCATCTGTAGTGATGTCACCTCCTATACCGGCCCCAGATATGATCATGTGAATGGGGCATCTGTAGTGATGTCACGTCCTATACCGGCCCCAGATATGATCATGTGAATGGGGCATCAGTAGTGATGTCACGTCCTATACCGGCCCCAGATATGGTCATGTGAATGGGGCATCTGTAGTGATGTCACGTCCTATACCGGCCCCAGATATGGTCATGTGAATGGGGCATCTGTAGTGATGTCACGTCCTATACCGGCCCCAGATATGGTCATGTGAATGGGGCATCAGTAGTGATGTCACGTCCTATACCGGCCCCAGATATGATCATGTGAATGGGGCATCTGTAGTGATGTCACGTCCTATACCGGCCCCAGATATGATCATGTGAATGGGGCATCAGTAGTGATGTCACGTCCTATACCGGCCCCAGATATGATCATGTGAATGGAGCATCAGTAGTGATGTCACGTCCTATACCGGCCCCAGATATGATCATGTGAATGGGGCATCAGTAGTGATGTCACCTCCTATACCGGCCCCAGATATTATCATGTGAATGGAGCATCTGTAGTGATGTCACGTCCTATACCGGCCCCAGATATGGTCATGTGAATGGAGCATCTGTACTGATGTCACCTCCCATACCGGCCCCAGATATGATCATGTGAATGGGGCATCTGTAGTGATGTCACGTCCTATACCGGCCCCAGATATGATCATGTGAATGGGGCATCTGTAGTGATGTCACGTCCTATACCGGCCCCAGATATGATCATGTGAATGGGGCATCAGTAGTGATGTCACGTCCTATACCGGCCCCAGATATGGTCATGTGAATGGAGCATCAGTAGTGAGGTCACGTCCTATACCGGCCCCAGATATGATCATGTGAATGGGGCATCAGTAGTGATGTCACGTCCTATACCGGCCCCAGATATGGTCATGTGAATGGGGCATCAGTAGTGATGTCACGTCCTATACCGGCCCCAGATATGATCATGTGAATGGGGCATCTGTAGTGATGTCACGTCCTATACCGGCCCCAGATATAATCATGTGAATGGAGCATCTGTAGTGATGTCACGTCCTATACCGGCCCCGGATATGGTCATGTGAATGGAGCATCAGTAGTGATGTCACGTCCTATACCGGCCCCAGATATGATCATGTGAATGGGGCATCTGTAGTGATGTCACGTCCTATACCGGCCCCAGATATGATCATGTGAATGGGGCATCTGTAGTGATGTCACCTCCTATACCGGCCCCAGATATGATCATGTGAATGGGGCATCTGTAGTGATGTCACGTCCTATACCGGCCCCAGATATGATCATGTGAATGGGGCATCTGTAGTGATGTCACGTCCTATACCGGCCCCAGATATGGTCATGTGAATGGGGCATCAGTAGTGATGTCACCTCCTATACCGGCCCCAGATATGATCATGTGAATGGGGCATCTGTAGTGATGTCACGTCCTATACCGGCCCCAGATATGGTCATGTGAATGGGGCATCAGTAGTGATGTCACCTCCTATACCGGCCCCAGATATGATCATGTGAATGGGGCATCAGTAGTGATGTCACCTCCTATACCGGCCCCAGATATGATCATGTGAATGGGGCATCAGTAGTGATGTCACGTCCTATACCGGCCCCAGATATGGTCATGTGAATGGAGCATCAGTAGTGAGGTCACGTCCTATACCGGCCCCAGATATGATCATGTGAATGGGGCATCAGTAGTGATGTCACGTCCTATACCGGCCCCAGATATGGTCATGTGAATGGGGCATCAGTAGTGATGTCACGTCCTATACCGGCCCCAGATATGGTCATGTGAATGGGGCATCAGTAGTGATGTCACGTCCTATACTGGCCCCAGATATGATCATGTGAATGGGGCATCTGTAGTGATGTCACGTCCTATACCGGCCCCAGATATAATCATGTGAATGGAGCATCTGTAGTGATGTCACGTCCTATACCGGCCTCAGATATGGTCATGTGAATGGGGCATCAGTAGTGATGTCACGTCCTATACCGGCCCTAGATATGATCATGTGAATGGAGCATCAGTAGTGATGTCACGTCCTATACCGGCCCCAGATATGATCATGTGAATGGAGCATCTGTAGTGATGTCATGTCCTATACCGGCCCCAGATATGATCATGTGAATGGAGCATCAGTAGTGATGTCACGTCCTATACCGGCCCCAGATATGATCATGTGAATGGAGCATCTGTAGTGATGTCATGTCCTATACCGGCCCCAGATATGATCATGTGAATGGAGCATCAGTAGTGATGTCACGTCCTATACCGGCCCCAGATATGATCATGTGAATGGAGCATCTGTAGTGATGTCACGTCCTATACCGGCCCCAGATATGATCATGTGAATGGGGCATCTGTAGTGATGTCACGTCCTATACCGGCCCCAGATATGATCATGTGAATGGAGCATCTGTAGTGATGTCATGTCCTATACCGGCCCCAGATATGATCATGTGAATGGAGCATCAGTAGTGATGTCACGTCCTATACCGGCCCCAGATATGATCATGTGAATGGGGCATCTGTAGTGATGTCACGTCCTATACCGGCCCCAGATATGGTCATGTGAATGGGGCATCAGTAGTGATGTCACGTCCTATACCGGCCCCAGATATGATCATGTGAATGGAGCATCAGTAGTGATGTCACGTCCTATACCGGCCCCAGATATGATCATGTGAATGGGGCATCAGTAGTGATGTCACGTCCTATACCGGCCCCAGATATGATCATGTGAATGGGGCATCTGTAGTGATGTCACGTCCTATACCGGCCCCAGATATAATCATGTGAATGGAGCATCAGTAGTGATGTCACGTCCTATACCGGCCCCAGATATGGTCATGTGAATGGAGCATCTGTAGTGATGTCACGTCCTATACCGGCCCCAGATATGATCATGTGAATGGAGCATCAGTAGTGATGTCACGTCCTATACCGGCCCCAGATATGATCATGTGAATGGAGCATCTGTAGTGATGTCACCTCCTATACCGGCCCCAGATATGATCATGTGAATGGAGCATCAGTAGTGATGTCACGTCCTATACCGGCCCCAGATATGATCATGTGAATGGAGCATCAGTAGTGATGTCACGTCCTATACCGGCCCCAGATATGGTCATGTGAATGGGGCATCAGTAGTGATGTCACGTCCTATACCGGCCCCAGATATTATCATGTGAATGGAGCATCTGTAGTGATGTCACGTCCTATACCGGCCCCAGATATGATCATGTGAATGGAGCATCTGTAGTGATGTCACGTCCTATACCGGCCCCAGATATTATCATGTGAATGGAGCATCTGTAGTGATGTCACGTCCTATACCGGCCCCAGATATGATCATGTGAATGGAGCATCAGTAGTGATGTCACGTCCTATACCGGCCCCAGATATTATCATGTGAATGGAGCATCTGTAGTGATGTCACGTCCTATACCGGCCCCAGATATGATCATGTGAATGGAGCATCTATAGTGATGTCACGTCCTATACCGGCCCCAGATATTATCATGTGAATGGAGCATCTGTAGTGATGTCACGTCCTATACCGGCCCCAGATATGATCATGTGAATGGAGCATCTGTAGTGATGTCACGTCCTATACCGGCCCCAGATATTATCATGTGAATGGAGCATCTGTAGTGATGTCACGTCCTATACCGGCCCCAGATATGGTCATGTGAATGGAGCATCAGTAGTGATGTCACGTCCTATACCGGCCCCAGATATGATCATGTGAATGGGGCATCAGTAGTGATGTCACCTCCTATACCGGCCCCAGATATGATCATGTGAATGGAGCATCTGTAGTGATGTCACGTCCTATACCGGCCCCAGATATGGTCATGTGAATGGGGCATCAGTAGTGATGTCACCTCCTATACCGGCCCCAGATATGATCATGTGAATGGAGCATCAGTAGTGATGTCACGTCCTATACCGGCCCCAGATATGGTCATGTGAATGGAGCATCAGTAGTGATGTCACGTCCTATACCGGCCCCAGATATGGTCATGTGAATGGAGCATCAGTAGTGATGTCACGTCCTATACCGGCCCCAGATATGATCATGTGAATGGAGCATCTGTAGTGATGTCACCTGCTATACCGGCCCCAGATATAATCATGTGAATGGGGCATCTGTAGTGATGTCACGTCCTATACCGGCCCCAGATATGATCATGTGAATGGAGCATCAGTAGTGATGTCACGTCCTATACCGGCCCCAGATATGGTCATGTGAATGGAGCATCTGTAGTGATGTCACGTCCTATACCGGCCCCAGATATGGTCATGTGAATGGGGCATCTGTAGTGATGTCACGTCCTATACCGGCCCCAGATATGATCATGTGAATGGAGCATCTGTAGTGATGTCACGTCCTATACCGGCCCCAGATATGATCATGTGAATGGGGCATCTGTAGTGATGTCACCTGCTATACCGGCCCCAGATATAATCATGTGAATGGGGCATCTGTAGTGATGTCACCTCCTATACCGGCCCCAGATATGATCATGTGAATGGAGCATCTGTAGTGATGTCACGTCCTATACCGGCCCCAGATATGGTCATGTGAATGGAGCATCAGTAGTGATGTCACGTCCTATACCGGCCCCAGATATGGTCATGTGAATGGAGCATCAGTAGTGATGTCACGTCCTATACCGGCCCCAGATATGGTCATGTGAATGGAGCATCAGTAGTGATGTCACGTCCTATACCGGCCCCAGATATGGTCATGTGAATGGAGCATCTGTAGTGATGTCACGTCCTATACCGGCCCCAGATATGGTCATGTGAATGGAGCATCAGTAGTGATGTCACGTCCTATACCGGCCCCAGATATGATCATGTGAATGGAGCATCAGTAGTGATGTCACGTCCTATACCGGCCCCAGATATGGTCATGTGAATGGGGCATCTGTAGTGATGTCACGTCCTATACCGGCCCCAGATATAATCATGTGAATGGAGCATCAGTAGTGATGTCACGTCCTATACCGGCCCCAGATATGGTCATGTGAATGGGGCATCTGTAGTGATGTCACCTCCTATACCGGCCCCAGATATGATCCTGTGAATGGGGCATCAGTAGTGATGTCACGTCCTATACCGGCCCCAGATATGATCATGTGAATGGGGCATCTGTAGTGATGTCACGTCCTATACCGGCCCCAGATATGGTCATGTGAATGGGGCATCAGTAGTGATGTCACGTCCTATACCGGCCCCAGATATGGTCATGTGAATGGAGCATCAGTAGTGATGTCACATCCTATACCGGCCCCGGATATGATCATGTGAATGGGGCATCTGTAGTGATGTCACGTCCTATACCGGCCCCAGATATGATCATGTGAATGGGGCATCAGTAGTGATGTCACGTCCTATACCGGCCCCAGATATGATCATGTGAATGGAGCATCTGTAGTGATGTCACGTCCTATACCGGCCCCAGATATGATCATGTGAATGGGGCATCAGTAGTGATGTCACGTCCTATACCGGCCCCAGATATGATCATGTGAATGGAGCATCTGTAGTGATGTCACGTCCTATACCGGCCCCAGATATAATCATGTGAATGGGGCATCTGTAGTGATGTCACGTCCTATACCGGCCCCAGATATGATCATGTGAATGGAGCATCTGTAGTGATGTCACGTCCTATACCGGCCCCAGATATTATCATGTGAATGGAGCATCTGTAGTGATGTCACGTCCTATACCGGCCCCAGATATGGTCATGTGAATGGAGCATCAGTAGTGATGTCACGTCCTATACCGGCCCCAGATATGATCATGTGAATGGGGCATCAGTAGTGATGTCACCTCCTATACCGGCCCCAGATATGATCATGTGAATGGAGCATCTGTAGTGATGTCACGTCCTATACCGGCCCCAGATATGGTCATGTGAATGGGGCATCAGTAGTGATGTCACCTCCTATACCGGCCCCAGATATGATCATGTGAATGGAGCATCAGTAGTGATGTCACGTCCTATACCGGCCCCAGATATGGTCATGTGAATGGAGCATCAGTAGTGATGTCACGTCCTATACCGGCCCCAGATATGGTCATGTGAATGGAGCATCAGTAGTGATGTCACGTCCTATACCGGCCCCAGATATGATCATGTGAATGGGGCATCTGTAGTGATGTCACGTCCTATACCGGCCCCAGATATGATCATGTGAATGGGGCATCAGTAGTGATATCACGTCCTATACCGGCCCCAGATATGATCATGTGAATGGGGCATCTGTAGTGATGTCACGTCCTATACCGGCCCCAGATATGATCATGTGAATGGAGCATCTGTAGTGATGTCACCTGCTATACCGGCCCCAGATATAATCATGTGAATGGGGCATCTGTAGTGATGTCACGTCCTATACCGGCCCCAGATATGATCATGTGAATGGAGCATCAGTAGTGATGTCACGTCCTATACCGGCCCCAGATATGGTCATGTGAATGGAGCATCTGTAGTGATGTCACGTCCTATACCGGCCCCAGATATGGTCATGTGAATGGGGCATCTGTAGTGATGTCACCTGCTATACCGGCCCCAGATATAATCATGTGAATGGGGCATCTGTAGTGATGTCACCTCCTATACCGGCCCCAGATATGATCATGTGAATGGAGCATCTGTAGTGATGTCACGTCCTATACCGGCCCCAGATATGGTCATGTGAATGGAGCATCAGTAGTGATGTCACGTCCTATACCGGCCCCAGATATGGTCATGTGAATGGAGCATCAGTAGTGATGTCACGTCCTATACCGGCCCCAGATATGGTCATGTGAATGGAGCATCAGTAGTGATGTCACGTCCTATACCGGCCCCAGATATGGTCATGTGAATGGAGCATCTGTAGTGATGTCACGTCCTATACCGGCCCCAGATATGGTCATGTGAATGGAGCATCAGTAGTGATGTCACGTCCTATACCGGCCCCAGATATGATCATGTGAATGGAGCATCAGTAGTGATGTCACGTCCTATACCGGCCCCAGATATGGTCATGTGAATGGGGCATCTGTAGTGATGTCACGTCCTATACCGGCCCCAGATATAATCATGTGAATGGAGCATCAGTAGTGATGTCACGTCCTATACCGGCCCCAGATATGGTCATGTGAATGGGGCATCTGTAGTGATGTCACCTCCTATACCGGCCCCAGATATGATCCTGTGAATGGGGCATCAGTAGTGATGTCACGTCCTATACCGGCCCCAGATATGATCATGTGAATGGGGCATCTGTAGTGATGTCACGTCCTATACCGGCCCCAGATATGGTCATGTGAATGGGGCATCAGTAGTGATGTCACGTCCTATACCGGCCCCAGATATGGTCATGTGAATGGAGCATCAGTAGTGATGTCACATCCTATACCGGCCCCGGATATGATCATGTGAATGGGGCATCTGTAGTGATGTCACGTCCTATACCGGCCCCAGATATGATCATGTGAATGGGGCATCAGTAGTGATGTCACGTCCTATACCGGCCCCAGATATGATCATGTGAATGGAGCATCTGTAGTGATGTCACGTCCTATACCGGCCCCAGATATGATCATGTGAATGGGGCATCAGTAGTGATGTCACGTCCTATACCGGCCCCAGATATGATCATGTGAATGGAGCATCTGTAGTGATGTCACGTCCTATACCGGCCCCAGATATAATCATGTGAATGGGGCATCTGTAGTGATGTCACGTCCTATACCGGCCCCAGATATGATCATGTGAATGGGGCATCTGTAGTGATGTCACGTCCTATACCGGCCCCAGATATGATCATGTGAATGGAGCATCTGTAGTGATGTCACGTCCTATACCGGCCCCTGATATGGTCATGTGAATGGAGCATCAGTAGTGATGTCACGTCCTATACCGGCCCCAGATATGATCATGTGAATGGGGCATCTGTAGTGATGTCACGTCCTATACCGGCCCCAGATATGATCATGTGAATGGGGCATCTGTAGTGATGTCACGTCCTATACCGGCCCCAGATATGATCATGTGAATGGGGCATCTGTAGTGATATCACGTCCTATACCGGCCCCAGATATGGTCATGTGAATGGAGCATCTGTAGTGATGTCACGTCCTATACCGGCCCCAGATATGGTCATGTGAATGGGGCATCAGTAGTGAGGTCACGTCCTATACCGGCCCCAGATATGATCATGTGAATGGAGCATCAGTAGTGATGTCACGTCCTATACCGGCCCCAGATATGATCATGTGAATGGGGCATCTGTAGTGATGTCACGTCCTATACCGGCCCCAGATATGATCATGTGAATGGAGCATCAGTAGTGATGTCACGTCCTATACCGGCCCCAGATATGGTCATGTGAATGGGGCATCTGTAGTGATGTCACGTCCTATACCGGCCCCAGATATGATCATGTGAATGGGGCATCTGTAGTGATGTCACGTCCTATACCGGCCCCAGATATGGTCATGTGAATGGGGCATCTGTAGTGATGTCACGTCCTATACCGGCCCCAGATATGATCATGTGAATGGGGCATCTGTAGTGATGTCACGTCCTATACCGGCCCCAGATATGGTCATGTGAATGGAGCATCAGTAGTGATGTCACGTCCTATACCGGCCCCAGATATGATCATGTGAATGGGGCATCAGTAGTGATGTCACGTCCTATACCGGCCCCAGATATGATCATGTGAATGGAGCATCAGTAGTGATGTCACGTCCTATACCGGCGCCAGATATAATCATGTGAATGGAGCATCTGTAGTAATGTCACGTCCTATACCGGCCCCAGATATGATCATGTGAATGGGGCATCTGTAGTGATGTCACCTCCTATACCGGCCCCAGATATGGTCATGTGAATGGAGCATCAGTAGTGATGTCACGTCCTATACCGGCCCCAGATATGATCCTGTGAATGGGGCATCAGTAGTGATGTCACATCCTATACCGGCCCCAGATATGGTCATGTGAACGGGGCATCTGTAGTGATGTCACGTCCTATACCGGCCCCAGATATTATCATGTGAATGGGGCATCTGTAGTGATGTCACGTCCTATACCGGCCCCAGATATGATCATGTGAACGGGGCATCTGTAGTGATGTCACCTCCTATACCGGCCCCAGATATGATCATGTGAATGGGGCATCAGTAGTGATGTCACGTCCTATACCGGCCCCAGATATGGTCATGTGAATGGAGCATCTGTAGTGATGTCACGTCCTATACCGGCCCCAGATATGGTCATGTGAATGGAGCATCAGTAGTGATGTCACCTCCTATACCGGCCCCAGATATGGTCATGTGAATGGGGCATCTGTAGTGATGTCACCTCCTATACCGGCCCCAGATATGATCATGTGAATGGGGCATCTGTACTGATGTCACCTCCTATACCGGCCCCAGATATGATCATGTGAATGGGGCATCAGTAGTGATGTCACCTCCTATACCGGCCCCAGATATGATCATGTGAATGGAGCATCTGTAGTGATGTCACGTCCTATACCGGCCCCAGATATGATCATGTGAATGGAGCATCAGTAGTGATGTCACGTCCTATACCGGCCCCAGATATGATCATGTGAATGGGGCATCTGTAGTGATGTCACCTCCTATACCGGCCCCAGATATGATCATGTGAATGGAGCATCAGTAGTGATGTCACGTCCTATACCGGCCCCGGATATGATCATGTGAATGGAGCATCAGTAGTGATGTCACGTCCTATACCGGCCCCAGATATGGTCATGTGAATGGGGCATCAGTAGTGATGTCACGTCCTATACCGGCCCCAGATATGATCATGTGAATGGGGCATCAGTACTGATGTCAGGTCCTATACCGGCCCCAGATATGGTCATGTGAATGGGGCATCTGTACTGATGTTACGTCCTATACCGGCCCCAGATATGATCATGTGAATGGGGCATCTGTAGTGATGTCACCTCCTATACCGGCCCCAGATATGGTCATGTGAATGGGGCATCTGTAGTGATGTCACGTCCTATACCGGCCCCAGATATGGTCATGTGAATGGAGCATCAGTAGTGATGTCACGTCCTATACCGGCCCCAGATATGATCATGTGAATGGGGCATCTGTACTGATGTCACCTCCTATACCGGCCCCAGATATGATCATGTGAATGGGGCATCTGTAGTGATGTCACGTCCTATACCGGCCCCAGATATGGTCATGTGAATGGAGCATCAGTAGTGATGTCATGTCCTATACCGGCCCCAGATATAATCATGTGAATGGAGCATCAGTAGTGATGTCACCTCCTATACCGGCCCCAGATATGATCATGTGAATGGAGCATCTGTAGTGATGTCACCTCCTATACCGGCCCCAGATATGATCATGTGAATGGGGCATCTGTAGTGATGTCACGTCCTATACCGGCCCCAGATATGATCATGTGAATGGGGCATCTGTAGTGATGTCACGTCCTATACCGGCCCCAGATATGATCATGTGAATGGAGCATCTGTAGTGATGTCACGTCCTATACCGGCCCCAGATATGATCATGTGAATGGGGCATCTGTAGTGATGTCACGTCCTATACCGGCCCCAGATATGGTCATGTGAATGGGGCATCAGTAGTGATGTCACGTCCTATACCGGCCCCACATATGGTCATGTGAATGGAGCATCAGTAGTGATGTCACGTCCTATACCGGCCCCAGATATGGTCATGTGAATGGAGCATCTGTAGTGATGTCACGTCCTAAACCGGCCCCAGATATGATCATGTGAATGGAGCATCAGTAGTGATGTCACCTCCTATACCGGCCCCAGATATGATCATGTGAATGGAGCATCAGTAGTGATGTCACCTCCTATACCGGCCCCAGATATGATCATGTGAATGGGGCATCTGTAGTGATGTCAGGTCCTATACCGGCCCCGGATATGGTCATGTGAATGGGGCATCAGTAGTGATGTCACCTCCTATACCGGCCCCAGATATGACCATGTGAATGGAGCATCAGTAGTGATGTCACGTCCTATACCGGCCCCAGATATAATCATGTGAATGGAGCATCAGTAGTGATGTCACGTCCTATACCGGCCCCAGATATGATCATGTGAATGGGGCATCTGTAGTGATGTCACGTCCTATACCGGCCCCAGATATGGTCATGTGAATGGGGCATCTGTAGTGATGTCACGTCCTATACAGGCCCCAGATATGGTCATGTGAATGGGGCATCTGTAGTGATGTCACGTCCTATACCGGCCCCAGATATGATCATGTGAATGGGGCATCTGTAGTGATGTCACGTCCTATACCGGCCCCAGATATGGTCATGTGAATGGGGCATCTGTAGTGATGTCAGGTCCTATACCGGCCCCAGATATGATCATGTGAATGGAGCATCTGTAGTGATGTCACGTCCTATACCGGCCCCAGATATGATCATGTGAATGGAGCATCTGTAGTGATGTCACGTCCTATACCGGCCCCGGATATGATCATGTGAATGGGGCATCTGTAGTGATGTCACGTCCTATACCGGCCCCAGATATGATCATGTGAATGGAGCATCAGTAGTGATGTCACGTCCTATACCGGCCCCAGATATGATCATGTGAATGGAGCATCTGTAGTGATGTCACGTCCTATACCGGCCCCAGATATGATCATGTGAATGGAGCATCTGTAGTGATGTCACCTCCTATACCGGCCCCAGATATGATCATGTGAATGGAGCATCTGTAGTGATGTCAGGTCCTATACCGGCCCCAGATATGATCATGTGAATGGAGCATCTGTAGTGATGTCACGTCCTATACCGGCCCCAGATATGATCATGTGAATGGAGCATCTGTAGTGATGTCACCTCCTATACCGGCCCCAGATATGGTCATGTGAATGGAGCATCAGTAGTGATGTCACCTCCTATACCGGCCCCAGATATGATCATGTGAATGGAGCATCAGTAGTGATGTCACGTCCTATATCGGCCCCAGATATGATCATGTGAATGGGGCATCAGTAGTGATGTCACGTCCTATACCGGCCCCAGATATGATCATGTGAATGGGGCATCAGTAGTGATGTCACGTCCTATACCGGCCCCAGATATGATCATGTGAATGGGGCATCAGTAGTGATGTCACGTCCTATACCGGCCCCAGATATGATCATGTGAATGGGGCATCAGTAGTGATGTCACGTCCTATACCGGCCCCAGATATGGTCATGTGAATGGAGCATCTGTAGTGATGTCACGTCCTATACCGGCCCCAGATATGGTCATGTGAATGGAGCATCTGTAGTGATGTCACGTCCTATACCGGCCCCAGATATGATCATGTGAATGGGGCATCTGTAGTGATGTCACGTCCTATACCGGCCCCAGATATGATCATGTGAATGGAGCATCTGTAGTGATGTCACGTCCTATACCGGCCCCAGATATGATCATGTGAATGGAGCATCTGTAGTGATGTCACCTCCGATACCGGCCCCAGATATGATCATGTGAATGGAGCATCTGTAGTGATGTCACGTCCTATACCGGCCCCAGATATGATCATGTGAATGGAGCATCTGTAGTGATGTCACGTCCTATACCGGCCCCAGATATGGTCATGTGAATGGGGCATCTGTAGTGATGTCACGTCCTATACCGGCCCCAGATATTATCATGTGAATGGAGCATCTGTAGTGATGTCACGTCCTATACCGGCCCCAGATATGATCATGTGAATGGAGCATCTGTAGTGATGTCACGTCCTATACCGGCCCCAGATATGATCATGTGAATGGAGCATCTGTAGTGATGTCACGTCCTATACCGGCCCCAGATATGGTCATGTGAATGGGGCATCTGTAGTGATGTCACCTCCTATACCGGCCCCAGATATGATCATGTGAATGGGGCATCTGTAGTGATGTCACGTCCTATACCGGCCCCAGATATGATCATGTGAATGGGGCATCTGTAGTGATGTCACGTCCTATACCGGCCCCAGATATGATCATGTGAATGGAGCATCAGTAGTGATGTCACGTCCTATACCGGCCCCAGATATGATCATGTGAATGGGGCATCAGTAGTGATGTCACGTCCTATACCGGCCCCAGATATAATCATGTGAATGGGGCATCAGTAGTGATGTCACCTCCTATACCGGCCCCAGATATGATCATGTGAATGGGGCATCTGTAGTGATGTCACGTCCTATACCGGCCCCAGATATGATCATGTGAATGGGGCATCTGTAGTGATGTCACCTCCTATACCGGCCCCAGATATGATCATGTGAATGGGGCATCTGTAGTGATGTCACGTCCTATACCGGCCCCAGATATGGTCATGTGAATGGGGCATCTGTAGTGATGTCACGTCCTATACCGGCCCCAGATATGATCATGTGAATGGGGCATCTGTAGTGATGTCACGTCCTATACCGGCCCCAGATATGATCATGTGAATGGGGCATCTGTAGTGATGTCACGTCCTATACCGGCCCCAGATATGATCATGTGAATGGAGCATCTGTAGTGATGTCACGTCCTATACCGGCCCCAGATATGATCATGTGAATGGAGCATCTGTAGTGATGTCACCTCCTATACCGGCCCCAGATATGATCATGTGAATGGGGCATCAGTAGTGATGTCACGTCCTATACCGGCCCCAGATATGGTCATGTGAATGGGGCATCAGTAGTGATGTCACGTCCTATACCGGCCCCAGATATGATCATGTGAATGGAGCATCTGTAGTGATGTCACCTCCTATACCGGCCCCAGATATGATCATGTGAATGGAGCATCAGTAGTGATGTCACGTCCTATACCGGCCCCAGATATGATCATGTGAATGGAGCATCAGTAGTGATGTCACGTCCTATACCGGCCCCAGATATGATCATGTGAATGGGGCATCTGTAGTGATGTCACGTCCTATACCGGCCCCAGATATGATCATGTGAATGGAGCATCAGTAGTGATGTCACGTCCTATACCGGCCCCAGATATGGTCATGTGAATGGAGCATCAGTAGTGATGTCACGTCCTATACCGGCCCCAGATATGATCATGTGAATGGGGCATCAGTAGTGATGTCACGTCCTATACCGGCCCCAGATATGATCATGTGAATGGAGCATCAGTAGTGATGTCACGTCCTATACCGGCCCCAGATATAATCATGTGAATGGAGCATCTGTAGTAATGTCACGTCCTATACCGGCCCCAGATATGATCATGTGAATGGAGCATCTGTAGTGATGTCACCTCCTATACCGGCCCCAGATATGGTCATGTGAATGGAGCATCAGTAGTGATGTCACGTCCTATACCGGCCCCAGATATGATCCTGTGAATGGGGCATCAGTAGTGATGTCACATCCTATACCGGCCCCAGATATGGTCATGTGAACGGGGCATCTGTAGTGATGTCACGTCCTATACCGGCCCCAGATATTATCATGTGAATGGGGCATCTGTAGTGATGTCACGTCCTATACCGGCCCCAGATATGATCATGTGAACGGGGCATCTGTAGTGATGTCACCTCCTATACCGGCCCCAGATATGATCATGTGAATGGGGCATCAGTAGTGATGTCACGTCCTATACCGGCCCCAGATATGGTCATGTGAATGGAGCATCTGTAGTGATGTCACGTCCTATACCGGCCCCAGATATGGTCATGTGAATGGAGCATCAGTAGTGATGTCACCTCCTATACCGGCCCCAGATATGGTCATGTGAATGGGGCATCTGTAGTGATGTCACCTCCTATACCGGCCCCAGATATGATCATGTGAATGGGGCATCTGTACTGATGTCACCTCCTATACCGGCCCCAGATATGATCATGTGAATGGGGCATCAGTAGTGATGTCACCTCCTATACCGGCCCCAGATATGATCATGTGAATGGAGCATCTGTAGTGATGTCACGTCCTATACCGGCCCCAGATATGATCATGTGAATGGAGCATCAGTAGTGATGTCACGTCCTATACCGGCCCCAGATATGATCATGTGAATGGGGCATCTGTAGTGATGTCACCTCCTATACCGGCCCCAGATATGATCATGTGAATGGAGCATCAGTAGTGATGTCACGTCCTATACCGGCCCCGGATATGATCATGTGAATGGAGCATCAGTAGTGATGTCACGTCCTATACCGGCCCCAGATATGGTCATGTGAATGGAGCATCAGTAGTGATGTCACGTCCTATACCGGCCCCAGATATGATCATGTGAATGGGGCATCTGTACTGATGTCACCTCCTATACCGGCCCCAGATATGATCATGTGAATGGGGCATCTGTAGTGATGTCACGTCCTATACCGGCCCCAGATATGATCATGTGAATGGGGCATCTGTAGTGATGTCACGTCCTATACCGGCCCCAGATATGGTCATGTGAATGGGGCATCTGTAGTGATGTCACGTCCTATACCGGCCCCAGATATGATCATGTGAATGGGGCATCTGTAGTGATGTCACGTCCTATACCGGCCCCAGATATGGTCATGTGAATGGGGCATCTGTAGTGATGTCACGTCCTATACAGGCCCCAGATATGGTCATGTGAATGGGGCATCTGTAGTGATGTCACGTCCTATACCGGCCCCAGATATGATCATGTGAATGGGGCATCTGTAGTGATGTCACGTCCTATACCGGCCCCAGATATGGTCATGTGAATGGGGCATCTGTAGTGATGTCAGGTCCTATACCGGCCCCAGATATGATCATGTGAATGGAGCATCTGTAGTGATGTCACGTCCTATACCGGCCCCAGATATGATCATGTGAATGGAGCATCTGTAGTGATGTCACGTCCTATACCGGCCCCGGATATGATCATGTGAATGGGGCATCTGTAGTGATGTCACGTCCTATACCGGCCCCAGATATGATCATGTGAATGGAGCATCAGTAGTGATGTCACCTCCTATACCGGCCCCAGATATGATCATGTGAATGGAGCATCAGTAGTGATGTCACCTCCTATACCGGCCCCAGATATGGTCATGTGAATGGAGCATCAGTAGTGATGTCACCTCCTATACCGGCCCCAGATATGATCATGTGAATGGAGCATCAGTAGTGATGTCACGTCCTATACCGGCCCCAGATATGATCATGTGAATGGGGCATCAGTAGTGATGTCACGTCCTATACCGGCCCCAGATATGATCATGTGAATGGAGCATCAGTAGTGATGTCACGTCCTATACCGGCCCCAGATATGATCATGTGAATGGGGCATCAGTAGTGATGTCACGTCCTATACCGGCCCCAGATATGATCATGTGAATGGGGCATCAGTAGTGATGTCACGTCCTATACCGGCCCCAGATATGATCATGTGAATGGGGCATCAGTAGTGATGTCACGTCCTATACCGGCCCCAGATATGGTCATGTGAATGGAGCATCTGTAGTGATGTCACGTCCTATACCGGCCCCAGATATGGTCATGTGAATGGAGCATCTGTAGTGATGTCACGTCCTATACCGGCCCCAGATATGATCATGTGAATGGGGCATCTGTAGTGATGTCACGTCCTATACCGGCCCCAGATATGATCATGTGAATGGAGCATCTGTAGTGATGTCACGTCCTATACCGGCCCCAGATATGATCATGTGAATGGAGCATCTGTAGTGATGTCACCTCCGATACCGGCCCCAGATATGATCATGTGAATGGAGCATCTGTAGTGATGTCACGTCCTATACCGGCCCCAGATATGATCATGTGAATGGAGCATCTGTAGTGATGTCACGTCCTATACCGGCCCCAGATATGGTCATGTGAATGGGGCATCTGTAGTGATGTCACGTCCTATACCGGCCCCAGATATTATCATGTGAATGGAGCATCTGTAGTGATGTCACGTCCTATACCGGCCCCAGATATGATCATGTGAATGGAGCATCTGTAGTGATGTCACGTCCTATACCGGCCCCAGATATGATCATGTGAATGGAGCATCTGTAGTGATGTCACGTCCTATACCGGCCCCAGATATGGTCATGTGAATGGGGCATCTGTAGTGATGTCACCTCCTATACCGGCCCCAGATATGATCATGTGAATGGGGCATCTGTAGTGATGTCACGTCCTATACCGGCCCCAGATATGATCATGTGAATGGGGCATCTGTAGTGATGTCACGTCCTATACCGGCCCCAGATATGATCATGTGAATGGAGCATCAGTAGTGATGTCACGTCCTATACCGGCCCCAGATATGATCATGTGAATGGGGCATCTGTAGTGATGTCACGTCCTATACCGGCCCCAGATATGATCATGTGAATGGAGCATCAGTAGTGATGTCACCTCCTATACCGGCCCCAGATATGATCATGTGAATGGGGCATCTGTAGTGATGTCACGTCCTATACCGGCCCCAGATATGGTCATGTGAATGGGGCATCTGTAGTGATGTCACGTCCTATACCGGCCCCAGATATGATCATGTGAATGGAGCATCAGTAGTGATGTCACCTCCTATACCGGCCCCAGATATGATCATGTGAATGGAGCATCTGTAGTGATGTCACGTCCTATACCGGCCCCAGATATGATCATGTGAATGGAGCATCTGTAGTGATGTCACGTCCTATACCGGCCCCAGATATGATCATGTGAATGGAGCATCTGTAGTGATGTCACCTCCTATACCGGCCCCAGATATGATCATGTGAATGGGGCATCAGTAGTGATGTCACGTCCTATACCGGCCCCAGATATGGTCATGTGAATGGGGCATCAGTAGTGATGTCACGTCCTATACCGGCCCCAGATATGATCATGTGAATGGAGCATCTGTAGTGATGTCACCTCCTATACCGGCCCCAGATATGATCATGTGAATGGAGCATCAGTAGTGATGTCACGTCCTATACCGGCCCCAGATATGATCATGTGAATGGAGCATCAGTAGTGATGTCACGTCCTATACCGGCCCCAGATATGATCATGTGAATGGAGCATCAGTAGTGATGTCACGTCCTATACCGGCCCCAGATATGGTCATGTGAATGGAGCATCAGTAGTGATGTCACGTCCTATACCGGCCCCAGATATGGTCATGTGAATGGGGCATCTGTAGTGATGTCACGTCCTATACCGGTCCCAGATATGATCATGTGAATGGGGCATCTGTAGTGATGTCACGTCCTATACCGGCCCCAGATATGATCATGTGAATGGAGCATCAGTAGTGATGTCACGTCCTATACCGGCCCCAGATATGATCATGTGAACGGGGCATCAGTAGTGATGTCACGTCATATACCGGCCCCAGATATGATCATGTGAATGGGGCATCTGTAGTGATGTCACATCCTATACCGGCCCCAGATATGATCATGTGAATGGAGCATCAGTAGTGATGTCACGTCCTATACCGGCCCCAGATATGGTCATGTGAATGGAGCATCAGTAGTGATGTCACGTCCTATACCGGCCCCAGATATGATCATGTGAATGGGGCATCTGTAGTGATGTCACGTCCTATACCGGCCCCAGATATGGTCATGTGAATGGGGCATCTGTAGTGATGTCACGTCCTATACCGGCCCCAGATATGATCATGTGAATGGAGCATCAGTAGTGATGTCACCTCCTATACCGGCCCCAGATATGATCATGTGAATGGGGCATCTGTAGTGATGTCACCTCCTATACCGGCCCCAGATATGATCATGTGAATGGGGCATCTGTAGTGATGTCACCTCCTATACCGGCCCCAGATATGATCATGTGAATGGGGCATCTGTAGTGATGTCACGTCCTATACCGGCCCCAGATATGATCATGTGAATGGGGCATCTGCAGTGATGTCACGTCCTATACCGGCCCCAGATATGGTCATGTGAATGGAGCATCTGTAGTGATGTCACGTCCTATACCGGCCCCAGATATGGTCATGTGAATGGGGCATCTGTAGTGATGTCACCTCCTAAACCGGCCCCAGATATGATCATGTGAATGGAGCATCAGTAGTGATGTCACGTCCTATACCGGCCCCAGATATGGTCATGTGAATGGGGCATCAGTAGTGATGTCACGTCCTATACCGGCCCCAGATATGATCATGTGATTGGGGCATCTGTAGTGATATCACGTCCTATACCGGCCCCAGATATGATCATGTGAATGGGGCATCAGTAGTGATGTCACGTCCTATACCGGCCCCGGATATGATCATGTGAATGGAGCATCTGTAGTGATGTCACATCCTATACCGGCCCCAGATATGATCATGTGAATGGAGCATCAGTAGTGATGTCACGTCCTATACCGGCCCCAGATATGATCATGTGAATGGAGCATCAGTAGTGATGTCACATCCTATACCGGCCCCAGATATGATCATGTGAATGGAGCATCAGTAGTGATGTCACGTCCTATACCGGCCCCAGATATTATCATGTGAATGGGGCATCTGTAGTGATGTCACGTCCTATACCGGCCCCAGATATGGTCATGTGAATGGAGCATCTGTAGTGATGTCACGTCCTATACCGGCCCCAGATATGGTCATGTGAATGGGGCATCAGTAGTGATGTCACGTCCTATACCGGCCCCAGATATTATCATGTGAATGGGGCATCAGTAGTGATGTCACGTCCTATACCGGCCCCAGATATAATCATGTGAATGGAGCATCAGTAGTGATGTCACGTCCTATACCGGCCCCAGATATGATCATGTGAATGGGGCATCTGTAGTGATGTCACCTCCTATACCGGCCCCAGATATGATCATGTGAATGGGGCATCTGTAGTGATGTCACCTCCTATACCGGCCCCAGATATGATCATGTGAATGGGGCATCTGTAGTGATGTCACGTCCTATACCGGCCCCAGATATGATCATGTGAATGGGGCATCTGCAGTGATGTCACGTCCTATACCGGCCCCAGATATGGTCATGTGAATGGAGCATCTGTAGTGATGTCACGTCCTATACCGGCCCCAGATATGGTCATGTGAATGGGGCATCTGTAGTGATGTCACGTCCTAAACCGGCCCCAGATATGATCATGTGAATGGAGCATCAGTAGTGATGTCACCTCCTAAACCGGCCCCAGATATGATCATGTGAATGGAGCATCAGTAGTGATGTCACGTCCTATACCGGCCCCAGATATGATCATGTGAATGGAGCATCTGTAGTGATGTCACGTCCTATACCGGCCCCAGATATGATCATGTGAATGGAGCATCAGTAGTGATGTCACCTCCTAAACCGGCCCCAGATATGATCATGTGAATGGAGCATCTGTAGTGATGTCACGTCCTATACCGGCCCCAGATATGGTCATGTGAATGGGGCATCTGTAGTGATGTCACGTCCTATACCGGCCCCAGATATGGTCATGTGAATGGGGCATCAGTAGTGATGTCACGTCCTATACCGGCCCCAGATATGATCATGTGATTGGGGCATCTGTAGTGATATCACGTCCTATACCGGCCCCAGATATGATCATGTGAATGGGGCATCAGTAGTGATGTCACGTCCTATACCGGCCCCAGATATGATCATGTGATTGGGGCATCTGTAGTGATATCACGTCCTATACCGGCCCCAGATATGATCATGTGAATGGGGCATCTGTAGTGATGTCACATCCTATACCGGCCCCAGATATGATCATGTGAATGGAGCATCAGTAGTGATGTCACCTCCTATACCGGCCCCAGATATGACCATGTGAATGGGGCATCTGTAGTGATGTCAGGTCCTATACCGGCCCCAGATATGGTCATGTGAATGGAGCATCTGTAGTGATGTCACGTCCTATACCGGCCCCAGATATTATCATGTGAATGGGGCATCTGTAGTGATGTCACGTCCTATACCGGCCCCAGATATGATCATGTGAATGGAGCATCTGTAGTGATGTCACGTCCTATACCGGCCCCAGATATGACCATGTGAATGGAGCATCTGTAGTGATGTCACGTCCTATACCGGCCCCAGATATAATCATGTGAATGGAGCATCTGTAGTGATGTCACGTCCTATACCGGCCCCAGATATGATCATGTGAATGGAGCATCTGTAGTGATGTCACGTCCTATACCGGCCCCGGATATGATCATGTGAATGGGGCATCTGTAGTGATGTCACGTCCTATACCGGCCCCAGATATGATCATGTGAATGGAGCATCTGTAGTGATGTCACGTCCTATACCGGCCCCGGATATGATCATGTGAATGGAGCATCAGTAGTGATGTCACGTCCTATACCGGCCCCAGATATGATCATGTGAATGGGGCATCTGTAGTGATGTCACCTCCTATACCGGCCCCAGATATGGTCATGTGAATGGAGCATCAGTAGTGATGTCACGTCATATACCGGCCCCAGATATGATCATGTGAATGGGGCATCTGTAGTGATGTCACGTCCTATACCGGCCCCAGATATGATCATGTGAATGGAGCATCTGTAGTGATGTCACGTCCTATACCGGCCCCAGATATGATCATGTGAATGGGGCATCTGTAGTGATGTCACGTCCTATACCGGCCCCGGATATGATCATGTGAATGGGGCATCTGTAGTGATGTCACGTCCTATACCGGCCCCAGATATGGTCATGTGAATGGAGCATCAGTAGTGATGTCACCTCCTATACTGGCCCCAGATATAATCATGTGAATGGGGCATCAGTAGTGATGTCACCTCCTATACCGGCCCCGGATATAATCATGTGAATGGAGCATCAGTAGTGATGTCACCTCCTATACTGGCCCCAGATATAATCATGTGAATGGGGCATCAGTAGTGATGTCACGTCCTATACCGGCCCCAGATATGGTCATGTGAATGGGGCATCTGTAGTGATGTCACGTCCTATACCGGCCCCAGATATGATCATGTGAATGGAGCATCTGTAGTGATGTCAGGTCCTATACCGGCCCCAGATATGGTCATGTGAATGGGGCATCAGTAGTGATGTCACGTCCTATACCGGCCCCAGATATGATCATGTGAATGGAGCATCAGTAGTGATGTCACGTCCTATACCGGCCCCAGATATGGTCATGTGAATGGAGCATCTGTAGTGATGTCAGGTCCTATACCGGCCCCAGATATGGTCATGTGAATGGGGCATCAGTAGTGATGTCACGTCCTATACCGGCCCCAGATATGATCATGTGAATGGAGCATCAGTAGTGATGTCACGTCCTATACCGGCCCCAGATATGATCATGTGAATGGAGCATCTGTAGTGATGTCACGTCCTATACCGGCCCCAGATATGGTCATGTGAATGGAGCATCAGTAGTGATGTCACGTCCTATACCGGCCCCAGATATGATCATGTGAATGGAGCATCTGTAGTGATGTCACGTCCTATACCGGCCCCAGATATGATCATGTGAATGGAGCATCTGTAGTGATGTCACGTCCTATACCGGCCCCAGATATGATCATGTGAATGGAGCATCAGTAGTGATGTCACGTCCTATACCGGCCCCAGATATGGTCATGTGAATGGAGCATCAGTAGTGATGTCACGTCCTATACCGGCCCCAGATATGATCATGTGAATGGGGCATCAGTAGTGATGTCACGTCCTATACCGGCCCCAGATATGATCATGTGAATGGGGCATCTGTAGTGATGTTACCTCCTATACCGGCCCCAGATATGATCATGTGAATGGGGCATCAGTAGTGATGTCACGTCCTATACCGGCCCCAGATATGATCATGTGAATGGAGCATCAGTAGTGATGTCACGTCCTATACCGGCCCCAGATATGGTCATGTGAATGGGGCATCTGTAGTGATGTCACGTCCTATACCGACCCCAGATATAATCATGTGAATGGGGCATCTGTAGTGATGTCACGTCCTATACCGGCCCCAGATATGATCATGTGAATGGAGCATCAGTAGTGATGTCACGTCCTATACCGGCTCCAGATATGATCATGTGAATGGGGCATCAGTAGTGATGTCACGTCCTATACCGGCCCCAGATATGATCATGTGAATGGGGCATCAGTAGTGATGTCACGTCCTATACCGGCCCCAGATATAATCATGTGAATGGGGCATCTGTAGTGATGTCACGTCCTATACCGGCCCCAGATATGATCATGTGAATGGGGCATCAGTAGTGATGTCACCTCCTATACCGGCCCCAGATATGGTCATGTGAATGGAGCATCTGTAGTGATGTCACGTCCTATACCGGCCCCAGATATGATCATGTGAATGGGGCATCAGTAGTGATGTCACGTCCTATACCGGCCCCAGATATAATCATGTGAATGGGGCATCAGTAGTGATGTCACGTCCTATACCGGCCCCAGATATGATCATGTGAATGGGGCATCAGTAGTGATGTCACGTCCTATACCGGCCCCAGATATGATCATGTGAATGGGGCATCAGTAGTGATGTCACGTCCTATACCGGCCCCAGATATGATCATGTGAATGGGGCATCAGTAGTGATGTCACGTCCTATACCGGCCCCAGATATAATCATGTGAATGGGGCATCTGTAGTGATGTCACGTCCTATACCGGCCCCAGATATGATCATGTGAATGGGGCATCTGTAGTGATGTCACGTCCTATACCGGCCCCAGATATGGTCATGTGAATGGGGCATCTGTAGTGATGTCACGTCCTATACCGGCCCCAGATATGATCATGTGAATGGAGCATCTGTAGTGATGTCACGTCCTATACCGGCCCCAGATATGGTCATGTGAATGGGGCATCTGTAGTGATGTCACGTCCTATACCGGCCCCAGATATGATCATGTGAATGGGGCATCAGTAGTGATGTCACCTCCTATACCGGCCCCAGATATTATCATGTGAATGGGGCATCCGCAGTGATGTCACTTTCTGTACCAGCCCTGGAGATGATCACATGATCAGGTGTCAGTAGTGATCTCACATCCATACAGGGTAAATTGCATGTCAGTGCCATATCGATTACATATTTTGTTCTCCCGCAACCTCATGGACAGTTTGTGTCTCAGGGTCTTTGGTCACTGACATCACCTCAGACCCCTATCATCATTAGTTGCCAGGTGCCCAATTAAAGGGAAACTACTTAAGAACTTTCCACATTATTAAGCAGCCACAAGTTTCCAGCAACATGGGAAAGAGAAAGGATCTCTGTTAAAAAGCGTGACATAGTGCAATACCTCAGGCCAGGTATGAAAACATTAGATATTTCATGAAAACTTAAGTGTGATCATCATACTACTGTGATGAGACTTGTGGCTGATACAGAGCACAGACGAGTCTGTGCAGATAAAGGCATAATGAGGAAGGTTTCTGTCAGATAAATTCCATCAAATAAAGATGCTAAAATACTATTACAAAGCAGCAAATTGGTATACGAAGCTCCTGGAACCTCTGCTGTCCGCGAACCTCAAGCTGTAGGATCCTTAGAGCAGCTGTGCAAAACAATGGCCGCCCTAAACACAAGCAGAAACTGCTGCACTGGCCACAACAGACATGAAAGAATACAGCGGGCTCTGTAACGGCAGAGGTATCTGCAAACATGGAATATATCAATCTGAATGGCATTACAGCTATACAGAATGTACTCATATAATGAAGGGACTTACAGTGGGGCATTGCATGGGGCATAAGCTGGCCAATTCATGCGAGCCCATCAGCCATGGCATGGTCCTTTTCTGCCTGTGCCCTCCTCCCATCATCAGCCTTAGGCCAGAGACACACAAGCGTATCATATCCGATGTGATATGCTAATGACCCGCGTGCGAGCGTGAGCCCAGTGTCCGTGATCTGAGGATCGCAGCACAGCGGAGAAATTCATTTCTCCATCTCCTCCATTGCTGACGTCCACAGGAATCTCACTGCACTTGGGTGACATCCGAGTGCAGTGCGATGTGTCACACACACCTATACACTTATATGGGTGTGTGTGATATCCAAATTTAGCATCCTGGTGTTTTTTTTCCATTCATTTGCGATCCGATCGCAACAGGGAAAAAAAACTCCATTGAGGACACAAACATTAAGGAACTTGATTCCAGCTCACCCAGTTGCTCCATGCTCATCCACCTGGGGCCCAGACTCCGGCCTCGCCCTGGCCTCACATCAAGGAAAATGGAAAAAATTGGAGTCCGGTTCAACAGGACTGGATTTTCCTTTTCAAAAGAAATTATAGTGCATGCAAAAGAAAAATGTACATGGCCGACATGACATGGCCGACATGACCCGTCCGATGCGTTTCGCCTGTACTAGGCAGTCTACTCAGGAGATGCATTTCGCCTGTACTAGGCAGTCTGCTCCGGAGACGCGTTTCGCCTGTACTAGGCAGTCTGCTCAGGAGACGCATTTCGCCTGTACTAGGCAGTCTGCTCAGGAGACGCGTTTCGCCTGTACTAGGCAGTCTGCTCAGGAGACGCGTTTCGCCTGTACTAGGCAGTCTGCTCAGGAGACGCGTTTCGCCTGTACTAGGCAGTCTGCTCAGGAGACGCGTTTCACCTGTACTAGGCAGTCTGCTCAGGAGACGCGTTTCGCCTGTACTAGGCAGTCTGCTCAGGAGACGCGTTTCGCATGTACTAGGCAGTCTGCTCAGGAGACGTGTTTCGCCTGTACTAGGCAGTCTGCTCAGGAGACGCGTTTCGCCTGTACTAGGCAGTCTGCTCAGGAGACGCGTTTCGCCTGCGTTTTCGCGCAGCAGAAAAAATTCTATATAAAGTCACACCAAAATGATAAAAAACACATGCAATAGTGAGATGGTGAAATAAGAAAAAATGAATCATGCACCAGAAGAAAAACCCCAAAGTGTATTTAATAATGACATGATAGAATGATACCATGTTATGGAGGTGAATGTGAATTCTACCAATTTTTATTTTTTTAAATACTAAAAAATTATTTTTATTTAATATATAAAAAATGTGCAATTTTGGTGTTTAATTATTATTGCAATTTTTCTAATTCCATATTTCAACATTATTAAGAAAGAATATAAAGTGAAATCTGCACCATTTTCCACAACGTGAGCACGTGGCCTAAAGAGGATTGTTTCTACACAGAAAAAGAAAACAAAACAAAACATTTCTGTCTCATATGAGACCACGGGGAGCTGGTTACAAGGTAGAACAAGCTGCAAACAGCGGCACATCCTCCTAGGTAACACACTCGCAGCTCATTGATACATACTCATAGAAACATTGTGTTCTCTCTTTCATGCGTTTCTTATCCACCTTTAGGAGCAGTTAAGGTGATGAATTAGTGTAAGTGTTACAAACTAATCCGATACACAATGGCATCATAACTAATTCAATGACATCGCATCATCTGTGCATGTGCCGGGGTGTAACCTCACTGGGAAATTATATCCATTGTACCCCGAGGTCTGAGAATCAGAACATGGCATCATTCTATCATGCCATTATTAAATACACTTTGGGGTTTTTCTTCTGGTGCATGATTTCGTTTTTCTTATTTCACCATCTCACTATTGCATGTGTTTTTTATCATTTTGGTGTGACTTTATATAGAATTTTTTCTGCTGCGCTGTGGTACAGTTCATGAACACTAATAATTTGCGGTTTTGTAATGTCCTTCTAGTATTTGTTACATCGCTTGCTATATGTAACACCCAATTGTTACGTGAATTAGGAACATCTGTGCTAGACCTTGTAAAGAATATATAAAAGCCTGCATGTTATCTGACCAGGAGTCCTGAGCAGACTGCCTAGTACAGGCGAAACACGTCTCCTGAGCAGACTGCCTAGTACAGGCGAAACGCGTCTCCTGAGCAGACTGCCTAGTACAGGCGAAATGCGTCGGTCGGGTCATGTCGGCCATGTACATTTTTTCTCATGTACGCACTATAATTTCTTTTGGAAAATCCAGTCCTGTTGATCCGGACTCCAATTTTTCTTATTTTCCACAAACATTAAGGATTAAATTGGTACGAATGCAATCAGACTTTGGATAGGACTGCATTCATCCGATTTAACCCCTTTACCCCCGAGGGTGGTTTGCACGTTAATGACCGGGCCAATTTTTACAATTCTGACCACGGTCTCTTTATGAGGTTATAACTCTGGAGCTTCCACAGATCCTGATGATTCTGACAATGTTTTTTCGTGACATATTGTACTTCATGATAGTGGTAACATTTATTTGATATTACCTGCGTTTATTTGTGAAAAAAATGGAAATTTGGCAAAAATGTAGAAAATTTGGCAATTTTCAAGCTTTGAGTTTTTATGCCCTTAAATCACAGAGAGTTATGTCACACAAAATAGTTAATAAGTAACATTCTCCACATGTCTACTTTACATCAGCACAATTTTGGAACCTAATTTTTTTTTTTGTTAGGAAGTTATAACTGTTAAAAGTTGACCAGCAATTTCTCATTTTTACACCATTTTTTGGGGGGACCACATCACATGTGAAGTCACTTTGAGGAGTCTATATGATAGAAAATACCCAAATGTGACACCATTCTAAAAACTGAACCCCTCAAGGTGCTCAAAACCACATTCAAGAAGTTTATTAACCCTTCAGGTGCTTCAAAATAATTTTTGGAATGTTTAAAAAAAATTAACATTTAACTTTTTTTCACAAAAAATTAACTTCAGATCCAATTTTTTTTATTTTCCCAATGGTAACAGGAGAAAGTGGACCCCAAAAGTTGTTGTACAATTTCTCCTGAGTACGCTGATACCCCATATGTGGGGGGGAACCACTGTTTGGGCGCATGGCAGAGCTCAGACGGGAAGGAGCGCCCGCCGTTTGACTTTTTCAATGCAGAATTGACTGGTATTGAGATCGGACGCCATGTTGCGTTTGCAGAGCCCCTGATGTGGCTAAACATTGAAACCCCCCACAAGTGACACCATTTTGTAAACTAGACCCCCCCAAGGAACTTATCTAGATGTGTTGTGAGAACTTTGAACCCCCAAGCGCTTCACAGAAGTTTAGAACGTAGTCGTAAAAATAAAAAATCATGTTTCTTCCACAAAAATAATCCTTTCGCCCAAAATTTTTTATTTTACCAACGAAAACAGGAGAAATTAGACCCCAAAGTTGTTGTGCAATTTCTCCTGAGTACGTGGATACCCCATATGTGGGGGAATACTACTTTTGAGGCACAGTGCAAAGCTCAGAAGGGAAGAGGCGCCATTTTGGAGTTATGATTTTGCTGGAATGGTGTGAGGGGCCATATCACATTGGCAGAGCCCCTGAGGGGCCAGAACAACAGAAACCCCCCATATGTGACCTCATTTTACAAACTACGCCCCCCAATGAATTCCTCTAGGGGTGCAGTGATCATATTGACACCACATGAGCCTCACAGAATTTTATCCCACTGAGCGGTGACGAAAGAATAAATTACATTTTTACCCCTGAAATGTTGCTATAGCCCCAAGTTTGTAATTTTTCTAAGGGCTAATAATTTTTTTTACAACAAGCTACATTTTTACCACCAAAATTTTTTGTTTTAGCCAAAGATTTTACATTTTCACACAAAAAGTGGGTAAAAATGGCAACAAAATTTGTCCCACAATTTCTGCTAAACGTGGCAATACCCCATATGTGGCCGTACAGTGCTACTTAGCCATGTGGAGAGACTCGGGAGGGACGGAGCGCTATTTGCCTATTCAAGTGAATGGGTCTGTGCACACGTCAGTGTGTTTCCACGCAAAACACGCAGACATGTCTGTTTTTTAATGTCAGCACGGACCATAAAATGTCCCACACTCGTGCACACGCATAACACACATTGATGTCATCCATGTGACACGCATCGGCACCGGGGAAGAAGCGTTACAGTAAGCGCTGCTCCCCGGGTGCTGAACACGGCTCTCTTCATTCTTCCCTGCTCTGCCGGTGATCAGCGCGAGAATGATGATAGTTACATTTAAGAGATAAGAGACAGCAGGCTGCAGCTGATAGGACTATTATTCCTATCAGCCTACCCCTGCTGCTGCTAATAACAGTGACACCCGGAGAGGCTGATGGGGGTATTCATCAGCCGCCGCCTGCCCTATAAATAAATGAAAAAAATGGAGTGCGTTACCCTGTATTTTATTTAACCAGCCAGGCAAAACTCTCAGCTTCAGCAAGGTCGGTTATCAAGAATAAAGGGGTCCCCCCCATTTTTGACAACCAGCCTTGCTAAAGCTCACAGCTGGGGCTGTTATTCTCAGGCTGGTAATGGGCCATGGCTATTGACCCTCCCAGCCTAAAAACAGCAGCCTGCAGCTGCCCAGAAAAGGTACATATATTAGATGCGCCAATTCTGGCGCTTTGCCCAGCTCTTCCCACTTGCCCTGTAGCGGTGGAAAGTAGGGTTCATATTTGTGGGGTTGATGTCACCTTTGCACTGTCAGGTGACATCAAGCCCACAGGTTAGTAATGGAGAGGCATCTGTAAGACACCTATCCATTACTAATCCTATAGTTACATGGTAAATAAAGACACAACCAGAATAAAGTCCTTTACACTGTGTGCAGAATTATTAGGCAAGTTGTATTTTAGAGGAATATTTTTATTATTGATCAACAACTATGTTCTCAACCCAAAAGACTCATAAATATCAAAGCTTAATATTTTTGCAAGTCGGGTTGGTTTTTTTTTTATTTGGCTATCTTATGAGGATATCTGTTTGTGCAGGTAACTATTAATGTGCAGAATTATTAGGCAACTTAATAAAAACCAAATATATTCCCATCTCACTTGTTTATTTTCACCAGGTAAACCAATATGACTGCACAAAATTTAGAAATAAACATTTCTGACGTGCAAAAAAAAAACCCAAAATGAGTGACCAATATAGCCCCCTTTCTTTATGATGACGCTCAGCAGCCTCCATTCATAGATTCTGTCAGTTGCTTGATCTGGTTACGACCAACATTGCGTGCAGCAGCCACCACAGCCTCCAGACACTGTTCTGAGAGGTGGACTGTTCTCCCTCCCTGTAGATCTCACATTTTATGAGGGACCACAGGTTCTCTATGGGGTTCAGATCAGGTGAACAAGGGGGCCATGTCATTATTTTTTCTTCTTTGAGACCTTTACTGGCCAGCCACGCTGTGGAGTAGTTGGAGGCATGTGATGGAGCATTGTCCTGCATTAAGATCATGTTTTTCTTGAACGATACCGACTTCTTCATGTACCACTGCTTGAAGAAGTTGTCTTCCAGAAACTGGCAGTAGGTCTGGGAGTTGAGCTTCACTCCATCCTCAACCCGAAAAAGGTCCCACAAGTTCATCTTTGATGATACCAGCCCATACCAGTACCCCACCTCCACCTTGCTGGCATCTGAGTCGAAGTGGAGCTCTCTGCCCTTTACTGATCCAGCCTCTGGCCCATCCAGAGTCAGAGTCACTCTCATTCCATCAGTCCATAAAACCTTTGAAAAGTCAGTCTTAAGATATTTCTTGACCCAGTCTTGACGTTTTATCTTATGTTTCTTGTTCAAAGGTGGTCGCTTTTCAGCCTTCCTTACCCTTGGCCATGTCCCTGAGTATCGCACACCTTGTGCTTTTTGTTACTCCAGTAACGTTGCAGCTCTGAAATATGGCAAAACTGGTGGCAAATGGCATCTTGGCAGCTTCACCCTTGGTTTTCCTCAATTCATGGGCCTTTATTTTGCACCTTTTTTGCCCAACATGCTTTTTGCGACTCTGTTGGCTGTTTGCCATGAAACGCTTGATTGTTCGGTGATCACGCTTCAAAAGTTTGGCAATTTCAAGATTGCTGCATCCCTCTGCAAGACATCTCACAATTTTGGACTTTTCAGAGCCGTCAAGTCTCTCTTATGACCCATTTTGCCAAATCAAAGGAAGTTGCCTAATAATTAAGCACACCTTATATAGGGTGTTGGTGTCATTAGACAACACCCCTCCTCATTACAGAGATGCACATCGCCTGATTTACTTAATTGGTAGTTGGCTCTCAGCCTGAACAGCTTGGAGTACGACAACATGTATAAAAAGTATCATGTGATCAAAATACAACTGCACACAGTGTATTAGAAAAAAGACTAAACACAGTTTTACTATTTTATTTAAAAAAAACAAACACAGTTATACTCACCTGACGCTTAATTCTACTGAAGCCCTCGATCTCCTGTAATAAAACTAAAATAAAAAAACAACAATATACCATACCTGTCTGTCGTTCTGTCCCACGCCGTAATCCATGTCTGGGGGATAGTTTTCAACCTGGACTGTGCCAAGATGCAACTGTCCAGGCTGAGAAGCACTGGTGAATGAGCTGCGGGGAATGCAGCATCAGTGACCAGGGGTGATGTCCTCGAGGTTACCTCCGGTCACTGAGGCTGCGTTCCCAGTAGGGCTGAACTGCGGCGACTTCGGTGAGATCCCAGCTAGCACCATGTGCCATGCACAGCAGATCATGATGACGTAATGATCCGTACCTGGTCAGATAGACCCAGGTCACATGGATGGACCATTACGTCCGATGTCAGAGAGGGGTTAACAGCAAGTGGGAGTGAGCCCTAAGACTGTTTTTCATTAATTCTGGATCCTAGATGCCCTTTCTATTTGTAGGCTAATAGCTCAGCAGAGGCATACATAAATATTAGGGTCAGGGTCCCATCAAAGAAAGGTCGCCTTGCCATGGTTGATGGGCTCTGATCAATTGGCCAATTTATGCACCAAGTCCCTTCATTATATAAGATTATTCTACACAGCAGTAATGCAGTTCAGGTTTCATAAATTCAATGTTTGCAGACATCTTGGGACTTACAGAGCTGGCTGGATTTACTTGTTCATATACTATGCAGTTATGGCAGCTTGTACTTGTTCACACCTGCTTTATCCTGTTCAGAGGTGCTGGTTACTTCTTTGCAGATATACATGAAGACTAATTGCAAACAAGCCAGGTTTACTGATGATGCTGTGTAACCCTGGATGGTGCAGGTGGAGTAGTGGATGGTTGGTGGACGGTGGTTGAGGTCACTACGTCCCAACAGGACTGCGGTGTCAGCAAGGAGCTGGTGGAGTCATGTTTTTAGCAGGAATCATGAGGAGAGAGCTGGTAGCCCTTTTAGGGTCTCTGAAGGTGTGAAAATGACCTCATCAAAGTGTATAGTGTCTAACTGACCACAATCATCTTCATGCTGACAATGTCCCATCTCACACTACAAAGAAACCTCTGACTCGCTGGCTGCTATGGACATAAAAGGAGAGAATCTCATGGAGCGGCCATCACCCTCACCTGACCTCAACCCTATTGAGAACTTTTGGAGTATCCTCAGCAGAAGATTTATGAGAGTGGGAGGCCGATCCCATCAGAACAGCAGCTCTGGAGACGATTCTGATATGAGGAGTAATGTGTGAATTGTGACCAGGAGCGACTCACCTGAAGAAACATGATTTCCCGGAAGGTTCGCTGAAATGAGAGGGGAAGACATTAGATTAGGCATAAGTGTCACAGTGCTCCCAGCCCTCACACATGTTGGGGGATGGGGATATCACATTGTGGGCAGTGCGCCTCCTCACCTGAGCGTCTGTCCTGTTTCTAAATGCATCAAAAATTTTCTTCACAGCCACAATTTCTCCAGATTTGCGGTCAATGGCCTTCCACACAATCCCATATGCCTACAAGAGGAAGCATGGACAGGTGAAAGGCCCCTGAGGGACAGCGACAAGAGACTCATCAGCAAGGCAGAGGAAATCTCCCCTGTGAAAAATAACACCTCACAGCCCAGCCTGACCTCACTAATACATCAGGGATCACACGGTACAGTCTCCGCACTTTCACCAATATGAGAAGAACCGCAACTCACAGCCCCTCCTGACGTCACTAATACATCAGGGATCACACAGTACAGTCTCCGCACTTTCACCAATATGAGAAGAACCGCACCTCACAGCCCCGCCTGACGTCACTAATACATCAGGAATCACACGGTACAGTCTCCGCACTTTCACCAATATGTGAAGAACCGCATCTCACAGCCCCGCCTGACGTCACTAATACATCAGGAATCACACGGTACAGTCTCCCTACTTTCACCAATATGAGAAGAACCGCAACTCACAGCCCCGCCTGACCTCACTAATACATCAGGGATCACACGGTACAGTCTCCTCACTTTCACCAATATGTGAAGAACCGCACCTCACAGCCCCGCCTGACGTCACTAATACATCAGGGATCACACGGTACAGTCTCCCTACTTTCACCAATATGAGAAGAACCGCACCTCACAGCCCCGCCTGACCTCACTAATACATCAGGGATCACACGGTACAGTCTCCTCACTTTCACCAATATGTGAAGAACCGCACCTCACAGCCCCGCCTGACGTCACTAATACATCAGGGATCACACGGTACAATCTCTACCATCTCACCAATATGTGAAGAACCGCACCTCACAGCCCCGCCTGACGTCACTAATACATCAGGGATCACACGGTACAGTCTCCGCACTTTCACCAATATGAGAAGAACCGCACCTCACAGCCCCGCCTGACGACACTAATACATCAGGGATCACACGGTACAGTCTCCGCACTTTCACCAATATGAGAAGAACCGCACCTCACAGCCCCGCCTGACGTCACTAATACATCAGGGATCACACGGTACAATCTCTACCATCTCACCAATATGTGAAGAACCGCACCTCACAGCCCCGCCTGACGTCACTAATACATCAGGGATCACACGGTACAGTCTCCGCACTTTCACCAATATGTGAAGAACCGCACCTCACAGCCCCGCCTGACCTCACTAATACATCAGGGATCACACAGTACAGTCTCCCTACTTTCACCAATATGTGAAGAACCGCACCTCACAGCCCCGCCTGACGTCACTAATACATCAGGGATCACACAGTACAGTCTCCCTACTTTCACCAATATATGAAGAACCGCACCTCACAGCCCGCCTGATGTCACCAATACATCAGGGATCACACAGTAAAGTCTCCTCACTTTCACCAATATGTGAAGAACCGCACCTCACAGCCCTGCCTGACGTCACTAATACATTGGGGATCACACAGTACAGTCTCCCTACTTTCACCAATATGTGAAGAACCGCACCTCACAGCCCCGCCTGACCTCACTAATACATCAGGGATCACACGGTACAGTCTCCCTACTTTCACCAATATGTGAAGAACCGCACCTCACAGCCCCGCCTGACCTCACTAATACATCGGGGATCACACAGTACAGTCTCCCTACTTTCACCAATATGTGAAGAACCGCACCTCACAGCCCCGCCTGACATCACTAATACATCAGGGATCACACTGTACAGTCTACTCACTTTCACCAATATGAGAAGAACCGCACTTCACAGCCCCGCCTGACCTCACGAATACATCGGGGATCACACAGTACAGTCTCCCTACTTTCACCAATATGAGAAGAACCGCACTTCACAGCCCCGGCTGACGTCACTAATACATCAGGGATCACACGGTACAGTCTCCTCACTTTCACTAATATGTGAAGAACCGCACCTCACAGCCCTGCCTGATGTCACTAATACATCAGGGATCACACAGTACAGTCTCCGCACTTTCACCAATATGTGAAGAACCGCACCTCACAGCCCCGCCTGACCTCACTAATATATCAGGGATTACACGGTACAGTCTCCGCACTTTCACCAATATGAAAAGAACCGCACCTCACAGCCCCGCCTGACGTCACTAATACATCAGGGATCACACGGTACAATCTCCACCATCTCACCAATATGTGAAGAACCGCACCTCACAGCCCTGCCTGACATCACTAATACATCAGGAATCACAGAGTACAGTCTCCGCACTTTCACCAATATGTGAAGAACCGCACCTCACAGCCCTGCCTGACGTCACTAATACATCAGGGATCACACAGTACAGTCTCCCCACTTTCACCAATATGTGAAGAACCGCACCTCACAGCCCCGCCTGATGTCACTAATACATTAGGGATCACACAGTACAGTCTCCCTACTTTCACCAATATGTGAAGAACCGCACCTCACAGCCCCGCCTGACATCACTAATACATCAGGGATCACACTGTACAGTCTACTCACTTTCACCAATATGAGTAGAACCGCACCTCACAGCCCCGCCTGACGTCACTAATACATCAGGGATCACACGGTACAGTCTCCACACTTTCACCAATATGTGAAGAACCGCACCTCACAGCCCCGCCTGACCTCACTAATACATCAGGGATCACACAGTACAGTCTCCCCACTTTCACCAATATGTGAAGAACCACACCTCACAGCCCCGCCTGACGTCACTAATACATCAGGGATCACACAGTACAGTCTCCTCACTTTCACCAATATATGAAGAACCGCACCTCACAGCCCGCCTGATGTCACCAATACATCAGGGATCACACGGTACAGTCTCCGCACTTTCACCAATATGTGAAGAACCGCACCTCACAGCCCGCCTGACCTCACTAATACATCAGGGATCACACGGTACAGTCTCCCTACTTTCACCAATATGTGAAGAACCGCACCTCACAGCCCCACCTGACCTCACTAATACATCAGGGATCACACAGTACAGTCTCCTCACTTTCACCAATATGTGAAGAACCGCACCTCGCAGCCCTGCTTGACGTCACTAATACATCAGGGATCACACGGTACAGACTCCCTACTTTCACCAATATATGAAGAACCGCACCTCACAGCCTCGCCTGTCCTCACTAATACATCAGGGATCACACGGTACAGTCTCCACACTTTCACCAATATATGAAGAACCGCACCTCACAGCCCCGCCTGACATCACTAATACATCAGGGATCACACAGTACAGTCTCCCCACTTTCACCAATATGAGAAAAACCGCACCTCACAGCCCGGCCTGACGTCACTAATACATCAGGGATCACACAGTACAGTCTCCCCACTTTCACCAATATGAGAAGAACCGCACCTCACAGCCCGCCTGACGTCACTAATACATCAGGGATCACACAGTACAGTCTCCGCACTTTCACCAATATGAGAAGAACCGCACCTCACAGCCCCGCCTAACCTCACTAATACATCGGGGATCACACAGTACAGTCTCCATACTTTCACCAATATGAGAAGAACCGCACTTCACAGCCCCGCCTGACGTCACTAATACATCAGGGATCACACGGTACAGTCTCCTCACTTTCACTAATATGTGAAGAACCGCACCTCACAGCCCCGCCTGACCTCACTAATACATCAGGGATCACACAGTACAGTCTCCTCACTTTCACTAATATGTGAAGAACCGCACCTCACAGCCCCGCCTGACGTCACTAATACATCAGGGATCACACAATAAAGTCTCCTCACTTTCACCAATATATGAAGAACCGCACCTCACAGCCCGCCTGATGTCACCAATACATCAAGGATCACACGGTACAGTCTCCGCACTTTCACCAATATGTGAAGAACCGCACCTCACAGCCCCGCCTGACGTCACTAATACATCAGGGATCACACAGTACAGTCTCCGCACTTTCACCAATATGTGAAGAACCGCACCTCACAGCCCCGCCTGACCTCACTAATATATCAGGGATTACACGGTACAGTCTCCGCACTTTCACCAATATGAAAAGAACCGCACCTCACAGCCCCGCCTGACGTCACTAATACATCAGGGATCACACGGTACAATCTCCACCATCTCACCAATATGTGAAGAACCGCACCTCACAGCCCTGCCTGACATTACTAATACATCAGGAATCACAGAGTACAGTCTCCGCACTTTCACCAATATGTGAAGAACCGCACCTCACAGCCCTGCCTGACGTCACTAATACATCAGGGATCACACAGTACAGTCTCCCCACTTTCACCAATATGTGAAGAACCGCACCTCACAGCCCCGCCTGATGTCACTAATACATTAGGGATCACACAGTACAGTCTCCCTACTTTCACCAATATGTGAAGAACCGCACCTCACAGCCCCGACTGACATCACTAATACATCAGGGATCACATTGTACAGTCTACTCACTTTCACCAATATGAGTAGAACCGCACCTCACAGCCCCGCCTGACGTCACTAATACATCAGAGATCACACGGTACAGTCTCCACACTTTCACCAATATGTGAAGAACCGCACCTCACAGCCCCGCCTGACCTCACTAATACATCAGGGATCACACAGTACAGTCTCCCCACTTTCACCAATATGTGAAGAACCGCACCTCACAGCCCCGCCTGACGTCACTAATACATCAGGGATCACACAGTACAGTCTCCCTACTTTCACCAATATGTGAAGAACCGCACCTCACAGCCCCGCCTGACGTCACTAATACATCAGAGATCACACGGTACAGTCTCCTCACTTTCACCAATATGTGAAGAACCGCACCTCACAGCCCCGCCTGACGTCACTAATACATCAGGGATCACACGGTACAATCTCTACCATCTCACCAATATGTGAAGAACCGCACCTCACAGCCCCGCCTGACGTCACTAATACATCAGGGATCACACGGTACAGTCTCCGCACTTTCACCAATATGAGAAGAACCGCACCTCACAGCCCCGCCTGACGTCACTAATACATCAGGGATCACACGGTACAATCTCTACCATCTCACCAATATGTGAAGAACCGCACCTCACAGCCCCGCCTGACGTCACTAATACATCAGGGATCACACGGTACAGTCTCCGCACTTTCACCAATATGTGAAGAACCGCACCTCACAGCCCCGCCTGACCTCACTAATACATCAGGGATCACACAGTACAGTCTCCCTACTTTCACCAATATGTGAAGAACCGCACCTCACAGCCCCGCCTGACATCACTAATACATCAGGGATCACACAGTACAGTCTCCCTACTTTCACCAATATATGAAGAACCGCACCTCACAGCCCCGCCTGACGTCACTAATACATCAGGGATCACACAGTACAGTCTCCCTACTTTCACCAATATATGAAGAACCGCACCTCACAGCCCGCCTGATGTCACCAATACATCAGGGATCACACAGTAAAGTCTCCTCACTTTCACCAATATGTGAAGAACCGCACCTCACAGCCCCGCCTGACCTCACTAATACATCAGGGATCACACGGTACAGTCTCCCTACTTTCACCAATATGTGAAGAACCGCACCTCACAGCCCCGCCTGACCTCACTAATATATCGGGGATCACACAGTACAGTCTCCCTACTTTCACCAATATGTGAAGAACCGCACCTCACAGCCCCGCCTGACCTCACTAATACATCGGGGATCACACAGTACAGTCTCCCTACTTTCACCAATATGAGAAGAACCGCACTTCACAGCCCCGCCTGACCTCACTAATACATCGGGGATCACACAGTACAGTCTCCCTACTTTCACCAATATGAGAAGAACCGCACCTCACAGCCCCGCCTGACGTCACTAATACATCAGGGATCACACAGTACAGTCTCCGCACTTTCACCAATATGTGAAGAACCGCACCTCACAGCCCCGCCTGACCTCACTAATATATCAGGGATTACACGGTACAGTCTCCGCACTTTCACCAATATGAAAAGAACCGCACCTCACAGCCCCGCCTGACGTCACTAATACATCAGGGATCACACGGTACAATCTCCACCATCTCAACAATATGTGAAGAACCGCACCTCACAGCCCTGCCTGACATTACTAATACATCAGGAATCACAGAGTACAGTCTCCGCACTTTCACCAATATGTGAAGAACCGCACCTCACAGCCCTGCCTGACGTCACTAATACATCAGGGATCACACAGTACAGTCTCCCCACTTTCACCAATATGTGAAGAACCGCACCTCACAGCCCCGCCTGATGTCACTAATACATTAGGGATCACACAGTACAGTCTCCCTACTTTCACCAATATGTGAAGAACCGCACCTCACAGCCCCGCCTGACATCACTAATACATCAGGGATCACATTGTACAGTCTACTCACTTTCACCAATATGAGTAGAACCGCACCTCACAGCCCCGCCTGACGTCACTAATACATCAGAGATCACACGGTACAGTCTCCACACTTTCACCAATATGTGAAGAACCGCACCTCACAGCCCCGCCTGACCTCACTAATACATCAGGGATCACACAGTACAGTCTCCCCACTTTCACCAATATGTGAAGAACCGCACCTCACAGCCCCGCCTGACGTCACTAATACATCAGGGATCACACAGTACAGTCTCCCTACTTTCACCAATATGTGAAGAACCGCACCTCACAGCCCCGCCTGACATCACTAATATATCAGGGATCACACAGTACAGTCTCCCTACTTTCACCAATATGAGAAGAACCGCACCTCACAGCCCCGCCTGATGTCACCAATACATCAGGGATCACACAGTACAGTCTCCGCACTTTCACCAATATGAGAAGAACCGCACCTCACAGCCCCGCCTAACCTCACTAATACATCGGGGATCACACAGTACAGTCTCCCTACTTTCACCAATATGAGAAGAACCGCACTTCACAGCCCCGCCTGACGTCACTAATACATCAGGGATCACATGGTACAGTCTCCTCACTTTCACTAATATGTGAAGAACCGCACCTCACAGCCCCGCCTGACCTCACTAATACATCAGGGATCACACAGTACAGTCTCCTCACTTTCACTAATATGTGAAGAACCGCACCTCACAGCCCCGCCTGACGTCACTAATACATCAGGGATCACACAATAAAGTCTCCTCACTTTCACCAATATATGAAGAACCGCACCTCACAGCCCCGCCTGACGTCACTAATACATCAGGGATCACACAGTACAGTCTCCCTACTTTCACCAATATGTGAAGAACCGCACCTCACAGCCCCGCCTGACGTCACTAATACATCAGAGATCACACGGTACAGTCTCCTCACTTTCACCAATATGTGAAGAACCGCACCTCACAGCCCCGCCTGACGTCACTAATACATCAGGGATCACACGGTACAATCTCTACCATCTCACCAATATGTGAAGAACCGCACCTCACAGCCCCGCCTGACGTCACTAATACATCAGGGATCACACGGTACAGTCTCCGCACTTTCACCAATATGAGAAGAACCGCACCTCACAGCCCCGCCTGACGTCACTAATACATCAGGGATCACACGGTACAATCTCTACCATCTCACCAATATGTGAAGAACCGCACCTCACAGCCCCGCCTGACGTCACTAATACATCAGGGATCACACGGTACAGTCTCCGCACTTTCACCAATATGTGAAGAACCGCACCTCACAGCCCCGCCTGACCTCACTAATACATCAGGGATCACACAGTACAGTCTCCCTACTTTCACCAATATGTGAAGAACCGCACCTCACAGCCCCGCCTGACATCACTAATACATCAGGGATCACACAGTACAGTCTCCCTACTTTCACCAATATATGAAGAACCGCACCTCACAGCCCCGCCTGACGTCACTAATACATCAGGGATCACACAGTACAGTCTCCCTACTTTCACCAATATATGAAGAACCGCACCTCACAGCCCGCCTGATGTCACCAATACATCAGGGATCACACAGTAAAGTCTCCTCACTTTCACCAATATGTGAAGAACCGCACCTCACAGCCCCGCCTGACCTCACTAATACATCAGGGATCACACGGTACAGTCTCCCTACTTTCACCAATATGTGAAGAACCGCACCTCACAGCCCCGCCTGACCTCACTAATATATCGGGGATCACACAGTACAGTCTCCCTACTTTCACCAATATGTGAAGAACCGCACCTCACAGCCCCGCCTGACCTCACTAATACATCGGGGATCACACAGTACAGTCTCCCTACTTTCACCAATATGAGAAGAACCGCACTTCACAGCCCCGCCTGACCTCACTAATACATCGGGGATCACACAGTACAGTCTCCCTACTTTCACCAATATGAGAAGAACCGCACCTCACAGCCCCGCCTGACGTCACTAATACATCAGGGATCACACAGTACAGTCTCCGCACTTTCACCAATATGTGAAGAACCGCACCTCACAGCCCCGCCTGACCTCACTAATATATCAGGGATTACACGGTACAGTCTCCGCACTTTCACCAATATGAAAAGAACCGCACCTCACAGCCCCGCCTGACGTCACTAATACATCAGGGATCACACGGTACAATCTCCACCATCTCAACAATATGTGAAGAACCGCACCTCACAGCCCTGCCTGACATTACTAATACATCAGGAATCACAGAGTACAGTCTCCGCACTTTCACCAATATGTGAAGAACCGCACCTCACAGCCCTGCCTGACGTCACTAATACATCAGGGATCACACAGTACAGTCTCCCCACTTTCACCAATATGTGAAGAACCGCACCTCACAGCCCCGCCTGATGTCACTAATACATTAGGGATCACACAGTACAGTCTCCCTACTTTCACCAATATGTGAAGAACCGCACCTCACAGCCCCGCCTGACATCACTAATACATCAGGGATCACATTGTACAGTCTACTCACTTTCACCAATATGAGTAGAACCGCACCTCACAGCCCCGCCTGACGTCACTAATACATCAGAGATCACACGGTACAGTCTCCACACTTTCACCAATATGTGAAGAACCGCACCTCACAGCCCCGCCTGACCTCACTAATACATCAGGGATCACACAGTACAGTCTCCCCACTTTCACCAATATGTGAAGAACCGCACCTCACAGCCCCGCCTGACGTCACTAATACATCAGGGATCACACAGTACAGTCTCCCTACTTTCACCAATATGTGAAGAACCGCACCTCACAGCCCCGCCTGACATCACTAATATATCAGGGATCACACAGTACAGTCTCCCTACTTTCACCAATATGAGAAGAACCGCACCTCACAGCCCCGCCTGATGTCACCAATACATCAGGGATCACACAGTACAGTCTCCGCACTTTCACCAATATGAGAAGAACCGCACCTCACAGCCCCGCCTAACCTCACTAATACATCGGGGATCACACAGTACAGTCTCCCTACTTTCACCAATATGAGAAGAACCGCACTTCACAGCCCCGCCTGACGTCACTAATACATCAGGGATCACATGGTACAGTCTCCTCACTTTCACTAATATGTGAAGAACCGCACCTCACAGCCCCGCCTGACCTCACTAATACATCAGGGATCACACAGTACAGTCTCCTCACTTTCACTAATATGTGAAGAACCGCACCTCACAGCCCCGCCTGACGTCACTAATACATCAGGGATCACACAATAAAGTCTCCTCACTTTCACCAATATATGAAGAACCGCACCTCACAGCCCGCCTGATGTCACCAATACATCAAGGATCACACGGTACAGTCTCCGCACTTTCACCAATATGTGAAGAACCGCACCTCACAGCCCTGCCTAACCTCACTAATATATCAGGGATTACACGGTACAGTCTCCGCACTTTCACCAATATGAAAAGAACCGCACCTCACAGCCCCGCCTGACGTCACTAATACATCAGGGATCACACGGTACAATCTCCACCATCTCACCAATATGTGAAGAACCGCACCTCACAGCCCTGCCTGACATCACTAATACATCAGGAATCACAGAGTACAGTCTCCGCACTTTCACCAATATGTGAAGAACCGCACCTCACAGCCCTGCCTGACGTCACTAATACATCAGGGATCACACGGTACAATCTCCACCATCTCACCAATATGTGAAGAACCGCACCTCACAGCCCCGCCTGACGTCACTAATACATCAGGGATCACACGGTACAATCTCCACCATCTCACCAATATGTGAAGAACCGCACCTCACAGCCCTGCCTGACATCACTAATACATCAGGAATCACAGAGTACAGTCTCCGCACTTTCACCAATATGTGAAGAACCGCACCTCACAGCCCTGCCTGACATCACTAATACATCAGGAATCACAGAGTACAGTCTCCGCACTTTCACCAATATGTGAAGAACCGCACCTCACAGCCCTGCCTGACGTCACTAATACATCAGGGATCACACAGTACAGTCTCCCCACTTTCACCAATATGTGAAGAACCGCACCTCACAGCCCCGCCTGACATCACTAATACATCAGGGATCACACTGTACAGTCTACTCACTTTCACCAATATGAGTAGAACCGCACCTCACAGCCCCGCCTGACGTCACTAATACATCAGGGATCACACGGTACAGTCTCCACACTTTCACCAATATGTGAAGAACCGCACCTCACAGCCCCGCCTGACCTCACTAATACATCAGGGATCACACAGTACAGTCTCCCCACTTTCACCAATATGTGAAGAACCGCACCTCACAGCCCCGCCTGACGTCACTAATACATCAGGGATCACACAGTACAGTCTCCCTACTTTCACCAATATGTGAAGAACCGCACCTCACAGCCCCGCCTGGCATCACTAATATATCAGGGATCACACAGTACAGTCTCCCTACTTTCACCAATATGAGAAGAACCGCACCTCACAGCCCCGCCTGACGTCACTAATACATCAGGGATCACACAGTAAAGTCTCCTCACTTTCACCAATATATGAAGAACCGCACCTCACAGCCCGCCTGATGTCACCAATGCATCAGGGATCACACGGTACAGTCTCCGCACTTTCACCAATATGTGAAGAACTGCACCTCACAGCCCCGCCTGACCTCACTAATACATCAGGGATCACACGGTACAGTCTCCCTACTTTCACCAATATGTGAAGAACCGCACCTCACAGCCCCGCCTGACCTCACTAATACATCAGGGATCACACAGTACAGTCTCCTCACTTTCACCAATATGTGAAGAACCGCACCTCGCAGCCCTGCTTGACGTCACTAATACATCAGGGATCACACGGTACAGACTCCCTACTTTCACCAATATATGAAGAACCGCACCTCACAGCCTCGCCTGACCTAATACATCAGGGATCACACGGTACAGTCTCCCCACTTTCACCAATATGTGAAGAACCGCACCTCACAGCCCCGCCTGACCTCACTAATACATCAGGGATCACACGGTACAGTCTCCCCACTTTCACCAATATGAGAAGAACCGCACCTCACAGCCTGCCTGACGTCACTAATACATCAGGGATCACACAGTACAGTCTCCGCACTTTCACCAATATGAGAAGAAATGCACCTCACAGCCCCGCCTAACCTCACTAATACATCGGGGATCACACAGTACAGTCTCCATACTTTCACCAATATGAGAAGAACCGCACTTCACAGCCCCGCCTGACGTCACTAATACATCAGGGATCACACGGTACAGTCTCCTCACTTTCACTAATATGTGAAGAACCGCACCTCACAGCCCCGCCTGACCTCACTAATACATCAGGGATCACACAGTACAGTCTCCTCACTTTCACTAATATGTGAAGAACCGCACCTCACAGCCCCGCCTGACGTCACTAATACATCAGGGATCACACAATAAAGTCTCCTCACTTTCACCAATATATGAAGAACCGCACCTCACAGCCCGCCTGATGTCACCAATACATCAAGGATCACACGGTACAGTCTCCGCACTTTCACCAATATGTGAAGAACCGAACCTCACAGCCCCGCCTGACGTCACTAATACATCAGGGATCACACAGTACAGTCTCCGCACTTTCACCAATATGTGAAGAACCGCACCTCACAGCCCTGCCTGACCTCACTAATATATCAGGGATTACACGGTACAGTCTCCGCACTTTCACCAATATGAAAAGAACTGCACCTCACAGCCCCGCCTGACGTCACTAACACATCAGGGATCACACGGTACAATCTCCACCATCTCACCAATATGTGAAGAACCGCACCTCACAGCCCTGCCTGACATTACTAATACATCAGGAATCACAGAGTACAGTCTCCGCACTTTCACCAATATGTGAAGAACCGCACCTCACAGCCCTGCCTGACGTCACTAATACATCAGGGATCACACAGTACAGTCTCCCCACTTTCACCAATATGTGAAGAACCGCACCTCACAGCCCCGCCTGATGTCTCTAATACATTAGGGATCACACAGTACAGTCTCCCTACTTTCACCAATATGTGAAGAACCGCACCTCACAGCCCCGCCTGACATCACTAATACATCAGGGATCACATTGTACAGTCTACTCACTTTCACCAATATGAGTAGAACCGCACCTCACAGCCCCGCCTGACGTCACTAATACATCAGAGATCACACGGTACAGTCTCCACACTTTCACCAATATGTGAAGAACCGCACCTCACAGCCCCGCCTGACCTCACTAATACATCAGGGATCACACAGTACAGTCTCCCCACTTTCACCAATATGTGAAGAACCGCACCTCACAGCCCCGCCTGACGTCACTAATACATCAGGGATCACACAGTACAGTCTCCCTACTTTCACCAATATGTGAAGAACCGCACCTCACAGCCCCGCCTGACATCACTAATATATCAGGGATCACACAGTACAGTCTCCCTACTTTCACCAATATGAGAAGAACCGCACCTCACAGCCCCGCCTGACGTCACTAATACATCAGGGATCACACAGTAAAGTCTCCTCACTTTCACCAATATATGAAAAACCGCACCTCACAGCCCGCCTGATGTCACCAATACATCAGGGATCACACGGTACAGTCTCCACCATCTCACCAATATGTGAAGAACCGCACCTCACAGCCCTGCCTGACATCACTAATACATCAGGAATCACAGAGTACAGTCTCCCCACTTTCACCAATATGTGAAGAACCGCACCTCACAGCCCCGCCTGATGTCACTAATACATTAGGGATCACACAGTACAGTCTCCCTACTTTCACCAATATGTGAAGAACCGCACCTCACAGCCCCGCCTGACATCACTAATACATCAGGGATCACACTGTACAGTCTACTCACTTTCACCAATATGAGTAGAACCGCACCTCACAGCCCCGCCTGACATCACTAATACATCAGGGATCACACGGTACAGTCTCCGCACTTTCACCAATATGTGAAGAACCGCACCTCACAGCCCCGCCTGACCTCACTAATACATCAGGGATCACACAGTACAGTCTACCCACTTTCACCAATATGTGAAGAACCGCACCTCACAGCCCCGCCTGACGTCACTAATACATCAGGGATCACACGGTACAGCCTCCCTACTTTCACCAATATATGAAGAACCGCACCTCACAGCCTCGCCTGACCTCACTAATACATCAGGGATCACATGGTACAGTCTCCCCACTTTCATTAATATGTGAAGAACCGCACCTCACAGCCCCGCCTGACCTCACTAATACATCAGGGATCACACGGTACAGTCTCCCCACTTTCACCAATATGTGAAGAACCGCACCTCACAGCCCCGCCTGACCTCACTAATACATTGGGGATCACACAGTACAGTCTCCCTACTTTCACCAACATGTGAAGAATCGCACCTCACAGCCCTGCCTGATGTCACTAATACATCAGGGATCACACGGTACAGTCTCCCCACTTTCACCAATATGAGAAGAACCGCACCTCACAGCCCGCCTGACGTCACTAATACATCAGGGATCACACAGTACAGTCTCCCCACTTTCACCAATATGAGAAGAAATGCACCTCACAGCCCCGCCTAACCTCACTAATACATCGGGGATCACACAGTACAGTCTCCCTACTTTCACCAATATGAGAAGAACCGCACTTCACAGCCCCGCCTGACGTCACTAATACATCAGGGATCACACGGTACAGTCTCCTCACTTTCACTAATATGTGAAGAACCGCACCTCACAGCCCCGCCTGACCTCACTAATACATCAGGGATCACACAGTACAGTCTCCTCACTTTCACTAATATGTGAAGAACCGCACCTCACAGCCCCGCCTGACGTCACTAATACATCAGGGATCACACAATAAAGTCTCCTCACTTTCACCAATATATGAAGAACCGCACCTCACAGCCCGCCTGATGTCACCAATACATCAAGGATCACACGGTACAGTCTCCGCACTTTCACCAATATGTGAAGAACCGCACCTCACAGCCCCGCCTGACCTCACTAATATATCAGGGATCACACAGTACAGTCTCCCTACTTTCACCAATATGTGAAGAACCGCACCTCACAGCCCCGCCTGATGTCACTAATACATTAGGGATCACACAGTACAGTCTCCCTACTTTCACCAATATGTGAAGAACCGCACCTCACAGCCCCGCCTGACCTCACTAATACATCGGGGATCACACAGTACAGTCTCCCTACTTTCACCAACATGTGAAGAACAGCACCTCACAGCCCTGCCTGACGTCACTAATACATTGGGGATCACACAGTACAGTCTCCTCACTTTCACCAATATGTGAAGAACCGCACCTCGCAGCCCTGCTTGACGTCACTAATACATCAGGGATCACACGGTACAGTCTCCCTACTTTCACCAATATATGAAGAACCGCACCTCACAGCCTCGCCTGACCTCACTAATACATCAGGGATCACATGGTACAGTCTCCCCACTTTCATTAATATGTGAAGAACCGCACCTCACAGCCCCGCCTGACCTCACTAATACATCAGGGATCACACGGTACAGTCTCCCCACTTTCACCAATATGTGAAGAACCGCACCTCACAGCCCCGCCTGACCTCACTAATACATCGGGGATCACACAGTACAGTCTCCCTACTTTCACCAACATGTGAAGAACAGCACCTCACAGCCCTGCCTGACGTCACTAATACATTGGGGATCACACAGTACAGTCTCCCTACTTTCACCAACATGTGAAGAATCGCACCTCACAGCCATGCCTGATGTCACTAATACATCAGGGATCACACGGTACAGTCTCCCCACTTTCACCAACATGTGAAGGACCGCACCTCACAGCCCCGCCTGACGTCACTAATACATCAGGGATCACACGGTACAGTCTCCCCACTTTCACCAACATGTGAAGAACCGCACCTCACAGCCCCGCCTGACCTCACTAATACATCAGGGATCACAGGGTACAGTCTCCCTACTTTAACCAACATGTGAAGAACCGCACCTCACAGCCCGGCCTGACGTCACTAATACATCAGGGATCACACAGGACAGTCTCCCTACTTTCACCAACATGTGAAGAACAGCACCTCACAGCCCCGCCTGACGTCACTAATATATGAGGGATCATACGGTACAGTCTCCCTACTTTCACCAATATGTGAAGAACCGCACCTCACAGCCCCGCCTGACGTCACTAATACATCAGGGATCACACGGTACAGTCTCCCTACTTTCACCAATATGTGAAGAACCGCACCTCACAGCCCCGCCTGACGTCACCAATACATCAGGAATCACACGGTACAGTCTCCCTACTTTCACCAACATGTGAAGAATCGCACCTCACAGCCCTGCCTGATGTCACTAATACATCAGGGATCACACGGTACAGTCTCCCTACTTTCACCAACATGTGAAGAACCGCACCTCACAGCCCTGCTTGACGTCACCAATACATCAGGGATCACACAGTACAGTCTCCGCACTTTCACCAATATGTGAAGAACCGCACCTCACAGCCCCGCCTGACGTCACTAATACATCAGGAATCACACGGTACAGTCTCCCTACTTTCACCAACAAGTGAAGAACCGCACCTCACAGCCCGGCCTGACCTCACTAATATATCAGGGATCATACGGTACAGTCTCCCTACTTTCACCAATATGTGAAGAACCGCACCTCACAGCCCCGCCTGACGTCACTAATACATCAGGGATCACACGGTACAGTCTCCCTACTTTCACCAATATGTGAAGAACCGCACCTCACAGCCCCGCCTGACGTCACCAATACATCAGGAATCACACGGTACAGTCTCCCCACTTTCACCAATATATGAAGAACCGCACCTCACAGCCCTGCCTGACCTCACTAATATATCAGGGATCACACAGTACAGTCTCCCTACTTTCACCAATATGTGAAGAACCGCACCTCACAGCCCCGCCTGACGTCACTAATATATCAGGGATCACACGGTACAGTCTCCCCACTTTCACCAATATATGAAGAACCGCACCTCACAGCCCGCCTGACGTCACTAATACATCAGGGATCACACAGTACAGTCTCCCTACTTTCACCAATATGTGAAGAACCGCACCTCACAGCCCCGCCTGACCTCACTAATATATCAGGGATCACACGGTACAGTCTCCCCACTTTCACCAATATATGAAGAATCGCACCTCACAGCCCCGCCTGACGTCACTAATATATCAGGGATCACACGGTACAGTCTCCCCACTTTCACCAATATATGAAGAACCGCACCTCACAGCCCCGCCTGACGTCACTAATACATCAGGGATCACACGGTACAGTCTCCCCACTTTCACCAATATGTGAAGAACCGCACCTCACAGCCCCGCCTGACGTCACTAATACATCAGGGATCACACGGTACAGTCTCCCTACTTTCACCAATATATGAAGAATCGCACCTCACAGCCCCGCCTGACGTCACTAATACATCAGGGATCACACGGTACAGTCTCCCCACTTTCACCAACATGTGAAGGACCGCACCTCACAGCCCCGCCTGACGTCACTAATACATCAGGGATCACAGGGTACAGTCTCCCCACTTTCACCAACATGTGAAGAATCGCACCTCACAGCCCCGCCTGACATCACTAATACATCAGGGATCACACGGTACAGTCTCCCCACTTTCACCAACATGTGAAGGACCGCACCTCACAGCCCCGCCTGACGTCACTAATACATCAGGGATCACAGGGTACAGTCTCCCCACTTTCACCAACATGTGAAGAATCGCACCTCACAGCCCCGCCTGACATCACTAATACATCAGGGATCACACGGTACAGTCTCCCCACTTTCACCAACATGTGAAGGACCGCACCTCACAGCCCCGCCTGACGTCACTAATACATCAGGGATCACACGGTACAGTCTCCCCACTTTCACCAACATGTGAAGGACCGCACCTCACAGCCCCGCCTGACGTCACTAATACATCAGGGATCACACGGTACAGTCTCCGCACTTTCACCAATATGTGAAGAATCGCACCTCACAGCCCCGCCTGACATCACTAATACATCAGGGATCACACGGTACAGTCTCCCCACTTTCACCAACATGTGAAGGACCGCACCTCACAGCCCCGCCTGACGTCACTAATACATCAGGGATCACAGGGTACAGTCTCCCCACTTTCACCAACATGTGAAGGACCGCACCTCACAGCCCCGCCTGACGTCACTAATATATCAGGGATCACACAGTACAGTCTCCCCACTTTCACCAATATGAGAAGAACCGCACCTCACAGCCCCGCCTGACCTCACTAATACATCAGGGATCACACGGTACAGTCTCCCCACTTTCACCAATATATGAAGAACCGCACCTCACAGCCCCGCCTGACGTCACTAATACATCAGGGATCACACGGTACAGTCTCCGCACTTTCACCAATATGTGAAGAATCGCACCTCACAGCCCCGCCTGACATCACTAATACATCAGGGATCACACGGTACAGTCTCCCTACTTTCACCAACATGTGAAGGACCGCACCTCACAGCCCCGCCTGACGTCACTAATACATCAGGGATCACACGGTACAGTCTCCCCACTTTCACCAATATATGAAGAATCGCACCTCACAGCCCCGCCTGACATCACTAATACATCAGGGATCACACGGTACAGTCTCCCCACTTTCACCAATATGTGAAGAACCGCACCTCACAGCCCCGCCTGACGTCACTAATACATCAGGGATCACACGGTACAGTCTCCCCACTTTCACCAATATATGAAGAATCGCACCTCACAACCCCGCCTGACCTCACTAATACATCAGGGATCACACGGTACAGTCTCCGCACTTTCACCAATATGTGAAGAATCGCACCTCACAGCCCCGCCTGACATCACTAATACATCAGGGATCACACGGTACAGTCTCCCCACTTTCACCAACATGTGAAGGACCGCACCTCACAGCCCCGCCTGATGTCACTAATACATCAGGGATCACACGGTACAGTCTCCGCACTTTCACCAATATATGAAGAACCGCACCTCACAGCCCGCCTGATGTCACCAATACATCAGGGATCACACAGTAAAGTCTCCTCACTTTCACCAATATGTGAAGGACCGCACCTCACAGCCCCGCCTGATGTCACTAATACATCAGGGATCACATGGTACAGTCTCCCCACTTTCACCAACATGTGAAGAATCGCACCTCACAGCCCCGCCTGACGTCACTAATACATCAGGGATCACAGGGTACAGTCTCCTCACTTTCACAGAACTCCACCCCCGCCTCCCCGCACCTCACAATGGGGCAGTGGATGCGTTGAAAAACATCTTCCTCTGCCCCCGTTTTGCGGCGCATTCACTGCTAGCGTCGGTACGTCGCAACGACGCAATTCATCGTGCGTCGTATGACGCTAGTGTGAAAGTAGCCTAAGTCACATGTTGAGTTAGTTGATGCTGTGTTTTGGGAAGGATGAGGATCTGCAGCTGCGGCCAGGTCCTGTGTCATGAATGGAGCTGAAAGATCTTTGGCCACATGGGACAGATGTCTTACGGCCCAACTGGATTTGAGGACCAAATCTAGAGATTGTTGTTACGCATTCCTTGGCATTGGATTACCCGGTGGTGCCCCCGGATTTGTCCCTTTTGTGTGGTCACCTTGCAGACTCTAAAGAATCTATGTTTGTTGTTATAATTTCCCCGTCTCAATAAAAGTTGTTGGATTGTTCACCGGCCATCTGCCCCTGCCTGCTCTGTCATGCACCCCGTCACAGTCACCAGGGATCACCCGGCACAGTCTCCCCACTTTCACCAACATGACATTCCGCCCCCCCTGGGACTATGCAATTACAGCTTGGCACATTTTTACACAGACACCCCTCTCCACATGGGCACAGGGAGACAACCGCCGCATGGCATCACACTCGCTCACAACCCTGACAGGCTGAGAGACCCCATTCACTAGCACCAGTGTAATAGAGCCTTGCCAGCACAGTAGGACTGCCAGCAGTCCCTCATTAGATATAAGCTTGGTCCGTTCACATGGTTAAAACTGAGCCAAACTCCAGCCCCATGTGAGGTTAAACCGAGAATACGCACGTGTGGATTCGTGGATCAAGATAAAAGAGTAGCCCAGGGCAAAACTGGATATTTCATTGCCTTAAGGGCACACTAGACAATACAGTATATACACAATGGTTATACAGATTGTGAGATGGCGCTCACTAACGGGCAGGAGAGTACTCGCTTGGCAACGGGATAAATGCAAGCGGGTACGGTTTTTAGCACAAAACAGTCTATCCGGTATATTCAGGTATCATAAACCACAACCATGAACAGTTCATTACATCACTTCATATACGGCTTCATCTCGCAGACACTAAACATGCTGGACCTTACTTTGTCCAGTTGCCATGGGTGACCGCATGCCGCACAGTTCATTAGTTCATAGAACACAATAAGCACCAACAGTCTGTGGACGTACCTTACGGGAACTCCTGCTCCACACGCTGACTCCTTGTCAGGTCTCTCTATCCTCTGGAGAACCTGCCTTATGGGGATCACCAACTTGCCTGGCCAGCACACGTCAGTCAGTTCCAGACCCACTGAAGGACGGTAGCTTCCCCAACACAGTAGCCGTCACCGGCTCTGCAGGTCCTTGGCCTCACCTCACCTCGTGCTCTTCAGTGATCCAGTCCACACACAGGACCTCCCAACACAGAGGCCACTCAGGACAACGGCCTCGCCAGGTGCTCTTCAGGGATCCGGTCCACACTCTGGACCTCCCAACACTCAGGCCTTTCCTCTCACAGGACCTTCCAGCCAACAAGACCGATTCAGGTTCCTTACACATGAACCATGTGACCCACACCCTGGTCACATTACATACTTGTAACCACTCCCATAGGTGGGAGGTGTGTGTGTGGCTAGTCCGACCCTCCAAGCTCTCAAACTAGCCCTGCCAGCCTCCCTCTAAAACAACACAATTACTTGTGGTACTACAGGTCCCAGAACAACCTTACTTCAGACTTACAGCGCAGAGAATCTTCCTCTGCGACACACACACCAGCCATTCACAATAATGCCGGACTTTGTCTCATCACCATAGTTATGCCTGCTGTCACGATATGGTATGAAATATCATATAAGTTTAGTTCTCTTGCTAGCCTGCTGTGGGCTAAGCCCCCCTTCTTGGAGTGATTCTGCGGCAGCTTGTGGCTGCAAATACCTGACTTTCAGCTCACAAGCCCTCATCCCCCGCACCAAGGTATTTACGACCGGCATTTCCTGTAGTGGAAAGTGCCCAGCTTTAACTGGATTAGAAACTTCTAGAATCTTGAAAGTCTTTTGTTCTGTTTTTGGAAGATATTAGGCAAATCGTTTAAGTTAAGACCACGAAAACATATATTTGTAATCTCCATCGAAGGATCTACCCATCACTCTAAACATGAGCTTTTAACTCCATCAGGTGAAGAAGTAGGGATTTCTCTGTAAATATGTATCCCAGATAGGACATATTTGATCTTATTAGAATGCACACGTTAATCCGAGATGAATGCTGGGTTTGATATGACTATGACATGTTCTGGAGCGAAGTTACAGGCATCAGATATATTTAATGCACAGTGAGTAACACTGACGAGGTAGGAGGGGTTGGAAAAGCCAGCCCTTTCTGTGAGGTCACAGACTGTAGGTTTTAAGTTGCTGGCAGACTTTCAGGAGGCAGATTTGAGTTTTTACCTGAAGAGCCCAGAGTGCACGCCCTGATGCACTGGGATAGATGGAAAGTTCCCCTAGCCTGTTGCCTGCAATGCTTTGAACAACTGTAAGTGTTATTTCTCATGTTATTCCCTGTTTTTTTTATAATTACCTTGTACATATTTGCAATTGTCTCTTTTGTAACATCTTTGTAAAATATTTTGATAAAGCACTGCCTACATTTTGTGGGGTATATTATTTCATGCCAGTTCTTTCTCCATGCTCTAAAAACGTACCCTAAGTCTCTGAAGGGAATTACGCTACTGTTTTGGGTTAGCTTCGGACCCGTGTAATCGAAGCTGGTGGCGGCACTACCGTGTGCAGGCCTTTGGGTGTTGTAGCGATTGCGGCTTGATAATTATTGTTCCTGCCTGAGCGGGAGTAGTTTATCGCGTCGCTGCAGCGTGCCCAATAGCCAGTACATAGCAGGCAGCCTTTCTGGCAACTAATTACCCTAGGTGCAGTACCTAACCTGACCTGATAGAAAGGGGGGCGCCAGAGAGCTGCAAGGTTTAAGTGGAACTGTAAGTGGGATACACAAAAATCCCTGCAGTTCGTGGTATATTGAAGAGCAGTGAGATACCTAAAATAAGCCCCTGCTGTAAACTAAAAGGTCCCTAGCCTTGTGTGTGTTTTTTCATCACATTGTGGCAGTGGAGGGATAACTAAGATAAGCCCCCCTGCACATGTGATAGCCGTCTGTTGGTCTAAAGTCACCCCGATCCGTGACATATTGGTGACAGTGGTCAGGAATCCCTGTGGATTTCGTGACCAATTGGTGGCAGTGGTTAAGGGATCGTGACAACTGGTGACAGTCACGGTGTGAGTCGTGACACCTGCACCTGCCATGCATTCCTATGGCCTCAATACGCCTCCATGCGTATTCTGGGGAGACCATGCAGCGCCCCCTACCTGTAACAGGGGTCACTGCATCACTATATACAATGGTCAGAAATGCAAATACAGGTGGTAGTACCGTAAGTATAAGTAGATGATACAAAAGGAAGTTACCAGTTGGATATTAGTTCTCGGTACTGGCAGCCACATGGTAGGTGTGGGGTGCCAGCGATTTCCAGTTTCTTCCAACACAATACACAGAGTGACCTCCCTTAGAAGAGAACAGTGGGCCGCAGCCTCACACGGGCAATTGACCCCTTGTTTGGTCACTCCCTTTCCCGCCCCTGGGATGGTCCAAGCTTCCTTCTCCTTTGGTCTGGTAGCTGAAACTTCAAAACCTATGCTGGATCATAACATCTCAATGGAAGTTAATGATGACGCAGTTTGGGCACCACGGGATCCAGTCGGGACCCAGATATACTTGTAGACCCAACACAGCTTTCCCACCTGGCTTCTACTAGCCATTCTATGTATCTCCACCCCGGGACGCTAGAATGGGTTGAAACCCCAGGGGCGTCCGTCCCATTCCAGATATTTTGAAAATGTAACCGATATATGGCTAGGGCGTACAATAGCTCCATAACTCCTAATGAAATTAGTGCTCCCATCCATTGAGGGAAGAGGGGATTCTATTAAGCAGTTAAGCAGATTGGGCTACCATCAGGGGTTCATCCTACCAGAAAGACCTTTGTACCAGCCAGGCTGCTAGGGGTATGAGTTTTTCCACTTGGAGCTTTTGAAGCTGGACCACCTGCCAAGCTAGGTGCCCCGTCTCAGCTTCACATTTTGAAGGAGGTCTATAAATCTCGGACCAGATATGATACAGCTCATTGCATGCAATTATATCCCCCATCCTCTTCACATCTTCACCAGTACCCCTCCCCTTCTCACCCCGAGGAGTAGCAGTCAGAGAGAGGTCACCCCCCTGAGAGACAGAGGCAAGAGAGAGGGGGCGACCTCCAAGAAGCAGCGACAAGAAAGATGGTGAGCCCCAGCAGAGAGGCAGCAATACGAAAGAGGGAGCTATCCAAGAAAGGGCAGTGGCAAGAGAGCGACGCTCCCCCAGAGAGGAAATCCCCTCCCAAGAGAGGACAAACCCCTCAGGGGCAACGGTAAAATTGAGGAAATCCTACCCCCCTGAGAGGCAGTGACACATGGTGCCCCAACCTCACCCCCAACGGGCAGAGGCAAGAGAGGGTGCCCCCACAACACCCACGAGAGAAGAAGCACGAAAGATGAAAACACTCATTAAGAAGCAACAACAACAGAGGATAGGGTACTTGTCACTAAGAGGCAGTGACAAGAGTGGTTGCCCGCTCGCCCAACTCTCCCCGCGAAGGGCAACGACAAGAGAGGAAATCCTCCAACAGGCAGTGACTAGAGAGGGGGCAAATACAGCAATCTCGGGCACAATTTTCTTGAAGACACAAAATAAATGTAAAATTAAAAACGCTCGTCACCCGGGCGAAGAATGGGTTCAAAAGCTAGTTATAAATATGTTATATACACACGGGGCACATATCCCGCTGGTGCTCACCCCTTTCCCGAGACGTTTCTTGATCTGGTACTTCTGGGAGATGTGGTCCTCCACCTCTGGGCTGCTCATTGTGCTCCCTTCACCGGCACATTCATCAGCTACAGGTGTCGCAAAGTCAGCAATGTCCGGAGAGTCCTGTACACACAGGACCGAAATCAGATCCCCCGACTACAGAGGAGACGGGAAAAAGTCAGCAACAGCACCCCAGCCGCAACAAACTGCCCACCCTACATCCAACTCACAGAGTCCAGACCCCAACCACCACCTGCCGCTATACAGAGGGGTCCGACTCTGTAATCAGTGAACAGGGGTCTGTGTCTCTCTGTAGTCAGTGTACAGGGGTCTGTGTCTCTCTGTAATCAGTGTACAGGGGTCTGTGTCTCTCTGTAATCAGTGTACAGGGGTCTGTGTCTCTCTGTAGTCAGTGTACAGGGGTCTGTGTCTCTCTGTAGTCAGTGTACAGGGGTCTGTATCTCTCTGTAGTCAGTGTGCAGGGGTCTGTGTCTCTCTCTGTAGTCAGTGTGCAGGGGTCTGTGTCTCTCTGTAGTCAGTGTACAGGGGTCTGTATCTCTCTGTAGTCAGTGTACAGGGGTCTGTGTCTCTCTGTAGTCAGTGTACAGGGGTCTGTGTCTCTCTGTAGTCAGTGTACAGGGGTCTGTGTCTCTCTGTAGTCAGTGTACAGGGGTCTGTGTCTCTCTGTAGTCAGTGTACAGGGGTCTGTATCTCTCTGTAGTCAGTGTACAGGGGTCTGTGTCTCTCTGTAATCAGTGTACAGGGGTCTGTGTCTCTCTGTAGTCAGTGTACAGGGGTCTGTGTCTCTCTGTAGTCAGTGTACAGGGGTCTGTATCTCTCTGTAGTCAGTGTACAGGGGTCTGTGTCTCTCTCTGTAGTCAGTGTGCAGGGGTCTGTGTCTCTCTGTAGTCAGTGTACAGGGGTCTGTATCTCTCTGTAGTCAGTGTACAGGGGTCTGTGTCTCTCTGTAGTCAGTGTACAGGGGTCTGTGTCTCTCTGTAGTCAGTGTACAGGGGTCTGTGTCTCTCTGTAGTCAGTGTACAGGGGTCTGTGTCTCTCTGTAGTCAGTGCGCAGGGGTCTGTGTCTCTCTCTGTAGTCAGTGTGCAGGGGTCTGTGTCTCTCTGTAGTCAGTGTACAGGGGTCTGTGTCTCTCTGTAGTCAGTGTACATGGGTCTGTGTCTCTCTGTAGTCAGTGTACAGGGGTCTGTGTCTCTCTGTATTCAGTGTACAGGGGTCTGTGTCTCTCTGTAGTCAGTGTACAGGGGTCTGTGTCTCTCTGTAGTCAGTGTACAGGGGTCTGTGTCTCTCTGTAGTCAGTGTACAGGGGTCTGTGTCTCTCTCTGTAGTCAGTGTACAGGGGTCTGTGTCTCTCTGTAGTCAGTGTACAGGGGTCTGTGTCTCTCTGTAGTCAGTGTACAGCGGTCTGTGTCTCTCTGTAGTCAGTGTACAGGGGTCTGTGTCTCTCTGTAGTCAGTGTACAGGGGTCTGTGTCTCTCTGTAGTCAGTGTACAGGGGTCTGTGTCTCTCTGTAGTCAGTGTACAGGGGTCTGTGTCTCTCTGTAGTCAGTGTACAGGGGTCTGTGTCTCTCTGTAGTCAGTGTACAGGGGTCTGTGTCTCTCTGTAGTCAGTGTACAGGGGTCTGTGTCTCTCTGTAGTCAGTGTACAGGGGTCTGTGTCTCTCTGTAGTCAGTGTACAGCGGTCTGTGTCTCTCTGTAGTCAGTGTACAGGGGTCTGTGTCTCTCTGTAGTCAGTGTACAGGGGTCTGTGTCTCTCTGTAGTCAGTGTACAGGGGTCTGTGTCTCTCTGTAGTCAGTGTACAGGGGTCTGTGTCTCTCTGTAGTCAGTGTACAGGGGTCTGTGTCTCTCTGTAGTCAGTGTACAGGGGTCTGTGTCTCTCTGTAGTCAGTGTACAGGGGTCTGTGTCTCTCTGTAGTCAGTGTACAGGGGTCTGTGTCTCTCTGTAGTCAGTGTACAGGGGTCTGTCTCTCTCTGTAGTCAGTGTGCAGGGGTCTGTGTCTCTCTGTAGTCAGTGTACAGGGGTCTGTATCTCTCTGTAGTCAGTGTACAGAGGTCTGTGTCTCTCTGTAGTCAGTGTACAGCGGTCTGTGTCTCTCTCTGTAGTCAGTGTGCAGGGGTCTGTGTCTCTCTGTAGTCAGTGTGCAGGGGTCTGTGTCTCTCTGTAGTCAGTGTACAGGGGTCTGTGTCTCTCTCTGTAGTCAGTGTACAGGGGTCTGTGTCTCTCTGTAGTCAGTGTACAGGGGTCTGTGTCTCTCTGTAGTCAGTGTACAGGGGTCTGTGTCTCTCTGTAGTCAGTGTACAGGGGTCTGTGTCTCTCTGTAGTCAGTGTACAGGGGTCTGTGTCTCTCTGTAGTCAGTGTACAGGGGTCTGTGTCTCTCTGTAGTCAGTGTACAGGGGTCTGTGTCTCTCTGTAGTCAGTGTACAGGGGTCTGTGTCTCTCTGTAGTCAGTGTACAGGGGTCTGTGTCTCTCTGTATTCAGTGTACAGGGGTCTGTGTCTCTCTGTAGTCAGTGTACAGCGGTCTGTGTCTCTCTCTGTAGTCAGTGTACAGGGGTCTGTGTCTCTCTGTAGTCAGTGTACAGGGGTCTGTGTCTCTCTGTAGTCAGTGTACAGCGGTCTGTGTCTCTCTCTGTAGTCAGTGTGCAGGGGTCTGTGTCTCTCTGTAGTCAGTGTACAGCGGTCTGTGTCTCTCTCTGTAGTCAGTGTGCAGGGGTCTGTGTCTCTCTGTAGTCAGTGTACAGGGGTCTGTGTCTCTCTGTAGTCAGTGTACAGCGGTCTGTGTCTCTCTGTAGTCAGTGTACAGCGGTCTGTGTCTCTCTCTGTAGTCAGTGTGCAGGGGTCTGTGTCTCTCTGTAGTCATTGTACAGGGGTCTGTGTCTCTCTGTAGTCAGTGTACAGGGGTCTGTGTCTCTCTGTAGTCAGTGTACAGTGGTCTGTGTCTCTCTCTGTAGTCAGTGTGCAGGGGTCTGTGTCTCTCTGTAGTCATTGTACAGGGGTCTGTGTCTCTCTGTAGTCAGTGTACAGGGGACTGTGTCTCTCTGTAGTCAGTGTACAGGGGTCTGTGTCTCTCTGTAGTCAGTGTACAGGGGTCTGTGTCTCTCTGTAGTCAGTGTACAGGGGTCTGTGTCTCTCTGTAGTCAGTGTACAGGGGTCTGTGTCTCTCTGTAGTCAGTGTACAGGGGTCTGTGTCTCTCTGTAGTCAGTGTACAGGGGTCTGTGTCTCTCTGTAGTCAGTGTACAGGGGTCTGTGTCTCTCTGTAGTCAGTGTACAGGGGTCTGTCTCTCTCTGTAGTCAGTGTGCAGGGGTCTGTGTCTCTCTGTAGTCAGTGTACAGGGGTCTGTATCTCTCTGTAGTCAGTGTACAGAGGTCTGTGTCTCTCTGTAGTCAGTGTACAGCGGTCTGTGTCTCTCTCTGTAGTCAGTGTGCAGGGGTCTGTGTCTCTCTGTAGTCAGTGTGCAGGGGTCTGTGTCTCTCTGTAGTCAGTGTACAGGGGTCTGTGTCTCTCTCTGTAGTCAGTGTACAGGGGTCTGTGTCTCTCTGTAGTCAGTGTACAGGGGTCTGTGTCTCTCTGTAGTCAGTGTACAGGGGTCTGTGTCTCTCTGTAGTCAGTGTACAGGGGTCTGTGTCTCTCTGTAGTCAGTGTACAGGGGTCTGTGTCTCTCTGTAGTCAGTGTACAGGGGTCTGTGTCTCTCTGTAGTCAGTGTACAGGGGTCTGTGTCTCTCTGTAGTCAGTGTACAGGGGTCTGTGTCTCTCTGTAGTCAGTGTACAGGGGTCTGTGTCTCTCTGTATTCAGTGTACAGGGGTCTGTGTCTCTCTGTAGTCAGTGTACAGCGGTCTGTGTCTCTCTCTGTAGTCAGTGTACAGGGGTCTGTGTCTCTCTGTAGTCAGTGTACAGGGGTCTGTGTCTCTCTGTAGTCAGTGTACAGCGGTCTGTGTCTCTCTCTGTAGTCAGTGTGCAGGGGTCTGTGTCTCTCTGTAGTCAGTGTACAGCGGTCTGTGTCTCTCTCTGTAGTCAGTGTGCAGGGGTCTGTGTCTCTCTGTAGTCAGTGTACAGGGGTCTGTGTCTCTCTGTAGTCAGTGTACAGCGGTCTGTGTCTCTCTGTAGTCAGTGTACAGCGGTCTGTGTCTCTCTCTGTAGTCAGTGTGCAGGGGTCTGTGTCTCTCTGTAGTCATTGTACAGGGGTCTGTGTCTCTCTGTAGTCAGTGTACAGGGGTCTGTGTCTCTCTGTAGTCAGTGTACAGTGGTCTGTGTCTCTCTCTGTAGTCAGTGTGCAGGGGTCTGTGTCTCTCTGTAGTCATTGTACAGGGGTCTGTGTCTCTCTGTAGTCAGTGTACAGGGGACTGTGTCTCTCTGTAGTCAGTGTACAGGGGTCTGTGTCTCTCTGTAGTCAGTGTACAGGGGTCTGTGTCTCTCTGTAGTCAGTGTACAGGGGTCTGTGTCTCTCTGTAATCAGTGTACAGGGGTCTGTGTCTCTCTGTAGTCAGTGTACAGGGGTCTGTGTCTCTCTCTGTAGTCAGTGTACAGGGGTCTGTGTCTCTCTGTAGTCAGTGTACAGGGGTCTGTGTCTCTCTGTAGTCAGTGTACAGGGGTCTGTGTCTCTCTGTAGTCAGTGTACAGGGGTCTGTGTCTCTCTGTAGTCAGTGTACAGGGGTCTGTGTCTCTCTGTAGTCAGTGTACAGGGGTCTGTGTCTCTCTGTACTCAGTGTACAGGGGTCTGTGTCTCTCTGTACTCAGTGTACAGGGGTCTGTGTCTCTCTGTACTCAGTGTACAGGGGTCTGTGTCTCTCTGTAGTCAGTGTACAGCGGTCTGTGTCTCTCTGTAGTCATTGTACAGGGGTCTGTGTCTCTCTGTAGTCAGTGTACGGGGGTCTGTGTCTCTCTGTAGTCAGTGTACAGCGGTCTGTCTCTCTCTGTAGTCAGTGTACAGGGGTCTGTGTCTCTCTGTAATCAGTGTACGGGGGTCTGTCTGTAGTCAGTGTACGGGGGTCTGTGTCTCTCTGTAGTCAGTGTATGGGGGTCTGTGTCTCTCTGTAGTCAGTGTACGGGGGTCTGTGTCTCTCTGTAGTCAGTGTACGGGGGTCTGTGTCTCTCTGTAGTCAGTGTACAGGGGTCTGTCTCTCTGTATAGGGGTCTGTCTCTCTGTATAGGGGTCTCTCTCTGTATAGGGGTCTGTCTCTCTGTATAGGGGGTCTGTCTCTCTGTATAGGGGTCTCTCTCTCTCTGTATAGGGGTCTGTCTCTCTGTATAGGGGGTCTGTTTCTCTGTATAGGGGTCTCTCTCTCTCTCTGTATAGGGCTCTGTCTCTCTGTATAGGGGTCTGTCTCTCTGTATAGGGGGTCTGTCTCTCTGTATAGGGGTCTGTCTCTCTCTGTATAGGGGTATGTGTCTCTCTGTATAGGGGGTCTGTCTCTCTGTACAGGGGTCTGGCTCTCTGTACAGGGGTCTGTCTCTCTGTATAGGGGTATGTCTCTCTGTATAGGGGTCTGTCTCTGTATAGGGCTCTGTCTCTCTGTATAGGGGGTCTGTCTCTGTATAGGGGGTCTGTCTCTCTGTATAGGGGTCTGTCTCTCTCTGTACAGGGGTCTGTCTCTCTCTGTATAGGGGGTCTGTCTCTCACTATAGGTCTCTGTCTCTCTGTATAGGGGTCTGTCTCTCTGTATAGGGGGTCTGTCTCTCTGTATAGGGGGTATGTCTCTCTGTATAGGGGTCTGTCTCTCTCTGTATAGGGGTCTGTCTTTCTGTATAGGGGTCTGTCTTTCTGTATAGGGGTCTGTCTCTCTGTATACGGGTCTGTCTCTCTCTGTATAGGGGTCTGTCTCTCTGTATAGGGGTCTGTCTCTGTATAGGGGTCTGTCTCTTTGTATAGGGGTCTGTCTCTCTATATAGGGGTCTGTCTCTCTATATAGGGGTCTGTCTCTCTGTGTATAGGGGTCTGTCTCTCTGTACAGGGGTCTGTCTGTATAAGGGTTTGTCTCTCTGTATAGGGGGTCTGTCTCTGTATAGGGGTCTGTCTCTGTATAGGGGTCTGTCTCTCTGAATAGGGGTCTGTCTCTCTGTATAGAGGTCTGTCTCTCTGTGTATAGGGGTCTGTCTCTCTGTATAGGGGTCTGTCTCTCTGTATAGGGGTCTGTTTCTCTGTATAGGGGTCTGTCTCTCTCTGTATAGGGGTCTGTCTCTCTGTACAGGGCTCTGTCTCTCTCTGTATAGGGGTCTGTCTCTCTCTGTGTACAGGGCCCTGTCTCTCTGTACAGGGGTCTGTCTCTCTCTGTATAGGGGGGTCTGTCTCTCTGTATAGGGGGTCTGTCTCTCTGTACAGGGGTCTGTCTCTCTGTATAGGGGTCTGTCTCTCTGTATAGGGGTCTGTCTCTCTCTGTATAGGGGTCTGTTTCTCTCTGTATAGGGGTCTGTCTCTCTGTACAGGGGTCTGTCTCTCTGTATAGTGGTCTGTCTCTCTGTATAGGGGTCTGTCTCTCTGTACAGGGGTCTGTCTCTCTGTATAGGGGTCTGTCTCTCTGTACAGGGGTCTGTCTCTCTGTACAGGGGTCTGTCTCTGTCTGTATAGGGGTCTGTCTCTCTGTATAGGGGTCTGTCTCTCTGTACAGGGGTCTTTCTCTCTGTATAGTGGTCTGTCTCTCTGTACAGGGGTTTCTCTCTGTATAGTGGTCTGTCTCTCTGTACAGGGGTCTGTCTCTCTGTACCGGGCTCTGTCTCTCTGTATAGGGGTCTCTCTCTGTATAGGGGTCTGTCTCTCTGTATAGGGGTCTGTCTCTCTGTACAGGGGTCTGTCTCTCTGTACAGGGGTCTGTCTCTCTGTATAGGGGTCTGTTTCTCTCTGTATAGGGCTCTGTTTCTCTGTACAGGGGTCTGTCTTTCTGTACAGGGGTCTGTCTCTGTCTGTATAGGGCTCTGTCTCTCTGTATAGGGGTCTGTCTCTGTATAGGGGTCTGTCTCTCTGTATAGGGGTCTGTCTCTCTCTGTACAGGGGTCTGTCTCTCTGTACAGGGGTCTGTCTCTCTGTACAGGGGTCTGTCTCTCTGTATAGGGGTCTGTCTCTCTGTACAGGGGTCTGTCTCTCTGTACAGGGGTCTGTCTCTGTCTGTATAGGGGTCTGTCTCTCTGTATAGGGGTCTGTTTCTCTGTACAGGGGTCTTTCTCTCTGTATAGTGGTCTGTCTCTCTGTACAGGGGTCTTTCTCTCTGTATAGTGGTCTGTCTCTCTGTACAGGGGTCTGTCTCTCTGTACCGGGCTCTGTCTCTCTGTATAGGGGTCTCTCTCTGTATAGGGGTCTGTCTCTCTGTATAGGGGTCTGTCTCTCTGTACAGGGGTCTGTCTCTCTGTACAGGGGTCTGTCTCTCTGTATAGGGGTCTGTTTCTCTCTGTATAGGGCTCTGTTTCTCTGTACAGGGGTCTGTCTTTCTGTACAGGGGTCTGTCTCTGTCTGTATAGGGCTCTGTCTCTCTGTATAGGGGTCTGTTTCTCTGTACAGGGGTCTTTCTCTCTGTATAGGGGTCTGTCTCTCTGTACAGGGCTCTGTCTCTCTGTATAGGGGTCTCTCTCTGTATAGGGGTCTGTCTCTCTGTATAGGGGTCTGTCTCTCTGTATAGGGGTCTGTCTCTCTGTACAGGGGTCTGTTTCTCTCTGTATAGGGCTCTGTTTCTCTGTACAGGGGTCTGTTTCTCTGTACAGGGGTCTGTCTCTCTGTACAGGGGTCTGTCTCTCTGTATAGGGGTCTGTCTCTCTGTACAGGGGTCTGTCTCTCTGTACAGGGGTCTGTCTCTCTGTATAGGGCTCTGTCTCTCTGTATAGGGCTCTGTCTCTCTGTATAGGGCTCTGTCTCTCTGTATAGGGGTCTGTTTCTCTGTACAGGGGTCTGTCTCTCTGTATAGGGGTCTGTCTCTCTGTATAGGGGTCTGTCTCTCTGTATAGGGGTCTGTTTCTCTGTACAGGGGTCTGTCTCTCTGTATAGGGGTCTGTCTCTCTGTATAGGGGTTTGTTTCTCTGTACAGGGGTCTGTCTCTCTGTATAGGGGTCTGTCTCTCTGTACAGGGGTCTGTCTCTCTGTATAGTGGTCTGTCTCTCTGTATAGGGGTCTGTCTCTCTGTATAGGGGTCTGTCTCTCTGTACAGGGGTCTGTCTCTGTCTGTATAGGGGTCTGTCTCTCTGTATAGGGGTCTGTCTCTCTGTACAGGGGTCTGTCTCTCTGTACAGGGGTCTGTCTCTGTCTGTATAGGGGTCTGTCTCTCTGTATAGGGCTCTGTCTCTCTGTACAGGGGTCTGTCTCTGTCTGTATAGGGGTCTGTCTCTTTGTATAGGGCTCTGTCTCTCTGTACAGGGGTCTGTCTCTCTGTATAGGGGTCTGTCTCTCTGTACAGGGGTCTGTCTCTGTCTGTATAGGGGTCTGTCTCTTTGTATAGGGCTCTGTCTCTCTGTATAGGGGTCTGTCTCTGTATAGGGGGTCTGTCTCTCTGTATAGGGGTCTGTCTCTCTGTATAGGGGTCTGTCTCTGTCTGTATAGGGGGTCTGTCTTTCTGTATAGGGGTCTGTCTCTCTGTATAGGGGGTCTGTCTCTCTGTATAGGGGTCTGTCTCTGTCTGTATAGGGGGTCTGTCTCTCTATATAGGGGTCTATCTCTCTGTACAGGGGTCTGTCTCTCTGTATAGGGGTCTGTCTCTCTATATAGGGGTCTATCTCTCTGTACAGGGGTCTGTCTCTCTGTATAGGGGTCTGTCTCTCTGTATAGGGGGTCTGTCTCTCTGTATAGGGGTCTGTCTCTCTGTACAGGGGTCTTTCTCTCTGTACAGGGGTCTGTCTCTCTGTATAGGGGTCTGTCTCTCTCTGCATAGGGGTCTGCCTCTCTCTGTACAGGGGTCTGTTTCTCTGTATATGGGTCTGCCTCTCTGTACAGGGGTCTTTCTCTCTGTATAGTGGTCTGTCTCTCTGTACAGGGGTCTGTCTCTCTGTATAGGGCTCTGTCTCTCTGTATAGGGGTCTGTCTCTCTCTGTACAGGGCTCTGTTTCTCTCTGTACAGGGGTCTGTCTCTCTGTATAGGGGTCTGTCTCTCTGTATAGGGGTCTGTTTCTCTCTGTATAGGGGTCTGTTTCTCTCTGTATAGTGGTCTGTCTCTCTGTACAGGGGTCTGTCTCTCTGTACAGGGGTCTGTCTCTCTGTATAGGGCTCTGTCTCTCTCTGTACAGGGCTCTGTTTCTCTCTGTACAGGGCTTTGTCTCTCTGTATAGGGGTCTGTTTCTCTCTGTATAGGGGTCTGTTTCTCTCTGTATAGGGGTCTGTCTCTCTGTGTACAGGGGTCTGTTTCTCTGTATATGGGTCTGTCTCTCTGTACAGGGGTCTTTCTCTCTGTACAGGGGTCTGTCTCTCTGTACAGGGGTCTGTCTCTCTCTGTATAGGGCTCTGTCTCTCTGTACAGGGGTCTGTTTCTGTCTGTACAGGGGTCTGTCTCTCTGCATAGGGGTCTGTTTCTCTCTGTACAGGGCTCTGTCTCTCTGTACAGGGGTCTGTCTCTCTCTGTATAGGGGTCTGTCTCTCTGTATAGGGGTCTTTCTCTCTGTATAGTGGTCTGTCTCTCTGTATAGGGCTCTGTCTCTCTGTACAGGGGTCTGTCTCTCTCTGTACAGGGCTCTGTTTCTCTGTATAGGGGTCTCTCTCTGTACAGGGCTCTGTCTCTCTGTACAGGGGTCTGTCTCTCTCTGTACAGGGGTCTGTCTCTCTCTGTATAGGGGTCTGTCTCTCTCTGTACAGGGCTCTGTTTCTCTGTATAGGGGTCTCTCTCTGTATAGGGGTCTGTCTCTCTGTATAGGGGCTCTGTCTCTCTCTGTATAGGGGTCTGTCTCTCTGTACAGGGCTCTGTCTCTCTCTGTATAGGGGTCTGTCTCTCTGTATAGGGGTCTTTCTCTCTGTATAGTGGTCTGTCTCTCTGTATAGGGCTCTGTCTCTCTGTACAGGGGTCTGTCTCTCTCTGTATAGGGCTCTGTCTCTCTGTATAGGGGTCTCTCTCTGTACAGGGCTCTGTCTCTCTGTACAGGGGTCTGTCTCTCTCTGTACAGGGGTCTGTCTCTCTCTGTATAGGGGTCTGTCTCTCTCTGTACAGGGCTCTGTTTCTCTGTATAGGGGTCTCTCTCTGTATAGGGGTCTGTCTCTCTGTATAGGGGCTCTGTCTCTCTCTGTATAGGGGTCTGTCTCTCTGTACAGGGCTCTGTCTCTCTCTGTATAGGGGTCTGTCTCTCTGTATAGGGGTCTGTCTCTCTGTACAGGGGTCTGTCTCTCTGTATAGGGGTCTGTTTCTCTCTGTACAGGGGTCTGTCTCTCTGTACAGGGCTCTGTCTCTCTGTATAGGGGTCTGTCTCTCTGTATAGGGCTCTGTCTCTCTGTATAGGGGTCTGTTTCTCTCTGTATAGGGGTCTGTCTCTCTGTATAGGGGTCTTTCTCTCACACATTACTCGTCCTGCTCGTTACCTCGGTTCTGTCTCCGGTGCGGGGGTCGCAGTGGATACTGGGACTGTCGCGGAAAGAACGCTGTTGTCCGTGGTTGTCATAGTAACCTTCACCAGCAGCTGAGTAACGCGCACGCGCAGTTAGCTCTTCTGTTCCTTTGCCGTGACCAAAGGGAAGGGGAGAGACTAGAACGGAGTTGATGGTTTGAGGGAATGACGTCACAGGAAGGGGCGGGGTTACTTACTTCACTCCAGGCCAGTAGAGCAGTGATGGGAAATCTAGTTCATTTTGGTGATTAGTTCACCATGAACTAGTTCACTGAAAAGATTAGTTCAAAAGATTAGTTCATTTAGTTCATTTAGTTCAGTATTGCTCTGGATTCTGCTGAGAAGAGATGGATCAGTTCTAGTTCGTTACACAGAAGCTGTGGCTCCAAGGATGAGTTATAGTTTTGTTAAAATGATCAGAAATAGTTAATACATCTGATCATTACATAAAAAACTCTTGTTAAAGGGGTACTCAGTCTGGAGAAAAAAAATTCTAAAGTTATTTATTCAAGTTAGTAATTTCTTTTTTTTCTTTGTGAAATATTCAAACCTCCCAGGGCGCAGTGTATTATTATCTGCACACATTATGGTCACTTGCAATGTCTCTGGCATTGAGCACTGAGCAGGCAGACAGGATTCATTTCACACCACTGCAATAGGTTACAAAAGGAAGAGATGTGGTGAAACTACACAGAACTACAGATTTACCAAGCTGCCTTAGGGTATGTGCACACGTTCAGGTTTTTTCGCATTTTTTTCGCTATAAAAACGCTATAAAAACTCATTAAAAACGCATACATTATGCATCCTATCATTTAGAATGCATTCTGCGTGTTTTGTGCACATGGTGCGTTTTTTTCCGCGGAAAAAACGCATCGCGGTAAAAAAAGCAGCATGTTCATTAATTTTGCGGGTTTTTTTGCGTTTTTCCAGCTATTCTATGCATTGGGAAAAAACGCACAAAAAACGTAAAATGGATCTTTTGCTGCCCATAGCAACCAATCACAGCTCAGATTTCACTTGCCAGAGCACTGCACTACTGCAGTATCAGAAAGCTGACCTGTGATTGGTTGCTATGGGGCAAAGAAAATCTTCCTATTAGACAGCCTGATAATTCTCCACCCTATCCTGTGAGGAGCTGATAGGAAATGCATCAGGTCATGTGACCTGTGAACTAAATGAACTACATGAACTGCTGAACTAGATGTTCTGTTGAGAATGACTCAGGACAGCCTAGTTCAACGTGATGCATCTCACTGAGCCCAGCAGCAGTTCCCCCTGTATTAGTGTAGAGTACTGACTAATAATGATTGTGTATGAGGGAGCTGAGAAGCCGTTCAGCATCCTGAGAACAGAACAGGAGCCAGTGGTAAAGATTTTAGCAAGGCTGATCCTCTACAGGAGGCTGATCCTGTACAGGAGGCTGATCTTATCATAAAGACTGGTGAGGGGCATGAACCACACCACAGAATCACTCTCATACACACATGAGCTGTGTCTGTCTACTGTACAATTTCAGTTTTTATTATTACTATTATACTTGTATTTGATGTGTGGTATAGTGTTTACTACCTTCTTTTCCAGCATCAGGAGCTATAAAGAGCAAGTGTGAGACCAGGGATCTTCAGTGTGAGGAGCTGTATGAGGGATCACTCTCTGTCTCCTCCCACTTGCTGTTTAGTTCATAATGAACTAATCTCTGTCAGGATGGTGAACTAGATGAACTAGTTCACTCTGAAGATTAGTTCATTTTGAACTACTCACTCACGAACTACCCATCACTACAGTAGAGAAGACACTATGGCGGCAGCAGGATTGTGCTGCATTGCTGGGAAGGAGAGGAGGGAAATGCTGGATCCGTGCGAGAGCTGCAGGGGCGGGAGAGAGAGTTGATGCTACTTGAGTGGGGCTGTGTGGAGAAGAGGGCCACGATGAGGGGCTTTGTGGAGAAGAGGGGGGCACGATGAGGGGCTTTGTGGAGAAGAGGGGGGCACAATGAGGGGCTTTGTGGAGAAGAGGGGGGCACGATGAGAGGCTTTGTGGAGAAGAGGGGCGCAATGAGGGGCTGTGTGGAGAAGAGTGGGGCACAATGAGGGGCTTTGTGGAGAAGAGTGGGGCACAATGAGGGGCTTTGTGGAGAAGAGGGGGGCACGATGAGGGGCTTTGTGGAGAAGAGGGGGGCACGATGAGGGGTGTGTGGAGAAGAGTGGGGCACAATGAGGGGCTTTGTGGAGAACAGGGCCACGATGAGGGGATTGTGGAGAAGAGTGGGGCACAATGAGGGGCTTTGTGGAGAACAGGGCCACGATGAGGGGTTTGTGGAGAAGAGTGGGGCACAATGAGGGGCTGTGTGGAGAAGAGTGGGGCACGATGAGGGGCTTTGTGGAGAACAGGGCCACGATGAGGGGATTGTGGAGAAGAGTGGGGCACAATGAGGGGCTTTGTGGAGAACAGGGCCACGATGAGGGGATTGTGGAGAAGAGTGGGGCACAATGAGGGGCTTTGTGGAGAACAGGGCCACGATGAGGGGTTTGTGGAGAAGAGTGGGGCACAATGAGGGGCTGTGTGGAGAAAAGTGGGGCACGATGAGGGGTGTGTGGAGAAGAGTGGGGCACGATGAGGGCTGTGTGGAGGAAAGGGGGGCACAATGAGGGGCTGTGTGGAGAAGAGTGGGGCACAATGAGGGGCTGTGTGGAGAAGAGTGGGGCACGATGAGGGGCTTTGTGGAGAAGAGTGGGGCACGATGAGGGGCTTTGTGGAGAAGAGTGGGGCACGATGAGGGGCTTTGTGGAGAAGAGGGGGGCACGATGAGAGGCTTTGTGGAGAAGAGGGGGGCACGATGAGAGGCTTTGTGGAGAACAGGGCCACGATGAGGGGCTGTGTGGAGAAGAGGGGGGCACGATGAGAGGCTTTGTGGAGAACAGGGCCACGATGAGGGGCTGTGTGGAGAACAGGGCCACGATGAGGGGCTGTGTGGAGAAGAGGGGCGCAATGAGGGGCTTTGTGGAGAAGAGTGGGGCATGATGAGGGGCTGTGTGGAGAAGAGTGGGGCATGATGAGGGGCTGTGTGGAGAAGAGTGGGGCACGATGAGGGGCTTTGTGGAGAAGAGGGGGGCACGATGAGGGGCTTTGTGGAGAACAGGGCCACAATGAGGGGTTTGTGGAGAAGAGCGGGGCACGATGAGGGGCTGTGGAGAAGAGTGGGGCACGATGAGGGGCTTTGTGGAGAAGAGGGGGGCACGATGAGGGGTGTGTGGAGAAGAGTGGGGCCCAATGAGGGGCTTTGTGGAGAACAGGGCCACGATGAGGGGTTTGTGGAGAAGAGTGGGGCACAATGAGGGGCTGTGTGGAGAAGAGTGGGGCACGATGAGGGGTGTGTGGAGAAGAGTGGGGCACGATGAGGGCTGTGTGGAGGAAAGGGGGGCACAATGAGGGGCTGTGTGGAGAAGAGTGGGGCACAATGAGGGGCTGTGTGGAGAAGAGTGGGGCACGATGAGGGGCTTTGTGGAGAAGAGTGGGGCACGATGAGGGGCTTTGTGGAGAAGAGTGGGGCACGATGAGGGGCTTTGTGGAGAAGAGGGGGGCACAATGAGGGGCTTTGTGGAGAACAGGGCCATGATGAGGGGTTTGTGGAGAAGAGTGGGGCACGATGAGGGGCTGTGTGGAGAAGAGTGGGGCACGATGAGGGGTGTGTGGAGAAGAGGGGCACGATGAGGGCTGTGTGGAGAGGGGGGCACAATGAGGGGCTGTGTGGAGAAGAGTGGGGCACGATGAGGGGCTGTGTGGAGAAGAGGGGGGCATGATGAGGGGCTGTGTGGAGAAGAGTGGGGCACGATGAGGGGTGTGTGGAGAAGAGGGGCACGATGAGGGCTGTGTGGAGAGGGGGGCACAATGAGGGGCTGTGTGGAGAAGAGTGGGGCACGATGAGGGGCTGTGTGGAGAAGAGTGGGGCACGATGAGGAGCTTTGTCGAGAAGAGGGGGGCACGATGAGGGGCTTTGTGGAGAACAGGGCCATGATGAGGGGTTTGTGGAGAAGAGTGGGGCACGATGAGGGGCTGTGGAGAAGAGTGGGGCACGATGAGGGGCTTTGTGGAGAAGAGGGGGGCACGATGAGGGGCTTTGTGGAGAACAGGGCCACGATGAGGGGTTTGTGGAGAAGAGTGGGGCACGATGAGGGGCTTTGTGGAGAACAGGGCCACGATGAGGGGTTTGTGGAGAAGAGTGGGGCACAATGAGGGGCTGTGTGGAGAAGAGTGGGGCACGATGAGGGGTGTGTGGAGAAGAGTGGGGCACGATGAGGTGTGGAGAAGAGTGGGGCACGATGAGGGCTGTGTGGAGGAAAGGGGGGCACAATGAGGGGCTGTGTGGAGAAGAGTGGGGCACGATGAGGGGCTGTGTGGAGAAGAGTGGGGCACGATGAGGGGCTTTGTGGAGAACAGGGCCATGATGAGGGGTTTGTGGAGAAGAGTGGGGCACGATGAGGGGCTGTGTGGAGAAGAGTGGGGCACGATGAGGGGTTTGTGGAGAAGAGGGGCACGATGAGGGCTGTGTGGAGAGGGGGGCACAATGAGGGGCTGTGTGGAGAAGAGTGGGGCACGATGAGGGGTTTGTGGAGAAGAGTGGGGCACGATGAGGGGCTTTGTGGAGAAGAGGGGCACAATGAGGGGCTTTGTGGAGAAGAGGGGGGCACAATGAGGGGCTTTGTGGAGAACAGGGCCACGATGAGGGGTTTGTGGAGAAGAGTGGGGCACGATGAGGGGCTGTGTGGAGAAGAGTGGGGCACGATGAGGGGCTGTGTGGAGAAGAGTGGGGCACGATGAGGGGCTTTGTGGAGAAGAGTGGGGCACAATGAGGGGCTTTGTGGAGAAGAGGGGGGCACAATGCGGGACTTTGTGGAGAACAGGGCCATGATGAGGGGTTTGTGGAGAAGAGTGGGGCACGATGAGGGGCTGTGTGGAGAAGAGTGGGGCACGATGAGGGGTGTGGAGAAGAGGGGCACGATGAGGGCTGTGTGGAGAGGGGGGCACAATGAGGGGCTGTGTGGAGAAGAGTGGGGCACGATGAGGGGTTTGTGGAGAAGAGTGGGGCACAATGAGGGGCTTTGTGGAGAACAGGGCCACGATGAGGGGTTTGTGGAGAAGAGTGGGGCACGATGAGGGGCTGTGTGGAGAAGAGTGGGGCACGATGAGGGGCTGTGGAGAAGAGTGGGGCACGATGAGGGGTTTGTGGAGAAGAGTGGGGCACAATGAGGGGCTTTGTGGAGAACAGGGCCACGATGAGGGGTTTGTGGAGAACAGGGCCACGATGAGGGGCTGTGTGGAGAAGAGTGGGGCACGATGAGGGGCTTTGTGGAGAAGAGGGGGGCACGATGAGGGGCTTTGTGGAGAACAGGGCCACGATGAGGGGTTTGTGGAGAAGAGTGGGGCACAATGAGGGGCTTTGTGGAGAACAGGGCCACGATAAGGGGTTTGTGGAGAAGAGTGGGGCACGATGAGGGGCTGTGTGGAGAAGAGTGGGGCACGATGAGGGGCTGTGTGGAGAAGAGTGGGGCACGATGAGGGGCTTTGTGGAGAAGAGTGGGGCACGATGAGGGGCTTTGTGGAGGAGGGGGGCACGATGAGGGGCTTTGTGGAGAAAAGGGCCACGATAAGGGGTTTGTGGAGAAGAGTGGGGCACGATGAGGGGCTGTGTGGAGAAGAGTGGGGCACGATGAGGGGCTTTGTGGAGAAGAGTGGGGCACGATGAGGGGCTTTGTGGAGGAGGGGGGCACGATGAGGGGCTTTGTGGAGAAAAGGGCCGCGATGAGGGGTTTGTGGAGAAGCGTGGGGCACGATGAGGGGCTGTGTGGAGAAGAGTGGGGCACGATGAGGGGCTTTGTGGAGAAGAGTGGGGCACAATGAGGGGCTTTGTGGAGAACAGGGCCACGATGAGGGGTTTGTGGAGAACAGGGCCACGATGAGGGGCTGTGTGGAGAAGAGTGGGGCACGATGAGGGGCTTTGTAGAGAAGAGGGGGGCACGATGAGGGGCTTTGTGGAGAACAGGGCCACGATGAGGGGTTTGTGGAGAAGAGTGGGGCACAATGAGGGGCTTTGTGGAGAACAGGGCCACGATAAGGGGTTTGTGGAGAAGAGTGGGGCACGATGAGGGGCTGTGTGGAGAAGAGTGGGGCACGATGAGGGGCTTTGTGGAGAAGAGTGGGGCACGATGAGGGGCTTTGTGGAGGAGGGGGGCACGATGAGGGGCTTTGTGGAGAAAAGGGCCGCGATGAGGGGTTTGTGGAGAAGAGTGGGGCACGATGTGGGGCTGTGTGGAGAAGTGGGGCACGATGAGGGGCTTTGTGGAGAAGAGGGGGGCACGATGAGGGGCTTTGTGGAGAACAGGGCCACGATGAGGGGTTTGTGGAGAAGAGTGGGGCACAATGAGGGGTTTGTGGAGAACAGGGCCACGATGAGGGGTTTGTGGAGAAGAGTGGGGCACGATGAGGGGCTGTGTGGAGAAGAGTGGGGCACGATGAGGGGTGTGTGGAGAAGAGTGGGGCACGATGAGGGGTGTGTGGAGGAGATGGGGCACAATGAGGGGCTGTGTGGAGAAGAGTGGGGCACGATGAGGGGCTGTGTGGAGAAGAGTGGGGCACGATGAGGGGCTGTGTGGAGAAGAGTGGGGCACGATGAGGGGCTTTGTGGAGAAGAGGGGGGCACGATGAGGGGCTGTGTGGAGAAGAGTGGGGCACGATGAGGGGTTTGTGGAGAAGAGTGGGGCACGATGAGGGGCTGTGTGGAGAAGAGTGGGGCACGATGAGGGGCTTTGTGGAGAAGAGTGGGTCACGATGAGGGGCTTTGTGGAGAAGAGGGGGGCACGATGAGGGGCTTTGTGGAGAACAGGGCCACGATGAGGGGTTTGTGGAGAAGAGTGGGGCACGATGAGGGGCTGTGTGGAGAAGAGTGGGGCACGATGAGGGGCTTTGTGGAGAAGAGGGGGGCACGATGAGGGGCTTTGTGGAGAACAGGGCCACGATGAGGGGTTTGTGGAGAAGAGTGGGGCACAATGAGGGGCTTTGAGGAGAACAGGGCCACGATGAGGGGTTTGTGGAGAAGAGTGGGGCACGATGAGGGGCTGTGTGGAGAAGAGTGGGGCACGATGAGGGGCTGTGGAGAAGAGTGGGGCACGATGAGGGGTTTGTGGAGAAGAGTGGGGCACAATGAGGGGCTTTGTGGAGAACAGGGCCACGATGAGGGGTTTGTGGAGAACAGGGCCACGATGAGGGGCTGTGTGGAGAAGAGTGGGGCACGATGAGGGGCTTTGTGGAGAAGGGGGGCACGATGAGGGGCTTTGTGGAGAACAGGGCCACGATGAGGGGTTTGTGGAGAAGAGTGGGGCACAATGAGGGGCTTTGTGGAGAACAGGGCCACGATAAGGGGTTTGTGGAGAAGAGTGGGGCACGATGAGTGGCTGTGTGGAGAAGAGTGGGGCACGATGAGGGGCTTTGTGGAGAAGAGTGGGGCACGATGAGGGGCTTTGTGGAGAAGAGGGGGGCACGATGAGGGGCTTTGTGGAGAACAGGGCCACGATGAGGGGTTTGTGGAGAAGAGTGGGGCACAATGAGGGGCTTTTTGGAGAACAGGGCCACGATGAGGGGTTTGTGGAGAAGAGTGGGGCACGATGAGGGGCTGTGTGGAGAAGAGTGGGGCACGATGAGGGGCTTTGTGGAGAAGAGGGGGGCACGATGAGGGGCTTTGTGGAGAACAGGGCCACGATGAGGGGTTTGTGGAGAAGAGTGGGGCACGATGAGGGGCTGTGTGGAGAAGAGTGGGGCACGATGAGGGGTGTGTGGAGAAGAGTGGGGCACGATGAGGGGTGTGTGGAGGAGATGGGGCACAATGAGGGGCTGTGTGGATTAGAGTGGGGCACGATGAGGGGCTGTGTGGAGAAGAGTGGGGCACGATGAGGGGCTGTGTGGAGAAGAGTGGGGCACAATGAGGGGCTTTGTGGAGAAGAGGGGGGCACAATGAGGGGCTTTGTGGAGAACAGGGCCACGATGAGGGGTTTGTGGAGAAGAGTGGGGCACGATGAGGGGCTTTGTGGAGAAGAGGGGGGCAGGATGAGGGGCTTTGTGGAGAACAGGGCCACGATGAGGGGTTTGTGGAGAAGAGTGGGGCACGATGAGGGCCTGTGTGGAGAAGAGTGGGGCACGATGAGGGGCTTTGTGGAGGGGGGCACGATGAGGGGCTTTGTGGAGAACAGGGCCACGATGAGGGGTTTGTGGAGAAGAGTGGGGCATGATGAGGGGCTGTGTGGAGAAGAGTGGGGCACGATGAGGGGCTTTGTGGAGAAGAGGGGGGCACGATGAGGGGCTTTGTGGAGAACAGGGCCACGATGAGGGGTTTGTGGAGAAGAGTGGGGCACAATGAGGGGCTTTGTGGAGAACAGGGCCACGATGAGGGGTTTGTGGAGAAGAGTGGGGCACGATGAGGGGCTGTGTGGAGAAGAGTGGGGCACGATGAGGGGTGTGTGGAGAAGAGGGGGGCACGATGAGGGGTGTGTGGAGGAGATGGGGCACAATGAGGGGCTGTGTGGAGAAGAGTGGGGCACGATGAGGGGCTGTGTGGAGAAGAGTGGGGCACGATGAGGGGCTTTGTGGAGAAGAGTGGGGCACAATGAGGGGTTTGTGGAGAAGAGTGGGGCACGATGAGGGGCTGTGTGGAGAAGAGTGGGGCACGATGAGGGGCTTTGTGGAGAAGAGGGGGGCAGGATGAGGGGCTTTGTGGAGAACAGGGCCACGATGAGGGGTTTGTGGAGAAGAGTGGGGCACGATGAGGGGCTGTGTGGAGAAGAGTGGGGCACGATGAGGGGTGTGTGGAGAAGAGTGGGGCACGATGAGGGGTGTGTGGAGGAGATGGGGCACAATGAGGGGCTGTGTGGATTAGAGTGGGGCACGATGAGGGGCTGTGTGGAGAAGAGTGGGGCACGATGAGGGGCTGTGTGGAGAAGAGTGGGGCACAATGAGGGGCTTTGTGGAGAAGAGGGGGGCACAATGAGGGGCTTTGTGGAGAACAGGGCCACGATGAGGGGTTTGTGGAGAAGAGTGGGGCACGATGAGGGGCTTTGTGGAGAAGAGGGGGGCAGGATGAGGGGCTTTGTGGAGAACAGGGCCACGATGAGGGGTTTGTGGAGAAGAGTGGGGCACGATGAGGGCCTGTGTGGAGAAGAGTGGGGCACGATGAGGGGCTTTGTGGAGGGGGGCACGATGAGGGGCTTTGTGGAGAACAGGGCCACGATGAGGGGTTTGTGGAGAAGAGTGGGGCATGATGAGGGGCTGTGTGGAGAAGAGTGGGGCACGATGAGGGGCTTTGTGGAGAAGAGGGGGGCACGATGAGGGGCTTTGTGGAGAACAGGGCCACGATGAGGGGTTTGTGGAGAAGAGTGGGGCACAATGAGGGGCTTTGTGGAGAACAGGGCCACGATGAGGGGTTTGTGGAGAAGAGTGGGGCACGATGAGGGGCTGTGTGGAGAAGAGTGGGGCACGATGAGGGGTGTGTGGAGAAGAGGGGGGCACGATGAGGGGTGTGTGGAGGAGATGGGGCACAATGAGGGGCTGTGTGGAGAAGAGTGGGGCACGATGAGGGGCTGTGTGGAGAAGAGTGGGGCACGATGAGGGGCTTTGTGGAGAAGAGTGGGGCACAATGAGGGGTTTGTGGAGAAGAGTGGGGCACGATGAGGGGCTGTGTGGAGAAGAGTGGGGCACGATGAGGGGCTTTGTGGAGAAGAGGGGGGCAGGATGAGGGGCTTTGTGGAGAACAGGGCCACGATGAGGGGTTTGTGGAGAAGAGTGGGGCACGATGAGGGCCTGTGTGGAGAAGAGTGGGTCACGATGAGGGGCTTTGTGGAGAAGAGGGGGGCACGATGAGGGGTTTGTGGAGAAGAGTGGGGCACAATGAGGGGCTTTGTGGAGAACAGGGCCACGATGAGGGGTTTGTGGAGAAGAGTGGGGCACGATGAGGAGCTGTGTGGAGAAGAGTGGGGCACAATGAGGGCTGTGTGGAGAGGGGGGCACAATGAGGGGCTGTGTGGAGAAGAGTGGGGCACAGTAGTAGAGCATAGGGACCTTTCGTCAAACTCAATTTGACAGGTGGACCCGCCCCTATCAAAGTGTGTAACCCCTCCCTGTCAGCCAGCTGTCCCTCCTTGTCTGGCTGTCCCCTTTTGATATAGTTTAATATTATCACAGTATTTGATGCAGTGAATGTTATCCCGGTAATTGTTTGATATTAGATGTTTATATGCTGTATTAAGATTACTCTTATTTGATAATCCGCTGATAGTTGGAGTGAGGATGTGTTTCTGCAGTATTATCGGCTAGTGGTATTCTCATTTATATGTGATTTATAATGGGCACATTATGTATGTGGCCATATTACAACACCCGCAAGTATGAAGCGTGGTGTTTTATACCTTTATAAAAAGCAAAGACACGGTATTGTAAAAATGTAAAAGATTTTTATTGTAAAATAAACACATCTCAAAGACATTTCGCTGCTGCATCGTACAAAAATAGTATCGCTTGAATATACAGCAACACACTTCTTACAAAATAAATATCAATGCTGCATCGTACAAAATAAATAGCACGATGATTATACATCATTACACTTCTTACAAAATAAATAGTATCGCTTGAATATACAGCATTACACTTCTTACAATGAACACATTCTATAGTGAATATTGCAGAAACGACAAGCAGGAGCTGGCTCCTACATAATCACATAAGCAGCTGTGCTCATGATGCTTGGGATATGGCTGCAAAGCCTGTTCACACACACACAACAGGCATTCACAAACATCATCATCCACATGGTTCATCAATCAGTACAGCAAAAACTGGCTGCATTTGCTTCCCACCGATGTTTTGGGGGGTCCCAACAGCTGTTTATCTGCTATCCCAGATAACTGCGCAAACACAGAATTGTTAAAAATCTTTTATTGTGTGAAGTAAAGCATAACAGAGCTCCCAGTTAGCTGAGCAAACACAGAATGGTTTAAAATCTTTTATTGTGTGAAGTAAACCATAACAGAGCTAATTGCTAGCAGCTGTCACCCTTGAAGGCCTTCTAACTAGGACCTGGACAATTATTTAGATCATCGAAAGCAAGTGCATTTTTTATTAAAATGATAATTACAATTAGAATGAGTTAAATTTGAAAATGTTGATGAAATAAAATCTGTTACGGTTCTATCGTTTCTTTGTACATCAGAACTGAAACGTAAAAGCATCTTGAATGGTAATCCGAGCGCTAAATGATGCAAAACATATACGCAGTAATGTCCGCATGTATGGCTATACAGATCTTGGATTTGGGCGTTTTGATAACAATACGCGTCACAATTCTTGTTCAGGAATGACACAAAATCGCGTGGGAAGATAATATTTTCAGGGCTAAAGCCGTAACTATCAAAAAATATGCCCGTCTTATCGCAGAGTACGATTAATACCCAGTGGTGTCCGGTTTGATTCGCCGGGTCTGTATTCACGATATATGCCGCGGGTCTCTGAGTCACCCTTTCTTCCGGAAGCAAATCACACGGAAACACACCGGCGAATATGCGGGCTGTATAATTATCGGCCTTCAGTATCGTAAGCTGCAGACTGTCCATCGTTACTTAATTAAAATCGTACAAGATCTCTCTCCTATTATTAATTTCCAGAATGGTGTGATTGACTGCAAAAACAATCATATTTATCGTGTGGGGTGTCGCTAGCGCAAAGCGGACTTCAGCACGTAGGTTACCTGTTTCAATGAGCGAGAAATGTCCTCCAGGCTCTTGATCAGGCGATAAATCAAAAGCAAATAGAGTGAATCCATCCATAAATTCTTCACGATCTATCGCCATGGCACAATCAGCCTTTTGCTTGCCGGATATATGGGCAAGCGCCATATACTCTCTGATGGCTAAACCATCATTAAAATTAGGATTATAAGGTCTCGCGGGTATCTGCTGACCGTCCAGATATAAAGCGGCGTGATTGATATGGTAGTGGCCGAACTGCAACGAATTTTTTGCATAAGCCCCACTGAACGATTCATTATCCACAAAGCCCAATATAACAGTCTTTGGTATCTGGCCTAGGAAGAGGTTCTCGTGGTTTGTTATCCGTGTCCCTGCGGCGATGCTGTACACTTTCAGACATGTTCGGTCAATAGCGTACTTGGCGGTTGCGGATAGGAGGGCCTGGCTGTGACCAATTCGGACAGCCGGAGACACCTGCACTCTTTTCACGTAGAGCCGCTTGCGAGATTTGCACCTTCAACGGCTCGGTTTCTGTGGACATGAGGCAGAAAGCATCCTTATTTCTTGTTAACTTAACCTTAAGGTCAAGACCATTCAATATTAACTTGGTTGATTAAATATATCCCCAAAAATGGGCCCCAAGAGGTCGATGGGCTTTGAGCGAGAAGCCGCATTGGCTCTTTTGATAAACCCCGCATTTGCGCCATCCAAGCTCCGGTCATTATGATGGCCCGCAGTGTCTTTATAGAATAAACCGGCTGTAAATTGTGATGCCAGCGTCTGCGAGCTGTAATTTAAAAGGGTCTCTATGTACGCTCTATAGCTGTAGAGATTGTCCGATTGCGAGATAAGTCGGTCTCCCAGAGTAATATCGACCTGGTTAAAAAGGGTGGCTAGAGGATAATTTATGAGAGCCACCCGGGCACCATCGCCAATAGCCGTGTTATTTTGCTTCACGATGCGACAGCTTACGTACAACAGAGTATTGTTCAGATCATAATAATAATCGCCGCTCCCAGATATGAAAAATTCCAACGGACCTTTGTCTGACAGAGCCGCAACCGGCTGTACTTCTACAAATAGAGATTTCTCTATACTTGTTTGTGTCGGGGGTACGTCAAAAATATCCAGTTCAGATTTTGCGCACTCTACAGAAGCGTCATGCAGGAAAGCCATGATAACTGATTAGAAGATGTCTTACGCGTTTCTGACGGTGACATCTCTTGACGGTAGTTTTATTCATGAGCATCGGCGGTAAAGGCGGGCAAGTGCGCCTCTTTCTTTTTTGCGCTTTTTTAGCGACATAAATTAACCCAGACCCGTCTTGCTGCGGTTGTGTATTTATCCGTTTCATAAGGGCCGTTGAGGCGGTCGTGACGGCGTCCGTTGCGATGTTCCGGACCGCCGTCTTTATGTGCGGTTTTACTAATTCTAAGCCTTTTCTGAAAAGCGGTACGGCGCGTCGAAATAATCCTTTAAATATCCCGGCCAGGCCGGAGCCATACATGTACTCGCTCCCGCGGAATCCCTCTAGCCCGTGCCCCGACTGGGCAGTATAGTAGCGGGCATAGACAGCGGGATCTCCATACACCCTTTGAGACACCATTTTATCGTGTCAATACTGTCGCGGTCTGAAATGTAATCGCACTATACACTTTCCGTATCTGAATTTAACAGGCGTAGCCTGGTCCGACATGACTGTAATGCTTATGGAGTCAAAGTGTTGTTTGCACAGCGGTATGTAATCGGGCCGCGTGTAGCGCACCGTGACAATATCATTATCATCGCCGCTAACTTCTACGGTTCGTAACAGCTGAACGTAACTGTCGCCTACAAGCTGATGCTGAATTATATCGGTGTATACAAAAAGCGAATAAAAACCAGCCTTTGAATCGGGGTAAAAGCGTCGATTCCACGGCATTAAAGCAACGGGGGAGTCATCGACGGTCTGTAGTCCGAAGATAAATTTTAGCTTAGTACCCAGAGCAAACTGTATAGGGGCCGGGTCGGGCAGGATCACCTCTCGGCGTAGCTCATACCGTATTCTGTAGGGAGGCGTGGATAAATTCAGCGCTTCTATTCGGGCATTGACCGCGGTAACCAGCTTATGAATGTTCGAGTAAAATCCTGATTTTATGTGATAATGTTCTAACGGTTCGCCGTGTTTGGCGGCGTAGAAGTTCCCTTCAAAAGCCTCAAACGTGTTCCACGTATGGGGGTACTGTATTTCCGTTAACGCCACTTCATAAGCGTCTGAAAGATGAACGGCCCTTGCTAACTTGGTGTTGTAATTCGATATGGTGTTATCGGGGTAGATATTAATTGACGAATTACTGGGCAGGGTCACGAAAAAGGAGCGCGCTTCCATAGCTATATATCTGACAACTCCGAAGCCGGGATCCAACTATTGAATTTTTCGGGGTACCCCAGCCATTTGACGAGGCAGTGACTTACACCCCCGACACGTTTTTTTCTCAAAATCTTTTCCACTCTGTAGACGCGATTCTCATCCGCAGGTATTTTTTGCAGTTCTTCCTTATAAAATGACCCCTCTACAGGGTCCCCGGCTAAATCACTAATTTTATAAAGAGGTTTATGAAATTTATCGGAGACGCCGGTAATTATAAAAATCTCTTCGCTGTACGTTTTCTCATACCCCTTACAGAATGTACCTTTATAGGTCGATATCCTGACATGATCCCCGACCTTTAAAGTCGGTTTAATCGGTTTATTAGTAATAGTAGAACTGTAAATATTGCGCCAGATTTGCATAGCGTTTTTCTCTGTCACTTCAGCGGGAGTACAGCGTATGGTAGAATGATAAGTATGATTGTAGCTATGCACCAAATCCGGTAAAATATCAATATACCTAAAGGTATTATGCTTCGTGAGATAGCGCCACATACGAGTTTTTAATGTGCGATTAAAGCGCTCTACCATAGCTGCTTTCACAGCGTTGTTGGTAAAAAAGTGGTGAATATTATGTAAATTACATAGTTGCTTGACTGACGAATTTATAAATTCTTTGCCGCGATCCGTCTGCAATTTCTTCGGAATGCGCTTATCATTTTCAAATATTAATTTGAACGATCTAGCCACACTAGCGCCCGTTTTGTTTGACAAAGCCACACACCACGCATATCTCGATAGAGTATCAATCACCGTCAGGATGTATTTGACATTATCATTTTCCCTTGAATAGTCGAGTAAACTTACGAGATCCGCCTGCCATTGCGCATCAATGTTCGAGACGTAAATTTTATTTGTCAAAAAACGTTTTCTAATAGGCTTGTGCAGCGTATAAGCGTCTTGTCTACCCAGCCACTCAGTCACGTCAGATTTCTTTATTCCGCGGTCTCTCGTCGCTCTAAATAATTTGTCAATTCCCCCGAACGATCTGGACTTGCTAGCTGTAAAATATTGTTTTTCTAATATGTGATCCCAGGTATTAGAACCCATGGCTGAATAAAATGATTGTGTCTCGATAATCAGCAGCCTCCTGCTTTCAGAAATTCAGTTGTATAAAATTTCATATTAAACGCTGTATTTATACCAAACATTCCAGCCCTAGATAATATATTTCATAGGAATTAGAAGCCATGATTGAATAAAACGATTGTGTCCCAATGAACAATATCCGGCTGCTTCGTACAGAAATTCAACTGTATAAAATTTCATATTAAACGCTGTATTTACCCCAAATATTCCAGTCCAAGATGTTATTTAGATTTTAACACAACAGCTGCGAGTCATTAGTGTAATCCGATACTGGCTGGTTGAAAACGCTGAAGAGCCGGACACAGGCACGTTGTTTCTTTTCTCTTTAAATACAGGTCAGACTGCTACAGCTTTGGCACAGAAGACACCTTTTCTGCGAGTCTGAATAGCTGTTATTTTAAAAGGTAAGTGCTAACTGATTTATTTGCACCCCGATATTACATAGTTACATAGTTATTAAGGTTGAAGGAAGACTGTAAGTCCATCTAGTTCAACCCATAGCCTAACCTAACATGCCCTAACATGTTGATCCAGGGGAAGGCAAAAAAAAACCATGTGGCAAAGAGTAACTCCACCATGGGGAAAAAAATTCCTTCCCGACTCCACATACGGCAATCAGACTAGTTCCCTGGATCAACGCCTTATCAAGGAATCTAGTGTATATACCCTGTAACATTATACTTTTCCAGAAAGGTATCCAGTCCCCTCTTAAATTTAATTAATGAATCACTCATTACAACATCATACGGCAGAGAGTTCCATAGTCTCACTGCTCTTACAGTAAAGAATCCGCGTCTGTTATTATGCTTAAACCTTCTTTCCTCCAGACGTAGAGGATGCCCCCTTGTTCCTGTCTCAGGTCTATGATTAAAAAGATCATCAGAAAGGTCTTTGTACTGTCCCCTCATATATTTATACATTAAAATAAGATCACCCCTTAGTCTTCGTTTTTCCAAACTAAATAGCCCCAAGTGTAATAACCTATCTTGGTATTGCAGACCCCCCAGTCCTCTAATAACCTTGGTCGCTCTTCTCTGCACCCGCTCCAGTTCAGCTATGTCTTTCTTATACACCGGAGACCAGAACTGTGCACAATATTCTAAGTGTGGTCGAACTAGTGACTTGTATAGAGGTAAAATTATGTTCTCCTCATGAGCATCTATGCCTCTTTTAATACATCCCATTATTTTATTTGCCTTTGTAGCAGCTGCCTGACACTGGCCACTGAATGAGTTTGTCATCCACCCATACACCCAGGTCTTTTTCATTGACGGTTTTGCCCAGAGTTTTAGAATTAAGCACATAGTTATACATCTTATTACTTCTACCCAAGTGCATGACCTTACATTTATCCCCATTAAAGTTCATTTGCCATTTATCAGCCCAAGCTTCTAGTTTACATAAATCATCCTGTAATATAAAATTGTCCTCCCCTGTATTGATTACCCTGCAGAGTTTAGTGTCATCTGCAAATATTGAAATTCTACTCTGAATGCCCCCTACAAGGTCATTAATAAATATGTTAAAAAGAAGAGGGCCCAATACTGACCCCTGTGGTACCCCACTGCTAACCGTGACCCAGTCCGAGTGTGCTCCATTAATAACCACCCTTTGTTTCCTATCCCTGAGCCAGCTCTCAACCCACTTACACATATTTTCCCCTATCCCCATTACTCTCATTTTATGTAACAACCTTTTGTGTGGCACCGTATCAAAAGCTTTGGAAAAGTCCATATACACTACGTCCACTGGGTTCCCTTGGTCCAGTCCGGAACTTACTTCTTCATAGAAGCTGATCAAATTAGTCTGACATGATCGGTCCCTAGTAAACCCGTGCTGATACTGGGTCATGAGGTTATTCCTCTTCAGATACTCCAGTATAGCATCCCTTAGAATGCCCTCCAGGATTTTACCCACAGTAGGGGTTAAGCTTACTGGCCTATAATTACCCAGTTCAGTTTTTGCCCCTTTTTGAATATTGGCACATTTGCTATACGCCAGTCCTGTGGTACAGACCCTGTTATTATGGAGTCTTTAAAGATTAAAAATAATGGTCTATCAATGACTGTACTTAGTTCCTGCAGTACTCGGGGGTGTATCCCATCCGGGCCCAGAGATTTGTCAATTATAGTGATTTTTAGACGCCGCTGTACTTCCTGCTGGGTTAAGCAGGTGACATTTAATGGGGAATTTTTATCACTAGTCATTTTGTCTGCCATGGGATTTTCTTTTGTAAATACTGATGAAAAAAAGTCATTTAGCAGATTGGCTTTTTCCTCATCCTCATCCACCATTTCACCCAGACTATTTTTAAGGAGCCAACACTCTCATTTTTTAGTTTCTTACTATTTATATAGTTAAAGAATATTTTGGGATTATTTTTACTCTCTCTGGCAATGAGTCTCTCTGTCTCAATCTTTGCTGCCTTGATTTGCTTTTTACAGAATTGATGTAATTTTCTGTATTTATTTAATGCCTCCTCACTACCTACTTCCTTTAATTCTCTAAATGCTTTCTTTTTGTCCCTTATTGCGCCCCTTACAGCTCTATTTAGCCATATTGGTTTCCTCCTATTTCTAGTATGTTTATTCCCATACGGTATATACTGTGCACAGGTCCTATCCAGGATACTAATAAATGTCTCCCATTTTCTTTGTGTATTTTTGTGTCTCAGGATATCGTCCCAGTTAATTGCACCAAGATCCTCTCTCATCCGTTGGAAATTTGCCCTCCTGAAGTTTAGTGTCCTTGTCACCCCCCTACTACACATCTTATTAAAGGTTACATGAAAACTTATTATTTTGTGATCACTATTCCCCAAGTGACCCCCAACCCTTATATTTGATATGCGGTCTGGCCTGTTGGTTAATATTAGGTCTAGCAGTGCCCCCCTCCTTGTTGGGTCCTGAACCAGTTGTCAGAGGTAATTGTCTCTCATAGTTGTCAGACCCCGATCACCTTTACTGGAACTGCAGGTTTCTGTTCCCCTATCTATTTCAGGGTAGTTGAAGTCCCCCATAATAATGACTTCTCCTTGAGTCGCAGCTTCATCTATTTGCTTTACGAGGATATTCTCCATTGCTTCCATTAGTTTTGGAGATTTATAACAAACCCCTATCAGTAATTTATTATTTTTTCCCCCTCACCTTATCTCCACCCACAGGGACTCTACATTTTCATTAAATTCACCTATATTATCACGCAGGATGGGTTTTAAGGAAGATTTTACATACAGACACACCCCACCTCCTCGCTTATCTGTACGGTCATTTCTGAACAGGCTATAGCCCTGCAAGTTAACAGCCCAGTCATGGCTCTCATCCAGCCACGTGTCAGATATCCCCACCATGTCATCATTATACTCCAACAACATTAGTTCTAATTCGTCCATTTTGTTGGCGAGGCTTCTGGCATTAGTATACATGCACTTGATGTTACTCTCTGTACCTCTATTCTTTCTTAAATTATTAACTGTTCTAACCCCACCCCCCATGCCACCGCCACCCCCAACTTCCTTATTTGTGCCCAGGTCTCTATCTGCACTATCTTCCCCTCCTATAAAATGAATACCCTCCCCCCCAATCCCTAGTTTAAATATAAATTATAATTCATGTACAGTATATATCTACCGCTGCAATGTCTAGTTAGTTATATTTGTCTTTTTTTTTTATTATAATTCATATATAGTTGTCTCTTGTTTGAAGAAGCCGAAAAGCGAAACAGCACTTGTCGGGCACAGGAGGTGACCTGCCTTCCCATGTTCATCTCTACCCGTCCCCACTCAGCTTCAGGTAAATACCTCACGGCTCTGTGATCAGTGTTTTTCTGTCTTTTTCATGTACCGTCTGCCTTAGGAATTTAAGTTTCCTTCTGCGGTATCACACTGTCATCTAGTGGCCATCTCTTTAACTTCAGTATTTTACTATCTCTCTCTTGCTTAGCAGCAATTATTATTCCCACATTTGTGCCATTATAGAATCTATCAACACCATCACCAAAGCCATTTTTGATGTGAGGGCATTGCCATGTATATATTTATACTTCTGATTGCCTATTTTTAGTTATACCCTTCAATCAGATATAAGACTGACATGCGGTTCTTCTAAAGAGGCGTTGGAGGTCCTATTTCTTTCAACACCCTGTCTTTTAAAGATATGTAATTTTTAAAATAATATGTCAATAAAGATATTTTTACTTTTATTTACTAATGTGTCAGTTCATACCTTGTTAGGTAATTTTTGTCAGCACTAATTCATATATAGTAGTTAAATCTGTATTTATCGTCGGTATAAAGGCTTGTGATGGGGCGTAACTGGGGTGTGTTTCTGGGTGTTAACACTCGGCTTGCTTTCTGACCCGCAGAATAAATACAGCTGTCTGTAGTCCTGTACAGCCACCAGAAGTCAGACGCAGTCTAATCTCTGAGCTATTCTGAAATGTAAGTATATAAGACAGTTGTCTTATTATTCGCAAATGCTTAATTATATTTAACTATGCGTCTCTAAAACATAATTAAGGTTGTTACTTGTTTAATAATTTGTGTAATACAGTAGTTAATAGCTGTTAATACATCCTAACTAGCGTATTCAGCACGTACTTATTACCTATTTTTGCTTAGTATAAACATATTTATGCCGCACACGCAAATTTAGTTGCGCTGTATAATATAGTTTAACTGTATAAACAATATTTGTGGTGTGAAATTAATATAGACAGTACAAAAATTTACACGGATAATTTATTTTTAGATGGAATCCCAAAATTTTTCGGCTTTTTCCGGCCTACTTGAGGAAACGATATTAGGTATGTTTCAAGCTTTATATAAATGCATCTGTTAGTGTACCATTCTAAGTAAGTGCTGTTATGTATATTATATTTATATTGTTTTTTATTCTTTCTTGTTTAAGATGAGCTTGTCAGGAACCTCTCGGATGATATTTTTAACACCTGCAGTGTGCCTGCTCTGGAGTGCGATACAGCCGGAGCTGAGTATAGCATCGCTGATGAGACTGATGCGTGGGATTTTGCCCAGGACATTATAGGTGCGTTGTGTGTATATATCTTTTAAGTATTTAGACGTGTAATCATATATTCATTCTTTACAGATGGCGACATGAATCTCTTTTAAGTATTTAGACGTGTAATCATATATTAATTCTTTACAGATGGCGACATGAATCTCTTTTAAGTATTTAGACGTGTAAATATATATTCAATCTCTACAGATGTCGACCTGATTCCAGAACCATCTACCTCGGAACACAATCAGATGATCGTTGAAGACCTGTCGTACCAGACCCCTACACCGAGAAACAGCCCTGTTTCTAGAGCCCCTAAAAAACCGCGAGGAGCTGCGAGCAAGAAAGGAAAAGGTAGCAATCGTATGAAAACGTGTTTTTGCACAACCGCTCTGAGAAAATCCCCCTCGTCACTACTAAGGCCTATATCTTTATTTATAGCTTGTAAACTGAAGCCTAGAAGGATTTTCACAAAAGAGAATATACACCTGCTAGTGGAGAACCCCACAGAACCTCCAGAAGCCGCCACGGCAGTCATCCGCCCCATATCGCTAGCCCGTAAGTGTATGTTTTGATATACGTGCACACTCTCTGTACAGTCAATGATACACGTGCTTCTCTAGTAAGATCCTAATCACACACATATCTGACACATATCTGGCACATATCTGACACATATCTGGCACATATCTGACACATGTATAATCTTCCCCAGCAGCTATGCGCAGCGACACGCGGCGGTCGCGCACATATCTGACACATGTATAATCTTTCCTGCAGCTAAAAGCAAAGTCATGAGAAAAACAGGATAAAATTAAAAAAGGGAATACACTGGCGCTCGGAAGATGAAAGGTAAGGGGGAAGGGCGGGGGAAGGGGATAGCTGCTTGTGATGGAAACGAGGTTTGTGCGTACCCTGTATGCTAAGATGAGAGAAACGATAGTATATCACCTGCGCTTGTATGTGAGGGCTAACAGTTCCCCTGAGAGTTGTGCTACAGCGTGAATAATGGGCAAATACAGGGCTTGCAGTACTGATGTACTTACTCCGTGCCGGTAAGGTGGTATAGCTGCGGGTCCCCCTATTGCTTGGAGTCCGGTTCACTGCTGCAAGGTTGTGGGCTCAGGGGAGCTCGACTCGCTCCGCGCGAGTTAGGTCTGCTAGAAGGACGCAGGAGTCAGATGGAAGCTGCTAACTTCTGGCGTGCCCCGGCCGGAAGCAACGCTGAAGCGGTAGCGGCGTTGAGAAGGGGCGTGGTGAGCAGTGTGACGTCACAGCTAGTGGGCGGGCGCGTATGTGGATTAACCAATCCAACGCGTTTCGAAGGATGCAATCCTTCTTCGTCAGGGCTCATTTGCCCATTATTCACGCTGTAGCACAACTCTCAGGGGAACTGTTAGCCCTCACATACAAGCGCAGGTGGTATACTATCGTTTCTCTCATGAGAAAAACACCTCCGGCACCTCTACAGCCGCTACAGCTCTCCGAGAATGGCGCAGTACCAGCGTGGCCGGCAATACAGTAGTCTAATGGACCTGTTAGAACAGCCCCGGCAGCGTCGAGCTGTGTGGTGCACGGCCTGGGAAACCCTGTGTCTGCGGTCCAGCGTGAAATACCCCATTCAAGTGCTGGACAGCCATCGATCAGCCGTGTGAATGACCCTTCGCTACTATATCCAGAAGTGGTAGAGGCACCCCGAAAACATAAGCGAAAAACAAAGCATATTACAGAGCCACCAACCACATCCAGCACCGTGGGTGTCACAGCTCCACTGTCTGGTGAAGCGCTTGATCGCGCGATTGATCAGCTCGCTGATGGTAAGCAATCAGCCGTAGAACCGATCATTATACGTATGTCACACACTATGCAGCCGCCAGCGGCATATCTAACTGTACCTGCTAACTCCTCTGGCGCTGCCCCCACAGGCGCCTCTAATTTGGGTAGTACATCTCATGCTTGTGTATCTAACTCTGTTAATGCTAAGAAACGGTTAAAGAGGGCTTTACCAGCGAGTGTTAAGTTGTGTAAAAAGCCGAGGATTCAAGCGCCATCTACAAATCTGACGCATGAATCCATCTGTTGGGGGGTCGCTGAAATGACTGTGTTTCAGGAGCTGTTCACGCGCTACTTACGCTACAAACTCTGGGGCCCCAACATGTTTTTTTGTGATACTTTTGAAAAATTATTATCAACACAAACCCCAACACACGCTAATAAGGCCGTACTATATGCACTCCGGAATCTGCAGCTGGATGGCGAGACAACAGCTGCCGCTAGCCCATTATGACTGAATATGGTCGGCCACGGTATGCATAAATCACCTAAATCAACACCACACAGCTATAATAGGGCTAGAGTTATAAAGAGGGCTCTAAAATTGTTGGTCAGCGCCAGACGCTCGCTATGCGCTAGGAGGCGTCGTGGCGGCATGTGTCCTGCAATACCGCTAGTCGCCACAGTTGCAGCCACATGCGTCAGACCCGCATTCACATAGCCGAGACAACTCTGCAGGTGCCCTGCACGCATCTACACAAAATTCACAAGCCTCAGACGTTGACACAGCCGCTGATGGTGATGTGTTGTACAACGATCATACAGTATTTTTACAACGCATCTATCATCATCATAGGCCTCTCCGCAATTTCAACGGGCATATACATACAAATCATTTTAGATTTGTAAATTTGGAGCGTGTACAATCATTTGTAGAGGGCGTGAATATTGTTCATGACGGTATTCAGTCATTACTGGATAGCATCATCAGGGACATTGAACCTGGTGACTTTGAACAGTTAAGACTTGAATGTGGCGATACTCTAGACCCTATTTTCGCTACAAAACAGACCAGGGAAGATTTTAATTCCGAATCTTTTTTAAATGCCGTTGCCCGTACACTTCAATGTAACGCTGAATGCATAGCAACCAATTCGCTAAAGCTAGTCGTCACCATCATTAAAAACCGACGCGGTGGTGTAAAACAAAGGCGCTTGAAATCTATAGCGAGCAGTCAGATCATTAAACAAAAGAGGCAGTGGCTGTATGATTTTAACAATTACACGACAAATCTGTGTTTGGCTGCTAGTGTGTGCGCCCTGATGGACGACACGGGTCTCGCTGATGGCGATTTACTGAGCCGCTCTAAAAACATACACACAGCACTGGGCATCCCTGATGGGCAGTTAGTGAGCTTTAGCGACATTCCAGCATTTGAAAAATATTTGGGGGTCACTATTAAAGTACTGTACTATAGCCAGGGTGATTGGCGCTACTTTCAGAGTGGCAATACAGCTAATGGTAAAACCGTATTCATATTGTTCCATGATTACCACTACTACGGTATCAAAAATATGAAGGGTTTTATCGGTGCTGATTACTTTTGCGAACGCTGCAATTCTGTGTTTCATCACAAGAGCAATCATTTCTGCCAGTATTTTTGTAAATCCTGTCAGAGAGATGATTGTGTAGACGCCACTGGCGAGCAACAGCCCAGGTGCCCTATTTGCAGGACTTATTGCCGATCGAGCGAGTGCTTAGATTATCACACACAATTGGGTGTAGCCGACTTAACATTCTGCAGGCTTAAAACATTTTGTGATAAATGCAACCGTTTTGTTTTCAGAAATAGCGAGACTGAGCATAAATGTAATGGTTTGCGCTGTCCTGTATGTCGCGGACGTATAAATAAATTCGATGCTCATCTTTGTTACATGCGGCGGTATGTAGCACAGGATGAGACAGATTGTTATATCTTTTATGATTTTGAATGTATGCAGGAGACAGGCACACACATTCCGAACTACATTTATGCTACTACGCTGTATGGTCACCGCTCCTGGGAGTTTGAGGGTGATACCTGTACACATGACTTTGTACAGTTCTTTACAAGCGGTAAATTTTCAGATCACACATTTATTGCCCACAATGGTGGTAGATACAACTCATACTTTATTGTTAAGGAACTGATTTCTGAAAAACTACATGTAAAGTTGATAACCCGAGGTGGCCGCCTCTTGTGTGTGACGCTGCCCAATCTGTCTATAAGGTTCATAGACTCTCTAAATTTTATCCCCATGAAACTCAGTAAATTACCACAGGCCATGGGTTTTTCAGGAGGCAAAGGGCATTTTCCACACTTTTTTAATACCAGAGAAAACCAAAACTATGTAGGTCCCATACCTGATGTAAAATATTATGGGGCGGAGTACATGTCACCTGGTGAGAAGGTAGAGTTCCTGGAGTGGTATGCGACACAGGTAAATACAACTTTTGACTTCAAGGCTGAGCTAAAATCTTATTGCAAACAAGATGTTGAAATTCTGAGACACGCCTGCGAGATCTATAGAGAGCGTATTATGCAGATGACACAGAAAAATGTCAAAAAATACTGTAAGCGTCAAAGGCAAATGATTGTAGTGAGCAGATGTGTTGATCCTTTTCAGCTCATCACTCTGGCCTCAGTGTGTATGGCAATGTACAGATTTAAATTTCTTCCAAAAAAGACCATCGGCATTTTGCCTGGTGATAATTATCACAAGGCAAAAAAGCGCTACTCGTCACCGGCTATACAATGGCTCATGTATGTAGCACAAACCGAGAACATCGACATCCGCCACGCATTGAGAGGCGGTGAAAAACGAGTCGGGAAATATTTTCTAGATGGTTATGCCTATGTTAGCGGCCAACACATAGCATTTGAATTTCAAGGGTGTTTTTACCACGGGTGTCCCGTGTGCTATAATGAAAATGACACGAATAAGGTCACAAACACGTCCTACGGCCAGTTATATTACACCTTTTTAGCTAAAAAGCGCTACTTACAGGCCTGCGGCTACACAATAAGAGTGATGTGGGAGCATGAGTGGAATGAAATGGTTGAAAATGATTCTAACCTTAAATCATTTCTCCACCAGATGGAATTCCCCGTTCCTTTAGACCCCCGTGATGCGCTTTATGGCGGGCGAACTAACGCCATTAAGCTCTATCACCAGCTGGCAGAAGGGGAGACTTTACATTACTACGATTTCACCAGTCTGTACCCCTTTGTAAACAAAACTAAAACATACCCTGTAGGTCATCCAGACATCATCTATGACAATTTTGGATTCATTAAAAAATACTTTGGCATTGCTAAAGTCAAGGTCTACCCACCGAGAGATTTATTTTTTCCAGTTCTACCGGTAAAACTTAACAAAAAATTAATATTTCCCCTATGCTACACATGCGCTGTAAATTCCCAGGCAGATATTTGTGCGCATAGTGATGAAGAGCGTGCATTGTCAGGCACCTGGTGCACTATAGAGCTCGAGATGGCGATAGAAAAAGGGTATCGGATCGCGCACATCTATGAAATATGGCATTTTCCTAAAACCACTGATGATCTGTTTGCACCCTACATTAAATTACCTCTGAGGGAGGAGCAGGAAGCCTCTGGTTACCCTAGCTGGTGCACTGATGAGGTCAAGAAAAGGCAGTACATTGACTCCTTTCTTGAAAAAGAAGGTGTGCAATTACGACCTGAAAATATAGCTGTCAATCCTGCTAAGAGACAGATCTCCAAGCTTTTCTTAAATTCTTTATGGGGGAAGTTTGCTCAGAGATCTAATCTATCATGTACCAGCATTGTTAGGGATCCAGATGAGCTTTTTAAGTATTTGTTCCTGCCTTACTATGACATCTCGATGTTACATTTCCTTGATGATGACACCGCAACCATTAACTGGACATACGCAAAAGGTCACCACACCGTCAACAAAAACACAAACATTTTTATAGCTTGTTTTACAACAGCGTATGCCCGGCTAGAGCTCTATTCACTGCTGGACCGGCTGCAGGAGAGGTGCCTTTATCACGACACAGATTCTGTTATTTTTGTACAGAGAGATGGTGAGTGGCAGCTGCCTTTAGGCGATTACCTGGGGGAGCTGACCAGTGAAATACCCGATGGCACACACATCACAGAATTTGTATCCGCGGGCCCCAAAACTTACGGGTACAAACTCAACACCGGTAAAACTGTCTTAAAAGTTAAGGGGATAACACTAAATGTTAGTAACTCTCAATCTATTAATTTCAACAGTCTAAAAGATCTAGTTCTGGACTACCCGAGCAATTCTGACACCGATACACAGAAACGTATTGTCGTACAGCAGCCGTCCATTGTAAGAAATAAAAAGTACTGGGAGATTGAAGCGAGGCCGTTACGCAAAACACAAAAGTGCGTTTATACAAAGCGGCGACTAATTGACGGTTTCACAACCCTGCCTTTTGGGTATTAGCAGAGTATTGTGGTGATGGATACACGCTTGCAACATCCATTCTCATGCATTCTAGCAGGACCGTCTAATTCTGGAAAGAGCTATTTTGTAAAACAACTGCTGTATAATATTGAAACTAATTTTTCTCAGAAACCTGATAATATTGTTTGGTTTTATTCGTGTTGGCAAAAACTATATGATGAAATCTCTCTCTCTTTTCCCCACGCCAGATTTGTGGAGGGTCTGCCGAATACATGCGTAGATGACGAATTATTCCCACCGGAGAAGGTGAATTTGGCTATTGTTGATGATCTCATGGAGAGTGCTAGTGAAAATTGTGAGATAGAAAAAGCCTTTACCAAGTATGTGCACCACAGAAATCTCAGCATTTTCTACCTGGTACAAAACATATTTTGCCAGGGTAAGAAAAGCCGTACGATAAATTTAAATCAGATATTTTTTATTAAAGTTTTCAGAACATAACAGAATTTTTTCCAAAATACCCCACAGTCTTTTCCCATTCCCAACAACTCCCCCCCCCCCCCCCCCCAACCCTGGTCCAATGATAAAATATATCACAAGAAAAATACAGACATAGATAAGGCACATATCCCAAGGCACCAGTCATGGAGTACAACTAAATCACTTTCAGGGTGATATAAACATGGTATCACGAGAATAAACTTACAGACGGTAAGCCTGGAACATTCAACCATCCTGCCCAAATTTTCTCAAACACTGCCGGTCTACCCCGTTTAAGATAAATGGCCTTCTCTCTGCATAGTATGAGGTTTAGCTTATTTACATACTCCTTCCTCGTGGGAACTTTATCTGAGATCCAGTGATATGCTATTAATTTTCTAGCAGTAAAAAGCATTCTGGCAACAGCTATTTGTGAATGATCATCTCCTCCCGCCTCCTCAACATATCCAAGCACACAGACAATAGGATCTCTGGGAATATCCTGCTCTGTGGCCATATATATTAAGTTGAGAACCATAATCCAGAATATTTGTATACAGGGACACGTCCAGAACATATGTAGGATATCTGCATTATCGAGCGTACACTTGGGACATTTTGAATTTGGCCTTAGACCTAAATCAAACAGCCACTTAGGAGTCCTATAAACCCTATAAAGGATATATAGTTGAGACAGACGGTTAGGCTCACTGAGAGACAACTTAGGGATCATTTGCATTATTGACTCCCATTGATCTACCGAAATCCCCCCCACTTGATGTTCCCATTTCGCCAATGCAGTCATCGGGTGACCTAATAGCGCCCTCGAGAGGAGCTCCCCGTACACGAATGAAATTAGTCCCCTTGTAGATGCCTGTAAACCGAGCCTATTAATAACAGTATCATGATGTATAATAATAGGGTGTATATGAGTCTGCATTATATAAGCGTGTCTTACTTGTAAATACTGATAAAACATAGAATGCTGAAGTGAGAACTCCCTTCGTAAGTCCTCAAATGATTTAAAGACACCCCCATCTATCAGCTGTGAGAGCCACCAGATACCCACTCGTCGCCATTGCGCAAACCCCTTCAGTGTCCTCAATTGCGGCAGATATGGATTATCCCATATAGGGGTATACCTTGTGAACCCAGTAATTCCCCTTAAACTTTTAATTTTACCCCACACTTTGACCATAAGCATTACCGTCGGAAATTTAGACACCCACGGTTTAAATTTATTTGCCTCTAACTTAGACAATAGGGGACCCCGACCCCCGAGAAACTGAAGAATCCCTCGACCTCCCCCTATTTCCACAGATGTGTCCTCCACTCTACTTGCCAGATGTTGACACTGGGAAGATAAAAAATATAGCCAAGGGTTAGGCAATGCCAACCCTCCTTCCTCCTTACTCCTTTGTAAGTGCTCTAACTTAATTCTCGCACCCTTTTTCAACCATATAAGTTCCCTAAACAGTGCATTAATTTTAAAGAACCTATTTTGGGGAAGCCAAATTGGGGAGTTATGAAGAACATATAAAAGCTGAGGCATAATCACCATTTTCAACAGGTTCACTCTCCCAACTATTGACAAATGTAACTTAGCCCAGGCCTTAATCTTCTGTTTAATCCTAGCCACAAGTGGGGAAAGATTTAAGTGTTCATAAGCTAATATGTTGTTTGATATATTAATACCCAGGTATTTAAAACATGACACTACTGGCACCTGTGGAGCTCTAACCACAGTTGGGTCTAATGGTAAAATAGCAGACTTTTCCCAATTTATGGCCAAACCCGATATAGCCCCAAACGCAGCAAAAAGTGACATTACGCCATTGAGCGATTCGTCAGAGTCAGCCAAAAACAGGAGAATGTCATCGGCGTAGAGAGCCACTTTCTCCTCTAATGTCCCGTATCTAAACCCTTCAATTTCTGGGCTAAGCCTTATCCTTGAAGCCAAAGGCTCCACCGCCAGGGCGAAAAGCAGCGGAGACAGAGGACAACCTTGCCTCGTACCCCTATACAGATTGAAGGACTCAGACAGCAGTCCATTTGCTCGTATTCTTGCTGACGGTTCTGAGTACAAAAGCTTAATCCAACCAATAAAGCCTGGACCAAAACCCATGCACTGAAGCGTAGCAAACAGGTATTTCCATTCCACGCTGTCAAACGCCTTAGCGGCATCAAGGGACAGAACTGCCCTCCTCCCCACATTGTCTGCCCCCACTTGCATATTGAGATATAGTCTTCTAACATTTAGGGCCGTTGACTTATGAGGCATGAAACCCGTCTGATCCGAGTGTATTAGAGATTCCACGACTTTTGAAAGACGAATGGCCAACACCTTTGCTAATAGCTTAATATCTACTGTCAGAAGGGAAATTGGTCTATACGAGGCCGGGAGGGTAGGATCCCTATCTTTTTTTGGTAAGACAGTAATAATAGCTTCCCGCATAGAAGGCGGAAGGACCCCAAGCCCGAGGCTATCATTAAGTGTAGTCAATAATATTGGGAGTAGAACCGACTTATATTTTTTATAGACCTCCACTGGTATGCCATCCACCCCCGGTGATTTGTTATTAGAAATAGTGTTCAGAGCCTCTTCAAGCTCATCTAAACCCAAAGGTTCATCTAACAAAGCTCTATCCGCATCAGAAAGTTGCGGGAGCCTGGCGGCTTCTAAAAAGTCCGCAAGCTCTTCCGTGGAAGCCCCAAAATGAGAGGAATACAAGTTAGTGTAAAAGGCCCTCAAAATCCTTAGAATTCCCGGTGAATCCGTAATAAGTGTCCCATCCCCACCACTGAGCCCAGGTATGAACGAGGACCCTTTTTGTGCTGACGTTATAACCGAGAGTAGGTGCCCCACACTCTCTGCACTTTCAAAGAATTGGGTTGATTGGAACATACGTTTCTGCGCGGCCGCCTCTAGAGTCATTTTGGTCACTCGTGACTGAGCATCCCTAAGTCTCCTCTGTGTGTTAGGGGTGACCTGCATTGAGAAAGCCCCCTCTGCAGCCTCCAACTCCTGAAGTACAAGTTTAGATTTTTGTCTTGAACTAGACTTAATCTTTGAAATCTCGCGAATAAACATACCACGCAAGTATGCCTTCAGAGTCTCCCACACCACCAGACTAGAGGCTGAGTTCTCATTAAACTGAAGGAATTCCTGTAATTCCGAGGTGAACATATCTGTCTTATCCACTAGCTGCAACCAAAATGGATTTAAGCGCCACAAAGGCCTACCCCGTGACACCACGTCATCCCCCTTGATCACAATGGACAGGGGTGAATGGTCCGACACTGTCCTTGGCAAATATTCAACATTTTTAATTTTCCCCAGCATGAGACCATCCCCCAAGGCCAGATCGATACGAGATAGAGAAGTAAAAGTAGGAGAAAAACATGAATACTGATACACCTCGGGATTCCTGCATCTCCACAGATCAGTTAAAGCTAGTTCTCGCAGGAGCGCCCCAAATGGTGTGCAATTACCTTCCGGTTTTATAGGTGCGTGATTACCTCTATCCCAATGGGCATCTAAAATGTTATTGAAATCACCCACCACTAAATATGGGACCCCTGGAAAACCTCTCAAAATAGTAAGAATTTGATATATGATCTTACTACTATATGGCGGAGGAATATATAAAGATATGAGTGTCATTGTAACTGCAGACAAGGTACAACATAAAATAACAAACCGCCCCTCTTCGTCCACCACCACCTGATTACATGAAAACTGAGCACCCCGTCCAATTAGTATACTAACCCCTCTGGAATACTGGGAATAAGTGGAGTGATATCCCGCCAATATCCATCTCTTATCTAGAATATTGAGTGTCTCTCGGGTAAGATGCGTCTCCTGCAGACAGATTACCGTTGGCTTATGATCCGCAATAAAAGAAAAAATTGCCTGTCTTTTTACTGGGGATTTCATCCCTCTAACATTCCAACTAAGAATCCTAACTTCCCCCATAACTAGTAGTTTCAGTCATACAAAACAATATCCAGTTAATCTTAGCCAAACCTATTTTAACATATGTGCACATATCAAAGGACCTAACACCCCCCCCATTCCCTCCCACCCTCCTAACAACCCATCCCAACATAACTTTAAATTGTGTTGGATTCATCCCACTCTGGTATAGATAAAACCCCCAACACCAGGCGTTTCAGTTCCCATCTCGCCCCCCACATTTTACAGGATAACACCCCACAGCACAATGTGACCATCTGAGCACAGAGACAACTTAAAATGTCTAAAAGTTCACTTTTCCCCACTGCGGTCTTCCATCTCTCTTCTTAAATGTTGTTCATTCAGATCCAACCAATCAGCTGCCTCCATAGCGTCCAGAAAAAAATGAGATTTATTCCCAGCCTCGACCCGCAATTTAGCCGGGAACATCATTGAGTATTTCAGGCCAAGAGCCCTCAGCCGTTTTTTAATGTCAACAAATTTTGCTCTCATTTTCTGCACTGTCGGCGAAAAATCCGGATAAAATGAAACTCTAGAACCATCAATAGTTAGTTCAGGGTGATCTCTTGAAAACCGAAGAATGTTGTCTCTGTCTCTGTAGTGAAGTATTTTGGCCAAAATAGGTCTTGGTGGATGGCCGGGGGGAGGGGTACGGGTCGGAATTCTATGAGCGCGCTCCACCGCGTACAAGTGAGTCAGAGTGGCCGGTCCAACTTTCTCCTTTATCCAGGTCTCAATAAAAGTAGTAGGATTTTTGCCCTCGCATCGTTCTGGCACACCGACAATGCGAACATTATTGCGCCTGGACCTGTTCTCCAAATCATCCGTTTTGTTCCAAATCGCAGCAATATCTTTCGTGATCTCCTTATTGTGCTGCGCAGACGCAGAAACTGTATTTTCAACCACACCAACTCTTTTTTCCAATTGCCCAGTTCTGTCCTTAACTGTGTGAAGATCATGTTTTACATTTTGCATTGATTCCTGTAAAAAGCCCAACTGAGTGAGCACATTAGTAATAGCTGATCCACACTGCATAACAGCCACCAGCACGTCCTTTATAGTGGGCTCAGCAGGAACCTGCAGCTTCAGCGCTGTGAGCTGCTTCTTATTTTGTTCCACCAGCTCTCCCCAGCTAGCCAGGGCCTCCTGGTTCCTCTGCCCTCCAGCACTTTCAGTCTCCTCCTCCCCCTCTTCACTCATCCCCCGCTCTGTACCTTCTCCTCCTGTGTCCGGATCTTTTCCAACTGCATGGGGAGATTCCTTCTCCAATTCCTCCACTCGGGCAAATCGCTGCAGACGAGCCGCTACTTCTTCTCTGTTTCTGGCTGCACTATCAGTCTCTGCATCTGCCAGAGCATGTGCTGAAGCAGCAGCGCTATCTTGGGAACCAGAGGCCATCTCTCCTGTAATCCTCCTTTGACCTTTTTTCGGCATGTTGCACGCCTGGAATGCTCCCTCGATGGCCCGAGGACCTCCACCAGTCCCCAGGGCCTCTCCACAGATAATTACTGGCTGTGCTGTGGGGATTTAGCAGCAGTAATTCACTAGGTCATGCAGGAGCTCTGCAAGCACACGTCCTCCTCACATGCTGCTAGGCCACGCCCCCCGCCGTACGATAAATTTAAACACAAAATACATGGTGCTTTTTAATAACCCCCGAGATAAATTACAAATTTTAACTCTAGCTCGCCAGATGTATACCAGAAAAACACGTTTTTTCCTAGAAGCTTTTGAGGATGCCACGCGGGAACCTTATGGGTATTTGCTTGTAGATTTGAGAGCTAATACCCCTGAAAAACTTCGCTTAAGGACCGGCTTGTTTCCACCAGCGTTGCCTGCTGTTTATATTCAAAAGAAAAAAACGTCTAAAAAGTGAATTTTACCCGGTATCAGACATTCCTCGCTGTGTGTGTTGTGCTGTAAAGATGTCTGAGAGACTCCGGCGTAACTGGGCTCTCTTAAAAACTCTGGTGAAGGCAACCCCGGCTGTCCGAAAGTCTATTTTGCGCAATGCAAGCAATGATTTAATTACAGCCATAGGCGAGATTGCTTTAAACATCTTAAAAGGCAGGATTCCGCTGAAAGAGTGTCAAAAAGGCATATTAAAGAAGTGGCGTAAAGCTATAAGAACCCTGAGCGACAGATCTCAGCCCATAAAGAAAAAGAAGCGGCTACTAAAGCAGGCCGGCGGGTTTATCGGCCCTCTTTTAGCTTTTGCAATTCCAATAATAACAAGTCTGCTCACAGGAAAATAATGGAGCATACAGAGAAAAGGTATCTAGTCCCCAAACAGGAGCTAGACAAACTAAGACCCGGCGCTACAGCTAACATACGCGACAGTGTTATTCATCGCCTTGATGGCGAAATTAGCGACATTTTACAACGTCGTGACATTCCCGATGATGTGAAAATTAAAATGTATAGCACCGTGCTACAACGATACTTGGTGCATACGCGGCACAGCTCAAAAGAAGTAACGGCTTTAAATCTCGTTAGCACCCCTGATCCTGGTCAGCAACAATTGTCAAATACTGACTCTGATAAAAATCAAGAGATCGCTGAAATTGTCAGCCACATAAACCAAAGAAATAAAACGAATGCTGAATTTTTACTAAACAGGTTACTACAGAATAAAAATGTTACAGACTGGAATAATAAAGCTGAATTTATTTTCAAAGGATCCGTAATACCAGGGTCTAACTTACTGGATTTGGTACGTAGTACTACGCAGAGTCATGCTCTGACCGGCCGGAATTTACCGCCGGGTTGGGAATCATTTATGCAAGCTATGGCCGAGCTAAATATACCGTCTACAGTTGTTGGTAACCCCACTACTAGGAAGCTTTTAGATGAATTAAAAATTTCCAACAGCGAGAAACGCTGTATCTACGCCGCAGAAGCTAGCTCCGACGCCGCGTACAATCCAATCTTTACATTCCCCGTCATTAGGTACCACACGTGGAACTCTGCTACCTAAAAAAAAGGTCTCTACCGATGCTGCAAACCATGTGGCTCACGATGTAAAGAATGTACTGGATAAATATGACGTATCTAATATAAAACAATTACCGGGATAACATTCACTGCATCAAATACTGTGATAATAATATTAAACTATATCAAAAGGGGACAGCCAGACAAGGAGGGACAGCTGGCTGACAGGGAGGGGAGGGGTTACACACTTTGATACACTTTGATAGGGGCGGGTCCACCTGTCAAATTGAGTTTGACGAAAGGTCCCTATGCTCTACTACTGGGCACGATGAGGGGCTGTGTGGAGAAGAGTGGGGCACGATGAGGGGTGTGTGGAGAAGAGTGGGGCACGATGAGGGGTGTGTGAAGAGTGGGGCAAGATGAGGGCTGTGTGGAGGAGAGGGGCACAATGAGGGGCTGTGTGGAGAAGAGTGGGGCATGATGAGGGGCTGTGTGGAGAAGAGTGGGGCACGATGAGGGGCTTTGTGGAGAAGAGGGGGCACAATGAGGGGCTTTGTGGAGAACAGGGCCACGATGAGGGGTTTGTGGAGAAGAGTGGGGCACGATGAGGGGCTGTGTGGAGAAGAGTGGGGCACGATGAGGGGCTGTGTGGAGAAGAGTGGGGCACAATGAGGGGCTTTGTGGAGAAGAGTGGGGCACAATGAGGGGCTTTGTGGAGAAGAGGGCCACGATGAGGGGTTTGTGGAGAAGAGTGGGGCACGATGAGGGGCTGTGTGGAGAAGAGTGGGGCACGATGAGGGCTGTGTGGAGGAGAGGGGGGCACAATGAGGGGCTGTGTGGAGAAGAGTGGGGCACGATGAAGGGTGTGTGGAGAAGTGGGGCACGATGAGGGGTGTGTGGAGAAGAGTGGGGCACGATGAGGGGCTGTGTGGAGAAGAGTGGGGCACGATGAGGGCTGTGTGGAGGAGAGGTGGGCACAATGAGGGGCTGTGTGGAGAAGAGTGGGGCACGATGAGGGGTGTGTGGAGAAGAGTGGGGCACGATGAGGGGTTTGTGGAGAAGAGGGGGACACGATGAGGGGCTTTGCGGAGAAGAGGGAGGGCACGATGAGGGGCTGTGTGGAGAAGAGGGGCATGATGAGGGGCTGTGGTTAAGGGGGGAGAATGAGGGGCTTTGTGGAGAAGGTACGATGATTGTCGGTTCCCTCTGTTGACTGTCGGTTGTGCTTTCTTTTATGATGACTGTCGGTTGCGCTTTCTTTTATGGTGAATGCTGGTGGCGCTTTCTTTTATGATGACTGTCAGTTGCCCTCTCTTATGATGACTGTCTGTTGCCCTCTCTTATGATGACTATCGGTTGCCCTTTCTCTTATGATGACTGTCGGTTGCGCTCTCTCTTGATGACTGTCTGTTGCGCTTTCTCTTATGATGACTGTCGGTTGCGCTCTCTTTTGATGACTTGGTTGCGCTCTCTCTTGATGACTGTCGGTTGCTCTTTCTCTTATGATGACTGTCGGTTGCGCTCTCTCTTGATGACTCGGTTGCGCTCTCTCTTGATGACTGTCGGTTGCCTTCTCTTATGATGACTGTCGGTTGCCCTCTCTTATGATGACTGTCGGTTGCGCACTCTCTTGATGACTGTTGCGCTTTCTCTTATGACTGTCGGTTGCGCTCTCTCTTGATGACTCGGTTGCGCTCTCTCTTGATGACTGTCAGTTGTGCTTTCTCTTATGATGACTGTCGGTTGCGCTCTCTCTTGATGACTGTCGGTTGCGCTCTCTCTTGATGACTGTCGGTTGCGCTCTCGATGACTGTCGGTTGCGCTCTCTCTTGATGACTGTCGGTTGCTATCTTTCATGATGACTGTCGGTTGCGCTCTCTCATGATGACTGTCGGTTGCGCTCTCTCTTGATGACTGTCGGTTGCGCTCTCTCTTGATGACTGTCGGTTGCGCTCTCTTGATGACTGTCGGTTGCGCTCTCTCTTGATGTCTATCGGTTGCGCTCTCTCTTAAACAAATTGGGCATGAATATGGCACTTTCAGATTCACGATCGGAAACCCGAGCAAACTTAGCAATGATAATGGTGGTGTCTCATGAGTGTTTGGCACGTGTTTGAGGGGAGGGGGTTTGCAGAGCTCAGAGGCGCAGCGTTCTTTTAAGCAATCATTTTTTTTCCTGTCTTTGTGTTCACATTGCGGCTAGGCAAAAAGACGCACGAAATACAATGTCCTGACAACAACTTGTGTCATTGGCTGCTGAAATCACATGTCCCTCTCCATAAAAATAGCAGACGTGTTGTTTTAGCGCCATTTTGACATTGATACAGGACAGAGAGGCTGCTCCTGACGCTGGCACTGTTAGCAGCAAGTTTTCAGTTTAGTTAGGCGGTTGTACATCAGTCAGGTAGTAGCTAGCTAGTGCCCAATGTGGCTGTTAAATTTACCTTCCAGCACTTTTTTTTTTCTTTTTTGACCATACTGAGTGCACAAAGAAAGCTAGCAGGGTACGTGTTGTGCACTGCTTCTATTGTGCTCCATGCATGAGTATTGCATTCTAAATAATAATTCACTAGTTAAATGTGAAAAAACAGCCTGCTGTATCCCACATTGTAGCTGGTTAGTTAGGTGGTTGTATATCAGTCAGATAGTGTAGCGAGCTATTGTCTAGTGTGGCTGTAAAATTTACCTTCCAGCATTTTTTCTTTTTTTGACATTACTGAGGTCCACAAAGAAAGCCAGCAGGGCACATGTCCTACAAGTGTGTTGTTCACTGCTTCTATTGTGCTCCTTGCACAAGTACAGCATTCTAATTAATATTTTTTCACTAGCTAAACGTGATGCAGCCTGCTGTATCCCACCTTATTTAGTGCTGTTGTGAAATAAAACGGTCTGCAGACCTAAGGCACATTACAAAAAAAGTTAATTTTTTTTCTGTTGCTAAATGTAAAACAGCCTGCTGTATCCCACGTAGTCATTTTGTGGCGGTGAAATGAACCTGTCTGCAGACCTAAGGCACATTAAAAAAATTATAATTTTTCAGTTGCAAAAAGTTAGACAGCCCGCCGTATCACACTTCATCATTTGTTTGGGTTGAAATTAAGCTGTAGAGGCCTAATCTAGAGGCCACAAACAAATTCTTCTGTTATTAACATCAGACAGTAAGGGACCTGACTTAAAAAATAGTTTGTAGCATCTAGTGTGTTATAGAGGCCTGATCCTTGGTCCAAAAAAAATTGTTTTCTGTGATTAACACGATACAGCACGCCCTATTTCACCTTGGCATTTACTGTCGCTGAAATTCAGCTGTTTGCAGAGGTGGTGCAGAGTGTAAAATCTAATTTTTGGTTGTTAATACCGTGCTCCTATCACACTACCTGAGCAACATGACTGGGAAAAAGCGAGGCCATTGTGGAAGGGGAATTAGGCCTGGTGGTCAAGGTGTACGTGGGGTAGGTGGTAATGTTTGTGAAAGCACTAGTGAAGCAACGTCATGTCCTGTGCAAAGACAACTGACAACTTATGTTACTGGACAGGCTACAACACTACGTTTCTTTGGCATAGCACATCGGTACGCCTTGTTGATGATGCCCAGAAAGATGAAAACCACAAAAAGAGGAAAAATCCCCCAATATTCAAGGAAACAAACCAAAAACAGGCAGAGATGCTTAGCTGTCTAAATGGGCCTCAATACAATTGCACTGACAGGGTGCAGCGGACCCAAGTAAAATGGCAACTACACAGGTGCAATACCAAATGAAACAGCCAGCCTTCAATCAGGGATTGGCCGTGTGGCACACCAATGCAAAAAAATATGCTCTATATGTGGCGTGTTCACACAAGGAGTACAGAGCATCTGGTTCTTAGCCTATTAATGACGCCCTATGGCGGGCTGCCCAGTGCTAACTATGATGCATCCTGTGTGAACAGAGGCCATAGTGTACAGAACCATTTGGGCCCAACTACACCCCGAAAAAATACAACATGCAAAAAAAAATATATATTGTATTTTTTTCGGGGTGCAGTTGGGCCCAAATGGTTCTGTACACTGTGGCCTCTGTTTACACAGGATGCATCATAGCACTGGGCAGCCCGCCATAGGGCGTCATTAATAGGCTGAGAACCAGATTCTCTGCACTCCTTGTGTGAACATGCCACATACAGAGTATATTTTTTTGCATTGGTGTGCCACACGGCCAATCCCTGATTGAAGGCTGGCTGTTTCATTTGGTATTGCACCTGTGTAGTTACCATTTTACTTGGGTCCGCTGCACTTTGTCAGAGCAATTGTATTGAGGCCCATTTAGACAGATGCCAAGAACGAGCATGTACTTAAGTGGATGGCAAGTGCAGCTCTAGTGGCCTATCTTCCTCAACATCACACCCAGTACAGTCCACAGATGTGGTACCCAAATTCCCCTTGCTTCCCCCCACCTCCCAACTCTACAACCGTACAACTGACTGTACGGAACCACATATGGGTGAGTCTGAAGAGCTGTTCACACATTCTATGCCATGTTTATAAGAAGTGTACGCAAAAGCTTCTCAAAGTCAAGAGGAGGAAATCTGTACCGATGCCCAAATTTTTTTAGCTTGGATCTGGGGCAGGAAGAAGTACTGTCCGAACAGCATCCAGACCCTCATCGTCAGATGTTAATCCCTGGGGGAATGGTGATCCTGAAGAGACTCGGATATCTGAGGCTTACGTGGACTGTACTGTTCTGTCAGGGTAAGAGGAGGATGACTCCAATGGCGAGGAATGTAATAACACAGAGGATGATGGTGAGGTGTTAGATCCCAGGTTGCGTGAACATAGAGGCACACAGCTGAGTAGGAAGACAAGGAGGTTACATTGCACCATCGCAGACACGTAGTGATGCAGCCACGACGAGCGATGTATCCTCGGCCACAATTGCCTCTGACCAGCATCGTCCACGGGACTGCAGCTCGTAGGGGTGGCAAGGGTTGCCTAGCCTGGACCTTTTTTGACATTGCAAAGGATGAGCCAACTCATGTAATCTGCAACCTTTGCAAAAAAAAAAAAAACAGAGTAGAGGTAAAAAGTGCAATAATTTGATTATCACATGTATGAACCTTCACATGCGCAATCAACATGTTTTAGTGTGGGAATCCCACTGCACAAAAATGTGGACATCAACCACCATCATCCCGACGGCCCATCGCATCTTCTGACTTCATGCTCTGTTACCGTGCCAGCTATTGAGACGCAGGTCTTTGACCGTAGAACCTCGGGTTCTTTACCTGATCGAATCACGCTGACTGGGAGCCCGCCTTCAGTTGTAATGGAAGCGGACATGCCTGCTGTTTTGACTGATCTCAGAGAATGAGCACACCACAAGTTTCTCAATCCACAGTAACATCTCCGCCTGCACCTCTCTCACGGTGCAGCAGTTTGTCCGGTTCACCGTACTCAGCCCTCTCACAGCACTGCAGCCAGTCCACGGTTCTGTAGTTGTAGTCACGTAAAAGATTGTTTCCTCCAACACATGACAAAGCTGGGAGGTAGATCTCCATCATCTCCAATCTGTTGGCTACAGAAATGCTGCCTTTCCGCCTGGTGGATACCGACAGTTTCCAAAAGCTGCTGGCCATCGCAGTCCCCCAGTACCAATTACCCAGTCACCATTATAAGAAAGCTGTGCCTGCAGTGCACCAGAAGACAACATAACCCGTTCCTTAACAAAATCCCTGCCAGAGTAAATTTTAATTAATATTCTTAAAAATCCAAGCAGAAGGAAACACAAAAAGTGGCACAATATTATTGATGGCATGCTAAATCCTATTTAGGATCAACATCACAAGCAGACATGTTGTATGGGTATGTATAACAGTGACAAAAAAAGAAAGTATTGAATCTGACACTTCCTACTTCAGAGTTCACATGTCAAAAGGTCAGCAGCTTTCCATTACAAAGTGCATGTGCATATAATTATTTCTAAAGCTTTAGACATCATTGTGTTGCTTGAAGCATAGTGTGTCACAACCCCGGGGACTACGCCATTTCGCTGAATACCTTCTCTACAATGGCCCTGTTGAGAAAGCATTTGGCAAAACTGCATTGTTCCGGAGTTGTGACATTCTATCATTCATCTCACAACCACTCGGACATTTTGTAAGTACTTTTATTTCTTCATGAGAAACCCTTGTTTCTGTTGTACCAAATAGGTACCTCTGCTTCAAGCAACACAACGATAAAGTCTAAAGCTTTAGAAATAATTGTATGCACATGCGCTTTGTAATGGAAAGCTGCTGCCCTTTTGACATGTGAACTCTGAAGTAGGAAGTGTCAGATTCAATACTTTCTTTTTTGTCACTGTTATACATACCCATACAAGATGTCTGCTTGTGATGTTGATCCTAAATAGGATTTATTTAGCATACCATCAATAATATTGTGCCACTTTTTGTGTTTCCTTCTGCTTGGATTTTTAATATTTTTAAGAATTATGAATTAAAATTTAAAGATTTTAAATATTTTTTCCACAATGGATTCTCATTTCCCTAAATAATTTTTTTAGGTTTGTGGTGTTTTCACAGCAATCAGGCAGCCTTAAAATTGATATGCCTTGGAGATTGCAGTCATACAGCTGAAGAGTTGTGAACAGCTATCCAGGCTGAGTGTGAGTAATGGCTTTCTCCGCTGATACTGCATCCAGGGAAGGCCGCGTCCAATAACTGTGAACCTGGTGGCGGCCCTATGGCGAGGCAAGCTCACACACGTGCCTTGCACGGCTCACATCCTCAACCTGGTGGTACAGCGTTTTCTTAGCCACTATCCTGACCCAAGTGACCTGCTCCAGAAAGCACAAAAGCTGTCTGCTCATTTTCCGCCTTTCGCACCCCACAGGTCATCAACTTGCATCGATACAGAGGTCTTTGTCCATGCCAGTTAACAGGTTGATATGCAATGTGCCGACACAGTGGAATTCCACTCTGCACATGTTGCAGTGACACTGGCAGCAGCAACGAGTCCTGACGCAGTATGTTGTGTCGTATAGCCTGGACCAAGGCAGTACGGAGGTGGCACATAACAGGTTTACACAGTGGGCAAAGATTAAGGACCTTTGCACCCTACAGCACAGTGCTGAAATGGCTACTAAGATGCTTAGCTTTGACGATGACGTCACCAGCATCGCTATTCCAGTCATTTATATGCTGGAGCAGACTTTGAATAGCCTGCAGGATGAGGTGGTTGTCCCATAAGAGGGGGAAGTAGAGGAGGCTGCGGAAGGGATAACATTGTCTCGAAGTTCAAGACTGTCACACAGGTGGTTGCCAAGGGAGGGTGGATTACTGTGCTCGACGGGGGCTGGTGTAACAAATTGTTATTGAAGGTGCAAGATCCGAGGAACAAATGGAGGCGGAAGAGGTGATGGGCGAGCAACTGTCGGATGGAGAGGATAATCCTACCCTCTCTGTTGTTCGGGGTTGGCGGGAGGGGATGGAGGAAAGGAGCCTCATTGTTACCCAGTCACCAACATAGCATGGGCTCGGACCTCATGTTTGAGGCTGACATAGGAGTTCCTTCGCGCTATCTACAACATGATCCCCGTATTGTAATGATTAGGAATAATGCTGACTACTGGGTTGCTACTTTATTAGATCCACGTTATAAAACCAAATTTTGCCAGATGATTCCCGCCGTAGAAAGGGACCCGGGAATGCTGGAGTATCAAAACATGCTTTTATACAACCTTAAGAAAACTTTTCCCCGAGACAGCAGTGAAGCACACAGATCGCAGCTGTAGATAGACAACCTCCGGCCCGTCAATTCATCAATGCCAAAACAGCAGAAGAAGCGGTGGAAAAAGCAATTTCTACGAGTCCTTTGACACTTATTTTTTAGACCAACTCGTGCATCAGCACAACAGAGTCCAAGTCTTATACGTGGTGAACGAACAGAGAGGATGGTGCAGGAGTATCTAAAACTAAATATTAGTGATGAGCGAATATACTCATTACTCGAGAGTTCCGGAGCACGCTCGGGTGTCCTCTGAGTATTTGTAAGTGCTCGGTGATTTAGTTTTTATCGCCGCAGCTGAATGATTTACAGCTACTAGCTAGGCTGAGTACATGTGGGGGTTGCCTGGTTGCTAGGAAATCCCCACATGTAATCAAGCTGGCTAACAGATGTAAATCATTCAGCTGCTGCAAGGAAAACGAAATCTCCAAGCACTTACAAATACTTGGAGGACACCCGAGCGTGCTCGGGAAATTTCAAGTAACGAGTATATTCGCCCATCACTACTAAATAATACCATCAGGGAGGGTTTAGACCCTTTCACATTTTTGTCTTCCAAAATAGATGAGTTGCCTGAGCTCACCTCACATGCCTTGGAGGTTTTATCATGCCCGGCAGCCAGCGTTCTCTCAGAACGTGTCTTCAGCGCTGCTGGTGGTATCCTGATAAATTAACGCATACAGCTGTCCCCTGAAAGTGTTGATCGCCTAACTTTCATTAAGATGAACAAGTCATGGATCTCCGAGGACTTTTGCACCCCAATCGCAGACTATACAGACTAGGTGATATTGCATTTTTTAGTGTAATGCATTAATGCACGTACAGTGGGGCAAAAAAGTATTTAGTCAGTCAGCAATAGTGCAAGTTCCACCACTTAGAAAGATGAGAGGCGTCTGTAATTTACATCATAGGTAGACCTCAACTATGGGAGACAAACTGAGAAAAAAAAATCCAGAAAATCACATTGTCTGTTTTTTTTATAATTTTATTTGCATATTCTGGTGGAAAATAAGTATTTGGTCAGAAACAAAATTTCATCTCAATACTTTGTAATACATCCTTTGTTGGCAATGACAGAGGTCAAACGTTTTCTGTAAGTCTTCACAAGGTTGTGGCACACACTGTTGTTGGTATGTTGGCCCATTCCTCCATGCAGATCTCCTCTAGAGCAGTGATGTTTTTGGCTTTTCGCTTGGCAACACGGACTTTCAACTCCCTCCAAAGGTTTTCTATAGGGTTGAGATCTGGAGACTGGCTAGGCCACTCCAGGACCATGAAATGCTTCTTACGAAGCCACTTCTTCGTTGCCCTGGCGGTGTGCTTTGGATCATTGTCATGTTGAAAGACCCAGCCACGTTTCATCTTCAATGCCCTTGCTGATGGAAGGAGGTTTGCACTCAAAATCTCACGATACATGGCCCCATTCATTCTTTCATGTACCCGGATCAGTCGTCCTGGCCCCTTTGCAGAGAAACAGCCCCAAAGCATGATGTTTCCACCACCATGCTTTACAGTAGGTATGGTGTTTGATGGATGCAACTCAGTATTCTTTTTCCTCCAAACACGACAAGTTGTGTTTCTACCAAACAGTTCCAGTTTGGTTTCATCAGACCATAGGACATTCTCCCAAAACTCCTCTGGATCATCCAAATGCTCTCTAGCAAACTTCAGACGGGCCCGGACATGTACTGGCTTAAGCAGTGGGACACGTCTGGCACTGCAGGATCTGAGTCCATGGTGGCGTAGTGTGTTACTTATGGTAGGCCTTGTTACATTGGTCCCAGCTCTCTGCAGTTCATTCACTAGGTCCCCCCACGTGGTTCTGGGATTTTTGCTCACCGTTCTTGTGATCATTCTGACCCCACGGGGTGGGATTTTGCATGGAGCCCCAGATCGAGGGAGATTATCAGTGGTCTTGAATGTCTTCCATTTTCTAATTATTGCTCCCACTGTTGATTTCTTCACTCCAAGCTGGTTGGCTATTGCAGATTCAGTCTTCCCAGCCTGGTGCAGGGCTACAATTTTGTTTCTGGTGTCCTTTGACAGCTCTTTGGTCTTCACCATAGTGGAGTTTGGAGTCAGACTGTTTGAGGGTGTGCACAGGTGTCTTTTTATACTGATAACAAGTTTAAACAGGTGCCATTACTACAGGTAATGAGTGGAGGAAAGAGGAGACTCTAAGGCTACGTTCACACTAGCGTTGTGCGCCGCTGCGTCGGCGACGCAACGCACAACGCACGCAAAAACGCGGCAAAACGCACGCAAAAACGCTGCGTTTTGCGACGCATGCGTCGGTTTTTGCTGAAAATCGGACGCAAGAAAAATGCAACTTGTTGCGTTTTCTTGGTCCGACGCTTGCGGCAAAAAAGACGCATGTGTGGCACAACGCAACAAAAAAAAACGCATGCGTCCCCCATGTTAAGTATAGGGGGCGCATGACGCATGCGTCGCCGCTGCGTCGCCGACGCAAACCCGACGCACATTAGCTTAACGCTAATGTGAACGTAGCCTTAAAGAAGAAGTTACAGGTCTGTGAGAGCCAGAAATCTTGATTGTTTGTTTCTGACCAAATACTTATTTTCCACCATAATATGCAAATAAAATGATAAAAAAACAGACAATGTGATTTTCTGGATTTTTTTTTTCTCAGTTTGTCTCCCATAGTTGAGGTCTACCTATGATGTAAATTACAGACGCCTCTCATCTTTTTAAGTGGTGGAACTTGCACTATTGCTGACTAAATACTTTTTTGCCCCACTGTAACTGCACTTTGTGATATCTTTAGTTGGCTTCTGTGGCTGCTGTTAACACAAATTTGTGGAAATGTGAATGACACCAGTATGTCACGGATCCCAACGGATATGTCAGGGATCTCACCAATCTGTCACGGTTCACGGTGAAGATACCTTTATCATCCCCACCACTCACACCAATTTGTCAAGAACCGGGTTTGTTTGGTTGCCCCTGGTTCTTTCTGAAGGGGATTCATCTATATCCCAGTTCCGGTTAGGAACTTGCAGCTTTCTGGCACCCCCTTACCCTCAGGTCAGACTAGGTACTGCACCTAGGGTAATTAGTCACCAGAAATGCTGCCTGCTATGTACTGGCTATTGGGTACGCTGCAGCGAGGGTGATATAACTACTCCCACTCAGGCGGGAACAATAATGATCAACGCCACTGTCGCTACAAAGCCTCCCAAACGCACAGAACAAAGTATTCTGCCACCAGCTCCGATTTCCTAAGGGTTAATGGGTCTGGAGCCAAAACAAATCAGTAGCGTAATTCACTTCAGAGGATGCTCGTTTAGAGCATGAAGAGACAAGCTTGTAAATTGTATATTTTACTCCAAAAAAAGGTAGGCAGTGTTTACAAAGTATAAAAAAGATATGAAGAAGACAAAATCATGTGTATAATGCAATTACAAATAAACGGATTAAAATTGAAAGAAGAACACTTACATGTCGTTATTGCATTTTATCTCATGACTGGTCGTGAGCTTTGTAGGATGCACACATCTAGATGTATATCACATCTGCACGCAGCTGGACCCTGGAAACAAAAACACTCCCAAAATGCTGTCTCACTTAGTTATTCTAGCTCAAAACCCAGGCACTCCCCATGTGGTGACATCACTTAGAGGCTGACACCTCCCCATTACTTAGAGCTATGTTAACTATTTTTATGCATAACTTGCTATGTGAACCTCGCGTAAGTACGACACCATGCTCATGTTCCCCACATCAGGGGCGTTCTTTTAAGTGTGAACATGGAGTAGTTCCATGCACCCCTTACTGAGAAATCCGCACTTTGCACTCAGGGTTTAACTGCTAGCGCTTTCAGTGAGGGATGAATCTATCGATGGACATCCGGAATATATAATTCTTATGACCCTAGCCCCGATCGGTGCCCCTATATATCACATTAATAGAAAAAAGAAAGTACCAGTTTTGGCTGGTATTGGTTGGGAGGAGGGAATGAGTAGTTTTCACAGAGACTGGTATTTGCAGCTAAGCCATAAAACTCCAGTGATTCTAGTGAGAGTTTTGAATTACATACAAGAGCAGTCAGAGAGAGAACGTGGCGTCAGAATGGCCCGCAGCATGTGTCTGGTAAAGTTACGTAGATACTCAAACATGGGATATTCGCATTATCGTGACACCTCCCAATTTTGGACTGCGCTACGGAGGCAGAACCCCTTGGTACCAGGGTAGCAACCTTCTGTTGGTTGCACACATGGCTTGTAGCCAGCGCAGATGGTGGTGGTCCATCACCACAGTGAATGTGCTCCCGTACAGGTAGGGCTGAAAGTGTTGCAGGGCCCAGACTATGGCCAGGCACTTTTTCTCGATGGTTGAATAGGCCACTTCCCTCGGCAGAAGCTTCCGGCTCAGGTAAAACACAGGGTGCTCGTGGTTCCCCGAGTCGACCTGGCTGAGCACAGCACCAAGGCCAAACTTGCATCAGTCTGCACCAAGAATGGTCGACTGCTATCAACACAGGAGCGTTGCACAGGGCTGTTTTCAACACCTGGAAGGCCCCTCACAGCCGTCGGCCCAGTCGACTATGTGGGGTAGCTTCTTCCTGGTGAGGTCCATCAAGGGTTTTGCCAGGCTACAATAGTTCTGTACGAAGCACCTATAGTCCCTTGCAGTGCCCAGGAAGGATATCACCTGTTTCTTGGTCCTGGGCGTGGGCCAAGCCACGATCGTGTCCACTTTCCCAGGCTCTGGCTTTATGGACTTCCCACCTACCCGGTGCCCCAGGTAGTGGACCTCTCTCATGCCCATCTGGCACTTTCCCGGTTTGATGGTCAGAACCGCTAGGTGAATTTGCACCTCCTCAAGATGCTGCAGGTGTTCGTCCCAGGAGGAACAGAAGATGGCAATGTCATCCAGGTACGCCACCGCATACTTCTTCAGTCCCAGAAGGAGGTCGTTGACCATCCACTGGAAAGTGGCAGGGGCATTCTTCATGCCGAAGGGCATGACCGTGGACTCGTACAGTCTGAAGGGTGTGATAAAGGCGGACTTCTCCTGCGACTCGGGGCTCAGGTGAATTAGCCAGTATCCGTGACTCAGATCCATTATGGTCAGATATTTTGCACCAGCTAACCGGTCAAGCAGTTCCTCAATGCATGGCATTGGGTGTGCGTCAGAGGCTGTGAGGCGCTGAGCCCCCTGTAGTCCACACAGAACCGGTTGGTCCGATCCTTCTAAGGCACGAGAACTACATGTGAGGCCCACGCTCTCTTTGACCGTTGAATCACCCCCAGCTGTAACATCTCATTGATCTCCCAGCGCATAACCTGCTGCACCTCATCGGAGATCCGATACGGTGTTCGCCATAGTGGGGCATGATTCCCGTTGTCCACCACGTGGACCTGTCACGATTCACACCGTGACCGTCACCAATACGTCACGGATCTTGGTGACTTTAGGCCAACAAATGGCTATCACATGTGCAGGGGGGCTTATCCTAGTTATTCCTCCACTGCTAGCAATGTGATAAAAAAAACACCCACAAGGCTATTGACCTCTTGATTTACAGTAGGGGCTTATTTTAGGTATCCCACTGCTCTACCATATACCACGAACTGCAGGGATTTATGTATATCCCGCTTTACAGCTTAAACTTGCAGCTCTCTGGTGCCCCCCTTACCCTCAGGTCAGATTAGGTACTACACCTAGGGTAATTAGTCGCCAGAAAGGCTGCCTGCTATGTACTGGCTATTGGGCACGCTGCAGCGAGGCGATTTAACTATTCCCGCTCAGGCAGGAACAATAATTATCAATGTGGCCGTCGCTACGACTCCCAAAGGCACAGTGCATGGTATTGCTGCCACCAGCTTCGGTTAAAAGGGTCCGAAGCTAACCCGAAACAGTAGCGTAATTCCCTTCAGAAGACTTAGGATACGTTTTAGAGCATGAAGAACGAATCTAGTATTAAATATTATACTCCATTAAAGTTTAGGCAGTGTTTATAGAAAAATATTACAAGGATGTTACAAAAGAGACAATTGCAAATATGTACAAGGTAATTATAAAACAAACAGGGATTAAATGAGAAATAACACTTACATGTGTTCAGATCATTTGAGGCAACCAGGCTAGTGGGCGGAGTTCCCAAATGTCCCAATTCATCAGGGTTCTGGAGTAAGATCAGGCTCACACAGACTCCAGCAGACAGACCCCAGGCTGGGGTGAGGCTAGAAACTTATAAAGTGTAGCTCAGTGACATCACCAAAAGGGCTGGCTTACCCAGACCCTCCTCTCTCATCAGTCTTAGTAAATTTCACACAAGTTTGTCTAATGCCTGTATCTCCGCTACCGAGCATGTCAGAATCATAACACACCCAGCATTCATCTTGTATTAAGATTTGCTCTCTATAGATACTAAATTCAGGCTAATAGGGACACTCAGTTCCAGAGAAATCCAAACTCTGTCCCTGTTGGACTTGGAAGTTCCTGCTTACAGTGATGGATAGAGGCGCCGATGGACTTTAGCAATATGTACCCATTATTTTCCTAGCCTAAATCGTTTGCCCAATATCTTGCAATATTAGGACAAAGGACCGCATGTTTTAAAAGGGAGACAGACCAGTTTCTGCTAGCACAACTGCAGCTATGCCAGTCGTAAATACCTTTCTTCAATAAAACTCCCCCACATACATTGACAAGGCAAGCTCTTGGCTGAGTGAAAGGGAAGGGGGGGGTTAGCCCACAGCCTGGGCTAACAGGAGAAACTAAACTTATATGGTATTTCATATCATATCGTGACAGGACCGCTAACATAGTCCTTCCGGGTCGGTTGGAGAACATGGCCCGGACGGGTTCCAGCGTGGTCTGCAACTGCGACCGCTGGGGTTCGGTTAACAAGGCGCTTACTTCCACATCCTCAGTGGACCCACCGGCCTTGGCTTGGGCCAGCATGTCCAGGAGGTCTTCTGCCCCATCTTCGGGCAGGCTGCAGACCGGTAGGATGTAAGGTTCATGTTTGTGATGAGCCTTCATGTTGACGTGAAAGGCATTTCACCTACCCCTAGCGTGGTCAGGTGTGACCACGTAGGTGATCGGGTTGAGCTGTTGGATGACGTATGGGCTTTCTCAGGCTGCCTGAAGCTTATCCTTTTGGTACGGGGACCAGCACCCACACCTTGTGACCCACATGGTAGGTCCACTCCCGGGTGTTCTGATCGTACCAGTGCTTCTGATCAGCCTGAGTCATGTTGTCATTCACGAACTGCGTCAAGGTCTGCATTTTGTCAGGAAAGCGCATGACATACTCCACTATAGACACTTCAGAAGGGTAAGGCTCCTCTTCCCAGGATTCCCTCACCAACCTAAGGGGTCCCCGGACTTGCCTGCCATACAGGAGCTTGAAGGGGGAGAACCCCGTCGAGGCCTGCGGTTCTCTCGGTAAGCAAATAGCAGGTGTAGGAGGTACCGCTCCCAGTCGTGTTCTTGGGTCTCAACCAGCATGCATAGCATCTGTTTGAGGGTACCATTGAAGCGCTCACACAAGTCATTGGTCTCTGGGTGATACGCAATTAATACCAGACGCTTCACCTGCATTTCCTTACAGAGAGCCTCCATTATGCGAGACATGAATTAGGTCCCTTGATCGGTAAGCATCTCCCTGAGAAATCCTACCCGTGAAAAGATGGCCAACAGTGCATCCGCCACCTTATCTGCCCTAGTTGAGGACAGAGCTACTGCCTCTGGGTACCGGGTAGCATAGTCTACCACAATGAGGATGTATTGCTTTCCAGAGCTGCTGGGGATGGCCAGCGGGCCCACAATGTCCACCGCGATCCCCTGGAAAGGTTCCTCTATCACTGGCAAAGGGATCAGTGGAGCCTTAAGAGCAGGCCCCGCCTTCCCCACTCTGGCAGGTCATACAGGAGCGGCAGTAGTTTGTCACATCTGTCCCCATCTTGGGCCAATAGAAGTGTTGAGACAGCCGGGCCTTGATTTTGCTGATCCCCAAGTGTCCAGCGAGCGGGAGCTCATGGGCAATCCGCAACAACTCACCCTGGAATTGCTGCGGGATGACCAGCTGTCTTTCCCTCAACCGCTAACGTTGCGATTTTCTGGGTACTGTCTCCCAGTACAACCTCTCTCGTTCCCAGAACACCTACTCCTTATCAGTCACGGAGGTGGGCATATCGGCGAGGTGTCTCAAATTCTCCAGGCTCGCATCTGTGTGCAGAGCGGCCTGGAACTCCTGGCTAGGGGCAGCCAGAAGTGACGTCAGGGTCCCTTCCGCACAGGAACCCTCTGGGACCTGTTCCAGGCCATCTCTCGTTCAGCCGGCGCTGCTATGGGTACTACCTCCCCATCCACCCCCATTATGTCAGGAGCAGTGCTACTTATGGGGAAGTTTCCTTCCTCTGTGGCACTGGTCAGTTGCACAGCATCACCTTCCTCACGGTTCCCATGCATCTCCCCATTTCCCATAGCACCATCACTTGCTCCTGTTAGGGGTTCCTCAGCCGTCCCACCCCGCGGAGTGACGTGGCTGTGCACTCCTGCACCTGTGAACACAACATCCTTAGGACACAAATGGTTATCAGGTAATACATGCACATTTTCATCATTAGCATTAACGGTATTACCCTCATTGTCTCTTCAGAGAGGAAGAGGACTAGAACTCTAGTGCCACCTATTGGAAGTAACAATACTAACAGTCAATGTCGACCCTTTAACGAGCCTTGTCACATGACTTAGGATAAAAGCCTAAAGCATTGCGGCTTTAACCCCTTCATGACCTTGGGATTTTCCATGTTCGTTTTTCGCTTCCCTTCTTCCTAGAGCCATAACTTTTTTATTTTTCCATCAATATGGCCATGTGAGGGCTTATTTTTTGCAAAACAAGTTGTACTTTTGAACAATATCATTGGTTTTAGCATGTCGTGTACTAGAAAACAGGAAAAAAAATCCAAGTGCGGTGAAACTGCAAAAAAAGTGCAATCCCACACTTGTTTTTTGATTGGCTTTTATACTAGGTTCACTAAATGCTAAAACTGACCGGATATTATGATTCTCCATGTCATTACAAGTTCATAGACACCAAACATGTCTAGGTTCTCTTTTATCTAAGTGGTAAAAAAAATTTCCAAACTTTTCTAAAAAAAAAAAAAAAAAATTGCGCCATTTTCCGATACCCGTAGTGTCTCCATTTTTCGTGACCTGGGATCGGGTGAGGGCTTATTTTTTGCGTGCCGAGCTGGCGTTTTTAATTATAGACTTTTGATGCAAATACGTTCTTTTGATCGCCCGTTATTGCATTTTAATGCAATGTCGCGGCGACCAAAAAAACGTAATTCTGGCATTTCAAATTTTTTTCTCGCTACACCGTTTAGCGATCAGGTTAATCCTTTTTTTACTGATATATCAGTAAATATATCAGGCGATACCAAATATGTGTAGGTTTGATTTTTTTTTTAATTGATTTATTTTGAATGGGGCGGAAGGGGGGTGATTTAAACTTTTATATATTTTCTTATTTTTTTCACATTTTTTTTTTTACTTTTGCCATGCTTCAATAGCCTCCATGGGGGGGGGGGGGCTAGAAGCTGGCACAACTCGATCGCCTCTGCTACATAGCAGCGATCATCAGATCGCTGCTATGCAGCTGAAATGCAGGCTTGCTATGAGGGCCGACCACAGGGTGGCGCTCACAGCTAGCCAGGATCAGTAACCATAGAGGTCTCAAAGACCTCTATGGTTACCATTCTGATGCATCGCTGACCCCCGATCATGTGACGGGGTCAGCGATGCGCTCATTTCCGGCCAGAAGCGCAGGTTAAATGCCGCTGTCTGCGTTTGACAGCGGCATTTAACTAGTTAATAGCGGCGGGTGAATCGCGATTTCACCCACCGCTATTGCGAGCACATGTCAGCTGTTCAAAACAGCTGACATGTCCCGGCTTTGATGCGGGCTCACCGCCGGAGCCCACATCAAAGTGGGGTATCTGACCTCGGACGTACTATCCCGTCCGAGGTCAGAAAGAGGTTAAGTCTCCTCACCTCAACATGCTTCACATGTCACTCTCCGCAAGGAGAATCGGTACTTCTTGGATCCCGGTATTACCCTTGGCATTTTCAGAAAAATGATTATCAGGTACATCATTAATCGATAACGCATTGTCAGGTAATACATGCAATTTCCCATCGCTATCATCAGCATTCGATCGGGGAGGGGAGTCAGGGACATAATATGCAACCATCCTCCCCAAATCAGTCCCCAATAAAACATCAGTGGGCAAGTTATCGCACAGCCCCACTTCCTTCACCCCGCTCCCGGCGCCCCAATCTATATACACCCGGGCCATTGGCAGGGGACAGCGGATGCCCCCAATCCTGGTGACAGTCAGGGTTTTCCCCGGAATGATTTCTTCAGGGGCCGCCAGTTCAGGTCGGATGAGGGTTCGTTCAGCCCCGGTGTCCTTGAGGCCTGTAGCGACCTGGTCCCCCACGGTGACGCGCTGCACGTTGTCACGCACCCTCCCAACCGCCCCACCAACCAAAAGAACGGCTGCATTTGGCAAAGGGGCCTTGGCTGAGGGGTTCTTCTGCTTCTCTGGACAGTGGGCGCTGATATGACCAGTCCGCTTGCAGAAAAAACACTGGCGAGGGTCGGTGGTAGGTCTGTGTTGTGAATTAGACTTTTTGGCTCCCTCTTGTGGTTAGTTACTAGTGATATGACTCTGGGATTTTCTTCCCTCAGTTTGCACCCAGCTGGGTCGTTAGTTCAGGGGTGTTGCTATATAAACCTCCTGGAACCTTAGTCCAGTGCCTGGCATCGTTGTAATCAGACACATTCTGTTTGCTCCTATCTGCTGGTCCTGGTTCGTGCAAAATTAAGCTAAGTCCTGCTTCTTTGTTTTTTGGGTTATTTGCTTGCTCTCATTTTTGTCCAGCTTGTACTAAATGTGATTCCTGATCTTGCTGGAAGCTCTAGGGGGCTGGTGTTCTCCCCCCGGGCCGTTAGACGGTTCGGGGGTTCTTGAATTTCCAGTGTGGATATTTTTGATAGGGTTTTTGCTGACCATATAAGTTATCTTTCTATATTCTGCTATTAGCTAGTGGGCCTCTCTTTGCTAAATACCTAGCTCATTCTTATGTTTGTCTTTTCCTCTTACCTCACCGTTATTATTTGTTGGGGGCTTGTATCCAACTTTTGGGGTCTATTCTCTGGAGGCAAGAAAGGTCTTTCTTTTCCCTTCTAGGGTTAGCTAGTTCTCCGGCTGGCGCGAGACGTCTAGAACCAACGTAGGAACGTTCCCCGGCTGCTGTTATTTGTGGTGCTAGGATTAGATATATGGTCAGCCCAGTTACCACTGCCCTATGAGCTGGTTTTTTGTGTTTGCAGACTTAGAAATTATTTCTGAGACCCTCTGCCATTGGGGTCATAACAGGTCTGGTGCAGTTGGCAACGGGGACAGGGCCTCTGGTGAGTTGGCTGGCAGGGGTACTGACGATGGTTGCAGGCTTACCCCCTCTCCAGCTGGCGGTGACTGGCTTTCGCACTTCCGATCTAAGGTTGGTCTAATAGGCGTCGGCAGTCTGCGCTAGTTTTCGCTGGTATTGATTGGGAGGAGGGAATGAGTAGTTTTCACAGAGACTGGTATTTGCAGCTAATCCATAAAACTCCAGTGATCCTAGTGAGGGTTTTGAACTACACACATACAAGCAGCAGGCAGAGAGAAGAGGGGGGGTCAGAATGGCCCGCAGCGTGTCTGGTAAAGTTGGGTAGATACTCAAACATGGGATATTCACATTATCGTGACAGTGAACAGTCATGGTTGGTCTACATCTGCTGTGTTAGCTGTAGTGGAAAATGTGTCGGTCTCAATTATATTATTTCTATTCTCGTGAAAGGTATTCCACTTCTGTGGTGTAAGGCCCTCATTTTTTTAAATATGAACATTCCAGTTGGGTGTCCATCTGCTGGATTTGGTGTAGTGAAATACCTGTTGGTCCCTATTCTACTATTTCTACTGTGGTGAAATTGATGCCACTTTGGTGGTGTCTGCCAATCATTTTTGGAAATGTGAACACTCCTGATTGTGTTGCCTGTAGCAGTAGGCTCCTGAGACTGTCAGGCCTCCACTTCCTTGTACTCGACTACTAATGTTACTATCCTTACATTTTTCTGACAATGGTAGTCTACAAAACTGATATTTGTGCCACCTGAGTGCGGCTCAGCATGAAAGCAGGTAGAGGTGTTGCACGTGGTATCAGGGCTCTCAGCACAGGGGCCTACACCGATCCCTCACCCACCTCATCTTACTGTGACGTTCATTGGAAAGCTTTAAATGCTGTCACAGATCCCAATACCTCATACCTGGCTGATTGCTGCAGTTCCATGCTACAATTTGTACTGTGGGTGAATTGAGGCCTCTTTCCTGGTGTTTGTCCCTCATTTGATGTGTTTTGACAGCATTTGGGGGCTTCTAAGGTGTTGTGCATGCATTTGTTTTTGCCTCCCATTGACGTGAATGGTGTCTGTTTATATTTGTCGAAAGTAATCCGAATTGAACATTGAAATATTCGTTCATCTCTAGTTATGAGTCTGTTTTTTATGATGACTGTCGTTTGCGCTCTGTTCTGATGACTATAGGTTGCTCTCTTTTATGATGACTATAGGTTGCTCTCTTTTATGATGACTGTCGGTTGCTCTCCATTATGATTGTCGGTTGAGCTATTATGATGACTGTTGCATCAGTAACATCTGCGCTGTATCGTACGCCTTCCTATTTGCACTCTGGGGACAGCGGTAAGGGAACCTGGATGCTGATATCCATGTGAAGGTGCATGAGGTGGTTGTTGGGGTTGAGACCGATTTCTCCACTGGATAGCTGGGTATGTGGCCAGCAGATGCCCGGGATGCCCACAACCATAACACCTGTGCTCTACTATTTTCTTTCCTTGTCACATTCCAGAGGAGGAAGCAGGATTTTTTGGAGGGTGATGCACATGGTCATCAACATGAGGTGGTTTTCGAGTGGGACAGCAAACTTTGGGGACTGAAGGACAAGGGACCTCTGGTGGTGGGGTGCTGGGAGTTTTCACTTCATCCACCGGTACATTTTTCCACTGAGGCTTGATGGTGAGAACCTCATCAGCTAAAGCGGCAGCTTGTTCTACTGTCGCTGGTTTTCTCTCACGCACTTATTCCCTTATCTCAGAGGGGCATTTAGCAAAGCACTGATCTTTTAAGATGACCTGGATGATGGTCTCATTGAGTTAAGGCCCCCTCTCCCTCCAGCCAGTGATGACACGCCTGTTTGAGCCTGTTTTAAAGGAGCCTTCCCCGTTACAGGCTAACGAGCGGAGCCGAGTCCTGTAAGTGACTGGAGTTACCGCATAATGTTCCAGGATGGTTTCCTTAATATCCTCATAATCACGGTTCCACTGAGGGTCCATAGCTCGATATGCTTCTGCATCCCCACCCTCTAAGAACCCCACCAGATGACTGACCCTCTCCATTTCTGGAACTTCCATTAACTGACACTGATGTCCAAAATCTTGGAAGAATCTTTCAATGTCCCCTGAAGGCTCATTAAATGGCTTAAGGTCCTTGCGGGATACTCTTGGGGTTTCTCTCATGGTGGGTGCTGTGATTAATGTCTGCCTGGGGCTTCTAGCTGCTTCCACAGTGAGCTGTGTTATGACCCCAATGGCAGAGGGTCTCAGGAATAATGCTAAGTCAGTAAATACAGAAAACCAGCTCATAGGGCAGTGGTAACTGGGCTGACCATATAACTAATCCTAGCACCACAAATAGCAGCAGCCGGGGAACGTGCCTACGTTGATCCTAGACGTCTCGCGCCAGCCGGAGAGCTAACTACCCCTAGAAGGGAAAAGAAAGACCTTTCTTGCCTCCAGAGGAAATACCCCAAAAAGTTGGATAGAAGCCCCCCACAAATAATAACGGTGAGGTAAGAGGAAAAGACAAACATAAGAATGAGCTAGGAATTTAGCAAAGAGAGGCCCACTAGCTAATAGCAGAATATAGAAAGATAACTTATATGGTCAGCAAAAAATCCTATCAAAAATATCCGCACTGGAAATTCAAGAACCCCCGAACCGTCTAACGGCCGGGGGGAGAACACCAGCCCCCTAGAGCTTCCAGCAAGGTCAGAAATCACATTTAGTACAAGCTGGACAAAAAAGATAGCAAACAAATAACCCAAAAAAACAAAGAAGCAAGACTTAGCTTAATTTAGCACGAACCAGGACCAGCAAACAGGAGCAAACAGAATGTGTCTGATAACACCGATGCCAGGCACTGGACTAAGGTTCCAGGAGGTTTATATAGAAACACCCCTGAAGTAACGACCCAGCTGGGTGCAAACAGAGGGAAGGAAATCCCAGAGTCATATCACTAGTAACCACTAGAGGGAGCCAAAAAAGTCTAATTCACAACAGTACCCCCCCCTTAAGGAGGGGTCACCGAACCCTCACCAAGACCACCAGGGCGATCAGGATGAGCAGCGTGAAAGGCACGAACCAAATCGGCCGCATGCACATCAGAGGCAACCACCCAGGAATTATCCTCCTGACCATAACCCTTCCACTTGACCAAATACTGAAGCCTCCGCCTGGAGAGACGAGAATCCAAGATCTTCTCCACCACGTACTCCAACTCGCCCTCAACCAACACCGGAGCAGGAGGCTCAGCAGAAGGAACCACAGGCACAACGTAGCGTCGTAACAAAGACCTATGGAACACGTTGTGAATGGCAAACGAAACCGGAAGATCCAAGCGAAAGGACACAGGATTAAGGATTTCCAATATCTTGTAAGGACCGATGAAGCGAGGCTTAAATTTAGGAGAGGAGACCTTCATAGGAACAAATCGAGAAGACAGCCACACCAAATCCCCAACACGAAGTCGGGGACCCACACCGCGGCGGCGGTTGGCAAAACGCTGAGCCTTCTCCTGTGACAACTTCAAGTTGTCCACCACATGATTCCAGATCTGCTGCAACCTATCCACCACAGAATCTACTCCAGGACAGTCAGAAGGCTCCACATGTCCCGAGGAAAAACGAGGATGGAAACCAGAGTTGCAGAAAAATGGCGAAACCAAAGTAGCGGAACTAGCCCGATTATTTAGGGCAAACTCAGCCAACGGCAAGAAGGTCACCCAATCATCCTGATCTGCCGAAACAAAACACCTCAAGTAAGCTTCCAGAGTCTGATTAGTTCGCTCAGTTTGTCCATTAGTCTGAGGATGAAAGGCAGACGAGAACGATAAATCAATGCCCATCCTAGCACAAAAGGATCGCCAAACCTGGAAACAAACTGGGATCCTCTGTCAGACACAATATTCTCAGGAATGCCGTGTAAACGAACCACATTCTGAAGGAACACAGGAACCAGATCGGAAGAGGAAGGCAGCTTAGGCAAAGGCACCAAATGGACCATTTTTGAAAAGCGATCACATACCACCCAGATGACAGACATACCCCGAGACACCGGGAGATCAGAAATGAAATCCATGGAAATATGTGTCCAAGGCCTCTTCGGGACAGGCAAGGGCAAGAGCAACCCGCTGGCACGGGAACAGCAAGGCTTAGCTCGAGCACAAGTCCCACAGGACTGCACAAATGACCGTACATCCCGTGACAAGGAAGGCCACCAAAATGACCTAGCCACCAGATCTCTGGTGCCAAAAATTCCCGGATGACCTGCCAACACCGAGGAATGAACCTCGGAAATGACTCTGCTGGTCCACTTATCAGGAACAAACAGTCTGTCAGGTGGACAAGAGTCAGGTCTACCAGCTTGAAATCTCTGCAACACACGTCGCAAATCAGGAGAAATGGCTGACAAAATAACTCCTTCTTTAAGAATACCAACAGGTTCTGTGACTCCAGGAGAGTCAGGCACAAAGCTCCTTGAAAGAGCATCAGCTTTCACATTCTTTGAACCTGGTAAATACGAGACCACAAAGTCAAAACGGGAGAAAAACAATGACCAGCGGGCCTGTCTAGGATTCAAGCGTTTAGCAGACTCGAGATACATCAAATTTTTGTGATCAGTCAAGACCACCACACGATGCTTAGCACCCTCGAGCCAATGACGCCACTCCTCAAATGCCCACTTCATGGCCAGTAATTCCTGATTGCCCACATCATAATTCCGCTCAGCAGGCGAAAACTTCCTAGAGAAGAAAGCACATGGTCTCATTACCGAGCAACCAGGGCCTCTCTGTGACAAAACGGCCCCTGCCCCAATCTCAGAAGCATCCACCTCGACCTGAAAGGGAAGTGAGACATCAGGCTGGCACAAAACAGGCGCCGAAGTAAACCGGCGCTTCAACTCCTGGAACGCCTCCACGGCTGCAGGAGCCCAGTTAGCAACATCAGAACCTTTCTTGGTCATATCCGTCAAAGGTTTAACAACGCTAGAAAAATTAGCGATAAAATGACGGTAGAAGTTAGCAAAACCCAAGAACTTCTGAAGACTCTTTCTGACGTGGGTTGAGTCCACTCATGAATAGCTCGGACCTTGACTGGGTCCATCTCCACAGCAGAAGGGGAAAAAATAAACCCCAAAAAGGGAACTTTCTGTACTCCAAAGAGACACTTTGAGCCTTTAACAAACAAGGCATTCTCACGCAAAACCTGAAACACCATCCTGACCTGCTCCACATGTGAGTCCCAATCTTCAGAGGAAACCAGAATATCGTCCAGATAAACAATCATAAATTTATCCAGATACTTCCGGAAAATATCATGCATAAAGGACTGAAATACTGAGGGAGCATTAGAAAGCCCAAAAGGCATCACCAAGTACTCAAAATGACCTTCGGGCGTATTAAATGCAGTCTTCCATTCATCACCTTGCTTAATGCGCACAAGGTTGTATGCACCACGAAGATCTATCTTGGTGAACCACTTGGCACCCTAAATCCGGGCAAACAAGTCCGACAAGAGAGGCAAAGGATACTGAAATTTTACAGTGATTTTATTCAGTAGCCGATAGTCAATACAAGGTCTCAAAGATCCGTCCTTCTTAGCCACAAAAAAGAATCCCGCACCAAGAGGGGAAGAGGATGGACGGATATGCCCCTTCTCCAGAGACTCCTTGATATATGAACGCATTGCGGCATGCTCAGGTACTGACAGATTAAATAATCTTCCCTTAGGAAATTTACTACCTGGAATCAAATCTATGGCGCAGTCACAGTCCCTATGAGGAGGCAGAGCACTGGATCTGGACTCGCTGAATACATCCTGATAATCAGACAAATACTCAGGAACTTCCGAAGGAGTAGAGGAAGCAATAGACACCGGCGGGGAATCAGCATGAATTCCCTGACAGCCCCAACTTGACACAGACATTGCCTTCCAATCCAAGACTGGATTGTGGGTCTGTAACCATGGCAGACCTAAAACGACCAAATCATGCATTTTATGCAGAACAAGAAAACGAATCACCTCCCGATGTTCAGGAGTCATGCACATGGTCACCTGCGTCCAAAACTGCGGTTTATTTTCCGCCAATGGCGTAGCATCAATACCTCTAAGAGGAATAGGATTTACTAACGGTTCAAGAACAAAACCACAGCGCTTGGCAAATGACAGATCCATAAGACTCAGGGCAGCACCAGAATCCACAAACGCCATAACAGGGTAAGAAGACAAAGAGCAAATCAAAGTCACAGACAAAATAAATTTAGGTTGCAAATTACCAATGGCGACAGGACTAACAACCCTTGTTAGGCGTTTAGAGCATGCTGATATAACATGTGTAGAATCACCACAGTAAAAACACAACCCATTCTGACGTCTATGATTTTTCCGTTCATTTCTAGTCTGAATTCTATCACATTGCATTAAATCAGGTGTTTGTTCAGACAACACCACCAGAGGATTAGCGGTTTTGCGATCCCGCAAACGCCGGTCAATTTGAATAGCAAGCGCCATAGAATTATTCAGACTTGTAGGAATGGGGAAACCCACCATCACATTCTTAATGGCTTCAGAAAGGCCATTTCTGAAATTTGCGGCCAGAGCACACTCATTCCACTGAGTAAGCACGGACCATTTCCGAAATTTTTGGCAATACACTTCAGCTTCATCCTGACCCTGAGAAATAGCCAGCAAGGCTTTTTCTGCCTGAATTTCAAGATTGGGTTCCTCGTAAAGCAATCCGAGCGCCAGAAAAAACGCATCAATATTCGCCAATGCCGGATCTCCTGGCGCTAGCGAAAAAGCCCAATCCTGAGGGTCGCCCCGTAAAAAAGAAATAACAATTTTAACTTGCTCAGCAGAATCTCCAGATGAACGGGGTCTCAGAGAAAGAAACAATTTACAATTATTCTTGAAATTCCTAAACCTAAATCGATCTCCAGAAAACAATTCCGGAATAGGTATTTTAGGTTCAGACATAGGACTACTGGTAACAAAATCTTGTATGCCCTGCACACGAGCTGCCAGCTGGTCTACACTTGTAATCAAGGTCTGCACATTCATGTCTGCAGCAAGCACACGCCACTCAAAGGTAAAGGGGAGAAAGAGAGGAAAAAAAAACAAAACTCAGAATTTCCTTTCTTATTATCCCACTTCTGCAATGCTTTAAACATTCAATATTGGCCTGGCATACTGTTATGACCCCAATGGCAGAGGGTCTCAGGAATAATGCTAAGTCTGTAAATACAGAAAACCAGCTCATAGGGCAGTGGTAACTGGGTTGACCATATACCTAATCCTAGCACCACAAATACCAGCAGCCGGGGAACGTTCCTACGTTGATCCTAGACGTCTCGCGCCAGCCGGAGAGCTAACTACCCCTAGAAGGGAAAAGAAAGACCTTTCTTGCCTCCAGAGGAAATACCCCAAAAAGTTGGATAGAAGCCCCCCACAAATAATAACGGTGAGGTAAGAGGAAAAGACAAACATAAGAATGAGCTAGGAATTTAGCAAAGAGAGGCCCACTAGCTAATAGCAGAATATAGAAAGATAACTTATATGGTCAGCAAAAAATCCTATCAAAAATATCCACACTGGAAATTCAAGAACCCCCGAACCGTCTAACGGCCCGGGGGGAGAACACCAGCCCCCTAGAGCTTCCAGCAAGGTCAGGAATCACATTTAGTACAAGCTGGACAAAAAAGATAGCAAACAAATAACCCCAAAAAACAAAGAAGCAAGACTTAGCTTAATTTAGCACGAACCAGGACCAGCAAACAGGAGCAAACAGAATGTGTCTGATAACACCGATGCCAGGCACTGGACTAAGGTTCCAGGAGGTTTATATAGAAACACCCCTGAAGTAACGACCCAGCTGGGTGCAAACAGAGGGAAGGAAATCCCAGAGTCATATCACTAGTAACCACTAGAGGGAGCCAAAAAAGTCTAATTCACAACAGAGCTGCCTTTCATGGGCTCCCTTTCATGGGCTCTCCCAATGGCCACCTGTATGTCTTCTATGGTGGCTTCATCCCCAAGCAATGCCATCTCCTCCTCATGCCACGCAACCCAGACTTTTCTGGGTATTTGCCTAGAGGTTCCGCCTTTTCTCCACCTGCTCTGGGAATCCCTCTCCAGTGCCATCTTGAAGGCTAGCTTCTTCCAGAACCTCAGTAAATCGATCTTTGGATAGTCCTTTGTAACTAACCCCTAATTCACGGGCCTTTGTATGAAGGTTCCCCGCAGTCCAATTCCTGTATACAGAGATTCTTGCTCCATTCGTGGCCGGACCGCTGTTCTCCATTCCTTCTGCTCGGATCCCTCTGCTGCCAACCAGTTTGTGATGGGGTGTGTGACAGAGCAGGCAGGGGCAGATGGCCGATGAACAATCCAACAACTTCTATTGAGACGGAGAAAATAAAACGCCAAACATAGATTCTTTAAGAGTCTGCAAGGTGGCCGCACAAAAGGGACAAATCCAGGGGCGCTACCTCGTAATTCGACGCCAAGGAATTTTTTTTTTTACAACAAACTCTAGATTTGGTCATCAAATCCAGCTGGGGGTGAGACATCGCAATCCTATGTGGCCAATGATCTTACTTCTCCAATCATGACACAGGACCTGGCCACAGCTGCAGATCCTCGTCCTTCCCAAGACAAAGCATCAAGTAACTTAACATGTGACTTATTGTCCTACCACTCTTGGGATCAGGCCCTTGTTGCGCAGAGATACTAACACCCACCCACTTAATCATGGCTGCAAGGATTAACAATGTTCCAGAAACCCAGTCTCAGCCTGTCTGCAGGTTTGTGTATTGGAGACGCCCCCTGCAGAGGAGAACAAAGACAACCATGCGCCCACCAGATACAGGACAAGGAATGCTAATGTAAAGGTACCGTTACACTAAACGACTTACCAACGATCACGACCAGCGATACGACCTGGCTGTGATCGTTGGTAAGTCGCTGTGTGGTCGCTGGGGAGCTGTCACACAGACAGCTCTCTCCAGCGACCAACGATCAGGGGAACGACTTCGGCATCGTTGAAACTGTCTTCAACGATGCCAAAGTCCCCCTGCAGCACCCGGGTAACAAGGATAAACATTGGGATACTACGTGCAGGGCCACGCTTAGTAACCCGATATTTACCCTGGTTACCATTGTAAAAGTAAAAAAAAAAAACACTACATACTCACATTCTGATGTCTGTCACGTCCCCTGCCGGCGTCCACCGGCGTGCACTGACTTTGTCAGCGCCGGCAGTAACAGCGGTGATGTCACCGCTGTGCTCTGCTTTACGGCCGGCGCTGACACAGTCAGTGCAGGGAAGCTCTCGGCAGCAGCGCGTGCATTAGCAGCGCTCCTGCCGAAAGCAGTTTTAACCCTGTGGATGCCGGGGGACGTGACAGACATCAGAATGTGAGCATGTACTGTGTTTTTTTTTTTACTTTTACAATGGTAACAAGGGTAAATATCAGGTTACTAAGCGCGGCCCTGCGCTTAGTAACCCGATATTTACCCTGGTTACAAGTGAACACATCGCTGGATCGGCGTCACACACGCCGATCCAGCGATGACAGCGGGTGATCAGCGACCAAAAAAAGGTCCTGATCATTCCCATCGACCAACGATCTCCCAGCAGGGGCCTGATCGTTGGTCGCTGTCACACATAATGAGATCATTAGCGGGATCGTTGCTTACGTCACCAAAAGCGTGGCGAAAACCGGATGAAACGTAAAGTCATGCAGCACTAATACAAGTTTATGGGGAAAAAATAGATCAGGCGGCATCTTTCGCCGGATCCAGTTTTTTCAAAATTTGCCGGATTGAGCCTGACGGCGAAAGACGGATGTGTGAAAATAGCCTAAAGCAGGCGCTTAACCCCTTAATGACGAAGCCAATTTGCAGCTTAATGAGCGGGCCAATTTTTACAATTCTGACCACTGTCCCTTTATGAGGTTATAACTCTGGAGCTTCCATGGATCCTGATGATTCTGACATTGTTTTCTCGTGACATATTGTACTTCATGAGAGTGGTAACATTTCTTTACTATTACTTGTGCTTATTTGTGAAAAAAACAAACAGAAATATGTCACTTTTTTAAAACATTTTGCAATTTTCAAGCTTTGAACTTTTATGCCCTTAAATCACAGAGATATGTCAAACAAAATACTTAATAAGTAACATTTCCCACATGTCTACTTTACATCAGCACAATTTTGGAACCAAAATTATTTTTTGTTAAGGAGTTATAAGGGTTAAAAGTTGACCAGCGATTTCTCTTTTTTACACAATTTTTTTAGGGACCATCACACTTGAAGTCATTATGAGGGTTAGGGTTATGAGGGGTCTATATGATAGAAAATACCCAAAAGTTACAACATTCTAAAAACTGCACCCTTCAAGGTGCTCAAAACCACATTCAAGAAGTTTATTAACCCTTCTGGTGCTTCACAACATTTTTTGGAATGTTTAAAAAAAAAAAAAAAAAACTTGCTTCAGATCCAATTTGTTTTATTTTACCAAGGGTAACAGGAGAAATTGGACCACAAAAGTTGTAGTACAATTTGTCCTGAGTACATATGTGAGGGCAAACCACTGTTTGGGCGCACAGCACAGCTCGGAAGGGAAGGAGCACTGTTTGACTTTTCAATGCAAAATTGGCTGGAATTGAAATGGGACGCCATGTCGCGTTTGGAGAGCCGCTGATGTGCCTAAACAGTGGAAACCCCCCACAAGTGACTCCATTTTGGAAAGTAGACCCTCTAAGGCACTTATCTAGATGTGTGGTGAGCACTTTGACCCCCAGGGGCTTCACGGAAGTTTATAATGTAGCGCCGTAAACGTAAAAAATCATATTTTTCCTATCGCCACAACAGCACCCACGGAGAAAGGGGATCCAGCCACCATCAGGACAGGAACCTACAGAATAAAAAGGGGGCAGTCCCCCTCGCCTCCTCAGTTGGGTTCCTGTTTTGACTAGGAACCGGCAGAAGTCTTACCTGGGACCTGGAGCCTCTGTGCAGAATCCATAGAGAGCGGCAGAGACGGGGGCACCAGAAGCAGTCGGGGGTGTTCTCTCATAGACCCCTCCCTCGTCTGGCCAGGATGTCGCGATCCCCAGGGTTCGGGTGAGGCCGCCCTGGGTCGCCCAGGCGCAGCACGGGGGAGGGAATGAGTCCCTGTGTTCATCCAGAAGACACGGCTGGCTCCGCATGTGGAGCTATAGGCGGCGGCAGCATGGAGAGGAAGAAGTGCCCATGACCTGGAAGTGATGATGACAACTTCCGGGAGGGACTGAGGAGGCGTGTTACAGGAGGCGGGGCCGGGCCTCCTTATGCCGGTGTTGTGCAGCAGGAAGTGTGCTGCACTGATGTTGTCTGTGGACGCCGTGGAGGAGCACTTGCCACCGCTGGTGGTAGAGACACCGGAGCAACAGAAAAGAAGCAAGGGCAACAGCGGTCACTCCAGAGGGAGCAGAACCACTGACAGCTGCAGTGGACCATCAAGGACCCCTACGTCACATGTTGGATCACCGCCTCCGGGGCCGGTATCCTGCTAGGACAGCTACATTGGTGAGTGCTGATATGGTCACCTAAATAGCTGAATCCCCCTTCTTTTGTGCTGTGTTCCCAGGTTAAGAGGTTAGTAGTGATGAGGGAACGTGCTCACCACTACTCGGTACTCACCCAAGTATCACTATGCTCGGTGTACTCGGCGAGCACAGAGTATTTCCAGGATTATTCGGCTGGAGCTCGGGTCTCATCCCTGCAATTCTGCAGCACCCCAGGTGACCAGCTGCTTCAGTGATGTTGCTTTTCCTTCGGGGAAGGTAATGTCATGCTCAGAAGCAATGGAGTTCTCTTCACCAGGTAAGGCTCACACATGCAACACATTCTGAATCCAGGCCAGGAGGGGGAGTTCAGCACCCGGATTCAGGGGAGCTTCCCTAGGCTTTATGTATCCTGACCTGGAGAAGGAGCTAGTTAGTTGGTCCTGGAAGACCAAGCAAGTTAGTTGTTCAGAGACACTGAAGTAGAAGGAAGTCTGGAACTGAGTGCAGACAGACAGGCCTTGCAGCCACGAGGGAGCTGCAGCCTCCGGAAGGAGGAAGACCTGAAGGGTTGGATGTGGAGTAGCCAGAAGGAGCACAGGAGAGGAACAGAGCTCGAAGGGGAACTGGGCAGGGCACCCTCAGAGCTGAACCGGTACCGGGAGCCCGAGGCTTTTGTCGGACTCTAAGACACAGAGCAGAACCGGAGGGCACGACACTACATGTTAACTGCCCGCACCACGCCTGAGACGCAGCAGCACTTGAGGAGCCCGGGGCATGTTAGAGTCCCTGTAAAAAGACTCAAGCTGCCTGTCATGCAGGTACCTGTCTCAGGAAGGGAATAGAGGACTCTGCAGGAAGGTTCAGGCAGCAGGGACCTCACCTTTAATGGCGCTAGTTGGAAAGGCTCACAGACCTCTACTGGAAAAGGGAACCCTCTATTGCCTCTGAGCTGGCTGGACCACCATCACCCATGCCTGGTACCCTGAACTGTGGCCAGCAACCTACAGTAAACCAGGTAAAGACTTACAACTGTCTCCTCTATTTATTCATCGGCACAAACTATCCACGCCCTACACCATAGGACCCCTGGGGACCCCGCTTCACCTGTGGGAAGTGTAACACCCGTGCTGCCGCAACATCTCCCAGGGGACTCATTCAATGCAGCGTCAGTCCCACTACTGACCGAACACCACAGGTGGCGTCACAACAAACTTTGAACATTTTCCCCTTTAACGTTGAGGCCCAGGGCCACGGACCGGGTCGCAGCCACCGTGACATTCCCTTGTGACTGGACCTGGTACTGAGTACCTCACTGCCCTGCGGGCGACTTAGAGACAAGGAAAAGCTGTAGAGGGGGACGATGACACCCAGGGAGAACAAAGGAAAGGCTGAAGAGGAAGGCACCCAGGAGAGACAAAATAGCTTCCAAGGAGGATGACGACACCCAGGAGGAATAAAGGTAAGGGTGAAGAAGATAATATACTGGACAGACATTTGAAAGGTTTCAGAGTAGGATAATGAAACACAGGGGGAACAAGGGGAGAGGTGAAGAGGATAACACCCAGGAGAGACAATGAGAAGCCTGTGGAGGAAGCAACACCCAAGAGGAACAAGGGGAAGGCCCAAGAGAGACACCCAAGAGAGACAATGAGAAGCCTGTGGAGGGGGCGTGGGCTAACTGCACAGGAGGAAAGACATGTCTGAGGAGAGCGCTAACAAATACGAGACAAATCAAAGCAAAATTGCTCTTCTTCAAGAAAGCAGACCTCTAAAACAAGTCACAACGTAACTAACACCACCCAGAAGAGAGGACAGGACCGAAAAGAACCCTCTGCTTTCCTGAGCTGAGCAGCTGAAGAGGCCGTGAGAACTTAGAGGAAGACAGGCGCCATCTTCCTGCCATGAACAGACGCTGCTTGCAGCATCAAAGCCAGCGATCTATACCGTGAAGGTACCTCTGAACATAATCTCCGGCTTTCCCTCACCCCCTCCTCCTACTTACCCTGGTAGGTGCCTTCTAGTCATGCGAGTTCTTACCGACAGTCGTCCTGCTGCATAGAGCGTGGCAAGAACCCCTCTGGCCGCCCCCAACGCTCCCTCATTCTCCTGCATTGCGGAGCTACACCAACAGGGGAGCGACACACGGCGCCCGTCAAGGCGCAGTAGAGCATGGTGTTTTCCTTGTTCTCCCTGCAGGCTAGAGCTGGGACACTGGGAGGACGGATCTGGGGCTGTGGCGGTGAACCGGAGATTTTCCCGCCCTGGGCCGGCGCCAAATTGGATAATATAATATAATGATCTTTATTTTTATATAGCGCTAACATATTCCGCAGCGCTTTACAGGGTGCACACTTTATTGTCTTCGTTGGGGCTCACAATCTAAATTCCCTATTAGTATGTCTATGGAATGTGGGAGGAAACTGGAGAACCTGGAGGAAACCCACGCAAACACGGGGAGAACATACAAACTCTTTGCAGATGTTGTCCTTGGTGGGGTTTGAACCCAGGACTCCAGCACTGCAAGGCTGCTGTGCTATCTACTGAGCCACCATGCTGTCCTGGATAAGCACCATAATATCCACCGCACTACAGCACAACCTGTCAGAGGCTGTTACTATCTAAGCCTCTAAGTTGGAAGAAAACCACATCTCCCCCCATCTTGCTAAGTAAAAGGGATAAAGGAGACACCTCGGGACAATTTTAATAACAATCTATGACTGTACTTACTGGATCAGATTAGCACTATCCTGACGCCTAGTGCCCACCCTAAGAATCTACTTCTCCCAGATATTACAAGGAGCACACGCAGCCTCCATTGAAATCCCTGTGCTCTACTTTCCTCTTAGGATTTCTTATAAAGCTAAAAATTTAATCTTTTTTTTTTTCTTTTTCTCTTTATCTTTATAATTTACTAGTTGGAGATCCCGGCGTTGCCTGGGCATAGTAAATATCTGTGGTTAGTTATAGCACCTCACTTCTCTTATTTTCCCATCACGCCTCTCATTTTCCCCCTCACTTCTCTCATTTTCTCCCTTACACCTCTCAATTTCCCCCTCACTCCTCTCATTCCCCCCTAACACTTGTCATTTCAACGTCACATCTGTCATTTTCCGATCACTCCACTATTTTCCCTCACTCCTCTCATTTTGCACTCACACCTTTTCATTTTCACCTCACACCTCTCATTTTCCCCTCAGTATATACGTTTGTCATCTCCCTTATTACTATTATTTATTTATAAAGCACCATTGATTCCATGGTGCTGTACATGAGAAGGGGTTACATACAAGTTACAGATATCACTTACAGTAAACAAACTTACAATGACAGACTGATACAGAGGGGCGAGGACCCTGCCCTTGCGGGCTTACATTCTGCAGGATTATGGGGAAGGAGACAGTAGGTTGGGGTTTGCAGGAGCTCCGGTGGTGTTGAGGTGGCCGTGTGGTCATTACAGGCTGTAAGCTTCTTTGAAGAGGGGGCTTTTCAGGTTTCATTTGAAGAATCCGAATGTGGTTGATAGTCGGATGAATTCCAGAGGATGGGGGATATTCGGGAGAAGTCTTGGAGGCGATTGGATGAGGAGCGAATAAGTGTGGAGGAGAGAAGGAGGTCTTGGGAGGACCGGAGATTACGTGAGGGAAGATATATGGAGATTAGTTCAGAGATATATGGAGGAGACAGGTTATGGATGGCTTTGTAGGTCAGTATTAGTAATTTGAACTGGATACGCTGAGGGAATGGGAGCCAGTGAAGAGATTTGCAGAGGGGGGAAGCGGAGGAGTAGCGAGGAGAGAGATGGATTAGTCGGGCAGCAGCGTTAAGGATGGACTGGAGAGGTGCAAGGGTGTTAGCAGGGAGGCCGCAGAAAAGGATGTTGCAGTAGTCAAGGCGGGAGATGATGAGGGCATGCACAAGCATTTTAGTAGATTGAAGGTTGAGGAAAGGACGGATTCTGGAGATGTTTTTGAGCTGGAGGCGACAGGAGGTGGAAAGAGCTTGGATGTGCGGTTTGAAGGACAGGGCAGAGTTGAAGGTTACTCCGAGGCAGCGGACTTCTGGTACGGGGAAAAGCATGATGTCCTTGATTGCGATAGATAGGTCAGGTAAGGAAGATCTGTGGGATGGAGGAAAGATGATGAGTTCAGATTTGTTCACATTGAGTTTGAGGAAGCGAGAGGAGAAGAAGGAGGATATAGCTGATAAGCACTCTGGGATTCCGGACAGCAGAGCGGTGACGTCTGGGCCAGAGAGGTAGATCTGAGTGTCATCAGCATAGAGGTGGTACTGGAATCCATGGGACTTTATGAGTTGTCCCAAGCCAAGTGTATAGATTGAGAAGAGTAGGGGTCCTAGAACAGAGCCTTGGGGGACTCCAACAGAGAGAGGGTGGGATGAGGAGGTAGTGTGGGAGTGGGAGACACTGAATGTGCGGTTGGAAAGGTACGAGGTGATCCAGGATAGGGCGAGGTCTTTGATGCCAAAGGAGGAGAGGATCTGTAGTCGGAGGCAGTGGTCAACTGTGTCAAAAGCAGAGGACAGGTCTAGAAGGAGGAGTACAGAGTAATGTCCAGTAGCTTTGGCGGTAAGTAGGTCGTTAGTGATTTTGGTCAGGGCAGTCTCAGTTGAGTGATGGGGGCGGAAACCAGATTGTAGATTGTCGAACAACAAGTTAGATGAGAGGTGGGAGGAAAGTTCAGCATGGACGTGCTGCTCCAGGAGTTTGGAAGCGAATGGGAGCAGCGATATTGGGCGATAGCTGAACATAGCAGTTGGATCGAGGGTTGGCTTTTTAAGGATAGGCGTGATTGTGGCATGTTTGAACGCAGAGGGGAAGGTGCCAGAAGTTAGTGATAGGTTGAACAGGTGGGTTAGGGATGGGATAAGTGTGGTGGTGAGGTTGGGGAGGAGGTGGGATGGGGTCAAGCGCACAGGTGGTGAGGTGCGATTTGGAGAGGAGACAGTTAAGCCCCCGTTCAGTGATGTTGGATAGGGATGTTATGGGGTTTGGGCATTGGTCTGGTATACAAAGGGGTTGTGGTGGTTGAACAATGAAGACTTGCCTTGTCTGGTCGATCTTATTTTTAAAGTGTGTGGCAAAGTCCTCAGCAGAGATGAGGGAGGTTGGAGGGGGCAGTTAAAGGTTTTGAATAACTGTTTGGGGTTGTAGGATAGGGAAGATATGAGGGTTGTGAAGTAGGCCTGTTTAGCAGAGGTGAGAGCAGATTTAAAAGTGAGTGTTGGATGTTTGAATGCAGTGAAATCGTCTTGCGAATGTGTTTTCTTCCAACGCCGCTCCGCAACCCTGGACACTTGCCGGAGCTTTTTAGTGGTGTTATTGTGCCAAGGTTGTCTATTGATACGTCACACTCTGCCATGGACGAGAGGGGCAACCGTGTCAATAGCTGATGCGAGAGTGGCATTGTAGAAAGCAGTGGCAGTGTCTGTGTCGTGGAGTGAGGATATGGATGCCAGTGGTAGGATGGAGTCAGAGAGTGTGTGGGCGTCTAGGTGTGCAAGGTTTCTGCGTGGGTACGCATGTTGCTGGACATGGATGACCGGTGAGGAGGACAGGGATGAGAAGGTGAGCAGATGGTGGTCGGAGGGAGAGGGGAGGTGGTGAAGTTAGATAGAGAGCAGAGACGGGTGAATACCAGGTCTAGTTATGCCCATGTGTGTGGGTGGCTGCGGAGGACCATTGAGTAAGTCCAAAGGATGAGGTAAGGGACAGAAGTTTGGAGGCTGTTGACTGAAGGTTATCAATGGGAATGTTGAAGTCACCCATGATGATGGTGGGAATGTCAGCAGAGAGAAAGTGAAGAAGCCAGGTGGAGAATTGGTCAATAAAGGCAGTGGCTGGGCCTGGAGGTCGGTATATGACTGCCACTTGGAGGTTGGAGGGAGAGTAGATGCGGACAGATTGGACTTCAAAAGAGGGGAGAATAAGGGAGGGAAGAGGCGGGAATGGGTTAAAGGTGCAGTTTGAAGAAAGGAGAAGACCCACTCCTCCACCATGTTTGTTGCCGGGTCGAGGAGTGTGGGTGAAGTGGAGGCCTCCGTAACACAGAGCAGCAGGGGAGGCGGTGTCAGCCATGTTTCTGTGAGGCCAAGGAAGGCAAGATTGCGGGAGAGAAAAAGGTCGTGAATCACATGAAGCTTATTGCAGATTGAGCGGGCATTCCAGAGTGCTCCAGAGAGAGGGAGCAGGGGGGTGGGCGTCAGGGGCACGGGTTTTATGTTGGAAAGATCGCGGTAGTTCATGTTGGATAGGGAGCGATAGGAGGGAGTAGTAATGGGAGGTATGGGATGTGGGGGTCCAGGGATGGGGGATATGTCTCCAGCAGTGAGGAGAAGCAGAGAGAGAGAGAGCAGGTGGGAGAAAGAAGAGTGGCCGACTTGTTTTATGTTCTCTTAGGAGAGATTTAAGGTTGAGTATAGTATGGTTTGAGGTTATATATAGTATACACCTGTATGTCATCTCCTGTATATAGTATATACCTGTATGTCATCTCCTCCTGTATATTGTATATACCTATGTGTCATCTCCTCCTGTATATAGTATATACCTGTATGTCATCTCCTCCTGTATATTGTATATACCTATGTGTCATCTCCTCCTGTATATAGTATATACCTGTATGTCATCTCTTCTGTATATAATATATACCTGTATGTCATCTCCTCCTATATATAGTATATACCTGTATGTCATCTCCTGTATATAGTATATACCTGTATGTCATCTCCCCTGTATATAGTATATACCTGCTGTATGTCATCTCCTCCTCTATATACCGGTCATCTCCTCTTTTATATAGTATATACCTGTATGTCATCTCCTCCTGTATATAGTATGTACCCGTGTGTCATCTCCCCTGTATATAGTATATACCAGTGTGTCATCTCCCCTGTATATAGTATATATGAGTGTGTCATCTCCTCCTGTATATAGTATATACCTGTGTCATCTCCTCCTGTATATAGTATATACCTGTGTGTCATCTCCTCCTGTTTATAGTGTATACCTGTGTGTCATCTCCTCCTGTATACAGTATATACCTGTGTGTCATCTCCTCCTGTATATAGTATATACGTGTGTCATTTCCTCCTGTATATAGTATATACCTGTGTGTCATCTCACCTGTATATAGTATATACCTGTGTCATCTGCTCCTGTATATAGTATATACCTGTGTCATCTCCTCCTGTATATAGTATATACCTGTGTGTCATCTCCTCCTGTATTAGACCTCGTTCACACGTTATTTGCTCAGTATTTTTACCTCAGTATTTGTAAGCTAAATTGGCAGCCTGATAAATCCCCAGCCAACAGGACGCTCTCCCCCCTGGCAGTATATATCAGCTCACACACAGTAGACAGCTCATGTGACGGACAGCTGCCGGATTTCCTATATGGTACATTTGTTGCTCTTGTAGTTTGTCTGCTTATTAATCAGATTTTTATTTTTAACCCCTTCATGACCCAGCCTATTTTGGCCTTAATGACCTTGCCGTTTTTTGCAATTCTGACCAGTGTCCCTTTATGAGGTAATAACTCGGGAACGCTTCAACGGATCCTTGCGGTTCTGAGATTGTTTTTTCGTGACATATTGGGCTTCATGTTAGTGGTAAATTTAGGTCGATAATTTCTGAGTTTATTTGTGAAAAAAACGGAAATTTGGTGAAAATTTTGAAAATTTCGCAATTTTCACATTTTGAATTTTTATTCTGTTAAACCAGAGAGTTATGTGACACAAAATAGTTAATAAATAACGTTTCCCACATGTCTACTTTACATCAGCACAATTTTGGAAACAAATTTTTTTTTTGCTAGGAAGTTATAAGGGTTAAAATTTGACCAGTGATTTCTCATTTTTACAACAAAATTTACAAAACCATTTTTTTTAGGGACCACCTCACATTTGAAGTCATTTTGAGGGTTCTATATGGCTTAAAATACCCAAAAGTGACACCATTCTAAAAACTGCACCCCTCAAGGTGCTCAAAACCACATTCAAGAAGTTTATTAACCCTTCAGGTGTTTCACAGCAGCAGAAGCAACATGAAAGTAAAAAATGAACATTTTACTTTTTAGTCACAAAAATGATCTTTTAGCAACAATTTTTTTATTTTCCCAAGGGTAAAAGGAGAAACTGGACCACGGACGTTGTTGTCCAATTTGTCCTGAGTACGCTGATACTTCATATGTGGGGGGGAACCACTGTTTGGGCGCACGGCAGGGCTTGGAAGGGAAGGAGAGCCATTTGACTTTTTGAATGAAAAATTGGCTCCAATCTTTAGCGGACACCCTGTCGCGTTTGGAGAGCCCCCGTGTGCCTAAACATTGGAGCTTCCCCACAAGTGACCCCATTTTGGAAACTAGACCCCCCAAGGAACTTATCTAGAAGCATAGTGAGCACTTTAAACCCCCAGGTGCTTCACAAATTGATCCGTAAAAATGAAAAACTACTTTTTTTTCACAAAAAAATTATTTTAGCCTCAATTTTTTCATTTTCACATGGGCAACAGGATAAAATGGATCCTAAAATTTGTTGGGCAATTTCTCCTGAGTACACCGATACCTCACATGTGGGGTAAACCACTGTTTGGGCACATGGTAAGGCTCGGAAGGGAAGGAGCGCCATTTGACTTTTTGAATGAAAAATTATCTCCATTGTTAGCGGACACCATGTCGCGTTTGGAAAGCCCGTGTGCCTAAACATTGGAGCTCCTCCACAAGTGACCCCATTTTGGAAACTAGACCCCCCAAGGAACTTATCTAGAGGCATAGTGAGCACTTTAAACCCTCAGGTGCTTCACAAATTGATCCGCAAAAATGAAAAAGTACTTTTTTTTTCACACAAAATTTCTTTTAGCCTCAATTCTTTCATTTTTACATGGGCAACAGGATAAAAATGGATCCTAAAATTTGTTGGGCAATTTCTCCTGAGTACGACGATGCCTCATATGTGGGGGGTAAACCACTGTTTGGGTGCACGGCAAGGCTCGGAAGGGAAGGAGCGCCATTTGACTTTTTGAATGGAAAATTAGCTCCAATCGTTAGCGGACACCATGTCGCGTTTGGAGAGCCCCTGTGTGCCTAAACATTGGAGCTCCCCCACAAATGACTCCATTTTGGAAACTAGACCTCCCAAGGAACTAATCTAGATGTGTGGTGAGCACTTTGAACCCCCAAGTGCTTCACAGAAGTTTATACCGCAGAGCCGTGAAAATAAAAAATAATTTTTCTTTCCTCAAAAATGATTTTTAGCCCAGAATTTTTTGTTTTCCCAAGGGTAACAGGAGAAATTGGACCCCAAATGTTGTTGTCCAGTTTGTCCTGAGTACGATGATACCCCATATGTGGGGGTAAACCACTGTTTGGGCGCACGGCAGGGCTCGGAAGGGAAGGAACGCCATTTGGCTTTTTGAATGGAAGATTAGCTCCAATGATTAGCGGACACCATGTCGCGTTTGGAGAGCCCCTGTGTGCCTAAACATTGGAGCTCCCCCACAAGTGACCCCATTTTGGAAACTAGACCTCCCAAGGAACTAATCTAGATGTGTGGTGAGCACTTTGAACCCCCAAGTGCTTCACAGAAGTTTATAACGCAGAGCCATGAAAATAAAAAATAATTTTTCTTTTCTCAAAAATGATTTTTTAGCCCACAATTTTTTATTTTCCCAAGGGTAGCAGGAGAAATTGGACCCCAATAGTTGTTGCCCAGTTTGTCCTGAGTACACTGATACCCCATATGTGGGGGTAAACCACTGTTTGGGCACAAGTCGGGGCTCGGAAGGGAGGTAGTGACGTTTTGAAATGCAGGCTTTGATGGAGTGGTCTGCGTGCGTCACATTCCATTTCCAGAGCCCCTGATGTGCCTAAACAGTAGAAACCCCCACAAGTGACCCCATTTTGGAAACTAGACCCCCCAAGGAACTTATCTAGATGTATAGTGAGCACTTTGAACCCCCAAGTGCTTCACAGAAGTTTATAACGCAGAGCCGTGAAAATAAAAAATCATTTTTCATTCCTCTAAAATTATGTTTTAGCAAGCAATGTTTTATTTTCGCAAGGGTAACAGGAGAAATTGGACCCCGATAATTGTTGCCCAGTTTGTCCTGAGTATGCTGGTACCCCATATGTGGGGGTAAACCACTGTTTGGGCACACGTCGGGGCTCGGAAGGGAGGGAGCACCATTTGACTTTTTGAACGCAAGATTGGCTGGAATCAATGGTGGCGCCACGTTGCGTTTGGAGACCCCTGATGTGCCTAAACAGTGGAAACCCCTCAATTCTAACTCCAACACTAACCCCAACACACCCATAACCCTAATCCCAACCCTAACCCCAACACACCCCTAACCCTAATCCCAACTCTAGCCATAACCCTAATCACAACCCAACCCCAACACACCCCTAACCACAACCCTAATCCCAACCCTAACCCTAATCCCAACCCCAACCACAACTTTAACCCCAACACACCCCTAACCCTAACCTTAACCACAAGCCTATTCTTAATCCTATTTCCAACCCTAGCCCTAATTCCAACCCTAACTCTAATTCCAACCCTAACCCTAAGGCTATGTGCCCACGTTGCGGATTCGTGTGAGATTTTTCCGCACCATTTTTGAAAAATCCGCAGGTAAAAGGCACAGCGTTTTTCCTGCGGATTTACCGCGGATTTCCAGTGTTTTTTATGCGGATTTCACCTGCGGATTCCTATTGAGGAACAGCTGTAAAACACTGCGAAATCCGCACAAAGAATTGACATACTGCGGAAAATACAGCGCAGCATTTCCGCGCGGTATTTTCCGCACCATGGGCACAGCGGATTTGGTTTTCCATAGGTTTACATGGTACTGTAAACCTGATGGAACACTGCTATGAATCCGCAGCGGCCAATCCGCTGCGGATCCGCAGCCAAATCCGCACAGTGTGCACATAGCCTAATTCTAACGCTAAACTTAGTTCTAACCCTAACCCTACCCCTAACCCTACCCCTACCCCTACCCCTAACCCTACCCCTAACCCTAACCCTACCCCTAGTTCTAACTCTATCCCTAGTTCTAACCCTAGTGGAAAAAAAAAATATTTTCTTTATTTTATTATTGTCCCTACCTATGGGGGTGATAAAGGGGGGGGGTCATTTACTATTTTTTTATTTTGATCACTGTGATAAGTTTACCACAGTGATCAAAATGTACATGGAACGCATCTGCCGGCCGGCAGATTCGGCGGGCGCACTGAGCATGCACCCGCCATTTTGGAAGATGGCGGCGCCCAGGGAGAAGACGGACCGACTTCGGGAGGCTCGGTAAGTATGAGGGGGTGGTGGGGGGGTGGATCGGAGCACAGGAGAGTGGATCGGAACACAGGGGGGGGATCGGAGGACGGGGGGAGCGGACAGGAGCACGGGGGAGCGGACAGGGGGACGGAGGGGAGTACCGGACAGAACGGAGGACTGGGGAGATCGGGGGCGGTGGGGGGGACAGAACATGATTTCCAGCCATGGCAGATGCTATTGCAGCATCGGCCATGGCTGGATTGCAATATTTCACCATTTTCATAGGTGAAATATTGCAAATTGCTCTGATTGGCTGTTGCACTTTCAACAGCCAATCAGAGCGATCGTAGCCACGTGGGGGCAAAGCCACCCCCCTGGGCTGAAGTACAACTCCCCCTCTCCCTGCAGATCGGGTGAAATAGGAGTTAACCCTTTCACCCGATCTGCAGGGACGCGATCATTCTGTGACACAGCATATGCGTCACAGGTCGGATTGGCACCGACTTTCATGACGCATACGCTGTGTCACAGGTCGGGAAGGGGTTAAAGGATATTACCAGACTTGTGTGTGTTTTAGGGCGAGTTTCATGTGTCAAGTTGTGTGTGTTGAGTTGCGTGTGGCGACATGCATGTAGCGACTTTTGTGAGATGAGTTTTGTGTGGCGACATGCGTGTAGCAACTTTTTGTGTGTCGAGTTGCATGTGACAGGTTAGTGTAGCAAGTTGTGTGCAGAAAGTTTTGCGCATGGCAAGTTTTGCGCGTGGCGAGTTTTATGTGTGGTGCATTTTGAGTATGTGCAAGTTTTGTGTGAGGCAACTTTTGTGCATGTGGCAATTTTTCAGCGTGTGCAAGTTTTGTGTGTGGCGAGTTTTCCATGAGGTGAGTTTTGCACATGTGGCGAGTTTTGCGTGAGCCTAGTTTTGAGCGGTGACTTGTGTTTGGACTTTTATGTGGCGAGGTTGGTGTATGTGTGGTGAAATGTGTGCTGAGGGTGATTATATGTGTTCAAGCACGTGGTAGTGTGTAGCGCATTTTGTGTGTGTGTTCATATCCCCGTGTGTGGTGAGTATCCCATGTCAGGGCCCCACCTTAGCAACTGTACAGTATATACTCTTTGGCGCCATCGCTGTCATTGTTTAAGTCCCCCTTGTTCACATCTGGCAGCTGTCAATTTGCCTCCAACACTTTTCCTTTCACTTTTTCCCCATTATGTAGATAGGGGCAAAATTGTTTGGTGAATTGGAACGCGCGGGGTTAAAATTTCACCTCACAACATAGCCTATGACGCTCTCGGGGTCCAGACGTGTGACTTTGCAAAATTTTGTGGCTGTAGCTGCGACGGTGCAGATGCCAATCCCGGACATACACACACACACACACACACACACATACACATACACATTCAGCTTTATATATTAGATAACAAAAATCTAGTCAAAATAGCATACTAGAGAGCTAACCTGCTAGTCAGGGAAGGTACAAGAAGAAGGACAATGTATGAGGCAGTGACGCACACTGAGCGGACTACAACCGGAGGTGACTGCAGAACACACTACAGTGTGAACTGCACTCACACACAGAGACCTCGCAGACAGCCGTGAACAGCGCTGCAAGGCAAAAGAAAGCAGGCATCATATACACTATAACATCACAATTGCAGCTGATAATCAGACTAATGTACACACAACGTTGGCTTAGTAGGGCCAGTTATACACACGGTCAGTATGGGGCACGCAGTGGGGGGCCTGCTGCACGCCTATATATGGAGCAAGTTAGGTGGGGGCGGTAACCCCGATGAAGGAGTGCGTTACACTCCGAAACGCGTTGGTTAGTTTTTTGTCCCAGTCAGGCTCCGTAGGCCTGTGACGTCACACGCTACTTGGCAGCGTCGGCCATTTTCCTCAGTGCAACCAGGGGCGCCTCCGGCCGGGACATTCCCTAGCTCTGCACTGTTCATCGGCATCTTGTCCCTGGTTGGACAAGTGCTAGCTAGTGGGCACCCACCTGTTTACTTTACTAGAGACACAACAGACATCCTCAATTGCCTTAATGGCATACAACTCGAGGAGGATATGTACTTAGTGACGTGTGACGTCGAGTCACTTTACACATCTATATGGCATGACCATGGGATCACGGCGTCCAGATTTTTTCTGAGTATGGCTCATATTGATGAGCGTTTATGTGGCCTTATTCTGGATTTGCTATACTTTTCCCTCACGCACAATTTTTTCCTTTTTAAGGACCGCTACTTCCTACAGCTCCAGGGAACGGCGATGGGGGCGACCTGTGCGCCCTCATACGCCAACCTTTTCCTGGGGCTGTGGGAACGTGAGGTTGTCCACAATACTGAGGGTATTGACGCCGTGGTCTCATGGTCTCGCTATATAGATGATGTATTATTTATCTGGCAAGGCTCTGAGGCTTCTCTCATTTCCTTCCTGAATAGGTTGAATTGTAACCAATTGAATATCAATCTGATGTGGAAATACAGTAGAGATAAAGTGGAATTTCTTGATGTGACTCTGGTGACGGATGGTGAAGGGTTTATCTCCACAGACGTATTCCGTAAGTCCACTGCCACTAACGCCTTATTACACGCTACATCATCATACCATCCTCAGACATTCAGATCAGTACCCACTAGCCAATTCCTACGCATTAAACGCATCTGTTCTGACGATCACATCTTTGAGCAACAGGCCAAGACTCTTAAGAGCAATCTGCAACAACGAGGATATAATCATAAATTGATACGTGCAGGCTACAGAAGGGCCAAATTTGCGTCACGTGACACTCTCTTGGCTCAAACTGGACATAGGCCCTCGAATAAACATCAGGACAACTTACCTGTCTGTTTCATTACCTCCTTCAATTCTGAATGGAGGGAAATATCGGGTGTCCTGAGGAAATATTGGCCAGTGCTCTTGGCAGATGAGGATGTGGCCTCACATATTTCGGATTATCCGTCTGTGACGTGGCGTAGATCAAAGAATTTAAAAGACATGTTAACCAACAGTCATTATGTGGCACCCCAAAAAACATTCTTTTCCGAAAGGATTGGACAAAGATGGGGTTCATTCAAATGTGGTGACTGCTCTGCATGTCAATTTATGGAGAGAATCTCCACATTTGAGAATAGTAGTGGCGATAAGTCGTTTTCTGTTACCCACTTTGTCAACTGTAGGACAAATAATGTAATTTACTATGCCACATGTGCATGTAATTTAATATACACTCACCGGCCACTTTATTAGGTACACCATGCTAGTAACGGGTTGGACCCCCTTTTGCCTTCAGAACTGCCTCAATTCTTCGTGGCATAGATTCAACAAGGTGCTGGAAGCATTCCTCAGAGATTTTGGTCCATATTGACATGATGGCATCACACAGTTGCCGCAGATTTGTCGGCTGCACATCCCAAAGATGCTCCATACAAGGCAGGATGGATCCATGCTTTCATGTTGTTTACGCCAAATTCTGACCCTACCATCCGAATGTTGCAGCAGAAATCGAGACTCATCAGACCAAGCAACGTTTTTCCAATCTTCTACTGTCCAATTTCGATGAGCTTGTACAAATTGTAGCCTCAGTTTCCTGTTCTTAGCTGAAAGGAGTGGTACCCGGTGTGGTCTTCTGCTGCTGTAGCCCATCTGCCTCAAAGTTCGATGCACTGTGCGTTCAGAGATGCTCTTAGGCCTACCTTGGTTGTAACGGGTGGCGATTTGAGTCACTGTTGCCTTTCTATCAGCTCGAACCAGTCTGCCCATTCTCCTCTGACCTCTGGCATCAACAAGGCATTTCCGCCCACAGAACTGCCGCTCACTGGATTTTTTTTCTTTTTCGGACCATTCTCTGTAAACCCTAGAGATGGTTGTGCGTGAAAATCCCAGTAGATCAGCAGTTTCTGAAATACTCAGACCAGCCCTTCTGGCACCAACAACCATGCCACGTTCAAAGGCACTCAAATCACCTTTCTTCCCCATACTGATGCTCGGTTTGAACTGCAGGAGATTGTCTTGACCATGTCTACATGCCTAAATGCACTGAGTTGCCGCCATGTGATTGGCTGATTAGAAATTAAGTGTTAACAAGAAGTTGGACAGGTGTACCTAATAAAGTGGCCAGTGAGTGTATATTGGTATGAGCACACGTGAATTGCGCGTACGTGTCTTAGAGCATGTACGAGATATCAAGAATGGGGCTGTGGCAGAGGATGTGGAGATCTTGAAAACTATACCTAAGCACTTTAGAAAATATCATAATAGTAACCCAAAATACTTCAAAGTAAGAGGGATTGATCGGGTACAATTAGGCATTAGGGGGGGTAACTATAAGAAGGAACTACTGAAAAAAAGAGACCAGATGGACGGTCGTGTTGGACACTGTGGCCCCAAAAGGGCTAAATGAATATATTAGCTTCAAATCCTTCCTAGGCTAGCGCGAATTTTACATTGTTTTATCGGAGTTGTTGTTTATTTGTTTTTATTGTTAGGCCTATGTCCCATTCCCCTGCTCCCGCCCCCCTTTCATTTGTATGCCCCTGGTGACTTCGATGCACCGTTGTCTGTAGTGGTCAAATATATATGTGATTTGTGATTAATGAATACTTTTTTTCTAGTGTTCGCTACAGTTTTTCTTTGACATCTTTCGGTGTTATCGGTCAAGTTCCATCTGATCAAGGATTACCCTACAAATGCTGTTTGCACGAAGGCCACTTTTGGATGATCGAGGCAGTTTCAAGGAGGACTGATGAAGCACGCTATGATTATGGCATGATATGCTGAGCCCCTGTAAGGGGGCTGTATGATTTATGATCGAATTATGTTATATATGTAATATTAAGTGCAATATCGTTCATGCCTCTAGGATATTTTTGCAGTTCAGCAGTAATAGTAGTTTAGTAATATTCCTTCTTGGTGGGTACTGTTCACACATTAGTTTTTGTTTACTATCCCCTTATATATCTATATGACTCTGTCCAGATATGGGTTCTATTTTGTGTGGGTAGGTTATAGATTACTCATGGGTTAACTTCTTGCATTGGGGGGTTATCTTATTTCTGGTGGTGCTACGTTTGATTTACTATTTTGTATAGGTTTTCACACTATTTTCTATTGGTACCTGTGAACGCACGTCGCGCATGCGCTGCTGTGCCTCCGTGGGGAAGCGCTCTTTTGTTAGTGACGTCGCCTAGGTTACGTGCCCGGTCAGGTGACCGGCACACGTGACCAGGTGACGCGCACGCTGAGCGTGGTCCCCTAGGTGACGCTGCAACATGGCGCCGGTGCGCCGCTGTACAGGTGCCGGACATTCACTCATTAGGTCCACGATATAAGGGCTTTAACAACAACAGCACTTTACCTCCTGACGAAGCTGCTGTCGCAGTGAAACGCGCGTCGAGGTGCGCTCAGTCTGTACGACCCCTCTCTCCCTGGTTTCAACATGACCACAGGTAACTACCGCTCCTAGCTGGGACTTACTATTTAGCTGTTGACTATTGTGTCTATTATGGGATGCTAGAGTGTAGTAGTAGTTACACACATACCGTGGTTCTATGATATATTTGGCAGTACTAGGGAGTTGTCAATATGTTATGACCACTTGGATGTTATGGTTATTTGCCATCTGACTTGTGATATATAGTAGGGGTCCTACTAGTCTGTAGCTTCTGTTTTGACCCTGTATTCGTTTATTATAACGTCTCACCAGTATGTTTTTCAATTGATATGTATTTTTAGATGTTTTGTAATAAAAGTTGTGATTTTAAATATTTATCCTGTGATCCAGAGTCTTCATAGTTCTCTATTGGTGGGCACCCACCTGTTTGCCACCATCTACAGGACTACTTCTACCATCAGCCCTGCCACCTATGCCGGCGGAGTGCCGCATTCAACTTTTGGATGCACCTACCACGAGCCACCTTCTAGGAACTCAGAACAGCCCGTTCCTAACACCCTGGTACGGTAAGCTATTCAGTTTATGTATGCCCTAGCACTGAGTGTGGCACATTTGTACTGTAGTTGGGAGCATTAGCAGTTGGCATCTCATTATTTACTGCATACCAGCCCATTACATCTGCCCCAACGTGCAGCCTCTGTCTGTGCTAGGGGTGAACTAGGGATTAGCCTATCTATCACTCAGCAGTAAGCACCTTTAGACCCTTGTAGCGCGGGACTTTATCTTTGATCAGTTTGTTTGTCTCTCGGCAGAGTGGGCACAGTTCTGCCTAAGTATCTGCAGCACTCGGGCCTTTTTCGTAGTAGCGCCAGTGTGTTCCAGTATTGTTTTTATCTGTTATTTTTTGTGCCTACACACATAGGCGGCTTCTTCAATGGCGCTTGGCGCATTATGGAAGGATAGGGATTTAAGATACACATACATTAAACAACGGTTGCCCCTAGATTTAGCCCCACCAGAGACCTACTTAAATCACTGGAGAGGCTCTTGAATATAGAGATGCGTGATATGTGGGAGGTAGCCTCTCTGGAAAAATATGTACAAGCCAATATAGTACCAAAGGGCTTATTGATCCATAAAGACCTGACAGGGGATTTTGGCGATCAATCAACTCGGAAAGAATGGGATCTTATGTTCCATGGCTTTTCCATGCAAGCACTGCAATTTATTATTAATAAACGCATCCTCAATCTAAATAATACCAGCCGTCAGATAATTAAGATTTTTGATGAGCTTAAAGTATGCCAACTTACACAAGAGGATCAGGATCTTGCGGACAGTATCCTTCAGAGATTAAAGGCACTGGAAAAAGATATAATAGAGAAGAAATTAAGGAAATTCCGTAGAGATAATCTGTCCAACCTAATAACAGTAATGGATAATCCAGCACCAACTAATGGGGAGCAGTTTATCACCTTGGACGACTATAATTCAACACCTAGCACTAATGAGAAGTCTTTGGAGTTTCCTGTCTATGCCAATTCCAATTCCACCCAGTATACTCCGGTTTCAACATGCAGAAGGGACACCCTGATAACAGAATATTCACCGTGCCAGGTAACCAATACCCAAATGGAAACATCAGAAGGTATACACATTGGGGTATACGACTCACCCCATATATATATAGTAAGAGCACTAACCCAACTAACAATTCCACCTACTGTAATAACAGGTACTTCCCCCTAACATCAGAGATGGGGGGCACAGAGGAACGAGTCCCACCTGTCGAGGAGACACATCTCAGTCGAATTCCGATTACGGGTATGGATCAGGGAATCACGGACATGATCGATTCTCCAAAAACAGATACATGTGGTGAAGGGACAAGTCGTAGTGTGCAACAGCTACCCAACCTGGGAAGCAGGCAACATCAACTTAACAAAACAAACACCAGTAGTGGCAGAGGGGGGACGTTGAGGAAAACTAGAGGAACAATAGCTCAGCAACACATTACTCGGGATTTTTTCCGGGCCAGACCAACAAAACAAAAACAAAAAGAGGTAAACGGAGGGGGGCAACTCTCCAAAAAGAAAAACATAGGTAACAAAATTAGTCATCCACAAAAAATATATAATGTACAGTAAGTGCACATGAACTAACAGAACACGAAATCTCTCTCCTACAAAAGGGACTGAAATTTGCACCAACAAAGCAGGCCACCCCGTTTCACCTATACATTAGTATGAAAAAACACTTAAGGAATTTAGCCCTTAAAAAATATTTTATGAAGCGGGAGCGAATGTCCACTGATTACAGACTGAATGAGCCATCGGCATTTGTTCATACCTCCCTAGCAAATCCATCCAGGTTTGATCCTATTCATGAATACTCCAGTGCCTTTCAAACCTTCGACATGTTGGTATCGAGAGATATTAGACTACTTAACTTAAAAAATTCTAAATATTTGCCACAGAACCTCAACCCACAAGAGAGGAAGGCAAATCACAACATCGTCGTGCGCCCCGTGGATAAGGGGGGAGGTATAGTAATACTGGACCATAGCATGTACCATCAGGAAGCTGTTAGACTTTTGGGGGATCAGATCACATACAAAAAACTAAGTAATGATCCAACTGCCCATTTCATCAGCAAATTAAGCACATTAGCCCAGAAAGGAAAAACTATGGGCAGTCTAAATAGAAAAGAATTTTCCTTTATTCTGAACAAAAGTCCTAGCAGAGCGATTTTTTATCATATCCCTAAGCTACACAAAAGTACTACTAACCCTCCCGGCAGGCCCATTATATCAGGAATCAATAGTCTAACGGCTAATTTGTCCAGGTACATTGATGTCCATCTACAGAAGTGTATGCGGTTAATACCAGCGTACCTCAAGGACACCGGCCATACACTGGAGGTTCTGGCCGGAATTAAATGGAAAAATAATTACATTCTAGGCACCCTGGATATTAGATCATTATATACGTAATAGATCAGGAAAAAGGATGCCAAGCAGTTCACCACTCCCTTCAGGGCCTAGACGTATACACCGAAGCACAAATACAGTACATTTTGGAGTGCATCAAGTTCATATTGCAGCACAACTATTTCCTGTATGAAGAGGAGTACTATATACAAACATGGGGGACCGCGATGGGTACACGGTTTGCGCCCAGTTATGCGAATATTTATGTCGCCAACTGGGAGGATACATACATCTATAAGGAAGGGCAACTGCACCCAGGACTAGTGGTCTGGCGTCGTTTCATCGACGATATTCTCTTCATATGGGAAGGTTCCCAGGAGGACTTAGGGGCTTTCATTTCAGGTCTAAATATCAATCCGCATGGCCTGGAGTTCACACCAAATATCAGCACTACTAATGTGAATTTCCTGGATCTTAACATATTTGTGGAGAATAGTCAGCTACACACCAAGTGCTACCACAAAGAGGTAGACTCAAATAGTTTTATTCACATGACAAGTTGTCATTTACCGGTGTGGCTATTGAACATACCCAAAAGCCAGTACACCAGGGTACGCCGGAATTGTTCAAATCTGGTTGACTATAGGGAAGAGTCGAACCACTTAACTCAACAGTTTCTGGAAAAAGGATACTCTAAGGAAATGCTGGAACAAGCACGGGACGAGGTGGCCCTATTACCAAGGGACCTCCTACTACAGAAAACAAACATGACCACTGGAGTAGTAGCTGCAAATATACAACAGCAGATTCTTGATTTACCATTTGTAACCCAATTTCACACTAGACACAATAAATTTACCAACATTATACGCAAGCATTGGTCGGTCCTACAGAAGGACAAAGTAATAGGCGAGTACCTTCCAAGTAATCCTAGATTTATATATCGTAAAGCTCAATCCTTAGGCCACCTTATAGCCCCCACAACAAGAATGGTCCTTGCAAACAAATCAGGGGAACTGGCAACGTCCAGGCACTCTGGGAAGGGATTCTCTCCATGTAAGGAGTGCTATGGATGTATGCACACCGGTTTTGTAAAAACCAGACAACTAACATTTTCAGACTCGGATGCAATTAATCAATTTACAATTGAGGATTGTATATCCTGCCATACCACTGGAGTCATCTACTTAATCCAATGCCCATGCAGAAAGTTGTACGTTGGACGCACGAAACGACAACTAAAAGTACGGATAAGGGAGCATTTTAAAAATATACAAAAGGGGTTTGCAGGACACCCACTCTCTCGCCATCTTAGGGAGAAGCATGGGCAATCCCTAAGAGGCACTCGCTTTTGCGGTATCCAAATTGTACATCCTGACAAAAGAGGAGGGGACTTCCTCAGAAAAATGTCGCGACTTGAGTCCCAATGGATCTTTAGACAGTTTACACCCTAAAGGGCTAAACTGTGAGTTGGAATTATATGCATTCTAACCAATATTATGTTGGAGCCTATGTGGGTGAATACATATATTAATGCAACGTAGTACTTCATGTGGACCTCAAGTTATCTATTCATAGCGTTTTTTGAGGGACCTTTTATTTATTTGGCTATCTCTGTTTTTATCTTTTTATGCTCTAAATTATTAATTATTAGAAACTTGTTTTAATTTTAATCCTTATTCTATTTTTCATTTTTTATTTTGATTTTCATTAATAAAAGTTGATTATGTATTTTAAAGTCAGCGTCGGCCATTTTCCTCAGTGTAACCAGGGGCGCCTCCGGCCGGGACGTTCCCTGGCTCTGCACTGTTCATCGGCATCTTGTCTCTGGTTGGACAAGTGCTAGCTAGTGGGCACCCACCTGTTTGCCACCATCTACAGGACTACTTCTACCATCAGCCCTGCCACCTATGCCGGCGGAGTGCCGCATGCAACTTTGGATGCACCTACCACGAGCCACCTTCTAGGAACTCAGAACAGCCCGTTCCTAACACCCTGGTACGGTAAGCTATTCAGTTTATGTATGCCCTAGCACTGAGTGTGGCACATTTGTACTGTAGTTGGGAGCATTAGCAGTTGGCATCTCATTATTTACTGCATACCAGCCCATTACATCTGCCCCAACGTGCAGCCTCTGTCTGTGCTAGGGGTGAACTAGGGATTAGCCTATCTATCAGTCAGCAGTAAGCACCTTTAGACCCTTGTAGCGCGGTACTTTATCTTTGATCAGTTTGTTTGTCTCTTGGCAGAGTGGGCACAGTTCTGCCTAAGTATCTGCAGCACTCGGGCCTTTTTCGTAGTAGCGCCAGTGTGTTCCAGTATTGTTTTTGTATGCAAAGATGTTGGCCAACAGAATAGCGACTGTGTTGCCTCTAATCTCTCAAAATCAATCTGGATTTGTGAAAGGGAGAGGGAGAAAGGACAATACATACAAAATATTGCATTTAATACAATATGCAAAAATTCGTAAAACCCAATTAATGTTAATGAGTGCTGATGCAGAAAAAGCATTCGACAGGGTAGACTGGCTGTTCTTAAGAGAAAAATTAACAAAATTCAATTTTCCCCCTTCAACAATAAATGCAATTATGGCAATGTATTCAATAGCCAGAGCAAAAATTAGACTAAATGGTTCCCTTACAAATTCGTTCCAAATTTATAACGGTACAAGACAAAGCTGCCCACTGTCTCCATTGCTCTTTGTTATGGCAATGGAACCTCTTACAAGCTATTCGGCAGTGCCCTGAGGCAGAGGGTATACAAATACAAGACACTCAATATAAAACAGCAGTGCCCCGAGGCAGAGGGTATACAAATACAAGACACTCAATATAAAACAGCAGTGCCCCGAGTCAGAAGGTATACAAATACAAGACACTCAATATAAAACAGCAGTGCCCAGAGTCAGAAGGTACACAAATACAAGACACTCAATATAAAACAGCAGTGCCCCGAGGCAGAGGGTATACAAATACAAGACACTCAATATAAAACAGCAGTGCCCCGAGGCAGAGGGTATACAAATACAAGACACTCAATATAAAACAGCAGTGCCCCGAGGCAGAGGGTATACAAATACAAGACACTCAATATAAAACAGCAGTGCCCCGAGGCAGAGGGTATACAAATACAAGACACTCAATATAATACAGCAGTGCCCCGAGGCAGAGGGTATACAAATACAAGACACTCAATATAAAACAGCAGTGCCCAGAGTCAGAAGGTACACAAATACAAGACACTCAAAATAAAACAGCAGTGCCCCGAGGCAGAGGGTATACAAATACAAGACACTCAATATAAAACAGCAGTGCCCCGAGGCAGAGGGTATACAAATACAAGACACTCAATATAAAACAGCAGTGCCCAGAGTCAGAGTTTATACAAATACAAGACACTCAATATAAAACAGCAGTGCCCCGAGGCAGAGGGTATACAAATACAAGACACTCAATATAAAAGAGCAGTGCCCCGAGGCAGAGGGTATACAAATACAAGACACTCAATATAAAACAGCAGTGCCCAGAGTCAGAAGGTATACAAATACAAGACACTCAATATAAAACAGCAGCGCCCTGAGGCAGAGGGGTATACAAATACAAGACACTCAATATAAAACAGCAGTGCCCCGAGGCAGAGGGTATACAAATACAAGACACTCAATATAAAACAGCAGTGCCCAGAGTCAGAAGGTACACAAATACAAGACACTCAATATAAAACAGCAGTGCCCCAAGGCAGAGAGTACACAAATACAAGACACTCAATATAAAACAGCAGTGCCCAGAGTCAGAAGGTATACAAATACAAGACACTCAATATAAAACAGCAGCGCCCTGAGGCAGAGGGTATACAAATACAAGACACTCAATATAAAACAGCAGTGCCCAGAGTCAGAAGGTACACAAATACAAGACACTCAATATAAAACAGCAGTGCCCCAAGGCAGAGAGTACACAAATACAAGACACTCAATATAAAACAGCAGTGCCCAGAGTCAGAAGGTATACAAATACAAGACACTCAATATAAAACAGCAGCGCCCTGAGGCAGAGGGTATACAAATACAAGACACTCAATATAAAACAGCAGTGCCCCGAGGCAGAGGGTATACAAATACAAGACACTCAATATAAAACAGCAGTGCCCAGAGTCAGAAGGTACACAAATACAAGACACTCAATATAAAACAGCAGTGCCCAGAGTCAGAGGGTATACAAATACAAGACACTCAATATAAAACAGCAGTGCCCCGAGGCAGAGGGTATACAAATACAAGACACTCAATATAAAACAGCAGTGCCCCGAGTCAGAAGGTATACAAATACAAGACACTCAATATAAAACAGCAGTGCCCAGAGTCAGAAGGTATACAAATACAAGACACTCAATATAAAACAGCAGCGCCCTGAGGCAGAGGGTATACAAATACAAGACACTCAATATAAAACAGCAGTGCCCCGAGGCAGAGGGTACACAAATACAAGACCCGCAATATAAAACAGCAGCGCCCCGAGTCAGAAGGTATACAAATACAAGACACTCAATATAAAACAGCAGTGCCCGAGGCAGAGGGTATACAAATACAAGACACGCCATATAAAACAGCAGTGCCCCGAGGCAGAAGGTATACAAATACAAGACACTTAATATAAAACAGCAGTGCCCGAGGCAGAGGGTATACAAATACAAAACACTCAATATAAAACAGCAGTGCTCTGAGGCAGAGGGTATACAAATACAAAACACTCAATATAAAACAGCAGTGCCGAGGCAGAGGGTATACAAATACAAGACACTCAATATAAAACAGCAGTACCCCGAGGCAGAGGGTACACAAATACAAGACACTCAATATAAAACAGCAGTACCCCGAGGCAGAGGGTACACAAAAACAAGACACTCAATATAAAACAGCAGTACCCCGAGGCAGAGGGTATACAAATACAAGACACTCAGAATAAAACAGCAGTGCCCCGAGTCAGAAGGTATACAAATACAAGACACTCAATATAAAACAGCAGTGCCCTGAGGCAGAGGGTATACAAATACAAGACCCGCAATATAATACAGCAGCGCCCTGAGTCAGAAGGTATACAAATACAAGACACTCAATATTAAACCGCAGTGCCCCGAGGCAGAGGGTACACAAATACAAGACACTCAATATAAAACAGCAGTGCTCTGAGGCAGAGGGTATACAAATACAAAACACTCAATATAAAACAGCAGTGCCGAGGCAGAGGGTATACAAATACAAGACACTCAATATAAAACAGCAGTACCCCGAGGCAGAGGGTACACAAATACAAGACACTCAATATAAAACAGCAGTACCCCGAGGCAGAGGGTACACAAAAACAAGACACTCAATATAAAACAGCAGTACCCCGAGGCAGAGGGTATACAAATACAAGACACTCAGAATAAAACAGCAGTGCCCCGAGTCAGAAGGTATACAAATACAAGACACTCAATATAAAACAGCAGTGCCCCGAGTCAGAAGGTATACAAATACAAGACACTCAATATAAAACAGCAGTGCCCCGAGGCAGAGGGTATACAAATACAAGACACTCAATATAAAACAGCAGTGCCCAGAGGCAGAAGGTACACAAATACAAGACACTCAATATAAAACAGCAGTGCCCCGAGGCAGAGGGTACACAAATACAAGACACTCAATATAAAACAGCAGTGCTCCGAGGCAGAGGGTATACAAATACAAGACACTCAATATAAAACAGCAGTGCCCCGAGGCAGAGGGTATACAAATACAAGACACTCAATATAAAACAGCAGTGCCCCGAGGCAGAGGGTGTTGTGAATTTGGATTCTGGGCTCCCCCGGTGGCCGCTTGTGGAATTGGACTTGTTTTCCTCTTTCCTGTTTCACCTGGTTCCATCAGTAGTGGGTGTCGCTATTTAAGCTCATTTCTCTGGTGGTTTCTTGCCGGTCAACAATGTTATCTGATGCCTCTCAGTGCTTGTTCCTGCTTCTAGACAACTACTAGATAAGTTGGACTTTTGTCCATGTTTCGTTTTGCCTATTTGTTCCAGTTCACAGCTGAAGTTTTGTTACTGTGTCTGGAAAGCTCTCGTTGATCAGGGATTGCTACTCTGGCGTTATGAGTTAATGCCAGAGTTTAAGGTAATCTCTGGATGGTGTTTTGTTAGTGTTTTTCTGCTGACCATGAAAGTATACTATCTGTCTTCTGCTATCTAGTAAGCGGACCTCAAATTTGCTAAGACTATTTTCCTGCTGCGTTTGTTGTTTCATCTGAACTCACCGTCATTATATGTGGGGGGCTACTGTCTTCTTTGGAATATTTCTCTAGAGGTGAGCCAGGTCTTATATTTCCCTCTGCTAGCTATTTAGGTCTTAGGCCAGAGCTGGGCATCTAGCGATAAATAGGAAATGCTACCTGGCTATTTCTAGTTGCGCGGCAGGCTTAGTTCATGGTCAGTATAGTTCCATCTTCCGAGAGCTTGTCCCTCTATAGGCTTGCTATGATCTCTGCTTGCAGAGATCATGACAGTTTGACCGGCCAGTTAAGTGTTAAAGACCCAGGTTGAGAAAGGAGAGTTTAAGAAGTCTGCTGGAATTTTTTTTTTTTTTTTTCCCTCCAGTCTGCCTTGCTGCAGTCTTTTTTCTCTCTCTCCTCCTAATCTCTGTATGGCTCTGTGTGCACCTGACAATAATGGATCTCCAGAGTGTAACTGCGGGTTTGAATAATCTCATCACGAAAGTACAAAATTTACAAGATTTTGTGGTACATGCTCCGGTATCTGAGCCGAGAATTCCTTTGCCGGAGTTCTTCACAGGGAATAGAGCTAGCTTCCAGAATTTCCGAAATAATTGTAAGCTTTATTTGTCCCTGAAGTCTCGTTCAGCTGGAGACCCTGCTCAGCAGGTTAGGATTGTGATTTCCTTGCTCAGGGGTGACCCTCAAGATTGGGCCTTCTCATTGCCAGCAGGGGATCCTGCGTTACGCGATGTGGATGCGTTTTTTCTGGCCTTGGGCTTGCTTTATGAGGAACCTCATTTGGAACTTCAGGCAGAAAAAACTTTGATGGCACTATCTCAGGGGCAAGACGAAGCTGAAGTTTTCTGCCAAAAATTCCGTAAATGGTCTGTGCTTACTCAGTGGAATGAGTGCGCCTTGGCGGCAACTTTCAGAGAAGGTCTCTCTGATGCCGTTAAGGATGTTATGGTGGGGTTCCCTGTGCCTGCAGGTCTGAATGAGTCCATGACAATGGCTATTCAGATTGATAGGCGTCTGCGGGAGCGCAAACCGGTGCACCATCTGGCGGTGTCTATGGAAAAGACGCCAGAAAGTATGCAGTGTGATAGAATTCTGTCCAGGAGCGAGCGACAGAGTTTTAGACGGAAGAATGGATTGTGTTTCTATTGTGGGGATTCTACTCATGTTATATCAGCATGCTCTAGGCGTACAAAGAAGCTTGATAAGTCTGTTTCCATTGGCACCATTCAGTCTAAGTTTATTTTGTCTGTAACCCTGATTTGCTCTTTGTCATCCATTGCCACGGACGCCTATGTTGACTCTGGCGCCGCTCTGAGTCTTATGGATTGGTCCTTTGCCAATCGTTGTGGTTTTGATTTAGAGCCTTTGGAGACTCTTATTCCTCTGAAGGGGATTGACTCCACCCCATTGGCTAATAATAAACCACAATACTGGACACAAGTAATCATGCGTATCAATCCGGATCACCAGGAGATTATTCGTTTCCTGGTGCTGTATAATTTACATGACGATTTGGTACTGGGATTGCCATGGTTGCAGTCTCACAACCCAGTCTTGGACTGGAGAGCAATGTCTGTGTTGAGCTGGGGATGTAAGGGTATTCATGGGGACTTACCTTTGGTTTCTATTTCGTCGTCCATTCCCTCTGAAGTCCCTGAGTTCCTCTCTGATTATCAAGACGTCTTTGACGAACCCAAGCTTGGGTCGTTACCTCCGCACCGTGAGTGCGATTGTGCCATAGATTTGATACCGGGTTGTAAATATCCAAAGGGTCGTTTGTTTAATCTGTCTGTGCCGGAACATGCTGCTATGCGGGAATATATAAAGGAGTCTTTGGAAAAGGGACATATTCGTCCATCTTCTTCTCCCTTGGGAGCTGGGTTTTTCTTTGTCTCAAAAAAAGACGGCTCTTTGAGACCATGTATTGATTATCGGCTTCTGAATAAGATCACTGTTAAGTATCAATACCCATTGCCACTGCTTACTGATTTGTTTGCTCGTATAGAGGGTGCTAAGTGGTTCTCTAAAATTGATCTTCGTGGGGCGTATAATTTGGTGCGGATCAGGCAGGGGGATGAGTGGAAGACCGCATTTAATACGCCCGAGGGCCACTTTGAGTATTTGGTCATGCCTTTTGGTCTTTCTAATGCCCCTTCAGTTTTCCAGTCTTTTATGCATGATATTTTCCGCGATTTTCTGGATAAATTTATGATAATATATCTGGATGATATTCTGATTTTTTCTGATGACTGGGACTCTCATGTCCAGCAGGTCAGGAGAGTTTTTCAGGTTCTGCGGTCTAATTCTTTATGTGTGAAGGGGTCTAAGTGCGTTTTTGGGGTCCAGAAAATTTCCTTTTTGGGGTATATTTTTTCTCCCTCTTCCATTGAGATGGATCCCGTCAAGGTGCAAGCTATCTGTGACTGGACTCAGCCCTCCTCTCTTAAGGGTCTTCAGAGATTTTTGGGCTTTGCCAACTTTTACCGCCGATTTATTGCTGGTTTTTCGGATGTCGTTAAACCACTGACTGATTTGACCAGACAAGGCGCTGATGTTGCTAATTGGTCCCCTCATGCTGTAGAGGCCTTTCAGGAGCTTAAGCGCCGTTTTGCCTCTGCCCCTGTGTTGCGTCAGCCTGATGTGAATCTGCCTTTTCAGGTGGAGGTTGACGCTTCGGAGATCGGAGCTGGGGCTGTGTTGTCGCAGAAAGGTTCCGACTGCTCCGTCATTAGGCCTTGTGCCTTCTTTTCTCGCAAATTTTCGCCCGCAGAGCGGAATTATGATGTTGGGAATCGGGAGCTTTTGGCCATGAAGTGGGCGTTTGAGGAGTGGCGCCATTGGCTCGAGGGGGCTAGGCATCAGGTGGTGGTATTGACTGACCACAAAAATTTGATTTATCTTGAGACTGCCAGACGCCTGAATCCTAGACAGGCGCGCTGGTCTTTATTTTTTTCTCGCTTTAATTTTGTGGTGTCATACCTACCGGGTTCTAAGAATGTTAAGGCAGATGCCCTTTCTAGGAGTTTTGACCCGGACTCTCCTGGTAATTCTGAACCCACAGGTATTCTTAGGGAGGGAGTAATTTTGTCGGCCGTTTCTCCTGATCTGCGGCGGTCCTTGCAAGAGTTTCAGGCGGATAGACCGGATCGTTGTCCGCCTGATAGACTGTTTGTTCCGGATGATTGGACCAGCAGAGTCATCTCTGAGGTACATTCTTCTGCATTGGCAGGTCATCCCGGAATTTTTGGTACCAGGGATTTGGTGGCAAGATCCTTCTGGTGGCCTTCCCTGTCACGAGATGTGCGAGTCTTTGTGCAGTCATGTGACGTTTGTGCTCGGGCCAAGTCTTGTAGTTCTCGGGCTAGCGGACTGCTGTTGCCCTTGCCTATTCCTAAGAGGCCTTGGACACACATCTCGATGGATTTTATTTCAGATCTGCCTGTTTCCCAGAAGATGTCTGTCATCTGGGTGGTCTGTGACCGTTTCTCTAAAATGGTCCATTTGGTTCCTCTGCCCAAGTTGCCTTCTTCTTCTGAGTTGGTTCCTCTGTTTTTTCAGAATGTTGTCCGATTGCACGGTATTCCTGAGAATATTGTTTCTGACAGAGGTACCCAATTTGTGTCTAGATTTTGGCGGGCATTCTGTGCTAGGATGGGCATAGATTTGTCTTTTTCATCTGCTTTTCACCCTCAGACTAATGGCCAGACCGAGCGGACGAATCAGACCCTGGAGACATATCTGAGGTGTTTTGTCTCTGCTGACCAGGATGATTGGGTTGCTTTTTTGCCATTGGCAGAGTTCGCCCTCAATAATCGGGCCAGCTCTTCCACCTTGGTGTCCCCGTTTTTCTGTAATTCGGGGTTTCACCCTCGATTTTCCTCCGGTCAGGTGGAATCCTCGGATTGTCCTGGAGTGGATGCGGTGGTGGAGAGATTGCATCACATCTGGGGGCAGGTTATGGACAATTTGAAGTTGTCCCAGGAGAAGACTCAGCGTTTTGCCAACCGTCATCGTCGTGTTGGTTCTCGGCTTTGTGTTGGAGATTTGGTGTGGTTGTCTTCTCGTTTTGTCCCTATGAGGGTCTCTTCTCCTAAGTTTAAACCTCGGTTCATCGGCCCTTATAGAATATTGGAGATTCTTAATCCTGTTTCTTTCCGTTTGGACCTCCCTGCGTCCTTTTCCATTCATAACGTTTTTCATCGGTCGTTATTGCGCAGGTATGAGGTACCTGTTGTACCTTCAGTTGAGCCTCCTGCTCCGGTGTTGGTTGAGGGTGAGTTGGAGTACGTTGTGGAGAAAATTTTGGACTCTCGTGTTTCCAGACGGAGACTCCAGTATCTGGTCAACTGGAAGGGTTACGGCCAGGAGGATAATTCTTGGGTCAATGCATCTGATGTTCATGCTTCTGATCTTGTTCGTGCCTTCCATAGGGCTCATCCTGGTCGCCCTGGTGGATCTGGTGAGGGTTCGGTGCCCCCTCCTTGAGGGGGGGGTACTGTTGTGAATTTGGATTCTGGGCTCCCCCGGTGGCCGCTTGTGGAATTGGACTTGTTTTCCTCTTTCCTGTTTCACCTGGTTCCATCAGTAGTGGGTGTCGCTATTTAAGCTCATTTCTCTGGTGGTTTCTTGCCGGTCAACAATGTTATCTGATGCCTCTCAGTGCTTGTTCCTGCTTCTAGACAACTACTAGATAAGTTGGACTTTTGTCCATGTTTCGTTTTGCCTATTTGTTCCAGTTCACAGCTGAAGTTTTGTTACTGTGTCTGGAAAGCTCTCGTTGATCAGGGATTGCTACTCTGGCGTTATGAGTTAATGCCAGAGTTTAAGGTAATCTCTGGATGGTGTTTTGTTAGTGTTTTTCTGCTGACCATGAAAGTATACTATCTGTCTTCTGCTATCTAGTAAGCGGACCTCAAATTTGCTAAGACTATTTTCCTGCTGCGTTTGTTGTTTCATCTGAACTCACCGTCATTATATGTGGGGGGCTACTGTCTTCTTTGGAATATTTCTCTAGAGGTGAGCCAGGTCTTATATTTCCCTCTGCTAGCTATTTAGGTCTTAGGCCAGAGCTGGGCATCTAGCGATAAATAGGAAATGCTACCTGGCTATTTCTAGTTGCGCGGCAGGCTTAGTTCATGGTCAGTATAGTTCCATCTTCCGAGAGCTTGTCCCTCTATAGGCTTGCTATGATCTCTGCTTGCAGAGATCATGACAAGAGGGTATACAAATACAAGGCACTCAATATAAAACAGCAGTGCTCCGAGGCAGAGGGTATACAAATACAAGACACTCAATATAAAACAGCAGTGCCCCGAGGCAGAGGGTATACAAATACAAGACACTCAATCTAAAACAGCAGTACCCCGAGGCAGAGGGTATACAAATACAAGACACTCAATATAAAACAGCAGTGCCCTGAGGCAAAGGGTATACAAATACAAGACACTCAATATAAAACAGCAGTACCCCGAGGCACAGAGTATACAAATACAAGACACTCAATATAAAACAGCAGTGCCCTGAGTCAGAAGGTATACAAATACAAGACACGCAATATAAAACAGCAGTGCCCAGAGGCAGAGTGTATACAAATACAAGACACGCAATATAAAACAGCAGTGCCCCGAGTCAGAAGGTATACAAATACAAGACACTCAATATAAAACAGCAGTGCCCCCGAGGCAGAAGTTATACAAATACAAGACACTCAATATAAAACAGCAGTGCCCCGAGTCAGAAGGTATACAAATACAAGACACTCAATATAAAACAGCAGTGCCCCGAGGCAGAGGGTATACAAATACAAGACACTCAATATAAAACAGCAGTGCCCCGAGTCAGAGGGTACACAAATACAAGACACTGAATATAAAACAGCAGTGCCCCGAGGCAGAGGGTATACAAAAACAAGACACTCAATATAAAACACAACTATAGTAAGTAAAGCCAGCTCACCGAGTAACCACCGCAGGTGCAAGGAACTCCACGCTGATCAACGTAGTCACAGGAGAAGGGAAAAAAAAAGAACTTGTTCCAGCTCCATATCTGTAAAATTCAGGCTTGAAACTTTATTTTGCCAATTTAAAAGCAGTGGAAATATGCTCTCCAGAAGCACAGCGGGACAAGAGCGACGCGTTTCGGTCACTAAAGATCTTTATCAAAGCTAGTCCTTTTTTTTCCCTTACTCAATATAAAACAGCAGTGCCCCGAGGCAGAGGGTATACAAATACAAGACACTCAATATAAAACAGCAGTGCCCCGAGGCAGAGGGTATACAAATACAAGACACTCAATGTAAAACAGCAGTGCCCAGAGTCAGAAGGTATACAAATACAAAACACTCAATATAAAACAGCAGCGCCCCGAGTCAGAAGGTATACAAATACAAGACACTCAATGTAAAACAGCAGTGCCCCGAGTCAGAAGGTATACAAATACAAGACACTTAATATAAAACAGCATCTTTCGCTGATGACCTTTTATTAGTATTATCAAATCCACTGAAGGGTCTACCTGCTGTAACAGAAATTCTGGACAACTATAGCAGTCTCTCTAACGTTAAAATGAAGCAAAGTCCGAAGTGTTGAGCTTGGGCCTAACCAAACATGTTGTAGATAGACTTAAACTTAAATACCCCCTTGCTTGGCAATCTAGGAGTTTAACATATTTAGGTATTAAAGTAAGTGCCTCAGATAGGGATCTCTTCGAACTTAATTTTAAACCATTATTAAACTCTACCAACGCCTGCATTCGGTCATGGAATATACATTTCTATCCTGGATGGGAAGGAAAGATATCTTAAAAAGTCTAATTCTACCAAAATTTGTTTATACTTTTAATATGCTCCCCATTAAAATTCCGACATCTTGTCTAGCAAAAGTCCACTCCCTATTTTTCAAATATATTTGGCAAAAATGTAAACCTCATATAAATTCTAAAACTCTTACCTTACCAAAAGACATGGGTGGGATGGGATCACCAGATATCATAAAATATTATCCAGCGGCACACATTGCCAGTACAGTAGCCTGGATCAGGGGTTCAACAGAAAATAGAAGAAGCAATGTCTCCAATCCCTCTTCGAACTATTTTGTTGGGCCAAATCAATGACACAATATCATCTAGTTGTAATAATATCCACAAGTGCCACAATTAAGATCTAGTTAATGACACAATGTTTTAGCCCCCCCCCCCTTTTTCCCTACTAACAAAAATCACTGACTGAAATTTCTTCCCAGCAAGTTGATAAAATCTATATCGAACAATTCTTTGAAGAGAGAACCCTCCTTCCACTACAAGACCTGCGTAAAAACACAGGGCTATCAAGTCTCACATTCTTACAACACAGAAGACTGTCCTACCTTTTCCACCAACAAAAACACCAAAGAGATTGAGATAGACTCTATGTGCTAAGACTAAAGCGCCCACCAAAATTCTATCAACTTGATACCAATCCTTACTCAAGATCGATGTTCTGTTAAAAAGAGCATATTTATCTAACTGGGAAAAAGACATTGGAATCTCCTTATCTGAAACCCAAATGAAACACATCTATAGGAACACCCATGGCCCCTCACACTGGGCACCAAGTCAAGAGAATTCATTCAACATTATCTCAGGATGGTATATTACTCCCAACCAGATCCAAAGGTGGCAACACACTTCGACAAATATGTGCTGCAGACGTGGGAAAACTGAAGGCCGTTACATCCATATTTCATGGTCCTGCCAATCCCTTCGACCTTTTTGGAAGTATCCACAACTATAAAAGAAATATTAGGCAAACGTATCATTGGAAAACCAGCGAATGTGCTACTAAACCTCCCATTAGAGCAGTATGATAAAGATTCTATTACACTAACACAATATATTCTTGCAGCAGGGAAATCCTTGATTCCCACCTGCTGGAAATCATCAAAAAATTCCCAGTACTCAACAACTTTCTTCTAAAATTGATCAAATCTACCACATAGAAGAACTAGCAGCAAAAGTAAATCACAATACCACTAAATTTCTAGAAATCTGGAAGCATTAGATCCGCTTCAGAACTCAGCTGGCCTTTTCTTCAAAAGTAGCGTCCTAACTCCATATTAAATGCAGATCCCAGGGTGCTATCTTTCTTCCCCCCCCTATACCCCTACCTCCACAACCTCATTCTTCTTTCACCTACAGTACAGACCAAAAGTTTGGACACACCTTCTCATTTACAGATTTTTCTGTATTTTCATGACTATGAAAATTGTACATTCACACTGAAGGCATCAAAACTATGAATTAACACAACTGGAATTATATATACTGAACAAAAAAGTGTGAAACAACTGAAAATATGTCTTATATTCTAGGTTCTTCAAAGTAGCCACCTTTTGCTTTGATGGCTGCTTTGCACACTCTTGGCATTCTCTTGATGATCTCCAAGAGGTAGTCACCGGGAATGGTTTTCACTTCACAGGTGTGCCCTGTCAGGTTTAATAAGTGGGGTTTCTTGCCTTATAAATGGGGTTGGGACCATCAGTTGTGTTGAGCAGAAGTCTGGTGGATACACAGCTGATAGTCTGTTGTGAAATTGGATTTTGGGCTCCCCCGGTGGCCACTGGTGGAATTGAACTTGTGTGCATCATCCCCTCTGTTCACCTGTTCCCATCAGGATGTGGGAGTCGCTATTTAACCTTGCTCCTCTGTCACTTCCATGCCGGTCAACATTGTAATCAGAAGCCTTTCTGTGCATGTTCCTGCTTCTAGACAACTCCCAGCTAAGTGGACTTTTGTCCTTGTTTGTTTTTTGCATTTTGTTCCAGTTCACAGCTGCAGTTTCATTTCTGTGTCTGGAAAGCTCTTGTGATCTGAAATTGCCACTCTGATGTTATGAGTTAATACTAGAGTCTTAAAGTAATTTCAGGATGTGTTTTGATAGGGTTTTCAGCTGACCATGAAAGTGCCCTTTCTGTCTTCCTGCTATCTAGTAAGCGGACCTCGATTTTGCTAAACCTATTTTCATACTACGTTTGTCATTTTCATCTAAAATCACCGCCAATATATGTGGGGGCCTCTGTCTGCCTTTCGGGGAAATTTCTCTAGAGGTGAGCCAGGACTGTATTTTCCTCTGCCAGGATTAGTTAGTCCTCCGGCCGGCGCTGGGCGTCTAGGGATAAAACGCAGGCTACGCTACCCGGCTACTGTTAGTTGTGCGGCAGGTTTAGTTCATGGTCAGTTTAGTTTCCATCCTTCCAAGAGCTAGTTCGTATGTTTGCTGGGCTCTGTTCTCTTGCCATTGAGAACCATAACAGTTTGACCGGCCAACAAAGGGTTAAATTAATTGGCAGAGAAAGGAGAGAAAAAAGAAGTCTGCTGAAGATTTTTTTTTTTTTTTTTTTCCTTCAGTTCTGAGTGTGCTTCCAATTGAATCACTTGCAAGTCTGCCTATATTGCAGCCTTCCTCTCTCTCTCTCCTTCTAATCCTGGAATGGCTCTGTGTTCACCTGTTTAAAATGGATATTCAGAGTTTAGCTGCAGGTTTGAATAATCTCACCACGAAAGTTCAAAATTTACAAGACTGTGTTGTTCATGTTCCTATATCTGAACCTAGAATTCCTTTGCCTGAATTTTTCTCGGGGAATAGATCTTGCTTTCAAAATTTCAAAAATAATTGCAAGTTGTTTTTGTCCCTGAAATCTCGCTCTGCTGGAGATCCTGCTCAGCAGGTCAGGATTGTGATTTCTTTGCTCCGGGGCGACCCTCAAGATTGGGCTTTTGCATTGGCTCCAGGGGATCCTGCGTTGCTCAATGTGGATGCGTTTTTTCTGGCCTTGGGGTTGCTTTATGAGGAACCTCATTTAGAGCTTCAGGCGGAAAAAGCCTTGATGTCCCTATCTCAGGGGCAAGATGAAGTTGAAATATATTGCCAAAAATTCCGTAAATGGTCTGTGCTTACTCAGTGGAATGAGTGCGCCCTGGCGGCGAATTTCAGAGAGGGTCTCTCTGATGCCATTAAGGATGTTATGGTGGGGTTCCCTGTGCCTGCGGGTCTGAATGAGTCCATGACAATGGCTATCCAGATCGATAGACGTCTGCGGGAGCGCAAACCTGTGCACCAGTTGGCGGTGTCTACTGAGAAGACGCCAGAGAATATGCAATGTGATAGAATTCTGTCCAGAAGCGAACGGCAGAGTTTTAGACGAAAAAATGGGTTGTGCTTTTATTGTGGTGATTCAACTCATGTTATATCAGCATGCTCTAAGCGTACTAAGAAGCTTGATAAGTCAGTTTCAATTGGCACTTTTCAGTCTAAGTTTATTCTATCTGTGACCCTGATTTGTTCTTTATCATCTATTACCGCGGACGCCTATGTCGACTCTGGCGCCGCTTTGAGTCTTATGGATTGGTCCTTTGCCAAACGCTGTGGGTATGATTTAGAGCCTCTTGAAACTCCTATACCTCTGAAGGGGATTGACTCCACCCCATTGGCTAGTAATAAACCACAATACTGGACACAAGTAACTATGCGGATTAATCCGGATCATCAGGAGATTATTCGCTTTCTTGTGCTGTATAATCTACATGATGTGTTGGTGCTTGGATTGCCATGGCTGCAATCTCATAACCCAGTCCTCGACTGGAAAGCTATGTCTGTGTTAAGCTGGGGATGTAAGGGGAAGCATGGGGACGTACCTTTGGTTTCCATTTCATCATCTATTCCCTCTGAGATTCCTGAATTCTTGTCTGACTATCGTGATGTTTTTGAAGAACCTAAGCTTGGTTCATTACCTCCGCACCGGGAGTGCGATTGTGCCATAGATTTGATTCCGGGTAGTAAATACCCTAAGGGTCGTTTATTTAATCTGTCTGTGCCTGAACATGCTGCTATGCGAGAATATATAAAGGAGTCCTTGGAAAAGGGACATATTCGTCCTTCGTCATCTCCCTTAGGAGCCGGTTTTTTCTTTGTGTCTAAGAAAGATGGCTCTTTGAGGCCGTGTATTGATTATCGGCTTTTGAATAAAATCACGGTTAAATATCAATATCCGTTGCCACTGCTGACTGATTTGTTTGCTCGCATAAAGGGGGCCAAGTGGTTCTCTAAGATAGATCTCCGTGGGGCGTATAATTTGGTGCGAATTAAGCAGGGGGATGAGTGGAAAACCGCATTTAATACGCCCGAGGGCCACTTTGAGTATTTGGTGATGCCTTTTGGCCTTTCAAATGCCCCTTCAGTCTTTCAGTCCTTTATGCATGACATTTTCCGTGATTATTTGGATAAATTTATGATTGTGTATCTGGATGATATTCTGATTTTTTCGGATGACTGGGACTCTCATGTCCAGCAGGTCAGGAGGGTTTTTCAGGTTTTGCGGTCTAATTCCTTGTGTGTGAAGGGTTCTAAGTGCGTTTTTGGGGTGCAAAAGATTTCCTTCTTGGGATACATTTTTTCCCCCTCTTCCATCGAGATGGATCCTGTCAAGGTTCAGGCTATTTGTGATTGGACGCAACCCTCTTCTCTTAAGAGTCTTCAGAAATTTTTGGGCTTTGCTAACTTTTATCGTCGATTTATTGCTGGTTTTTCTGATGTTGTTAAACCATTGACTGATTTGACTAAGAAGGGTGCTGATGTTGCTGATTGGTCCCCTGCTGCTGTGGAGGCCTTTCGGGAGCTTAAGCGCCGCTTTTCTTCCGCCCCTGTGTTGCGTCAGCCTGATGTTGCTCTTCCTTTTCAGGTTGAGGTCGACGCTTCTGAAATCGGAGCTGGGGCGGTTTTGTCGCAGAGAAGTTCCGACTGCTCCGTGATGAAACCTTGTGCTTTTTTTTCTCGTAAATTTTCGCCCGCCGAGCGGAATTATGATATTGGGAATCGGGAGCTTTTGGCCATGAAGTGGGCTTTTGAGGAGTGGCGTCATTGTCTTGAGGGGGCTAGACATCAGGTGGTGGTATTGACCGACCACAAAAATTTAATTTATCTTGAGTCCGCCAGACGCCTGAATCCTAGACAGGCGGTCGTTGTTTTTCTCTCGGTTTAATTTTGTGGTGTCATACCTACCGGGTTCTAAGAATGTTAAGGCGGATGCCCTTTCTAGGAGTTTTGAGCCTGACTCCCCTGGTAATTCTGAACCTACAGGTATCCTTAAGGATGGAGCGATATTGTCTGCCGTTTCTCCAGACCTGCGGCGGGCCTTGCAGGAGTTTCAGGCAGATAGACCTGATCGTTGCCCACCTGGTAGACTGTTTGTTCCTGATGATTGGACCAGTAAAGTCATTTCTGAGGTTCATTCTTCTGCGTTGGCAGGTCATCCTGGAATCTTTGGTACCAGGGATTTGGTGGCAAGGTCCTTCTGGTGGCCTTCCCTGTCACGAGATGTACGAGGCTTTGTGCAGTCTTGTGACGTTTGTGCTCGGGCCAAGCCTTGTTGTTCTCGGGCTAGTGGATTGTTGTTGCCCTTGCCTATCCCGAAGAGGCCTTGGACGCACATCTCGATGGATTTTATTTCAGATCTTCCTGTTTCTCAGAAGATGTCTGTCATCTGGGTGGTGTGCGACCGTTTCTCTAAGATGGTCCATTTGGTTCCCCTGCCTAAGTTGCCCTCTTCTTCCGAGTTGGTTCCTCTGTTTTTTCAAAATGTGGTTCGTTTGCATGGTATTCCGGAGAATATCGTTTCTGACAGAGGAACCCAATTCGTGTCTAGATTTTGGCGGGCATTCTGTGCTAGGATGGGCATAGATTTGTCTTTCTCGTCTGCTTTCCATCCTCAGACTAATGGCCAGACCGAGCGGACGAATCAGACCTTGGAGACATATTTGAGGTGTTTTGTGTCTGCAGATCAGGATGATTGGGTTGCTTTTTTGCCTTTAGCGGAGTTTGCCCTCAATAATCGGGCCAGCTCTGCCACCTTGGTGTCTCCTTTTTTCTGTAATTCGGGGTTTCATCCTCGATTTTCCTCCGGTCAGGTGGAATCTTCGGATTGTCCTGGAGTGGATGCTGTGGTGGAGAGGTTGCATCAGATTTGGGGGCAGGTAGTGGACAATTTGAAGTTGTCCCAGGAGAAGACTCAGCTTTTTGCCAACCGCCGGCGTCGGGTTGGTCCTCGGCTTTGTGTCGGGGACTTGGTGTGGTTGTCTTCTCGTTTTGTCCCTATGAGGGTTTCTTCTCCTAAGTTTAAGCCTCGGTTCATCGGCCCGTACAAGATATTGGAGATTCTTAACCCTGTGTCCTTCCGTTTGGACCTCCCTGCATCTTTTTCTATTCATAATGTTTTTCATCGGTCATTATTGCGCAGGTATGAGGTACCGGTTGTGCCTTCCGTTGAGCCTCCTGCTCCGGTGTTGGTTGAGGGCGAGTTGGAGTACGTTGTGGAAAAAATCTTGGACTCCCGTATTTCCAGACGGAAACTCCAGTATCTGGTCAAATGGAAGGGATACGGTCAGGAGGATAATTCTTGGGTGACTGCCTCTGATGTTCATGCCTCCGATCTGGTCCGTGCCTTTCATAGGGCTCATCCTGATCGCCCTGGTGGTTCTGGTGAGGGTTCGGTGCCCCCTCCTTGAGGGGGGGGTACTGTTGTGAAATTGGATTTTGGGCTCCCCCGGTGGCCACTGGTGGAATTGAACTTGTGTGCATCATCCCCTCTGTTCACCTGTTCCCATCAGGATGTGGGAGTCGCTATTTAACCTTGCTCCTCTGTCACTTCCATGCCGGTCAACATTGTAATCAGAAGCCTTTCTGTGCATGTTCCTGCTTCTAGACAACTCCCAGCTAAGTGGACTTTTGTCCTTGTTTGTTTTTTGCATTTTGTTCCAGTTCACAGCTGCAGTTTCGTTTCTGTGTCTGGAAAGCTCTTGTGATCTGAAATTGCCACTCTGATGTTATGAGTTAATACTAGAGTCTTAAAGTAATTTCAGGATGTGTTTTGATAGGGTTTTCAGCTGACCATGAAAGTGCCCTTTCTGTCTTCCTGCTATCTAGTAAGCGGACCTCGATTTTGCTAAACCTATTTTCATACTACGTTTGTCATTTTCATCTTAAATCACCGCCAATATATGTGGGGGCCTCTGTCTGCCTTTCGGGGAAATTTCTCTAGAGGTGAGCCAGGACTGTATTTTCCTCTGCCAGGATTAGTTAGTCCTCCGGCCGGCGCTGGGCGTCTAGGGATAAAACGCAGGCTACGCTACCCGGCTACTGTTAGTTGTGCGGCAGGTTTAGTTCATGGTCAGTTTAGTTTCCATCCTTCCAAGAGCTAGTTCGTATGTTTGCTGGGCTCTGTTCTCTTGCCATTGAGAACCATAACAATAGTCCTACTGAATAGACTGCTAGAATTTTGTATTATGGCAAGAAAAAAGCAGCTAAGTAAAGAAAAACGAGTGGCCATCATTACCTTAAGAAATGAAGGTCAGTCAGTCCGAAAAATTGGGAAAATTTTGAAAGTGTCCCCAGGTGCAGTGGCAAAAACCATCACGTGCTACAAAGAAATTGTCTCACATGAGGACCGCCCCAGGAAAGGAAGACCAAGAGTCACCTCTGCTTCTGAGGATAAGTTTATCCGAGTCTCCAGCCTCAGAAATAGCAGGTTAACAGCAGCTCAAATTAGAGACCAGGTCAATGCCACACAGAGTTCTAGCAGCAGACACATCTCTACAACAACTATAAAGAGGAGACTTTGTGCAGCAGGCCTTCATGGTAAAATAGCTGCTAGGAAACCACTGCTAAGGACAGGCAACAAGCAGAGGAAACTTGTTTGGGCTAAAGAACACAAGGAATGAACATGAGATCAGTGGAAATCTGTGTTTTGGTCTGATGAGTCCAAATTTGAGATCTTTAGTTCCAACCACCGTGTCTTTGTGCGATGCAGAAAAGGTGAACGGATGAACTCTACATGCCTGGTTCCCACCGTGAAGCATGGAGGAGGAGGTGTGATGGTGTGGGAGTGCTTTGCTGGTGACACTGTTGGGGATTTATTCAAAATTGAAGGCATACTGAACCAGCATGGCTACCACAGCATCTTGCAGCGGCATGATATTCCATCCGGTTTGCGTTTAGTTGGACCATCATTTATTTTTCAACATGACAATGACCCCAAACACACCTCCAGGCTGTGTAAGGGCTATTTGACCAAGAAGGAGAGTGATGGGGTGCTGCGCCAGATGACCTGGCCTCCACAGTCACCAGACCTGAACCCAATCGAGATGGTTTGGGGTGAGCTGGACCGCAGAGTGAAGGCAAAAGGGCCAACAAGTGCTAAGCATCTCTGGGACTTCCTTCAAGACTGTTGGAAGACCATTCCCGGTGACTACCTCTTGAAGCTCATCAAGAGAATGCCAAGAGTGTGCAAAGCAGTCATCAAAGCAAAAGGTGGCTACTTTGAAGAACCTAGAATATAAGACATATTTTCAGTTGTTTCACACTTTTTTGTTAAGTATATAATTCCACATGTGTTAATTCATAGTTTTGATGCCTTCAGTGTGAATGTACAATTTTCATAGTCACGAAAATACAGAAAAATCTTTACATGAGAAGGTGTGTCCAAACTTTTGGTCTGTACAGTATATCACTCCGCTCTCTCCTCTCCTTTCCTACCCATCTTTCCCCTTCCTCTTTGATAGTTCAAGGTTTATATCTCTTTAGAGCGAGTTATAGCTCTTTTGACTTAAAGTATCTAAGTCTCTTTTCCCCTTTTACACTAGTTTAATTCAAACATGTCTAAAATAAAGACACTTGTTTACTGTTATTATAAATGCTAATAGCTCTTACTAATGTCATAGAGCATATCTCTGTCCATTGTTATTGCATTTAAACTTTTCAATAAAAAGAACATTGAAAGAAAGAAGCCTGTGGAGGAAGCAACACCCAAGAGGAACAAGGGGAAGGCCCAAGAGGGTAACACCTAGGAGAGACAAGAAACAGGCTACGAAGGAGGAGGCTAACAACACCCAGGAGGAACAAGGGGAGGGCCGAAGAGGATAACACCCAGGATATGCAATGAAAAAGGTGCTGATGGGTGCTGATGAGAACGACAAAAACAAGGAAGAACAAAGGGAGGGCTGAAGAGAATGACACCCAGGAGAGACAAGGAACAGGCTACGAAGGAGGAGGCTGACAACACCCAGGAGGAACAAGGGAAAGGCTGAAGAGGATGACATGAAAGAGACATAAGGGGAAGGCTAAGGAGCATGACGCCCAGGAAAGACAGGGGAAGGCTGCAGAGGAGAAGGACGACAACACCAGAAAAGTCAGAGAAGGCTGAAGAGGAGAAGGAAGACACTGATGAGGGACAAGGGTAAGGCTGCAGGGAATGACAATGAGGATACTAGGAGGGATGAGGAAGGCTACTGAATGATAGACAGGAGATGAAAATGGAAGGCTAAGAAGGAGGACACCAAGGAGATACAAAGGGAAGGCTGCAGAATAGGACACATAGGAGAGGTAAGTGAAAAACTGCATTGAAGAAACTCCAAGGATGGACAAGATGGAAGTGGAGGAGGAGAAGCGGAAATCCCAAGAATGACACAAGGGTGATGAGGATTCTGGGCGTTGTAACAATTTCATTGCAATTTTCAGCTTTATTTTACATGTGCAAACACTGATTGAATGGTTGGCCTTTATTGTTGGTGTCTCATTGACATCTCACGAGCCTATAAATGCAAAAGATTTAGAGTCATAATCTCTTAACATCTCTTACAAGATGGAGGACATTTCCAGCTGGCATCATGAAGTGATCCTCCCGTTGGCTTGATCCTGGATTCGCGGCCAGTTCGTCAGTCGTTGATCCCTTCCCGATTCTTCGCTATTTGTAATTACAAGTGTTGTCTCCGACTGTTGAAGTGGTGCTTCTGTTCAGCCTATTTCATGTTGTCTCTCTTATTACAGCATGTAATAAGGTATTTTGGATATGCTTGTGTATCATTAAATATGACAAAGATGGAGGGGTTCTCAAGATTGTCCACTAAGCTGTCATACCGCTGTGGAACATCACCAACTGTATCTGGCTTTATAGGAGGTGTTTTCATGTCTTCTCTACCCACAGTAAACTCTCCAGTCAATACCTGGGCAACCAAAATGTACTTGTTGCCACTACTGGACGGGGTTGAATATCTCTCTCTCGCAGATATTGTAGCCTCCACAGCAAAATACACACCATGCCCGTATTGAGTGGCTGATGGGAGAGAAAGAAGAATTAGAACTGAAAGGAAGACTGAAGGAAAATAGGAACAAGATGAGGGTGGTCCACAGATTAAATCAGCATAGTGAAGAGAGCATGACCCAACTGAGAAAAAGAGGGAGACCCAACGACGGAGGGCGGGCAACTCGGCGGAGACTAGGAGGGCGGGCGACTCGGTGGAGACTAGGAGGGCAGCGACTTGGAGACTAGGAAGGAAAGCAATTCGGCGGAGTCTAGGAGGGTGGGCGACTCGACGGAGACTAGGAGGGCAGGCGACTCGGTGGAAACTAGGAGGGCAGGCAACTCGGCGGAGACTAGGAGGGCAGGCGACTCGGCGGAGACTAGGAGTACGGGCTACTACGCGGAGACTAGGTGGGCGGGCGACTCGGCAAAGATTAGGAGGGAGGGGACTCGGAGGAGATTAGGAGAGGGACACGGCGGAGATTCGGAGGGCGACATGGCGGAGATTCGGAGGGCGACACGGCGGAGATTCGGAGGGCGACACGGAGGAGATTAGGATAGCGACACGGCGAAGATTAGGAAAGAGATACCGCGGAGATTAGGAGGGTGATACGGCGGAGATTAGGAGGGTGACAAGGCGGAGATTAGGAGGGCGTCACGGCCGAGATTAGGAGGGCGACACGGCCGAGATTAGGAGGGTGACTCGGCCGAGATTAGGAGGGTGACTCGGCCGAGATTAGGAGGGCGACTTGGCTGAGATTAGGAGGGCGTCACGGCCGAGATTAGGAGGGCGACTTGGCCGAGATTAGGAGGGTGACTCGGCCGAGATTAGGAGGGTGACTTGGCCGAGAATTAGGAGGGTGACTTGGCCAAGATTAGGAGGGCGACTCGGCCGAGATTAGGAGAGTGATAAGGTGGAGATTAGGAGGGCGACACGGCGGAGATTAGGAAAGGGGCACTGCGGAGATTAGGAGGGCAACACGGCGGAGATTAGGAATGTGACACTGCGGAGATTAGGAGGGCGACTCGGCCAAGATTAGGAGAGCGGCACGGCTGAGATTAGGAGGGTGACACGGCTGAGATTAGGAAGGTGACACGGCGGAGATTAGGAGGGCGACACGGTGATTACGAGGGTGACAGTGGACATTAGGAGGGTGACAGAGGAGATTAGGAGGGTGACAGTGGAGATTAGGATGGTGAAATGCTGAAAATTAGGAGGGTGACACAGTGGCGATTAGGGTGGAGACATGCTGGAGATTAGGAGAATGAGATGGTGGAGATTAGGGTGGAGACATGCTGGAGATTAGGAGGATGACACATGGAGATTATGGAGGGGACATGCTGGAGATTAGGAAGATTCACATACTGGAGCAGGAGTATCATGTTTTTACCAGATAGTTCTTACCGTTTTTTCCACAGAAGCTGCGATTAAATCCATGGTGACAGATCTCCTTGGCACCATTTTCTGTGGTCCCGTGGTAAAGTGTGCGCTCGATGGGGGTCTTGGGGCAATGCACCATGCTTGCCTTTTTCAGCTGGTATTGCTTATAGAGCAATCCATTTTGCACCTTTTGCACCTAAAGAAGCAGATATTTGTGAATGGTGGTGGGCAAATGGCGTCTAATCACTTGCACTTTTACAGGGGACCAAAGGGCATCCGTAACCTTTAGAAGCCATGTTTTGTCCCATTAAATTCTGTATAGTATGCTACATCAAGGCACACGAGTGGCAAATAATTACCTGGAGGACCTGAGTGACAGCTCTCTGTCCCTTTAGTGTGCCAAGGAACTGGTGGACAATGCTGTTATATTCCTCTGACGTCTCCAACACCGGAATCAGAATTACTGACTGTTGCCGGTCTAAAGTCATAAGCCCAGACCTGCTTTCTCCATGGAGGACACCCAGGATCTGGGAGAGTTCTTTTTGGCTGTTTAGGGGGTTTTGTAGGAATCCTTGTATCTGTGTCTGTCCTTCGTATTCGCTGATTGTCACCTTGTGCTTTTTCTCCAGAGCAGAGAGTATTTCTGTTTTATACTGGAAATCATCTACTCCATCCAGAGTCAGGGTGCACAGTTTTCCTGACACTGCCTTCCTAATGGCTGCACATGCCACCACTAAACTGGTCTCATCCCCCGCTAGTATTTTTATTTCAGCAGTGTCCCAAGCTTTTACAATCTCATCTCCAGAAATATCATTAACGTCTGCTTGACCAGGAGATGTCTCATCATAAGCCCAAGAGTTTTGCAAAGACATTTCTAGAGCTCTCTGTAAAGGTTCTTCTGCCTCCACCAAGACTTGTTCTTGAAGAGAAAGTTGCAGTGCCCTCTGCAGGGCCTTTTCCTCATCCACAATGTCTGTGTCTACGGTGTCCATGGACATCTGTATGGCTAGTAGCAGCTGAGCCTCTTCATCTAGTTGTCTGTCTTGAAATTCATCTCTGGACATTTTGCACACCTGGTGAAGCTCTTCATCCTCCGTTTCGGAGGAGACTTCATCTTGGCATTTAGCAGAGGTGTCGGTATATATGTCTAGGTCTTCCTCTTGTTTAATGTTCCACTCGCTGGTCATGGCTGGAATTTCTTCTTTATCTTCCTCACTCTGTGGATTCTTCAGAAGAGAAGCAAACACCTTTATATCGTCTGGGGGTGAAGGAAATTGTGAAAAAAAAATCAATGGAAGAATTCATGTGTGTCAGTGAAGAGATTAATCAAGCTCCTGAGAATACAAGGAACCCAATGTAGGACTGGAAGGACATATGTACTAGAGTGCATAATCATAGGACTACAATGAGATTTAGAGAACAGTAGCTATGAAGAAGGGCTCCTGTAGACAGGTGGATTATCCGGACCTGTACTATGCGATTTATCATTGAACAGCATACAGAAAGCAGACTAACCCATCTTAAGCCTCTTTCACACTTCTGTTTTTACAATCTGCACAGGATCCGTCAAAATGTTGAAAAGACGGATCCTGTGCAGATTGTAAAAAATGAGTGCACTGGGTCTGGTTTTTTGACGGACCCGTCGAGGCTATGTGCACCTGTTGTGTATGCATCTTCGCAGCGGTTTTCCGCTGCGAAAACGCATACACAACACAACCCATGTTAAAAATAATAATACAAAAAAAATCATGTTATTCTTACCTTCCGGCGTCACCCGCAGCCTTCCTGATGCTCGTGACGCTCGCGATGCTCCTGTTCCCAGTAATGCCTTGCGAAATGACCCAATGACGTAGCAGTCTCGCGAGACCGCTACGTCATCTGGGGTCATTGCCGCGATGCACTACTGGGAACGGGAGCATCGCGATCATCGGGAAGGCTGCGAGGGATGCCGGAAGGTGAGAATATCAAGATTTTTTATTTTTTTTAACATTATATCATTTTACTATTGATGCTGCATAGACAGGATCTGAAGTTGAAGACCAAAAGATATCTGGAGTTGGAGGAGGAAAGGGAGGACCAAACAGAGAGGAGAGACTGGAAGTGGAGGAGAGGACAGAGAGGAGAGTCTGGAAGTGGAGGAGAGGACAGAGAGGAGAGGACACAGAGGAGTGTCATGGTTAGGACATGGTTCATGTCCTGTTCTCTCAGAGGAGTCTGGAGGTGCAGGAGAGGACAGAGAGGAGTCTGGAAGTGGAGGAGAATACAGAGCAGAGAAGTGAGGAGGTGGAGTGCAGAGAAGGACAGAGAGGAGTCTGGAGGTTCAAGAGAGGATATAGTGGAGTCAAGATGTGCAGGAGAGGAGAGAGAGGAGTCTGGAGGTGCAGAAGCAGACAGAGGAGTCTGGAGGTGCAGGAGAGGACAGAGAGGCGTCTGGAGGTGCAGAAGTGGACAGAGAGGAGACTGGAGATGAAGGAGATTACAGAGAGGACTTTGGAGGTGTAGGAGAGGAAAGAGATGAGTCTGGAAATGGATGATAGAAAAGGGAAGAGCCTGGAATTGAGAGGACTCTGGGGGTGCTGGGGAGGAGAAGGCAGAGGAGTCTTTAGGTGCAGGAGAGAACAGAAGAGTCTGCAAGTGGAGGACAAAAGAGAAAGCAGAGGAGTGAGGAGGAGGCGTGCAGGTAAGGACAGAGAGGAGTCTACAGGTGGAGGAGAGGACAGAGGAGTCTGGAGGTGCAGGAGAGAATGTTACAGAGGAGTGTTGAAGTCCAGGAGAGGACAGAGATGAGTCTAGAGCCTAGAGCTGCAGGAGAGGACAGAGAGGAGTCTAGAGGTGCAGGAGAGAACAGAGAGGAGTCTAGAGGTGCAGGAGAGGACAGAGAGGAGTCTAGAGGTGCAGGAGAGGACAGAGAGGAGTCTGGAGGTGCAGAAGCGGACATAGAGGAGTCTGGAGGTGAAGAAGCGGAAAGAGAGGAGACTGGAGGTGAAGAAGCAGATAGAGAGGAGTTTTGAGGTGCAGGAGAGGACAGAGAGGAGTCTTGATGTGCAGGAGAGGACAGAGAAGTGAATGGAGATGAAGGAGAGGAGAGGACAGAGAGATGTCTGAAGTGGAGGAGAGGAGTCTGGAGGTACAAGAGAGGGCAGAGAGAAGTCTGGGGGTGCAGGAGAGGATGGAACATAGGAATCTGGAAGACCAAGAGAGGACAGAGAAGACTGTGGAGGTGCAGGAGAGGAGAGAGAGAGGAGTCTGGAGATGGAGGATAGAAAAGGGAAGAGCCTGGAGTTGGGAGGACAGAGATGACTCTGTGGGTGCAGGGGAGGAGAAGGCAGAAAGGAGTCTGGAGGTGCAGGAGAGGACAGAGGAGTCTGCAACTGGAGGAGAATAGAGAGCAGAGAAGTCAGGAGGTGGAGTGTAGGTAAGGACAGAGAGGAGTCTAGAGGTGAAGGAGAGGACAGAGAGGAGTCTGCAGGAGGAGGAGAGGACAGAGAAGTCTGGGGGTGCAGGTGAGGATAGGGCAGAGAGGAGACTGGAGGTGCAGAAGCGGACAGGGAGGAGTCTGGAGGTGCAGAAGGGAACAGAGGAGCCTGGAGGTGCAGAAGCGGACAGAGAGGAGTCTGGATGTGCAGGAGAGGATGGAACAGAGGAGTCTGGAAGTCCAGGAGAGGACAGAGAATAGACTGGAGATCAAGGAGAGGAGAGAGAGATGTTTGAAGTGGAGGAGAGGCGTTGGAGGTGCAGGAGAGGATAGAACAGAGGAGTCTGGAAGACCAGGAGAAGACAGATAAGAGTGTGGAGGTGCAGGAGAGGATGAGACAGAGGAGTCTGGATGTGCAGGAGAGGACAGAGAGGAGACTGGAGATGAAGGAGAGGGGAGGACAGAGAGATGTCTGAAGTAGAGGAGTCTGGAGGTGTAGGAGAGGATGAGACAGAGGAGTCTGGAGGTGTAGGAGAGGACAGAGTGGAGTCTGGAGGTGAATGAGAGGAGTCTGGAGGTGCAGAAGCGGACAGAGAGGAGTCTGGAGGTGCAGGAGAGGACAGAGAGGAGTCTGGAGGTGCAGGAGAGGACAGAGAGGAGTCTGGAGATGAAGGACAGAGGAGGACAGAGATGTCTGGAAGTGGAGGAAAGGTGGAGATTATAGAGAAGAGTCTCGAGTCAGAGGAGATGAAAGGGTAGAGAGGACAGAGATGAGACTGTAGGTGCAGGAGAGGTAAGGATAGCGAGAAATTTGGAGGTGCAGGAAAGGACAGAGAGGAGTCTGGATGTGGAGAAGAGAGTGGAGATGAGTCTAAATGTGCAGGAGAGAACAGAGAGGATGGAACAGAGCATCTGTAGGTACAGGAGAAGAGAGGACAGAGTCTGAAGGTGCAGCAGAGGATTGGACAGAGAGAACTGGGGAGATGGAGGAGAAGATAGGGATAAATCTGGAGGTGCAGTAACGTATGGAACAGAGAGGAGTCTGGAGGTCCAAGAGAGGAGTCTGGAGGTCCAAGAGAGGAGTCTGGAGGTCCAAGACAGAAGTCTTGAGGTGCATTGAGAGGATGGAACAGAGAGGAGTCTGGAGGTGCAGGAAAGGATGGGACAGAGAGAAGTCTGGTGGTGCAGGAGTGAAAAGGGCAGAGAAAAGTCTGCAAGTGAAGGACAGCACAGAAATGAGTATGCAGGCAGAGGAGAAGGAAGATGAAAGAACAGAGAGAGAAGTCTGGAGGTGTAGAAGAGAAGACAGGGGAGTTTGGATGTGCCGGAGAGAAGTCTGGAGGTGTAGGTGAGGATAGAGAGTAGTCTGTAGGTGTAGGAGAGGATGGGTCAGAGAGAAGAGTTGCATTAGAGGAGAGGTCAAAGAGAAGTCTGGAGGTGGAGGAGAGGATCAGACGCAAAGATGTTTGTAGGTGCAGGAGGGGATATAACAGATAGAAGGCTTGAGGTGCATTAGAAGAGAGTAAAAGGAGGAGTTTGGAGGTGGAGGCGAGATGATGGCTGAGAGAAATTTGTAGGTACAGGAGAGGACAGAGAGAAGTCTTGCTGTGCCGGAGAGGATGGGACTGAGAGGAGTATGGGGTTAGAGGAGGAGGAAAAGGAGAGAAACCTGGAGCTGAGAGAAAAAGAGACAAGTCTGGAGGTGCAGAAGAGGATAGGATACAGACACATCCAGGAGAGGATGGGACAGAGAGTAGTCTGGAGGTATCAGAGAATATGTAGTCTATAGGTGCAGGAAAAAATGGGACAGAGAGAAGTCTGGTGGTGAGGAATAGAGAGGGCAGAGGAACTGTAGGTGGAGAAAAAAGAAAACAGAACAGAGAGAGAAGTCTGGTGGTGGAGAAGACGGTAGTTTGGAAGTGCAGGAGAGGACAGAGAGGGGTCTGGACGTGCAGTAGAGGATGGGACTGAGAGGAGTATGATGGTGCAAGAGTGGAGAAAAGAGGAGGTGGGAAGTGAAGGACAATATAAAGAGGAGTCTATAGGTGGAGGAGGGAGACAGAACAACGAAAAATCTGGTGGTGGATACAAAGTACAAAGAAGACAAAGTGGAGTCTAGATGTGAAAGAGAAAACAGAGGAGTCTGGATGTGGAGGGGGAAGAGGACAGGACAGAAAGGATTCTGGAGGTTGAGGTGGAGGAGGACAGAACAGAGAGGAGGTTGAAAAGACAGAGGAATCAAGCGGTGGAGGGAAGGAAAGAGAAGTTTGAAAGTGGAGGAGAGGATAGAATGTAATCTGAAGGTGGAGGAGAGGAGAGGACAGAGAGAATTCTTTTTTAAAATGTGGTCTCTTGATATATTTTTTAAAATGTGGTGCTCAAAACTGGACACAGTATTCCAGATGAGGTCTGACCAAAGAGGAGTAGAGGGCAGACCTCATGTCAGACTAACCTAATTTCCTTCAATGACAGAATCATTGACTGGGTGGATCAGGGAAATGCTGTAGGTATAGTATATCTTGACTTCAGTTAAGCATTTGACAAAGTATCTCACACAATCCTTATTGAAAAATTGACTAAGTATGGAATGGACAAGGCAACTGTTAGGAGGATTCATAACTGGCTTAGTGATCGGACCCAGAGAGTGTTCGTAAATGGCTGCACATCCAGTTGGAAGAATGTCTCAAGTGGGGTACCACAGGGCTCTGTCCTGGGCCCTGTATGATTTAGATGAAGGAATTGAGGGGAAACTGATTAAATTTGCTGATGACACAAAGCTAGGAGGGATAGCTAATACTAGAGAAGAGAGAGAGAGGATTCAAAAAGATATAAACTGGAGCAGTGGGCAGCAACTAACAGAATGGTTTTTAAAAGGGAGAAATGTAAAGTACTACATCTGGGCAATACAAATGAAACAAAGCAAATACAGAATGGGAGGAATAGGGCTAAGCAACAGCACATGTGAAAAAGACTTGGGTATACTAATAGATCATAAACTGAACACGAGTCAACAGTGTGATGCAGCAGCAAAAAGGGCAAATACAATTCTGGGAAGTATTAACAGAAGCATACAGTCTAGATCACGTGAAGTCATTATTGCCCTCTACTCCTCTTTGGTCAGACCTCATCTGGAATACTGTGTCTAGTTCTGGGCTCCACATTTTAAAAAGACATCAACAAACTGGAGCAAGTTCAGAGATGAGCAACCAGAATGGTGACCGGTCTGCAAACCATGTCCTATGAGGAACGATTACAGGATTTGGGAATTTTTAGTTTGCAAAAAAGAAGACTCAGAGGAGACGTAATAGCAGTCTACAAATATCTGAAGGGCTGTCACAGTGTAGAGGGGTCATCATTATTGTCAATTGCACAAGGAAAGACCAGAAGCAATGGGATGAAACCGAATGGGAGGAGACACAGATTAGATATTAAAAAAAACATTTCGAGAGTGAGGGTGATCAATGAGTGGAACAGGCTGCCACGAGAGGTGGCGAGTTCTCCTTCAATGGAGGTCTTCAAACAGAGGCTGGACAGACATCTGTCTGGGATGATTTAGTGACTCCTGCTTTGAGCAGGGGGTTGGACCAGATGACCCAGGAGGTCCCTTCCAACTCTACCATTCTGTGATTCTAGGTGGAGGATAGGATAAAACAGAGAGGAGTTTGGAGGACAAGACAGAAAGGAGTACATACTTGTGGGGTGGTAAAGGTTGTAGGTGATTAGCTATAATAAGTGCGTGGCCAGCTTAACCCTTTCCTGACATGTAATGTCACTTTTGGTAAGGAGTTGTGGATTGCCTGCTGTATTATAGAGCTGGCCCATGTGTAAACACCATGCTCGGAGCTATCCATGGTTGTGTCTTTTTAACCCCTTATATCATAGCGTCCCCTTAGAGTTCTCCTCCCTTGTTCCCCCCTTCCCGGTAGCGGGGATGCTGAGTGCTAATGGAGTGAAATGATAACCAGGTGACTAGTGAATTCCTTGTGGCTACCATCTATGAACTCCTAGACCCCGCCAGAGGAATATCTTCCAAGTAATCATAGGTTCTCGGAAACTAAATAAAATCCAAAAGACTGTGCAAAAAATTGAAAAAGGCATCTAAATTTTTTATAGCTTAGTTTTAACAATTTGTTGATTAAAAAAAGTAGAAAACATGTTTCTATCACTGCAGTCTGAACTGTCACCAAATCACATTATTTTTGTCAATGGAAAACTTTAAAAAAAATTATGGCTCTTGGAATACGGAGATGGAAAAACAAATGAAAAGGCTAAAAATGGTCCCAGTTATTATTATTATTATTTATTATTATAGCGACATTTATTCCATAGCGCTTTACATGTGAGGAGGGGTGTACATAATAAAAACAAGTACAATAATCTTAACCCCTTAGTGTCAGAGCCAATTTGGTACTTAATGACTAAGCCAATTTGCAGCTTAATGACCGGGCCAATTTTTACAATTCTGACCACTGTCACTTTATGAGGTTATAACTCTGGAATGCTTCCATGGATCCCGCTGATTCTGAGATTGTTTTTTCGTGACATATTGTACTTCATGTTAGTGGTAACATTTCTTCGATATTACTTGCGATTATTTATGAAAAAAATGGAAATATGGCAAAAAAAATTAAAATTTTGCAATTTTTAAACTTTGTATTTTTATGCCCTTAAAGCAGAGAGATATGTCACACAAAATAGTTAATAAATAACATTCTCCACATGTCTACTTTACATCAGCAAAATTTTGGACACAACATTTTTTTTTGTTAGGAAGTTATAAGGGTTAAAAGTTGACCAGCAATTTCTCACTTTTACAACACCATGTTTTTTAGGGACCACATGACCACATCACATTTGAAGTCATTTTGAGGGGTTTATATGATAGAAAATAACCAAGTGTGACACCATTCTAAAAACTGCACCCCTCAAGGTGCTCAAAACCACATTCAAGAAGTTTATTAACCCTTTACGTGCTTCACAGGAACTGAAACAATGTGGAAGGAAAAAATGAACATTTACCGGTAACTTTTTTTTGCAAACATTTTACTTCAGAACCATTTTTTTTTTATTTTCATAAGTGTAAAAACAGAAATTTAACCATAAATTTTGTTGTGCAATTTCTCCTGAGTACACTGATACCCCATATGTGGGGGTAAACCACTGTTTGGGCGCACCGCAGAGCTCGGAAGAGAAGGAGCACCGTTTGACTTTTTCAATGCAGCTGGAATTGGCTGGAATTGAGATGGGACGCCATGTCGCGTTTGGCGAGCCCCTGATGTGCCTAAACAGTGGAATCCCCCCACAAGTGACACCATTTTGGAAACTAGACCCCTTAAGGAATTTATCTAGATGTGTGGTGAGCACTTTAAACCCCCAAGTACTTCACAGAAATTTATAAAGTAGAGCCGTGAAAATAACAAAAAAATCCTTTTTTTTCCCTCAAAAATGATTTTTTAGCCTGCAATTTTTTATTTTCTCAAGGGTAACAGGAGACATTGGACCCCAAAATCTGTTGACCAGTTTGTCCTGAGTACGCTGATACCCCATATGTGGGGGGGCACTGTTTGGGCACCCATCGGGGCTCGGAAGAGAAGGAGCGCCGCTTGGAATGCAGACTGTGATGGGATGGTCTGCGGGTGTTATGTTGCGTTTGTAGAGCCCCTGATGTACCTAAACAGTAAAAACCCCTCACAAGTGACCCCATTTTGGAAACTAGACCCCCCCAAAGAGCTTATCTAGATGTGTGGTGAGCACTATGAACCCCCAACTGCTTCACAGACGTTTATAATGTAGAGCCATGAAAATAAAAAATCATATTTTTTCCACAAAAATGATCTTTTCACCTCCATATTTTTACTTTCACAAGGGTAACAGGAGAAATTGGACCCCAAAATTTATTGTCCAATTTGTCCTGAGTACACTGTTACCCCATATGTGGGGGGAAACCACAGTTTGGGCGTACGGCAGAGCTCGGAAGGGAAGGAGCGTCGTTTTGGAATGCAGACTTTGATAGAATGGTCTGCGGGCGTTAGGTTGCGTTTGCAGAGCCCCCGATGTACCTAAACAGTAGAAACCCCCCACAAGTGACCCCATTTTGGAAACAATACCCCCCCAAGGAACTTACCTAGATGTGTTGGGAGAACTTTGAATGCCCAAGTGCTTCACAGAAGTTTATAATGCAGAGTCGTGAAATTAAAAAATATATTTTTTTTCCCACAAAAAAGATTTTTCAGCCCCCAAGTTTTTATTTTCACAAGGGTAACAGGAGAAACTGGACCCCAAAAGTTGTTGTCCAATTTATCCCGAGTACGCTGATACCCCATATGTGGGGGGGAACCACTAATTGGGCGCACGACAGGGCTCTGAAGGGAGGGAGCACCATTTGACTTTTTGAGCGCAAAATTGGCTGTGGCGTTTGGAGACCCCCTGATGTACCTAAACAGTGGAAACCCCCCAATTCTAACTCCAACCCTAACCCCAACACACCCCTAACCCTAATCCCAACACGATCCATAATCCTAATCACAACCCTAACGATAATCACAGCCCTAACCACAAAACAACCCTAATCCCAACCCTAACCATAACCCTAATCAGAACCCTAAATCAACACACCCCTAATCCTAATCTCAACCCTAACCTCAAACCTAACCCTAATCCCAACCCTAACCCTAATCCCAACACTAACCCTAATCCCAAACGTAACCCTAATGACAACCCTAATCCAAACCCTAACCCTAATCCCAACTCTAATCCTAACTTTAGCCGCAACCCTAGCCCTAACTTTAGCCCCAACCCTAACTTTAGCCCCAACTCTAACCCTAGCCCTAACTTTAGCCCCAACCCTAACCCTAAATTTAGCCTCAACCCTAACCCTAAATTTAGCCCCAACCCTAACCCTAAATTTAGCCCCAACTCCTCTAGCTGCCGGCCGGCAGATCATGGCGGGCGCACTGCGCATGCGCCCGCCATTTTCTTACCGGATGAAGAAGCCAGCGGGCAGGAGGGGACGCAGGAGGACCCAGGGATACCGGTAAGTATAACAGGGTCCCGGCTACCCCCGGCAAAGATCTTCCGGGTGCCGGCCGGCGGGCACACTGCGCATGCGCCCGCCATTTTTTGGCCGGAACAAGATGGTGGCGCCCATTGGGAGCCACGAGGAGCACCGGGGGAGACTGGCGAGTATCGGGGGGCGATCAGGGACCCCATTTCTCTGTCCTCTGATGTGCAATCACATCGGAGGACAGAGAAATTAAATGGGAAATCGCTTTTTTTTTTTTGCTACCGCCGGTAAACGGTTAATTACCGGCAATCGCAACCCGGGGGTCGGTAAAAAAAAACCCGAATCATGTTCTCTGGGGTCTCGGCTACCCCTGGTAACCGAGACCCCAGAGAAAATCCGACTCTGGGGGGCGCTATTCACTTTTTCCACAGCGCCGTTAATTAACGGCGCTGTGGTTTAAGTACCCTTAACTGCCGCCGTTAAAAGGCGTATCGGCGGTCGTTAAGGGGTTAAACAATACAAGTCACGACTGGTACAGGAAGAGAGAGGACCCTGCCCGCGAGGGCTCAAAATCTACAAGGGATGGGTGAGGATACAGGAGGAGAGAGGACCCTGCCCGAGAGGGCTCACAATCTACAAGTTGGAAGATTTCTTAAAAGCTTTACTTATCATATGTAATGTGTCGCTCACCTAAGTCTGCAGCACGTTGCTGTCGCACGTCTGCCGCCTCTGACAACTCTTCAGCCATTAAGGACTGGATAGTAGAAGTGTCAGGGATGTGAACAAAGCTCCAGGGATCCGCAGACTACAGAAGACCAGAGAGTTTGTATGTTACAAGGCGACTTTCCATTCCTGGTGATATAGAAGGGTCAGTGAAGAAGACTTTACCTTACAGCCTGTGACTTTCCAACTGAGCTGAGATATGTCGATGATGCACTGGTTTTGGTGTTCTGTCTCCAACACTACCCTCTGACCCTCATCTTCTAGTAGAAACAGTGACACCCCCGGAAACTGCAAAGTCACCATACGATAGGACACAGAGGACAGGATGTGCCGGAGAAGTTCCACCGCTGTCCTGCAAGAGACTGCATCTCCTGTCACCTAAAAAAAAAATGGAAGAGATAAGTAGTCCAAGGCAGCAAGTCATCAGTCACAAGAGGAGGCAGCAAGAAGTCAATCACCACGAGAGGAGGCAGCGAGAAGCCAGTCACCATGCGAGAAGCCAGTCACCATGCGAAGAGGCAGCAAGATGTCAATTACCATGAGAGTAGGCAGGGAGACATCAATCACAACGAAAGGAGGCAGCAAGATGTCAATTACCACAAGAGGAGGCAGAAAGACTTCACTATTATTATTATTATTTATTTCTATAGCGCCATTGATTCCATGGTGCTGTACATGAGAAGGGGTTACATACAAGTTACAGATATCACTTACAGTAAACAAACTAACAATGACAGACTGATACAGAGGGGCGAGGACCCTGCCCTTGCGGGCTTACATTCTACAGGATTATGGGGAAGGAGACAGTAGGTGGAGGGTTGCAGGAGCTCTAGTGTTGGTGAGGTGGTAGCTTCGGTGGTGGTGAGGAGGCAGCGGGGTCAGTGCAGGCTGTAGGATTTCCTGAAGAGATGGGTTTTCAGGTTCCGTCTGAAGGATCCGAATGTGGTTGATAGTCGGACGTGTTGGGGCACATAATTCCAGAGGATGGGGGATATTCGGGAGAAGTCTTGGAGGCGATTGGATGAGGAGCTAATAAGTGTGGTGGAGAGAAGGAGGTCTTGGGACGACCGGAGATTAAGAGAGGGAAAAGAGATTAGTTCAGAGATATATGGAAGAGACAGGTTATGGATGGCTTTGTAGGTCAGTATTAGTAATTTGAACTGGATACGCTGAAAGAATGGGAGCCAGTGAAGAGATTTGCAGAGAGGGGAAGCGGAGGAGTAGCGAGGAGAGAGATGAATTAGTCGGGCAGCAGAGTTAAGGATGGACTGGAGAGGTGCAAGGGTGTTAGCAGGGAGGCCGCAGAAAAGGATGTTGCAGTAGTCAAGGCGAGAGATGATGAGGGCATGCACAAGCATTTTAGTAGATTGACGGTTGAGGAAAGGACGGATTCTGGAGACATTTTTGAGCTGGAGGCAACAGGAGGTGGAGAGAGCTTGGATGTGCGGTTTGAAGGACAGGGCAGAGTCGAAGGTTACTCCGAGGAGGCGGACTTCCGGTACGAGGGAAAGCATGATGTCATTGATTGCGATATATAGGTCAGGTAAGGAAGATCTATGGGATGGAGGAAAGATGATGAGTTCAGATTTGTCCACATTGAGTATGAGGAAGCGAGAGGAGAAGGAGGATATGGATGATAGGCACTCTGGGATTCTGGACAGCAGAGCGGTGACGTCTGGGCCAGAGAGATAGATGTGAGTGTCATCAGCATAGAGGTGGTACTGGAATCCAAGGGACTTGATGAGTAGTCCCAGGCCAAGTGTATAGATTGAGAAGAGAAGGGGTCCTAGAACAGAGCCTTTCTATATCTTTCTGCCTATCTATGACAAGAGGCAGTAAGTCATCAGTCACCACAAGAGGAAGCATTGAGAAGTCAGTCACCATGAGAAGAGGCAGCAAGATGTCAATTGCCATGAGAGAAGGCAGTGAGACATCAGTCACTACAAAAGGAGGCAGAAAGAAGTCAATCACCATAAGAGGAGGCAGTGAGACATCACTAACTACGAGAAGAGCCAACCAGAAGTCAGTCACCACAAGAGAAAGCAGCAAGATGTCAATTACCATAAGAGGAGGCAGCGGTACATCAGTCACCACTAAAGGAGGCAGCAAGATGTCAACTACCATGAGAGAAGACAGCAAGAGATCAGTTACCAGTAGTGATGTGCGAGTGTGCTCGTTACTGGGTTTTCCAAGCAAGCTCGGGTGATCTCCGAGTATTTTGGGCGTGCTCGTAGATTATGTTTGTGTCACCGCAGCTGCATGATTTGCGGCTGCTAGACAACCTGAACACATGCAGGGATTGCCTGTTTGTTAGGAAATCCCCACATGTGTTCAGGCTGCCTAGAAGCCACAAATCATACAGCTGCGGCGACACAAACATAATCTATGAGCACACCCAAAATACTCGAAGACAGCATGCTCGGAAATCTCGAGTAACGAGTATATTCGTTCATCACTAGTTACCACAAAAGGAGGCAGCTAAATGTCAATTACCACAAGAGGAAGCAGCGAGAGGTCACTAACTACGAGAAGAGACAGCGAGAAGTCAATTACCACAAGCTGAGGCATTGAGGTGACAGTCTCCACGAGAGCAGGCAAAGAGATGTTAATCACCATTAGAGAAAGTGGCAAGACAACAGTCACCATGAGAGTAGGCAGCGAGACGTCAGTCACATTGAGCAGAGGTAGTAAAATGTTAGTCATGACAGGAAACAACGAGACATCAGTCACCACAAGAGGAGGCAACGAGATGGCAATTACCATGAGACGAAGCAGTGAGACAGTTTGTGATGGACCGGGAGCCCAAAGAGGTGGATAAAGCAGAGCAGATTGCCAACACCTACGAGGCCAATCATAAACCGGAGGTGCGTAAGCCGGTCATCACCAGCGGGAAAGGGGCTAAGCCATCAACCAACATCCCTAACCCTGCAAGCCAATCTTCCGGAGGCCTTATCCCCTTTGTCAACGCAAGGCCTACATCTGATCCCCGCAAGTGTTATTTCTGCAGTCGGACTGGACACCTCAGCGCCACTTGTCTGGACAAGCAGAAAAAGAGCCTCCCATGCCCAGGGCCTAATGCAGCAGTTCTTTTTGTGAGTGGGCCGATTGGGAGGGCCTGTGAAAATTTGCAGTCTGTTACCGTCTATCATTATAGGCCTCAAGGACACCAGGGCCGAACGAACCCTCATCTGACCCAAACTGGTGTCCCCTGAAGAGATTATCCCAGGGAAAACCCTGACTGTCACCGGAATTGGGGGCATCCGCTTTTCCTTGCCAATGGCCCGGGGGTTTTATAGATCAGGGTGCTGGGAGTGGGGTGAAGGAGGTGGGGGGTGTGACGGGGTGTACGGCAGAGCAAGAAGGGACAACAGGCCAAGGGATGATTCCACAGATTTATTATCAAGAACGCTGGAACAACACATGCAGGTAGATCTACAGAGTCCACAATTAGTCCAACGGAACAGGTTCGGGGGCACCTCCCGATAATCCTTGTGCCAGCTAACAAAACAATAGTCCACACGACTCCAAGCGATCACAAAACAATCCCTCGAAGGACGAGATATGTCCTCAGCTCAAGTCTCGCCCCGTTCGCTTCCGCAGTCACAGATGTACGTGGGGTCTTGCCTCAGCTAAGAATCCCCACTCCTTCTCCTTCAAAAGTCAACTCACATCTGATCTCAAAATAAGAATGGATTGTCTGAGCTCCTGGGATCCGCCCATGAAGGGGGTAGGGGTCACACCTTCTATTCAATGGTTGGGTCCATCAGAAGATTCTATTCTGGTCGGCGCCGCTTAGTCTACGTAGTATGTACATTTGACTAGCCACCTGCTGTGAGGAAGAATAGCTATTCCACTAGAGGTGTTGACAAAGCTTAATTACATTATAGCTTAGGGCTGCAAGTATTGGGGGAAGGAGACATTGTTACAGGTGAACTCCCAGCACAAGAAAATACATGAATTACAGCTCATAGAAACCAGAGAACAGTTACATACATCAAATGGCATATTACTCAAATACAGGACCGGGCAAAAGTACATACCATGACAGGGGGGGTCTAAAAACCTACCCACAAAAGTTTTGTTGGGAACTGATTTGGGGAGGATGTTTGCTTATTATGTCCCTGACACCCCTCCCCAATCCGTTACTGATGGTAATGTTCATGCTAATGATGTGAATGCTTTATCTGATAATGATGTATCTGGAGGTGCAGGAGGGCTCAGCCATGTCACGCTGTGGGGTAATATTGCTGAGGACCCCTAACAGGAGCAAGCGTCAGTGCTAAGGGGGATGGGGAGTGGCACGGGAACCATGAAGCTGGTTACAACTGAGCAGTGTCACAAAGGAAGATGACCTGGCTGATGGTAGCTTCCCCATAATTAGCACTGCTCCTGAAGTAATAGGGGAGGATGAGGAGGTAGTACCCATAGTCGGGCAGGCTGTTGGGACTGTGTTATTCCCCGGGGAGACTGCCTATATAGCCGCTGTCACCCGCAGTCAGAGTGCCCAGAACACAAGAAAAGCCCTGCCTTCTGGACCCTCCTCAGCCAGAGGAATAACGGAATGAATGACAGACCCAGAGCAGGTCAAAGAGGGTCCCCATGAGCCCACCTCCGAGACTGATAAGGAGAGGGTATTCTGGGAGCAAGGGAGGATGTACCGGGAGACGGTTCCCTGTAAACCCCAACAGGAGTGGTTGAGGGAGAGACAGCTGGTCTTACCCTACCAATTTGGGGATGAGTAGTTACAGATTGCCCATGAGATTCCCCTCGCTGGACATTCGGGGGTCAGCAAAACTAAGGCCCGGTTGTCTCAACACTTCTATTGGCCCAAAATGGCGACAAATGTGACAAACTTCTGTCTCTCATGTATCACTTGTCAAAGAGTGGGAAAGTCAGGGCCTGCTCCCAAAGCTCCCCTGACCTCTTTGTCAGTGATAGAGGAGCCTTTCCAGAGGATTGCTGTGGACATTGTGGGACCACTGGCCATACCCAGCAGCTCTAGAAAGCGTTTCATCCTTACTGTGGTACACTATGCTATCCGGTATCCGGAGGCAGTGGCTCTGTCCTCAATTAGGGCGGATAAGGTGGCGGATGCCCTGTTGGCCATCTTTTCTTGAGTAGGATTTCCCAGGGAGATGCTTACCGACCAGGGGACTCAATTCATGCCTCGCCTAATGGAGGCTTTCTATAAGAAAATGCAGGTGAGGCGTCTGGTATCGAGCACTTATCATCCCCAAACCAATGGTTTGTGTGAGCGCTTCAACGGTACTCTTAATCAGATGCTAAAAATGCTGGTTGAGTCCCAGGGATGCAACTGGGAGCGGTGCTTCTCACACCTGCTATTTGCTTACGGAGAGGTTCCGCAGGCCTCGACAAGCTCCTTCAAGCTCCTGCACGGCAGGCGAGTCCGTGGACCCATTGGGTTTGGTAAGGGAATCCTGGGAAGAAAAGCAGAGCCCTCCAGGAGTATCCATAGTGGAGTATGTCATGCGCTTCCGTGTCAAGATGCAGACCTTGACGCAGTAGGCAAATGACAACAAGGAACAGGCCCAGGATGACCTGAAGCACTGGTATGACAAGAACGCCCGGCAGCAGATCTGCCAAGTGGGTCAGAAGGTGTGGGTGCTGGTCCCTGTACCAAAAAATGTCATACACCAACAGCTCATCCCAGTCACCTACGTGGTCACTTTTGACCATGCTTGGGGTAGGCGAAAGGCCTTCCACGTTAATATAATGAAGGCTCATCAAGAACGTGGAGCCTGCGTCCTACCGGTCTGCAATCTGCCTGAAGACGGGGAGGAAGACCCCCTCCTAGACATGCTGGGCCAAGCGAAGGCCAGCAGGTCCATAGAGGATGTGGATATAAGCGCCTCGCTATCCGCACACCAGCAGTCTCAGCTGTAAGCAACACTAAAATCCTTCCAGGCCGTGTTTACCAACATGCCTGGAAGGACTGAGGTAGTGGTCCACGAAGTGGACATCGGGAATCATACCCCAATCCTGAAGACATTCTATCGAATCTTGGATGAGGTGCAGTACGTCATGCGCCAGGAGATCGATGAGATGCTGAAGTTGGGGATGATTAAACGGTCTAAGAGCGCATGGGCCTCACCTCGGTAATGGCCTCCGATGCTCAACCAATGCCACGCGTCGAGGAGCTGCTTGAGCGGTTAGCTAGCGCGAGCTATCTATCCATTATGGATCTGAGCCGGGGATATTGGCAGATTCCCCTGAGCCCCGAGGCACAGGAGAAGAACGCTTAGCCGAAACCGGCTAAATAAGATTAAAATAGATAAATCTCCGGGTCCGGATGGCATACATCCACGAGTACTAAGAGAACTAAGTAATGTAATAGATAAACCATTATTTCTTATTTTTAGGGACTCTATAGCGACGGGGTCTGTTCCGCAGGACTGGCGCATAGCAAATGTGGTGCCAATATTCAAAAAGGGCTCTAAAAGTGAACCTGGAAATTATAGGCCAGTAAGTCTAACCTCTACTGTTGGTAAAATATTTGAAGGGTTTCTGAAGGATGTTATTCTGGATTATCTCAATGAGAATAACTGTTTAACTCCATATCAGGATGGGTTTATGAGGAATCGCTCATGTCAAACCAATCTAATCAGTTTTTATGAAGAGGTAAGCTATAGGCTGGACCACGGTGAGTCATTGGACGTGGTATATCTCGATTTTTCCAAAGCATTTGATACCGTGCCGCACAAGAGGTTGGTACACAAAATGAGAATGCTTGGTCTGGGGGAAAATGTGTGTAAATGGGTTAGTAACTGGCTTAGTGATAGAAAGCAGAGGGTGGTTATAAATGGTATAGTCTCTAACTGGGTCGCTGTGACCAGTGGGGTACCGCAGGGGTCGGTATTGGGACCTGTTCTCTTCAACATATTCATTAATGATCTGGTAGAAGGTTTACACAGTAAAGTATTGATATTTGCAGATGATACAAAACTATGTAAAGCAGTTAATACAAGAGAAGATAGTATTCTGCTACAGATGGATCTGGATAAGTTGGAAACTTGGGCTGAAAGGTGGCAGATGAGGTTTAACAATGATAAATGTAAGGTTATACACATGGGAAGAAGGAATCAATATCACCATTACACACTGAACGGGAAACCACTGGGTAAATCAGACATGGAGAAGGACTTGGGGATCCTAGTTAATGATAAACTTACCTGGAGCAGCCAGTGCCAGGCAGCAGCTGCCAAGGCAAACAGGATCATGGGGTGCATTAAAAGAGGTCTGGATACACATGATGAGAGCATTATACTGCCTCTGTACAAATCCCTAGTTAGACCGCACATGGAGTACTGTGTCCAGTTTTGGGCACCGGTGCTCAGGAAGGATATAATGGAACTAGAGAGAGTACAAAGGAGGGCAACAAAGTTAATAAAGGGGATGGGAGAACTACAATGCCCAGATAGATAAGCGAAATTAAGATTATTTAGTCTAGAAAAAAGACGACTGAGGGGCGATCTAATAACCATGTATAAGTATATAAGGGGACAATACAAATATCTCTCCGAGGATCTGTTTATACCAAGGAAGGTGACGGGCACAAGGGGGCATTCTCTGCGTCTGGAGGAGAGAAGGTTTTTCCACCAACATAGAAGAGGATTCTTTACTGTTAGGGCAGTGAGAATCTGGAATTGCTTGCCTGAGGAGGTGGTGATGGCGAACTCAGTCGAGGGGTTCAAGAGAGGCCTGGATGTCTTCCTGGAGCAGAACAATATTGTATCATACAATTATTAGGTTCTGTAGAAGGATGTAGATCTGGGGATTTATTATGATGGAATATAGGAATATAGGCTGAACTGGATGGACAAATGTCTTTTTTCGGCCTTACTAACTATGTTACTATGTTACTATGCTTTTATCACCCCCTTTGGACTGTACGAATCCATGGTCATGCTTTTTGGCGTGAAGAATGCTCCTGCCACATTCCAGCGGATGGTCAACATCCTGCTCCAGGGACTGGAGAGGTACGCGGTGGCGTACCTGGATGACATTGCAGTCTTCAGTCCCACCTGGGAGGATCACCTCGAGCATCTGCGGCAGGTGCTCGGGAGCATTCACTAAGCAGGCTTGACCATCAAGCTGGGAAAGTGCCAGATAGGCATAAGCGAGGTCCACTACCTGGGGCACCCTGGTGCTCTTGGAGATGTGTAGTGGTTTAGCACGCAATGTCCTTTTGTAGTATAAGATAAAGTAAAAGGGGTGGCCTAAAGGAGGGGGTACTCTGAAGCCAGAGCCTGGGAAAGTGGATGCTCTCATGTCCTGGCCCACCCCCAGGACTAAGAAGCAGGTTATGTCCTTCTTGGGCACTGCAGGATACTATAGGCGCTTTGTACAGCATTATAGTAGCCTTGTGAAGCCTTTGATGGACCTCACCAAGAGGAACCTACTCCATACAGTTGATTGAACAAATGACTCTGAGGTGGCCTTACGGGCTTTGAAGACTGCCCTGAGCAGCTCCCCTGTGCTAAGGGCGATCGACTGCAGTCGGCCGTTCTAGTACAGACCAACGCCAGTGAGTTTGGACTCTGTGGTGTGCTTAGCCAGGTCGACTCGGGGAACCAAGAGCACCCTGTGTTGTACCTAAGCCAGAAGTTCCTGCCGAGGGAAGTGGCCTATTCCATTATAGAAAAGGAGTGCCTGGCCATGGTATGGGCTCTGCAATACTTGCAGCCCTACATGTACGGGCACAACTTAACTGTCGTGACCGACCACAACCCCCTGAGTTGGCTGCACACCGTGTCTGGTACCAACAGAAGGTTGCTACGCTGAAGCATTACCCTCCAGCAGTACGACTTTACCATTCAACACAGAAAGGGCAGAGAGTATGGCAATGAAGACGAGTTATCCCGGCGAGGAGAACCCGCAGAGATGAGCATGGCGGAGTACCGAGAGGTCCTGCCTCCATAGCACAGTCAAAAAGAGGGAGGTGTCAGGAAGATATGAATTATTTTCCATTGTTCAGGGGATACCACTAGAGCTGGCCTACTACTACGCCCATCATTAGTTTCTGTTGGACCAAATCCTTCCTGCAGCCCCTCTCCCTCTCTGCAAATTTCCACCCCTCTCCCTTCAGGCAAATGGTCAGTGTGGAAAGAAAGTTTAATGGCCTGCTAGGATCAGCAGAGCTGAATGTGTTTTCCCTACAAGAATCCCTTTGTCTTCTAGGTATAATGCTCAAAGTCAAGTTTAATAACACACATTAATCCCAGAAACATGAAAATTAGATTTCCAGGATCTGGGCACTTGGGGTTACGCATGGCAGCGTTTTGCGGCTTTTAGGGCTATCAGAAACCTGGGAAATTAATTTCTGCCCACCAGCAAATCTCAGACATACCGCGTTAATGACTCTAAAGAACGGTAAAATTGCAGGGGAGAAAATAATGCCAATATCATTGGACTAGGAGTTCCACTCCAAAGATGTGAAGAAAACGAGTTATCCATAACTTTCCAAACTATATGTACCACCCAGAAAACAGCCCATATGGAAGGACAGCAAAGTGGGAGTTCCTACTTTTATGGTCGAAGCATACAGCAGGAACCTCCATCTTTGGCATTTATTCAGAGCCAGGAGAGACAGCTGAAACACCATGCTGTGGTACTGGATCATTTCTTTAGGATCTCTCCTCCCCTTTATCAACATGTCATATCTGTGACTGAGATTTAGTAAGTTTCGTATTTTCATCCCTTTTATTTCATAACTGTTTGTACATACTTGTATATTGTATCTTTTGTAATATCACTTGGATCTTTTGAAAACACTGCTGATATTTTCTGGAGTAAACCTATAAATTTGCTAGCTTCGTTCTTCTAACTAAATAAGCGATCTGTCACGTACTCCACACTAATTCACGCTGTCCGATCCACCTATAAGAGGTTGGTGGTGGCAGCATAGTTTTCATATTTATGTGGTGTTGGTGACTTGCTGGTGACTGGATCGGGGTATATGTTCCTATCAGGAACCGGTGGTATATATACATCCCGTCAACTCACGTGCCGCAATATTCGACAAATTAGAGCAGCTGCGCCTTTTTTCTTATTCTCTGTCAATGCCCTTATTAGCCAGAAGGGTAGGGGGCGCCAGAGAGCTGCAAGTTCATGACTAAAAGTGACTCTTTTCGGACCACGTGAGATGGCGAAAGGTTACATCATGAGAGGGTATCATTCACTACAGGATGTAAAGAGAGAAATAAAAGTCTCCAAAAGAAGATTTTAGTCATCATGATAGGCAGCGATCTGACGAACACAGCCGGATGTTACACTACATAGAGATATCCCGTGTGATACAACAGCCGGATGTTACAATACATAGAGATATCCCGTGTGATACAATAGCCGGATGTTACACTACATAGAGATATCCCGTGTGATACAACAGCCGGATGTTACACCACATAGAGATATCCCATGTTATACAACAGCCGGATGTTACACTACATAGAGATATCCCATGTTATACAACAGCCGGATGTTACACTACATAGAGATATCCCGTGTGATACAACAGCCGGATGTTACAATACATAGAGATATCCCGTGTGATACAATAGCCGGATGTTACACTACATAGAGATATCCCGTGTGATACAACAGCCGGATGTTACACTACATAGAGATATCCCGTGTGATACAACAGCCGGATGTTATACTGCATAGCGATATCCTGTGTGATACAACAGCCGGATGTTACACTACATAGAGATATCTTTGTGATACAACAGCCGGATGTTACACTACATAGAGATATCTTTGTGATACAACAGCCAGATGTTACACTACATAGAGATATCCTGTGTGATACAACAGATGGATGTTACACTACATAGGGATATCCCATGTTACACAACAGCCGGATGTTACACTACATAGAGATATCCAGTGTAATACAACAGCCGGATGTTACACTACATAGAGATATCCCGTGTTATAGAACAGCCGAATGTTACACTACATAGAGATATCCCGTGTGATACAACAGCCGGATGTTACACTACATAGAGATATCCTGTGTTATACAACAGCCGGATGTTACACTACATAGAGATATCCCGTGTGATACAACAGCCGGATGTTACACTACATAGAGATATCTTTGTGATACAACAGCCGGATGTTACACTACATAGAGATATCCTGTGTAATACAACAGCCGGATGTTACACTACATAGTGATATCCTGTGTGATACAACAGCCGGATGTTACACTACATAGAGATATCCCATGTTACACAACAGCCGGATGTTACACTACATAGAAAATCCCATGTTATACAACAGCCGGATGTTACACTACATAGCGATATCCCATGTTATACAACAGCCGGATGTTACACTACATAGAGATATCTTTGTGATACAACAGCCGGATGTTACACTACATAGAGATATCCCATGTTACACAACAGCCGGATGTTACACCACATAGAGATATCCCGTGTAATACAACAGCCGGATGTTACACTACATAGAGATATCCTGTGTGATACAACAGATGGATGTTACACTACATAGAGATATCCCATGTTACACAACAGCCGGATGTTACACTACATAGAGATATCCTGTGTGATACAACAGCCGGATGTTACACTACATAGAGATATCCCATGTTACACAACAGCCGGATGTTACACTACATAGAAAATCCCATGTTATACAACAGCTGGATGTTACACTACATAGAGATATCCCGTGTGATACAACAGATGGATGTTACACTACATAGTGATATCCCGTGTGATACAACAGCCGGATGTTACACTACATAGAGATATCCTGTGTGATACAACAGCCGGATATTACACTACATAGAGATATCCCGTGTGATACAACAGATGGATGTTACACTACATAGTGATATCCCGTGTGATACAACAGCCGGATGTTACACTACATAGAGATATCCCGTGTGATACAACAGATGGATGTTACACTACATAGAGATATCCTGTGTAATACAACAGCCGGATGTTACACTACATAGTGATATCCCGTGTGATACAACAGATGGATGTTACACTACATAGTGATATCCCGTGTGATACAACAGCCGGATGTTACACTACATAGAGATATCCTGTGTGATACAACAGCCGGATATTACACTACATAGAGATATCCCGTGTGATACAACAGATGGATGTTACACTACATAGAGATATCCCGTGTGATACAACAGCCGGATGTTACACTACATAGAGATATCCCATGTTATACAACAGCCGGATGTTACACTACATAGAGATATCTTTGTGATACAACAGCCAGATGTTACACTACATAGAGATATCCTGTGTGATACAACAGCCGGATGTTACACTACATAGAGATATCCCATGTTACACAACAGCCGGATGTTACACTACATAGAGATATCCTGTGTGATACAACAGCCGGATGTTACACTACATAGAGATATCCTGTGTGATACAACAGCCGGATGTTACACTACATAGAGATATCCCATGTTACACAACAGCCGGATGTTACACTACATAGAGATATCTTTGTGATACAACAGCCGGATGTTACACTACATAGAGATATCCCGTGTGATACAACATATGGATGTTACACTACATAGAGATATCCTGTGTGATACAACAGCCGGATGTTACACTACATAGAGATATCCCGTGTGATACAACAGATGGATGTTACACTACATAGAGATATCCTGTGTGATACAACAGCCGGATGTTACACTACATAGAGATATCCCGTGTGATACAACAGCCGGATGTTACACTACATAGAGATATCCCATGTTACACAACAGCCGGATGTTACACTACATAGAGATATCCCATGTTACACAACAGCCGGATGTTACACTACATAGAAAATCCCATGTTATACAACAGCCGGATGTTACACTACATAGCGATATCCCATGTTACACAACAGCCGGATGTTACACCACATAGAGATATCCCGTGTAATACAACAGCCGGATGTTACACTACATAGAGATATCCTGTGTGATACAACAGATGGATGTTACACTACATAGAGATATCCAGTGTAATACAACAGCCGGATGTTACACTACATAGAGATATCCCATGTTACACAACCAGGGTGGATAAAAATCAATGTTTTTTAAAAAAAATCAAAAAAATCGGATTTTTTTGATTTAAATCGGATTTTTTTGATTTAAATCGGATTTTTTTCAATAAACTGCTTTTTGAGGAAAATATTTTACCATCCAAAGGTTCTTCCATCATGAGATAAAGCTGAGTTGTTTAACTCAGTAGAATAAAGGCTGTATATGTGTAACATTCACAATGCCATGCTCTTCCAGAGGTTTCTGTAGGATGCTGACTATCCAACAAGTTTGGGCATGTCAACTGAATGGAAAAAGAAACTAAACCAAAAGTGAAACCAAGCTAGAAGTGTGGAATTAAAGGGGCAGTATGAACAAAATGTGGAGGCTATTAATAGTTTATACAATTAAGACATTACTTTGGGGTCCCCCCCTCACCCTGGCGTTAGATCGTTGCCCCTAGTTTCGTCCGTGTAACTACTCATTTTAATCGTGATTTATATTAAAAAAAACCTTTTGATTTAAATCAGTGATTTAAATCATGATTAAAATCATGATTTAAATCGATCCGATTTAAATAGAAAAAAATCTTTTGATTTAAATCGTGATTTAAATCATGATTTAAATCGGCGTGATTTAAATCAATCCACCCTGTACACAACAGCCGGATGTTACACTACATAGAGATATTACGTGTGATACAACAGATGGATGTTACACTACATAGAGATATCCCATGTTATACAACAGCCGGATGTTACACTACATAGAGATATCCCATGTTATACAACAGCCGGATGTTACACTACATAGAGATATCCTGTGTGATACAACAGCCGGATGTTACACTACATAGAGATATTACGTGTGATACAACAGATGGATGTTACACTACATAGAGATATCCTGTGTAATACAACAGCCGGATGTTACACTACATAGAGATATCCTGTGTGATACAACAGCCGGATGTTACACTACATAGAGATATCTTTGTGATACAACAGCCGGATGTTACACTACATAGAGATATCCTGTGTGATACAACAGCCGGATGTTACACTACATAGAGATATCCTGTGTAATACAACAGTCGGATGTTACACTACATAGAGATATCCCATGTTACACAACAGCCGGATGTTACACTACATAGAGATATCCCGTGTAATACAACAGCCGGATGTTACACTACATAGAGATATCCTGTGTGATACAACAGCCGGATGTTACACTACATAGAGATATCCCGTGTGATACAACAGCCGGATGTTACACTACATAGAGATATCCTGTGTAATACAACAGATGGATGTTACACTACATAGAGATATCCTGTGTAATACAACAGCCGGATGTTACACTACATAGTGATATCCCGTGTGATACAACAGATGGATGTTACACTACATAGTGATATCCCGTGTGATACAACAGCCGGATGTTACACTACATAGAGATATCCTGTGTGATACAACAGCCGGATATTACACTACACAGAAAATCCCATGTTATACAACAGCCGGATGTTACACTACATAGAGATATCCTGTGTAATACAACAGCCGGATGTTACACTACATAGAGATATCCCATGTTACACAACAGCCGGATGTTAAACTACATAGAAAATCCCATGTTATACAACAGCCGGATGTTACACTACATAGAGATATCCCGTGTGATACAACAGATGGATGTTACACTACATAGTGATATCCCGTGTGATACAACAGCCGGATGTTACACTACATAGAGATATCCTGTGTAATACAACAGCCGGATGTTACACTACATAGAGATATCCCGTGTGATACAACAGCCGGATGTTACACTACAAAGAGATATCCTGTGTGATACAACAGCCGGATGTTACACTACATAGAGATATCCCATGTTATACAACAGCCGGATGTTACACTACATAGAGATATCCTGTGTGATACAACAGCCGGATGTTACACTACATAGAGATATCCCGTGTGATACAACAGCCGGATGTTACACTACATAGAGATATCCCGTGTAATACAACAGCCGGATGTTACAGTACATAGAGATATCCTGTGTGATACAACAGCCGGATGTTACACTACATAGAGACATCCTGTATGATACAACAGCCGGATGTTACACTACATAGAGATATCCTGTGTGATACAACAGCCGGATGTTACACTACATAGAGATATCCTGTGTAATACAACAGCCGGATGTTACACTACATATAGATATCCTGTGTGATACAACAGCCGGATGTTACACTACATAGAGATATCCTGTGTAATACAACAGCCGGATGTTACACTACATAGAGATATCCCGTGTGATACAACAGCCGGATGTTACACTACATAGAGATATCCCGTGTAATACAACAGCCGGATGTTACAGTACATAGAGATATCCTGTGTGATACAACAGCCGGATGTTACACTACATAGAGACATCCTGTATGATACAACAGCCGGATGTTACACTACATAGAGATATCCTGTGTGATACAACAGCCGGATGTTACACTACATAGAGATATCCTGTGTAATACAACAGCCGGATGTTACACTACATATAGATATCCTGTGTGATACAACAGCCGGATGTTACACTACATAGAGATATCCTGTGTAATACAACAGCCGGATGTTACACTACATAGAGATATCCCATGTTATACAACAGTCGGATGTTACACTACATAGAGATATCCCGTGTGATACAACAGCCGGATGTTACACTACATAGAGATATCCCATGTTATACAACAGCCGGATGTTACACTACATAGAGATATCCCATGTTATACAACAGCCGGATGTTACACTACATAGAGATATCCCGTGTGATACAACAGCCGGATGTTACACTACATAGAGATATCCCATGTTATACAACAGCCGGATGTTACACTACATAGAGATATCCCGTGTGATACAACAGCCGGATGTTACACTACATAGAGATATCCCATGTTACACAACAGCCGGATCTTACACTACATAGAGATATCCCATGTTATACAACAGCTGGATGTTACACTACATAGAGATATCCCGTGTGATACAACAGCCGGATGTTACACTACATAGAGATATCCCGTGTGATACAACAGCCGGATGTTACACTACATAGAGATATTCCGTTTTATACAACAGCCGGATGTTACACTACATAGAGATATTCCGTTTTATACAACAGCCGGATGTTACACTACATAGAGATATCCCGTGTAATACAACAGCCGGATGTTACACTACATAGAGATATCCCATGTTATACAACAGCCGGATGTTACACTACATAGAGATATCCCGTGTGATACAACAGCCGGATGTTACACTACATAGAGATATTCCGTGTGATACAACAGCCGGATGTTACACTACATAAAGATATTACATGTTACACAACAGTCGGATGTTACACTACATAGAGATATCCCATGTTATACAACAGCCGGATGTTACACTACATAGAGATATCCCGTGTGATACAACAGCCGGATGTTACACTACATAGAGATATCCCATGTTATACAACAGCCGGATGTTACACTACATAGAGATATCCCGTGTGATACAACAGCCGGATGTTACACTACATAGAGATATCCCATGTTACACAACAGCCGGATCTTACACTACATAGAGATATCCCATGTTATACAACAGCTGGATGTTACACTACATAGAGATATCCCGTGTGATACAACAGCCGGATGTTACACTACATAGAGATGTCCCGTGTGATACAACAGCCGGATGTTACACTACATAGAGATATCCCATGTTACACAACAGCCGGATGTTACACTACAAAGAGATATCCCGTGTGATACAACAGCCGGATGTTACACTACATAGAGATATCCCATGTTATACAACAGCCGAATGTTACACTACAAAGAGATATCCCATGTTACACAACAGCCGGATGTTACACTACAAAGAGATATCCCGTGTGATACAACAGCCGGATGTTACACTACATAGAGATATCCCATGTTACACAACAGCCGGATGTTACACTACATAGAGATATCCCGTGTGATACAACAGCCGGATGTTACACTACATAGAGATATCCTGTGTGATACAACAGCCGGATGTTACACTACATAGAGATATCCTGTGTAATACAACAGCCGGATGTTACACTACATAGAGATATCCCGTGTGATACAACAGCCGGATGTTACATTACATAGAGATATCCTGTGTAATACAACAGCCGGATGTTACACTACATAGAGATATCCCGTGTAATACAACAGCCGGATGTTACACTACATAGAGATATCCCATGTTACACAACAGCCGGATGTTACACTACATAGAGATATCCTGTGTAATACAACAGCCGGATGTTACACTACATAGAGATATCCCGTGTGATACAACAGCCGGATGTTACATTACATAGAGATATCCTGTGTTATACAACAGTCGGATGTTACACTACATAGAGATATCCCGTGTGATACAACAGCCGGATGTTACACTACATAGAGATATCCTGTGTAATACAACAGCCGGATGTTACACTACATAGAGATATCCCGTGTGATACAACAGCCGGATGTTACATTACATAGAGATATCCTGTGTTATACAACAGCCGGATGTTACACTACATAGAGATATCCTGTGTTATACAACAGCCGGATGTTACACTACATAGAGATATCCCATGTTACACAACAGCCGGATGTTACACTACATAGAGATATCCCGTGTGATACAACAGCCGGATGTTAAACTACATAGAGATATCCTGTGTAATACAACAGCCGGATGTTACACTACATAGAGATATCCCGTGTGATACAACAGCCGGATGTTACACTACATAGAGATATCCCATGTTATACAACAGCCGGATGTTACACTACATAGAGATATCCCATGTTATACAACAGCCGGATGTTACACTACATAGAGATATCCCGTGTGATACAACAGCCGGATGTTACATTACATAGAGATATCCTGTGTTATACAACAGCCGGATGTTACACTACATAGAGATATCCTGTGTGATACAACAGCCGGATGTTACACTACATAGAGATATCCCGTGTTATAGAACAGCCGAATGTTACACTACATAGAGATATCCCATGTTATACAACAGCCGAATGTTACACTACAAAGAGATATCCCGTGTGATACAACAGCCGGATGTTACACTACATAGAGATATCCTGTGTGATACAACAGCCGGATGTTACACTACATAGAGATATCCCATGTTATACAACCGCCGGATGTTACACTACATAGAGCTTTCTTTGTGATACAACAGCCGGATGTTACACTACATAGAGATATCCCGTGTAATACAACAGCCGGATGTTACACTACATAGAGATATCCTGTGTGATACAACAGCCGGATGTTACACTACATAGAGATATCCCATGTTATACAACAGCCGGATGTTACACTACATAGAGATATCCCGTGTGATACAACAGCCGGATGTTACACTACATAGAGATATCCCATGTTATACAACAGCCGGATGTTACACTACATAGAGATATCCCATGTTACACAACAGCCGGATGTTACACTACATAGAGATATCCTGTGTTATACAACAGCCGGATGTTACACTACATAGAGATATCCCATGTGATACAACAGCCGGATGTTACACTACATAGAGATATCCTGTGTGATACAACAGCCGGATGTTACACTACATAGAGATATCCCATGTTATACAACAGCCGGATGTTACACTACATAGAGATATCCTGTGTGATACAACAGCCGGATGTTACACTACATAGAGATATCCTGTGTGATACAACAGTCGGATGTTACACTACATAAAGATATCACATGTGATACAACAGTCGGATGTTACACTACATAGAGATATCCTGTGTGATACAACAGCCGGATGTTACACTACATAGAGATATCCCATGTTATACAACAGCCGGATGTTACACTACATAGAGATATCCTGTGTGATACAACAGCCGGATGTTACACTACATAGAGATATCCTGTGTGATACAACAGCCGGATGTTAAACTACATAGAGATATCCCATGTTACACAACAGCCGGATGTTACACTACATAGAGATATCCTGTGTGATACAACAGCCGGATGTTACACTTCATAGAGATATCCTGTGTGATACAACAGCCGGATGTTACACTACATAGAGATATCCTGTGTGATACAACAGCCGGATGTTACACTACATAGAGATATCCTGTGTAATACAACAGCCGGATGTTACACTACATAGTGATATCCTGTGTGATACAACAGCCGGATGTTACACTACATAGAGATATCCTGTGTGATACAACAGCCGGATGTTACACTACATAGAGATATCCTGTGTGATACAACAGCCGGATGTTACACTACATAGAGATATCCCGTGTGATACAACAGCCGGATGTTACACTACATAGAGATATCCCGAGTGATACAACAGCCGGATGTTACACTACATAGAGATATCCTGTGTGATACAACAGCCGGATGTTACACTACATAGAGTTATCCCGTGTGATACAACAGCCGGATGTTAAACTACATAGAGATATCCCATGTTACACAACAGCCGGATGTTACACTACATAGAGATATCCCGTGTGATACAACAGCCGGATGTTACACTACATAGAGATATCCTGTGTGATACAACAGCCGGATGTTACACTTCATAGAGATATCCTGTGTGATACAACAGCCGGATGTTACACTTCATAGAGATATCCTGTGTGATACAACAGCCGTATGTTACACTACATAGAGATATCCTGTGTGATACAACAGCCGGATGTTACACTACATAGAGATATCCTGTGTAATACAACAGCCGGATGTTACACTACATAGAGATATCCTGTGTGATACAACAGCCGGATGTTACACTACATAGAGATATCCTGTGTAATACAACAGCCGGATGTTATACTACATAGAGATATCCCGTGTTACACAACAGCCGGATGTTACACTACATAGAGATATCCTGTGTGATACAACAGCCGGATGTTACACTACATAGAGATATCCCGAGTGATACAACAGCCGGATGTTACACTACATAGAGATATCCCGTGTGATACAACAGCCGGATGTTAAACTACATAGAGATATCCCATGGTACACAACAGCCGGATGTTACACTACATAGAGATATCCTGTGTGATACAACAGCCGGATGTTACACTTCATAGAGATATCCTGTGTGATACAACAGCCGGATGTTACACTACATAGAGATATCCTGTGTGATACAACAGCCGGATGTTACACTACATAGAGATATCCCATGTTATACAACAGCCGGATGTTACACTACATAGAAATATCACGTGCGATACAACAGCCGGATGTTACACTACATAGAGATATCCTGTGTAATACAACAGCCGGATGTTACACTACATAGAGATATCCCGTGTAATACAACAGCCGGATGTTACACTACATAGAGATATCCTGTGTGATACAACAGCCGGATGTTACACTACATAGAGATATCCCATGTTATACAACAGCCGGATGTTACACTACATAGAGATATCCAGTGTAATACAACAGCCGGATGTTACACTACATAGAGATATCCTGTGTAATACAACAGCCGGATGTTATACTACATAGAGATATCCCATGTTACACAACAGCCGGATGTTACACTACATAGAGATATCCTGTGTGATACAACAGCCGGATGTTACACTACATAGAGATATCCCGAGTGATACAACAGCCGGATGTTACACTACATAGAGATATCCTGTGTGATACAACAGCCGGATGTTACACTACATAGAGATATCCCGTGTGATACAACAGCCGGATGTTAAACTACATAGAGATATCCCATGTTACACAACAGCCGGATGTTACACTACATAGAGATATCCTGTGTGATACAACAGCCGGATGTTACACTTCATAGAGATATCCTGTGTGATACAACAGCCGGATGTTACACTACATAGAGATATCCCATGTTATACAACAGCCGGATGTTACACTACATAGCGATATCTCGTGTGATACAACAGCCGGATGTTACACTACATAGAGCTTTCTTTGTGATACAACAGCCGGATGTTACAATACATAGAGATATCCTGTGTAATACAACAGCCGGATGTTACACTACATAGAGATATCCTGTGTGATACAACAGCCGGATGTTACACTACATAGAGATATCCTGTGTTATACAACAGTCGGATGTTACACTACATAGAGATATCTCGTGTGATACAACAGCCGGATGTTACACTACATAGAGATATCCTGTGTGATACAACAGCCGGATGTTACACTACATAGCGATATCCCGTGTGATACAACAGCCGGATGTTACACTACATAGAGCTTTCTTTGTGATACAACAGCCGGATGTTACACTACATAGCGATATCCCGTGTGATACAACAGGATTATGTTTGGCTCTTTGGGAATATTGGAATTCTTTCACGTGTTCATAGAGAAGTTGTAGAGGGAAGAAGACAACAAGCATAAAGCTACTTAACTTCTGTATCAAGGTGGATGAGGACACAAGATGCATCGAGACTAGAATCGAGTCAGAAGAAATCCAAACAACATTTGATGGAGCACAGAATTATAATAATAATATAGTGTCTATTAATCCAAAGCTAAAGGTTCATGGAAGTCTCAGAATCCAGCAACACAGACACTCACCTTAAATCCACACTTGCCCTGTGCCTCCAGTGGGACAATGGTGACCTGGCTGATTCCTGCCAGCAGCTCATGGTGATATTCTTGCAGGAATCGAAGCTCCGATGAATCCATGAGGACCTCAACTTCTTCTGGCTGTAGAAAGGTGCTTGCTCCAGTGTTATCCCTTGCATCCATCATTGGAGGATCTGTTTGTGTCATCTGTGCTTCATGTGGATCCATGTCCTGCTCTTTATGGCTACCAAGAGATGAGGCTCTGACTTGATTGTCACACGACTCCATTAAATTCAGCTTCTGATCTAGACAGTCCGGAACCTCCATCTTATCCTCCGTTTTTATGCCTGTCAGCTGTTCAATGCCAGGGTCCTTCACAATGTTTGGAGCTCCTCTGTTCTTTTCTTCTGGGGATCCAGTCTCCTCTATACTTGGAGACCCAAGAAGAGCAGGGTAGTATGGGGAGACAGTCAGCTGAGAGCTCTGCAGTGAATGTGTTCGGGTCAGAACCCGTGTGGCAACTGAAGAAAACACAGGTAAACGGCATTGTTAAATGGCATGGTAATTATACGTGCCCTATCAACGACACCCACATACCATAAAGTGCCTGCGATGTTAAAAAAATATCCATATATCAACACGAACACAGCTAGAGATCATGGAATATTCCTCATCCCACAGAAAGATTGGGGAGAAAAAGGTCAGGAGATAATGATGACTCCATTGCAAAGAGATGGCGGACATTTGATACACAATGATCGTCTCCATCCAGAAGTGAATATTAAGCAGTCTAAAGTTCATTTGTTCCTCCGCATAATCGCTGTAGATGAAGATTTCATAACTTAGGCCTGTGATTCTACCGCCAGCTACATCACATTTACCATTGCGTCTCACTCACCGTTAACATCATCAAAGGACACTACGGCAGCAGAGTTGTTCCTGAGCATCGTTAGTGAGTTTACACGACCTCCTCCACTTCGCCGACTCTCAAAATACATCTCCAGGAGGTCAGTAGAGACACTTTCCCCAAGATTCTCCACCAAGACCTCAGCACAGAGGCGGACACGCTGAACTGCGAGGGAAGACCCTTGCACTGGCCTCCTCTCAACATTTCTTTCCAAATTGTCAAATTCTAGACAAAAGCAGACAAATAAATAGCTTACCGAAGTGAACATAAAGCTACTATCTGGGAATATCTGGGAAGAGTCAGCACTCACCTTCATCACTCAGTGGCTCATGGAAGGTGACAAGAATCGTCGTCCGGTCTGAGGATCGCATCAAGAGGAATTCTTCTCGACCACTTACGTTCTCCACATATAGCTCTAGAAAACACTCATCCATCTCCGGGTGAAGACCACGCAATGCTACTTTCCCAAGATCCCATGGGGGAAGACGCCTCACACGGAAGGTGACAGACTGCACGCAGTGTTCCTCCTGAGATAATATGTTCTCTGCATCTGGAAATACAGCATTAGGTATTGAAAACGTCATCCCTTGTATAGGATACAGCAGATGATGTAGTGCCAGGGCAGCTATGCATGGAATGAATCTCACTCAATTATCTATGTGAAGAGAAGAGAGACATTTCATTCATCTGTTTTATTTTAACCCTTTAAAGCCTGCATCCTCATTTCCAAATTGCAAGCCTATATTGAAGAGATCAATATACTGTAAATCTTGCCTTTCAAAATGTGCCTGTGAGAGGCGTTATCGCTGTCTGCTCATCCCCATCCCGTGACCCCTGGCGGCAACTGCCTCTGATGTCTTACGCATTTATCGCAGTATAAACAGTGTTTGTGGGCAGCATATCTGTTGAGATCTATACTGCCGGGAGATACATATATGTGTTTGTATAAATGTTCATCGCAAGTGCTAAGCAGATGGTAGCAAACAGCAACAAGTTCTGACACTACTCGCAGGGGGTGTTTTATCTTATTTTATTTCTACAATCAACCATTGCACCTTGGTAGTTGTTTGCACCCCTACATCCAGGGCTAGTCTATTCCAATCACCCAAGTGCGGTATTATTTGCATATCTATTCATATTTACGGAATCGGCACATGTTCTGAGAATACCAGCAGCTGGGCGATTGTACTAGCCACCCCCACTTGCTCAGTGAGCACTAGTGTCGAGCGCCAGTGATATTGCTATATCCACTAGGTAAGCCATTTATGTTCTGGCTACAGTGGTCACTCATATCTACTGCCTTTCACACACTCTGCACACTCCAACCATATCAGCCCCTCTCTCCTCTCCTATGTATGGTTCTATCACCCTATCACACACTCTGCACACTCCATCCATATCAGCCCCTCTCTCATCTCCTATGTATGGTTCTATCACCCTATCACACGCTCTGCACACTCCATCCATATCAGCCCCTCTCTCATCTCCTATGTATGGTTCTATCACCCTATCACACGCTCTGCACACTCCATCCATATCAGCCCCTCTCTCATCTCCTATGTATGGTTCTATCACCCTATCACACGCTCTGCACACTCCATCCATATCAGCCCCTCTCTCATCTCCTATGTATGGTTCTATCACCCTATCACACGCTCTGCACACTCCATCCATATCAGCCCCTCTCTCCTCTCCTATGTATGGTTCTATTGCCCTTTCGCACACTCCATCCATATCAGCCCCTCTCTCATCTCCTATGTATGGTTCCATCACCCTTTCACACACTCTGCACACTCCAACCATATCAGCCCCTCTCTCCTCTCCTATGTATGATTCTATCGCCCTTTCTCACACTCTGCACACTCCATCCATATCAGCCCCTCTCTCATCTCCTATGTATGGTTCTATCACCCTTTCACACACTCTGCACACTCCATCCATATCAGCCCCTCTCTTCTCTCCTATGTATGGTTCTATCACCCTTTCACACACTCTGCACACTCCATCCATATCAGCCCCTCTCTCCTCTCCTATGTATGGTTCTATCACCCTTTCACACACTCTGCACACTCCAACCATATCAGCCCCTCTCTCCTCTCCTATGTATGATTCTATCGCCCTTTCTCACACTCTGCACACTCCAACCATATCAGCCCCTCTCTCCTCTCCTATGTATGGTTCTATCACCCTTTCACACACTCTGCACACTCCATCCATATCAGCCCCTCTCTCATCTCCTATGTATGGTTCTATCACCCTTTCTCACACTCTGCACACTCCATCCATATCAGCCCCTCTCTCATCTCCTATGTATGGTTCTATCACCCTATCACACGCTCTGCACACTCCATCCATATCAGCCCCTCTCTCCTCTCCTATGTATGGTTCTATCACCCTTTCACACACTCTGCACACTCCATCCATATCAGCCCCTCTCTCCTCTCCTATGTATGGTTCTATCACCCTTTCACACACTCTGCACACTCCATCCATATCAGCCCCTCTCTCCTCTCCTATGTATGGTTCTATCACCCTATCACACGCTCTGCACACTCCATCCATATCAGCCCCTCTCTCCTCTCCTATGTATGGTTCTATCACCCTTTCACACACTCTGCACACTCCATCCATATCAGCCCCTCTCTCCTCTCCTATGTATGGTTCTATCACCCTATCACACGCTCTGCACACTCCATCCATATCAGCCCCTCTCTCCTCTCCTATGTATGGTTCAATCACCCTTTCACACACTCTGCACACTCCATCCATATCAGCCCCTCTCTCCTCTCCTATGTATGGTTCTATCACCCTTTCACACACTCTGCACACTCCATCCATATCAGCCCCTCTCTCCTCTCCTATGTATGGTTCTATCACCCTATCACACGCTCTGCACACTCCATCCATATCAGCCCCTCTCTCCTCTCCTATGTATGGTTCTATCACCCTTTCACACACTCTGCACTGTCATGTTCTCAATGGCAAGAGAACATAGCATCAGCATATATAGGAACTAGCTCTTGGAAGATGGGAACTGAGCTGACCATGAACTAAACCTAACGCACAACTAGCAGTGGCCGGGTAGCATGCCTACGTTGATTCTAGATGCCCAGCACCAGCCGGAGGACTAAATAATGCTAGCAGAGGAAAATATTAGTCCTAGCTCACCTCTAGAGAAATACCCCGAAAGGAGACAGAGGCCCCCCACATGTATTGGCGGTGAATTAAGATGAAATAACAAACGTAGTATGAAAATAGGTTTAGCAAATTTGAGGTCCACTTACTACATAGCAGAAGACAGAAAGGACATTTTCATGGTCAGCTGAAAACCCTATCAAAACACCATCCAGAAATTACTTTAAAACTCTGGCATTAACTCATAACACCAGAGTGGCAATTCCTGTTCACAAGAGCTTTCCAGACACAGTAACGAAACTACAGCTGTGAACTGGAACAAAAATGCAAAAACAAACATGGACAAGAGTCCAACTTATCTAGTAGTTGTCTAGGAGCAGGAACAAGCACAGAGAGGCTTCTGATAACATTGTTGACCGGCAAGCAACTAACAGAGCAGCAAGGTTATATAGCGACTCCCACATCTTGATGGGAACAGGTGAACAGAGAAGATGAAAACACCAGTTCAATTCCACCAGTAGCCACCGGGGGAGCCCAGAACCCAAATTCACAACAGTACCCCCCCCTCAAGGAGGGGGCACCGAACCCTCACCAGAACCACCAGGGCGATCAGGATGGGCCCTATGAAAGGCACGAACCAGATCAGAGGCATGAACATCAGATGCATTCACCCAAGAATTATCCTCCTGGCCGTATCCCTTCCACTTGACCAGATACTGGAGTCTCCGTCTGGAAACACGAGAGTCTAAGATTTTCTCCACAACGTACTCCAACTCACCCTCAACCAACACCGGAGCAGGAGGCTCAACGGAAGGCACAACCGGTACCTCATACCTGCGCAATAATGACCGATGAAAAACGTTATGAATAGAAAAGGATGCAGGGAGGTCCAAACGGAAGGAAACAGGGTTAAGAATCTCCAATATCTTATACGGGCCGATGAACCGAGGCTTAAACTTAGGAGAAGAGACCCTCATAGGGACAAAACGAGAAGACAACCACACCAAATCCCCAACACAAAGCCGAGGACCAACACGACGGTGGCGGTTGGCAAAAAGCTGAGTCTTCTCCTGGGACAACCTCAAATTGTCCACCACCTGCCCCCAGATCTGATGCAATCTCTCCACCACAGCATCCACTCCAGGACAATCCGAAGATTCCACCTGACCAGAGGAAAATCGAGGATGAAACCCCGAATTACAGAAAAACGGGGACACCAAAGTGGCAGAGCTGGCCCGATTATTGAGAGCGAACTCTGCCAATGGCAAAAAAGCAACCCAATCATCCTGGTCAGCAGACACAAAACACCTCAGATATGTCTCCAGGGTCTGATTAGTCCGCTCGGTCTGGCCATTCGTCTGAGGATGGAAAGCGGATGAAAAAGATAAATCTATGCCCATCCTAGCACAGAATGCCCGCCAAAATCTAGACACGAATTGGGTCCCTCTGTCAGAAATGATATTCTCAGGAATACCATGCAAACGAACAACATTTTGAAAAAACAGAGGAACCAACTCGGAAGAAGAAGGCAACTTGGGCAGAGGAACCAAATGGACCATCTTAGAGAAACGGTCACACACCACCCAGATGACAGACATCTTCTGAGAAACAGGCAGATCTGAAATAAAATCCATCGAGATGTGCGTCCAAGGCCTCTTAGGAATAGGCAAGGGCAACAATAATCCACTAGCCCGAGAGCAACAAGGCTTGGCCCGAGCACAAACGTCACAAGACTGCACAAAGCCTCGCACATCTCGTGACAGGGAAGGCCACCAGAAGGACCTTGCCACCAAATCCCTGGTACCAAAAATGCCAGGATGACCTGCCAACGCAGAAGAATGAACCTCAGAGATGACTCTACTGGTCCAATCATCAGGAACAAACAGTTTATCAGGTGGGCAACGATCCGGTCTATCCGCCTGAAACTCCTGCAAGGCCCGCCGCAGGTCTGGAGAAACGGCTGACAATACCACTCCATCCCTAAGGATACCTGTGGGCTCAGAGTTACCAGGCGAGTCAGGCTCAAAACTCCTAGAAAGGGCATCCGCCTTAACATTCTTAGAACCCGGCAGGTATGACAACACAAAATTAAACCGAGAGAAAAACAATGACCAACGCGCCTGTCTAGGATTCAGGCGCCTGGCGGTCTCAAGATAAATCAAGTTTTTGTGGTCAGTCAATACCACCACCTGATGTCTGGCCCCCTCAAGCCAATGGCGCCACTCCTCAAAAGCCCACTTCATGTCCAAAAGCTCCCGATTCCCAACATCATAATTCCGCTCAGCGGGCGAAAATTTACGGGAAAAGAAGGCACAAGGCCTCATCACGGAGCAGTCAGAACTTTTCTGCGACAACACTGCCCCAGCTCCGATCTCAGAAGCGTCGACCTCAACCTGAAAAGGTAGAGCAACATCAGGCTGACGCAACACAGGGGCAGAGGAAAAACGGCGCTTAAGCTCCCGAAAGGCCTCCATAGCGTCAGGGGACCAATCAGCAACATCAGCACCCTTCTTAGTCAAATCGGTCAATGGCTTAGCAATATCCGAAAAACCAGCAATAAATCGACGATAAAAGTTAGCAAAGCCCAAAAATTTCTGAAGACTCTTAAGAGAAGAGGGCTGCGTCCAATCACAAATAGCTTGAACCTTGACAGGATCCATTTCAATGGAAGAGGGAGAAAAAATATATCCCAAAAAGGAAATCCTCTGTACCCCAAAAACACACTTAGAACCCTTCACACACAAAGAATTAGACCGCAAAACCTGGAAAACCCTCCTGACTTGCTGGACATGAGAGTCCCAGTCATCCGAAAAAATCAGAATATCATCCAGATACACAATCATAAATTTATCCAAATAATCGCGAAAAATATCATGCATAAAGGACTGGAAAACTGACGGAGCATTTGAAAGACCAAAAGGCATCACTAAATACTCAAAGTGGCCCTCGGGCGTATTAAATGCGGTTTTCCACTCATCCCCCTGCCTGATTCGCACCAAATTATACGCCCCACGAAGGTCAATCTTAGAGAACCACTTGGCCCCCTTTATGCGAGCAAACAAATCAGTCAGCAACGGCAATGGGTATTGATATTTTACAGTGATTTTATTCAAAAGCCGATAATCGATACATGGTCTCAAAGAGCCGTCTTTTTTTGACACAAAGAAAAAACCGGCTCCTAAGGGAGATGACGATGGACGAATATGTCCCTTTTCCAAGGACTCCTTTATATATTCTCGCATAGCAGCATGTTCAGGCACAGACAGATTAAATAAACGACCCTTTGGGTATTTACTACCCGGGATTAAATCTATGGCACAATCGCACTCTCGGTGCGGAGGTAACGAACCAAGCTTGGATTCTTCAAAGACGTCACGATAGTCAGACAGGAACTCAGGAATTTCAGAGGGAATAGATGATGAAATGGAAACCACAGGTACATCCCCATGAGCCCCCTTACATCCCCAGCTCAACACAGACATAGCTCTCCAGTCGAGGACTGGGTTGTGAGATTGCAGCCAAGGCAATCCTAGCACCAAATCATCATGTAGATTATACAGCACCAGAAAGCGAATAATCTCCTGGTGATCCGGATTAATACGCATAGTTACTTGTGTCCAGTATTGTGGTTTATTATTAGCCAATGGGGTGGAGTCAATCCCCTTCAGAGGAATAAGAGTCTCCAAAGGCTCTAAATCATACCCACAGCGTTTGGCAAAGGACCAATCCATAAGACTCAAAGCGGCGCCAGAGTCGACATAGGCGTCCGTGGTAATAGATGACAAAGAGCAAATCAGGGTCACAGATAGAATAAACTTAGACGGTAAGGTGCAAATGGAAACAGATTTATCAAGCTTTTTAGTGCGCTTAAAGCATGCTGATATAACATGAGTAGAATCACCACAATAGAAACACAACCCATTTTTCCGTCTAAACTTCTGCCGCTCGCTTCGGGACAGAATTCTATCACACTGCATACTCTCTGGCGACTTCTCAGTGGACACCGCCAGATGGTGCACTGGTTTGCGCTCCCGCAAACGCCTATCGATCTGAATAGCCATTGTCATGGACTCATTCAGACCCGCAGGCACAGGGAACCCCACCATAACATCCTTAATGGCATCAGAGAGACCCTCTCTGAAAGTCGCCGCCAGGGCGCACTCATTCCACTGAGTAAGCACAGACCATTTACGGAATCTTTGACAGTAAATTTCCGCTTCATCTTGCCCCTGAGATAGGGACATCAAAGTTTTTTCTGCCTGAAGCTCCAAATGAGGTTCGTCATAAAGCAACCCCAAGGCCAGAAAAAACGCATCCACATTGAGCAACGCAGGATCCCCTGGTGTCAATGAAAAAGCCCAGTCTTGAGGGTCGCCCCGGAGCAAGGAAATCACAATCCTGACCTGCTGTGCAGGGTCTCCGGCAGAGCGAAATTTCAGGGACAAAAATAATTTGCAATTATTTCGAAAATTCTGAAACCCAGATCTATTCCCCGAGAAAAATTCCGGCAAAGGAATTCTCGGCTCAGATACAGGTGCATGACAAACAAAGTCTTGCAAATTTTGTACCTTCGTGGCGAGATTATTCAAACCTGCAGTTACACTCTGAAGATCCATTACAAACAGGTGGACACAGAGCCATTCAAAGATTAGAAGGAGAAAAAAAAAAAAAAAATTCTCAGCAGACTTCTTATTTCTCTCCTTTCTCAGCCAAGGATTTTAACCCTTTAGTGGGCCGGTCAAACTGTCATGTTCTCAATGGCAAGAGAACATAGCATCAGCATATATAGGAACTAGCTCTTGGAAGATGGGAACTGAGCTGACCATGAACTAAACCTAACGCACAACTAGCAGTGGCCGGGTAGCATGCCTACGTTGATTCTAGATGCCCAGCACCAGCCGGAGGACTAAATAATGCTAGCAGAGGAAAATATTAGTCCTAGCTCACCTCTAGAGAAATACCCCGAAAGGAGACAGAGGCCCCCCACATGTATTGGCGGTGAATTAAGATGAAATAACAAACGTAGTATGAAAATAGGTTTAGCAAATTTGAGGTCCACTTACTACATAGCAGAAGACAGAAAGGACACTTTCATGGTCAGCTGAAAACCCTATCAAAACACCATCCAGAAATTACTTTAAAACTCTGGCATTAACTCATAACACCAGAGTGGCAATTCCTGTTCACAAGAGCTTTCCAGACACAGTAACGAAACTACAGCTGTGAACTGGAACAAAAATGCAAAAACAAACATGGACAAGAGTCCAACTTATCTAGTAGTTGTCTAGGAGCAGGAACAAGCACAGAGAGGCTTCTGATAACATTGTTGACCGGCAAGCAACTAACAGAGCAGCAAGGTTATATAGCGACTCCCACATCTTGATGGGAACAGGTGAACAGAGAAGATGAAAACACCAGTTCAATTCCACCAGTAGCCACCGGGGGAGCCCAGAACCCAAATTCACAACACTGCACACTCCATCCATATCAGCCCCTCCCTCTTCTTCTATGTATGGTTCTATCACCCTTTCACACACTCTGCACACTCCATCCATATCAGCCCCTCCCTCTTCTTCTATGTATGGTTCTATCACCCTATCACACGCTCTGCACACTCCATCCATATCAGCCCCTCTCTCCTCTCCTATGTATGGTTCTATCACCCTTTCTCACACTCTGCACACTCCATCCATATCAGCCCCTCTCTCATCTCCTATGTATGGTTCTATCACCCTATCACACGCTCTGCACACTCCATCCATATCAGCCCCTCTCTCCTCTCCTATGTATGGTTCTATCACCCTTTCACACACTCTGCACACTCCATCCATATCAGCCCCTCTCTCCTCTCCTATGTATGGTTCTATCACCCTTTCACACACTCTGCACACTCCATCCATATCAGCCCCTCTCTCCTCTCCTATGTATGGTTCTATCACCCTATCACACGCTCTGCACACTCCATCCATATCAGCCCCTCTCTCATCTCCTATGTATGGTTCTATCACCCTATCACACAATCTGCACACTCCATCCATATCAGCCCCTCTCTCCTCTCCTATGTATGGTTCTATCACCCTATCACACGCTCTGCACACTCCATCCATATCAGCCCCTCCCTCTTCTTCTATGTATGGTTCTATCACCCTTTCACACACTCTGCACACTCCATCCATATCAGCCCCTCCCTCTTCTTCTATGTATTGTTCAATCACCCTATCACACGCTCTGCACACTCCATCCATATCAGCCCCTCTCTCATCTCCTATGTATGGTTCTATCACCCTATCACACACTCTGCACACTCCAACCATATCAGCCCCTCCCTCTTCTTCTATGTATGGTTCAATCACCCTATCACACGCTCTGCACACTCCATCCATATCAGCCCCTCCCTCTTCTTCTATGTATGGTTCTATCACCCTATCACACGCTCTGCACACTCCATCCATATCAGCCCCTCCCTCTTCTTCTATGTATGGTTCTATCACCCTTTCACACACTCTGCACACTCCATCCATATCAGCCCCTCCCTCTTCTTCTATGTATTGTTCAATCACCCTATCACACGCTCTGCACACTCCATCCATATCAGCCCCTCTCTCATCTCCTATGTATGGTTCTATCACCCTATCACACGCTCTGCACACTCCATCCATATCAGCCCCTCCCTCTTCTTCTATGTATGGTTCTATCACCCTATCACACACTCTGCACACTCCATCCATATCAGCCCCTCCCTCTTCTTCTATGTATGGTTCAATCACCCTATCACACGCTCTGCACACTCCATCCATATCAGCCCCTCCCTCTTCTTCTATGTATGGTTCTATCACCCTTTCACACACTCTGCACACTCCATTCATATCAGCCCCTCCCTCTTCTTCTATGTATGGTTCTATCACCCTTTCACACAATCTGCACACTCCATCCATATCAGCCCCTCCCTCTTCTTCTATGTATGGTTCAATCACCCTATCACACGCTCTGCACACTCCATCCATATCAGCCCCTCCCTCTTCTTCTATGTATGGTTCTATCACCCTTTCACACACTCTGCACACTCCATCCATATCAGCCCCTCCCTCTTCTTCTATGTATGGTTCTATCACCCTATCACACAATCTGCACACTCCATCCATATCAGCCCCTCTCTCCTCTCCTATGTATGGTTCTATCACCCTTTCACACACTCTGCACACTCCATCCATATCAGCCCCTCTCTCCTCTCCTATGTATGGTTCTATCACCCTATCACACACTCTGCACACTCCATCCATATCAGCCCCTCTCTCCTCTCCTATGTATGGTTCTATCACCCTTTCTCACACTCTGCACACTCCATCCATATCAGCCCCTCTCTCATCTCCTATGTATGGTTCTATCACCCTATCACACGCTCTGCACACTCCATCCATATCAGCCCCTCTCTCCTCTCCTATGTATGGTTCTATCACCCTTTCTCACACTCTGCACACTCCATCCATATCAGCCCCTCTCTCCTCTCCTATGTATGGTTCTATCACCCTTTCACACACTCTGCACACTCCATCCATATCAGCCCCTCTCTCCTCTCCTATGTATGGTTCTATCACCCTTTCACACACTCCACACTCCATCCATATCAGCCCCTCTCTCCTCTCCTATGTATGGTTCTATCACCCTTTCTCACACTCTGCACACTCCATCCATATCAGCCCCTCTCTCCTCTCCTATGTATGGTTCTATCACCCTATCACACGCTCTGCACACTCCATCCATATCAGCCCCTCTCTCCTCTCCTATGTATGGTTCTATCACCCTATCACACACTCTGCACACTCCAACCATATCAGCCCCTCTCTCCTCTCCTATGTATGGTTCTATCACCCTTTCACACACTCTGCACACTCCATCCATATCAGCACCTCTCTCAACTCCTATGTATGGTTCTATCACCCTTTCACACACTCTGCACACTCCATCCATATCAGCCCCTCTCTCAACTCCTATGTATGGTTCTATTGCCCTTTCGCACACTCCATCCATATCAGCCCCTCTCTCAACTCCTATGTATGGTTCTATTGCCCTTTCACACACTCAGCACACTCCATCCATATCATCCCCTCTCTCATCTCCTATGTATGGTTCTATCACCCTTTCTCACACTCTGCACACTCCATCCATATCAGCCCCTCTCTCCTCTCCTATGTATGGTTCTATCACCCTATCACACACTCTGCACACTCCATCCATATCAGCCCCTCTCTCCTCTCCTATGTATGGTTCTATCACCCTATCACACACTCTGCACACTCCATCCATATCAGCCCCTCTCTCCTCTCCTATGTATGGTTCTATCACCCTTTCTCACACTCTGCACACTCCATCCATATCAGCCCCTCTCTCATCTCCTATGTATGGTTCTATCACCCTATCACACGCTCTGCACACTCCATCCATATCAGCCCCTCTCTCCTCTCCTATGTATGGTTCTATCACCCTTTCACACACTCTGCACACTCCATCCATATCAGCCCCTCTCTCCTCTCCTATGTATGGTTCTATCACCCTTTCACACACTCCACACTCCATCCATATCAGCCCCTCTCTCCTCTCCTATGTATGGTTCTATCACCCTTTCTCACACTCTGCACACTCCATCCATATCAGCCCCTCTCTCCTCTCCTATGTATGGTTCTATCACCCTATCACACGCTCTGCACACTCCATCCATATCAGCCCCTCTCTCCTCTCCTATGTATGGTTCTATCACCCTATCACACACTCTGCACACTCCAACCATATCAGCCCCTCTCTCCTCTCCTATGTATGGTTCTATCACCCTTTCACACACTCTGCACACTCCATCCATATCAGCACCTCTCTCAACTCCTATGTATGGTTCTATCACCCTTTCACACACTCTGCACACTCCATCCATATCAGCCCCTCTCTCAACTCCTATGTATGGTTCTATTGCCCTTTCGCACACTCCATCCATATCAGCCCCTCTCTCAACTCCTATGTATGGTTCTATTGCCCTTTCACACACTCAGCACACTCCATCCATATCATCCCCTCTCTCATCTCCTATGTATGGTTCTATCACCCTTTCTCACACTCTGCACACTCCATCCATATCAGCCCCTCTCTCCTCTCCTATGTATGGTTCTATCACCCTATCACACGCTCTGCACACTCCATCCATATCAGCCCCTCTCTCCTCTCCTATGTATGGTTCTATCACCCTATCACACACTCTGCACACTCCAACCATATCAGCCCCTCTCTCCTCTCCTATGTATGGTTCTATCACCCTTTCACACACTCTGCACACTCCATCCATATCAGCACCTCTCTCAACTCCTATGTATGGTTCTATCACCCTTTCACACACTCTGCACACTCCATCCATATCAGCCCCTCTCTCAACTCCTATGTATGGTTCTATTGCCCTTTCGCACACTCCATCCATATCAGCCCCTCTCTCCTCTCCTATGTATGGTTCTATCACCCTATCACACAATCTGCACACTCCATCCATATCAGCCCCTCTCTCCTCTCCTATGTATGGTTCTATCACCCTATCACACACTCTGCACACTCCATCCATATCAGCCCCTCTCTCCTCTCCTATGTATGGTTCTATCACCCTTTCTCACACTCTGCACACTCCATCCATATCAGCCCCTCTCTCATCTCCTATGTATGGTTCTATCACCCTTTCACACACTCTGCACACTCCATCCATATCAGCCCCTCCCTCTTCTTCTATGTATGGTTCTATCACCCTATCACACAATCTGCACACTCCATCCATATCAGCCCCTCTCTCCTCTCCTATGTATAGTTCTATCACCCTTTCACACACTCTGCACACTCCATCCATATCAGCCCCTCTCTCCTCTCCTATGTATGGTTCTATCACCCTATCACACACTCTGCACACTCCATCCATATCAGCCCCTCTCTCCTCTCCTATGTATGGTTCTATCACCCTATCACACACTCTGCACACTCCATCCATATCAGCCCCTCTCTCCTCTCCTATGTATGGTTCTATCACCCTTTCTCACACTCTGCACACTCCATCCATATCAGCCCCTCTCTCATCTCCTATGTATGGTTCTATCACCCTATCACACGCTCTGCACACTCCATCCATATCAGCCCCTCTCTCCTCTCCTATGTATGGTTCTATCACCCTTTCACACACTCTGCACACTCCATCCATATCAGCCCCTCTCTCCTCTCCTATGTATGGTTCTATCACCCTTTCACACACTCCACACTCCATCCATATCAGCCCCTCTCTCCTCTCCTATGTATGGTTCTATCACCCTTTCTCACACTCTGCACACTCCATCCATATCAGCCCCTCTCTCCTCTCCTATGTATGGTTCTATCACCCTATCACACGCTCTGCACACTCCATCCATATCAGCCCCTCTCTCCTCTCCTATGTATGGTTCTATCACCCTATCACACACTCTGCACACTCCAACCATATCAGCCCCTCTCTCCTCTCCTATGTATGGTTCTATCACCCTTTCACACACTCTGCACACTCCATCCATATCAGCACCTCTCTCAACTCCTATGTATGGTTCTATCACCCTTTCACACACTCTGCACACTCCATCCATATCAGCCCCTCTCTCAACTCCTATGTATGGTTCTATTGCCCTTTCGCACACTCCATCCATATCAGCCCCTCTCTCAACTCCTATGTATGGTTCTATTGCCCTTTCACACACTCTGCACACTCCATCCATATCATCCCCTCTCTCATCTCCTATGTATGGTTCTATCACCCTTTCACACGCTTTGCACACTCCATCCATATCAGCCCCTCTCTCAACTCCTATGTATGGTTCTATTCCCCTTTCACACACTCTGCACACTCCATCCATATCAGCCCCTCTCTCATCTCCTATGTATGGTTCTATTGCCCTTTCACACAATCTGCACACTCCATCCATATCAGCCCCTCTCTCAACTCCTATGTATGGTTCTATTGCCCTTTCACACACTCTGCACACTCCATCCATATCAGCCCCTCTCTCATCTCCTATGTATGGTTCAATCACCCTATCACACGCTCTGCACACTCCATCCATATCAGCCCCTCTCTCCTCTCCTATGTATGGTTCTATCACCCTTTCTCACACTCTGCACACTCCAACCATATCAGCCCCTCTCTCCTCTCCTATGTATGGTTCTATTGCCCTTTCACACGCTCTGCACACTCCATCCATATCAGCCCCTCTCTCAACTCCTATGTATGGTTCTATTGCCCTTTCACACACTCCAACCATATCATCCCCTCTCTCCTCTCCTACGTATGGTTCTATCACCCTATCACACGCTCTGCACACTCCATCCATATCAGCCCCTCTCTCATCTCCTATGTATGGTTCTATCACCCTATCACACGCTCTGCACACTCCATCCATATCAGCCCCTCCCTCTTCTTCTATGTATGGTTCAATCACCCTATCACACGCTCTGCACACTCCATCCATATCAGCCCCTCTCTCCTCTCCTATGTATGGTTCTATCACCCTTTCTCACACTCTGCACACTCCAACCATATCAGCCCCTCTCTCCTCTCCTATGTATGGTTCTATTGCCCTTTCACACACTCTGCACACTCCATCCATATCAGCCCCTCTCTCAACTCCTATGTATGGTTCTATTGCCCTTTCGCACACTCCATCCATATCAGCCCCTCTCTCCTCTCCTATGTATGGTTCTATCACCCTATCACACACTCTGCACACTCCAACCATATCAGCCCCTCTCTCCTCTCCTATGTATGGATCTATCACCCTTTCACACACTCTGCACACTCCATCCATATCAGCCCCTCTCTCATCTCCTATGTATGGTTCTATCACCCTATCACACGCTCTGCACACTCCATCCATATCAGCCCCTCTCTCATCTCCTATGTATGGTTCTATCACCCTATCACACGCTCTGCACACTCCATCCATATCAGCCCCTCTCTCATCTCCTATGTATGGTTCTATTGCCCTTTCGCACACTCCAACCATATCATCCCCTCTCTCCTCTCCTACGTATGGTTCTATCACCCTATCACACGCTCTGCACACTCCATCCATATCAGCCCCTCTCTCATCTCCTATGTATGGTTCTATCACCCTATCACACGCTCTGCACACTCCATCCATATCAGCCCCTCTCTCAACTCCTATGTATGGTTTCATTGCCCTTTCACACACTCTGCACACTCCATCCATATGAGCCCCTCTCTCAACTCCTATGTATGGTTCTATTCCCCTTTCACACACTCTGCACACTCCATCCATATCAGCCCCTCTCTCATCTCCTATGTATGGTTCTATTGCCCTTTCACACAATCTGCACACTCCATCCATATCATCCCCTCTCTCATCTCCTATGTATGGTTCTATCACCCTTTCACACAATCTGCACACTCCATCCATATCAGCCCCTCTCTCCTCTCCTATGTATGGTTCTATCACCCTATCACACAATCTGCACACTCCATCCATATCATCCCCTCTCTCATCTCCTATGTATGGTTCTATCACCCTTTCACACAATCTGCACACTCCATCCATATCAGCCCCTCTCTCCTCTCCTATGTATGGTTCTATCACCCTTTCACACAATCTGCACACTCCATCCATATCAGCCCCTCTCTCATCTCCTATGTATGGTTCTATCACCCTATCACACAATCTGCACACTCCATCCATATCAGCCCCTCTCTCATCTCCTATGTATGGTTCTATTGCCCTTTCACACACTCTGCACACTCCATCCATATTAGCCCCTCTCTCATCTCCTATGTATGGTTCTATTGCCCTTTCACACACTCTGCACACTCCATCCATATTAGCCCCTCTCTCATCTCCTATGTATGGTTCTATTGCCCTTTCACACACTCTGCACACTCCATCTATATTAGCCCCTCCCTCTTCTTCTATGTATGGTTCTATCACCCTATCACACGCTCTGCACACTCCATCCATATCAGCCCCTCTCTCTTCTCCTTTGTATGGTTCTATCACCCTTTCACACAACCTGCACACTCCATCCATATCAGCCCCTCTCTCAACTCCTATGTATGGTTCTATTGCCCTTTCACACACTCTGCACACTCTATTTATATCATCCTCTCTCTTTCATCTCCTATGTATGGTTCAATCGCCCTCTCACACATACTTCACACTCCATTCATATCAGCCCCTCTCTCCTATGTATGGTTCTACCGCCCTATCACAAACTCTGAACACTCCATCTATATTAGCCCCTCCCTCTTCTTCTATGTATGGTTCTATCACCCTATCACACGCTCTTTACACTCCAACCATATAAGCCCCTCTCTCCTCTCTATGGTTCTACCGCCCTATCACAAACTCTGAACACTCCATCTGTCACGATATGGTATGAAATATCATATAAGTTTAGTTCTCTTGCTAGCATGCGGTGGGCTAGGCCCCCCTTTTTGAAGTGATACTGCAGCAGCTTGCAGCTGCAAATTCCTGACTTTCAGCTCACAAGCCATCTTCCCCCTCGCCAAGGTATTTACGACCGGCATTTCCTGTAGTGGAAAGTGACCAGCTTTAACTGGATTAGAAACTTCCAGAATCCATGAAAGTCCTTTGTTCTGTTTTTGTAAGCTATTAGGCCAATCATTTAAGATAGGAACACGAAAATATATATTCTTAATCTCCATCGGAGCATCTATCCAGCACTCTAAACATGAGCTTCTAACTCCATCAGGTAAATAAGTAGGGATTTCTCTGTAAATATACATCCCAAATAGGACATATTTGATCTCACTAGAATGCCAGCGATACTACGAGATGAATGCTGGGTGTGGTATGATTATGACATGTTCTGTAGCGAAGTTACGGGCCTCAGATATATTTAATGCACAGTTAGTAAAACTGAAGAGGTAGGAGGGTTTGGAAAAGCCAGCCCTTTCTGTGATGTCACAGTCTGTAGGTTTTAAGTTTCAACCAGGCTTCCAGGAGTCAGTTTCCAGTTTTTACCTGAGCTGTCTGTCTGCTGTCTATCCAGACCTAACATCCTTGTAATATTTTTTTATTAAACACTGCATAAACTTTATGAGTATAATATTTCATACTAGTTCGTTCTTCCTGTTCTAAAACGTACCCTAAGTCTCTGAAGGGAATTACGCTACTGTTTTGGGTTAGCTTCGGACCCGTTTAATCGAAGCTGGTGGCGGCACTACCGTGTGCAGGCCTTTGGGTGGCATTGTAGCGACTGCGGCTTGATAATTATTGTTCCTGCCTGAGCGGGAGTAGTTATTGCGTCGCTGCAGCGTGCCCAATAGTCAGTACATAGCAGGCAGCCTTTCTGGCGACTAATTACCCTAGGTGCAGTACCTAATCTGACCTGAGAGTAAGGGGGGCGCCAGAGAGCTGCAAGGTTTAATTGGAACTGTAAGCAGGATATTCATAGATCCCTGCAGTTCATGGTATATTGAGGAGCAGTGAGATACCTAAAATAAGCCCCTGCTGTAAACAAGAGGTCAATAGCCTTGGGTGTGTCTTTTTATCACATGGTGGAGTGGAGGGATCACGAAAATAAGCCCCCCTGCACATGTGATAGCCGTCTGTTGGCCTAAAGTCACCCCGATCCGTGACGTAGGAGTGACGGTCACGGTGTGGATCCCTGACATATTGGTGAAAACGGTCAGGGGTTCGTGACAAATTGGTGGCAAGGCGGTGAGATATTAGAGCATTAGTGATTTGGTTTGAGCAATCATTCCTCTCACTCCTCGTTTTTCTGTCCTATCTTTTATTTGGCAACCATGGTTGGGCTGGGAGAAACCTTTTATGAGCAGCAGACCAGAGATACCCTTGTTGCCTTATGCAAGTCACAGCACATTGACTTTGCAGGAAAAAACAAAAGCCGAATGGTCGCAGTTCTGGTGCATTGGGAAGCCGCTCTAGACCACTCACAGAGCCCAGAGGCCACAGAAGCCGGCACCAGCGAACATGGTGCTGCAGCAGAGGTCCAACCACTGAATGCTGGCCCTGTTAGCAATCCGGGCGAATTGGACCCCCACCTGCAGGCGGCCTTGAAAGAATTCCCCACCGACGACCATGAGGGACGTCGGCAGCTGATTCAGCAATACCGGCAGGAGGCCGAGTCCCGAGCCGAGCGAGAGGCCCAGCGGGAGGCTGAGAGAGCCGAGCGAGAGGCCCAGGCCCAGCAAGCCGAGCGCCAAGCCCAGCGAGAACATGAACTGGAGATGCTCCGGCAGGGGGGGATGCCTTCCACCGCCCAGAGCCGTGAGCCCAGCAGCACTCAGATACCGAAGCCCCGGCCCGACCACTTTCCTGTTATGGAAAAGGATGGGGACTTGGACACTTTTCTGCGGGCATTTGAGAAAGCCTGCAGACAGTACCAGCTGCCTACACAAGAATGGGCACGATACCTTACACCAGGGCTGAGAGGCAAAGCTCTGGAGGCGTTTCCTGCACTCCCTCAAGAACAAGATGGTGACTATGAGGCCATCAAGCAGGCCCTCATAGCCAAGTACCAGCTTACCCCCGAGGTGTACCGTAAGAAGTTCCGGAACCTCCAACGTGGCCCACACGACAGTTACAGTGATGTGGTGCATGGACTGGGGACCCACTTTGACCAGTGGACCCAAGGACTGTCAGTGACCACCTTTGCACAGCTGCGAGACCTGATGATCAAAGACCAGTTCTTCCATCTTTGCCCAGCTGAGGTGCGACAGTTCGTGATGGACAGAGAACCCAAAGACGTGACGAAAGCAGCGCAGATTGCCGATGCCTATGAGGCCAACCGTAGATCGGAAGTGTGGAAGCCAGTCACCACCAACTGGAGAGGGGGTAAGCCTGCAACCAACGCCAGTACCCCTGCCAGCCAACACCCCAGAGGTCTTGTCCCCGTGGCCAACAGCACCAGACCTACCACCGAACTTCGCCAGTGTTACCACTGCAGGGAGCCTGGTCATATCAGTTCCAAATGTCCAGGCAAGCAGAAGAACCCCTCATCCCAGGCCCCAGGGCCTAATGCAGCAGTTCTTTTGGTGGGTGGTGTGGTTGGTTGGGTGTGTGACAACGTACAGCACGTCACTGTGGGAGGTCATGTTGCTACAGGCCTCAAGGACACCGGGGCTGAACGAACCCTCATCCGACCCGAACTGGCGGCCCCTGAAGAAATCATTCCGGGGAAAACCCTAACTGTCACTGGGATTGGGGGCATCAGCTATCCCTTGCCAATGGCCCGGGTTTATATTGATTGGGGTGCCGGGAGCGGGGTGAAGGAAGTGGGGCTGTCTGATAATTTGCCCACTGATGTTTTGTTGGGGACTGATTTGGGGAGGCTGGTTGCATACTACGTCCCTGACTCCCCTCCTTAATCTACTAATGAGGGTAAAGTTAACCCTGATGATGATGATGATGATGGGAAATCGCATGTGTTACCTGACCATGCTTTATCTTATAATGATGCAACTGTTAACCATTTTTTCCCTAGGATTGATGGTGAAAATGTTGTACCTGTGCCAGCTGAACCCGATAATGATTTTTCTGTGAAACTTGATGTGTCCATAGGTACCGGAGTGCTCAGCCACGTCGCTCTGCGGAGTGAGATGGCTGAGGAACCCCTGGCAGGGGCAAGTGTTGGTGCTACAGGAAATGGGGAGCAGCATAGGAACCGTGAGAAAGGTGATGCCATGCAATTGACCAGTGCCACCGAGGAAGGTAACTGGCCCATAAGTAGCAATGCTCCTGAGGTGATGGGGGTGGATGGGGAGGTAGAGCCCATAGCAGCGTCGGCTGATGGGTCTGTAGAAATCCCCGGGGAGACAACCTACGTAGCTGCTGTCACCCGCAGTCAGAGTGCCCGGAACGCAGATAACTGTCTGCCTTCCGGACCCTCCTCAGTCATCACTGTGACTGAACCAGAGGTGGACACAGATCAGGTCCAAGAGGGTTCCCGTGGGGAAGGGACCCTGACATCGCTTCTGGCTTCCCCTAGTCAGGAGTTTCAGGCCGCTCTGCACACAGATGCGAGCCTAGAGAGTTTGAGACAACTCGCCGGGACGCCATTTTCCGAGACTGATAAGGAGAGGGTGTTCTGGGAACAAGGAAGGTTGTACCGGGAGACAGTACCCGGAGAATCACAAAAGGAGTGGTTGAGGGAAAGACAGCTGGTCGTCCCGCAGCAATTTTGGGGTGAGTTGTTACGGATTGCCCATGAGATCCCGCTAGCTGGACACTTGGGAATCAGCAAAACTAAGGCCCGGCTGTCTCAACACTTCTATTGGCCTAAGATGGGGACAGATGTGTCAAACTACTGCTTCTCCTGTGTCACCTGTCAAAGAGTGGGGAAGGCGGGGCCTGCTCTTAAGACTCCCCTGATCCCTTTGCCAGTGATAGAGGAGCCTTTCCAGAGGATCGCGGTGGACATTGTGGGCCCGCTGGCCGTCCCCAGCAGCTCTGGAAAGCAATACATCCTTACTGTGGTAGACTACGCTACCCGGTACCCAGAGGCAGTAGCTCTGTCTTCAACTAGGGCAGATAAGGTGGCGGATGCCCTGTTGGCCATCTTTTCACGTGTAGGATTTCCCAGGGAAATGCTTACTGATCAAGGGACCCAATTTATGTCTCGCCTAATGGAGGCTCTCTGTAAGAGAATGCAGGTGAAGCACCTGGTATCGAGTGCGTATCACCCACAGACCAATGGCTTGTGTGAACACTTCAATGGTACCCTCAAACAGATGCTACGCATGCTGGTTGAGACACAAGGGCGCGACTGGGAGCGGTACCTCCCACACCTGCTATTCGCTTACCGAGAGGTTCCGCAGGCCTCGACGGGGTTCTCCCCCTTCGAGCTCCTGTACGGCAGGCGAGTCCGGGGACCCCGTGGGTTGGTAAAAAAATCCTGGGAAGAGGAGCCGAACCCTTCTGAAGTGTCCACAGTGGAGTATGTCATGCGCTTCCGTGACAAGATGCAGACCTTGACGCAGTTGGTGCATGACAACATGACGCAGGCTCAGGCTGATCAGAAGCACTGGTATGACCAGAACGCCCGGGAGCGGACCTACCACGTTGGTCAAAAGGTGTGGGTGCTGGTCCCCGTACCAACGGATAAGCTTCAGGCAGCCTGGGAGGGCCCGTACGTCGTCCACCAGCAGCTCCACCCGGTTACCTACGTGGTCACGCTGGACCACGCTCGGGGTAGGCGAAAGGCCTTTCACGTCAACATGATAAAGGCTCATCACGAACGTGAACCTTTCGTCCTACCGGTCTGCAGCGCACCCGAAGACGGGGAGGAAGACACCCTCCTGGACATGCTGGCCCAAGCCAAGGCCGGAGGGTCCATTGAGGACGTGGAGGTAAGCGCCTCGCTAGATGAACCACAGTGGTTGCAGTTGCAAACCACACTGGAACCCTTCCGGGTCGTGTTCTCCAACCGGCCTGGAAGGACTGAGTTAGCCGTCCACGAGGTGGACACCGGGAATCACGCCCCACTACGGCGAACACCCTATCGAATCTCTGACCAGGTGCAGCAGATTATGCGCCAGGAGATCGATGAGAAGTTACAGCTGGGGGTGATTCGACGGTCAAAGAGCGCGTGGGCCTCACCTGTAGTTCTCGTGCCAAAGAAGGACCGGACCACCCGGACTACAGGGGGCTCAACGCCATTACAGCCGCTGACGCGCACCCAATGCCGCGCATCGAGGAGCTGCTTGAGAAGTTAGCTGGCGCAAAATACCTGACAATAATGGATCTGAGTCGAGGATACTGGCAGATTCCCCTGAGCCCCAAGGTGCAGGAGAAGTCCGCCTTTATCACATCCTTTGGACTGTATGAGTCCACGGTCATGCCCTTCGGCATGAAGAATGCCCCTGCCACTTTCCAGCGGATGGTCAACCTCCTGCTTCAGGGACTGGAGAAGTACGCCGTGGCGTACTTGGATGACATTGCCATCTTCAGTCCCTCCTGGGAGGAACACCTGCAGCATCTCGAGGAGGTGCTCAGGCGAATTCACCGAGCAGGACTGACTATCAAGCCGGGAAAGTGCCAGATGGGCATGAGTGAGGTCCACTACCTGGGTCACCGGGTAGGCGGAGGCACCCTAAAGCCAGAGTCTGAGAAAGTGGGCGCGATCGTGAACTGGCCCACTCCTGGGACCAAGAAACAGGTGATGTCCTTCCTGGGCACTGCAGGGTACTATAGGCGCTTTGTGCAGCACTACAGTAGCCGGGCAAAACCTTTGACGGACCTCACCAGGAAGAAGCTACCCCACATCGTCAACTGGACAGATGGCTGTGAGGGGGCCTTCCAGGCGTTGAAAACCGCACTGTGCAACGCCCCTGTGTTGAAAGCAGTCGACAGTAGTCGACCGTTCTTGGTAGACTGATGCCAGCGAGTTTGGACTCGGTGCTGTGCTCATCCAGGTTGACTCGGAGGACCAAGAGCAGCCCATGTTGTACCTGAGCCGGAAACTTTTGCCGAGGGAAGTGGCCTACTCCACCATCGAGAAAGAGTGCCTGGCCATAGTCTGGGCCCTGCAGCGCTTGCAGCCCTACTTGTACGGTCGCACCTTCACTGAGGTGACCGACCACGACCCTCTGCGCTGGCTAAACGCCATGTGTGGAACCAACGGCAGGTTGCTACGCTGGAGCCTTGCCCTTCAGCAATTTGACTTCACCATTGAACACAAAGCGGGCAGGGAGCATGGGAATGCAGATGGACTGTCCCGCCAGGGTGAACCTACTGAGGTGCGCATGGAGGCATACCGTGGGGTTCTACCTCCCTAGCGCACGCCAAAAGGGGGAGGTGTCACGATATGGTATGAAATATCATATAAGTTTAGTTCTCTTGCTAGCATGCGGTGGGCTAAGCCCCCCTTCTTGGAGTGATACTGCAACAGCTTGTAGCTGCAAATTCCTGACTTTCAGCTCACAAGCCATCTTCCCCCTCGCCAAGGTATTTACGACCGGCATTTCCTGTAGTGGAAAGTGACCAGCTTTAACTGGATTAGAAACTTCCAGAATCCATGAAAGTCCTTTGTTCTCTTTTTGTAAGCTATTAGGCCAACCATTTAAGATAGGAACACGAAAATATATATGCTTAATCTCCATCGGAGCATCTATCCTGGCACTCTAAACATGAGCTTCTAACTCCATCAGGTAAAGTAGGGATTTCTCTGCAAATATACATCCCAAATAGGACATATTTGATCTCACTAGAATGCCAGCGATACTACGAGATGAATGCTGGGTGTGGTATGATTATGACATGATCTGTATTATTATTATTATTATTATTTATTGTTATAGCGCCATTTATTCCATGGCGCTTTACAAGTGAGGAGGGGTATACATAATAAAAACAAGTACAATAATCTTAAACAATACAAGTCATAACTGGTACAGGAGGAGTGAGGACCCTGCCCGCGAAGGCTCACAATCTACAAGGGATGGGTGAGAATACAGTAGGTGAGGATAGAGCTGATCGTGCAGCGGTTGGTTGATCGGTGGTTACTGCAGGTTGTAGGCTTGTCGGAAGAGGTGGGTCTTCAGATTCTTTTTGAAGATTCTGATGGTAGGCGAGAGTCTGATGTGTTGTGGTAGAAGGTTCCAGAGTAGGGGTGATACGCTAGAGAAATCTTGTATACGATTGTGGGAAGAGGAGATAAGAGGGGAGTGTTGTGAATTCTGTTTTTGGCTCCCTCTGGTGGCTACTGGTGGTACTGGTTGACTTTGGTCTTGTGTTTCCAGTGCACCTGTTTTCATCAGGAAGTTGGGAGTTTCCTATTTAGTCTGGCTTCTCAGTCACTCTAGTGCCGGCAATCAATGTTACCAGAGCATCTCTGTTGCTTGCTACCTGCTCCAAGTCTGCAATTCAGCTAAGTTGAAATCTTTGGCTTTTTGTGTTTGTTTTGTCCAGCATGCATTTATATTTCTCGTGCTGCTGGAAGCTCTAGTGATCTGAAATTACTACTCCGGTGTCATGAGTTGATAACGGATTTAAGGTGGTTTCAGGATGGCTGCTTAGGGTTTTGAGGTAACCGCGAAGTCCTCTTTTGTATTTTCATCTATCTAGTCAGAGGGCCTCACTTTGCTGAATCTATATTCATACTGCGTTTGTGTTTTCCTCTTACCTAACCGTTATTACATGTGGGGGGCTACTATAACTTTTGGGGTTTCCCTGGAGGCAAGCCAGGTCTGTGTATTCCTCTTATAGGGGTAGTTAGCTCTCCGGCTGGCGCGAGGTGTCTAGGAATCCAACGTAGGCACACCCCCTGGCTACTTTTATTTGCGTGTTAGGTTCAGCATCGCGGTTACCTGAGATACCATCTTCCTAGAGCTAGTCCGTTTTTGCCCATGTCCCTGCCATTGGGAATCATGACAGTATTGCCGGCCATAATGTATTAAAGGTATTGGCTAAAGAAGGAGAGAAAAAAGAAGTTTCTGACCCTTTTTTTTTTTTTTTACTCAGAGGTTCTGTCTAGCCATAATTGCAATCTGCTGTTTTTTTTTTTTTGTTTTTTTTTTCTCTCCTCTTAACCCCTGAATGGCTCAGATCTCTGTTGTTGAGAAATGGATATCCAGAGTTTAGCTTCTAATCTTAATACTCTTGCCTCTAAGGTTCAAAATATCCAAGACTATGTGATACATGCTCCTATGTCTGAACCCAAGATCCCTATACCTGAGTTCTTTTCTGGAGATAGATCTCGCTTTTTGAATTTTAAGCACAATTGTAAATTGTATCTTTCTCTGAGATCTCGTTCCGCTGGAGACCCCGCTCAGCAGGTTAAAATTGTTATTGCCTTGTTGCGGGGTGACCCCCAGAATTGGGCATTTGCATTGGCACCAGGGGATCCTGCGCTGCTCAATGTGGATGCGTTTTTTCTGGCACTGGGGTTGCTCTATGAGGAACCTAATTTGGAGATTCAGGCTGAAAAGGCCTTGCTAGCCCTCTCTCAAGGGCATGATGAAGCTGAAGTATATTGTCAAAAATTTCGAAAATGGTCTGTGCTTACTCAGTGGAATGAGTGCGCCCTGGCGGCGAATTTCAGAGAAGGTCTCTCTGACGCCGTTAAAGATGTCATGGTGGGGTTTCCTACGCCCACAGGTCTGAATGAATCCATGACTATGGCTATTCAGATTGATCGGCGTTTGCGGGAGCGCAAACCTGTGCACTATTTGGCGGTGTCTTCTGAGCAGGCACCGGAGATTATGCAATGTGATAGAATTCTGTCCAGAAGTGAACGGCAGAATTATAGGCGTAAAAATGGGTTGTGCTTCTACTGTGGTGATTCTGCTCATGTTATATCAGCATGCTCTAAACGCACAAAAAAGGTTGATAAGTCTTTTGCAATTGGCACCTTACAGTCTAAGTTTATTTTTTCTGTAACTTTGATCTGTTCATTATCAACTATTACTGTGGATGCCTATGTGGATTCTGGCGCTTCCTTGAGTCTTATGGATTGGTCCTTTGCCAAACGTTGTGGGTTTAGCCTAGAGCCTTTGGAAGTTCCTATCCCTCTGAAGGGTATCGACTCCACACCATTGGCTAGGAATAAACCACAATACTGGACACAAGTGACTATGTGTATGACTCCTGACCATCGGGAGGTGATTCGCTTCCTTGTGTTGCATAACTTGCATGATGTCTTAGTGCTTGGATTGCCATGGTTGCAAACTCATAATCCAGTCCTTGACTGGAAAACAATGTCTGTGTTAAGCTGGGGATGTCAGGGGGCTCATGGGGAAGTACCTTTGGTTTCCATTGCTTCATCTACTCCTTCTGAAATTCCGGCATTTTTGTCTGATTATGGTGATGTTTTTGAAGAGCCTAAACTTAGTTCTCTCCCCCCTCACCGGGATTGCGATTGTGCTATAGACTTGATTCCGGGCAGTAAGTTTCCCAAGGGTCGTTTGTTCAATCTATCTGTGCCTGAGCATGCTGCTATGCGAGAGTATATTAAGGAGTCCTTGGAAAAGGGACATATCCGTCCATCCTCATCCCCTTTAGGAGCAGGTTTTTTTTTCGTGGGTAAAAAAGATGGCTCCCTGAGGCCCTGTATTGATTATCGCCTGTTGAATAAGATTACAGTCAAATACCAGTATCCTTTGCCACTACTGACTGATTTATTTGCTCGTATTAAAGGGGCAAAGTGGTTCTCTAAGGTTGATCTTCGGGGTGCGTATAATTTGGTGCGGATCAAGCAGGGAGATGAGTGGAAAACTGCATTTAATACGCCCGAGGGCCATTTTGAGTATTTGGTAATGCCTTTTGGTCTTTCTAATGCTCCTTCAGTCTTTCAGTCCTTTATGCACGATATTTTCCGTAAATACCTGGATAAATTTATGATTGTGTATTTGGATGATATTTTGATTTTTTCGGATGACTGGGAGTCGCATGTTCAACAGGTTAGGAAGGTTTTTCAGGTTTTGCGGTCCAATTCTCTGTAAAGGGTTCAAAGTGTATCTTTGGGGTTCAGAAGATCTCCTTTTTGGGGTATATTTTTTCCCCTTCTTCTGTTGAGATGGATCCTGTCAAGGTTCGGGCTATTTGTGATTGGACGCAGCCTACTTCCCTGAAGAGTCTTCAGAAGTTCTTGGGCTTTGCTAATTTCTATCGTCGATTTATAACTGGGTTTTCAAGTGTTGCTAAACCTCTGACTGATTTGACTAAGAAGGGTGCTGATGTTGCCAATTGGTCCTCTGCGGCTGTGGAGGCCTTTCGGGAGCTTAAGCGCCGCTTTTCTTCTGCCCCTGTGTTGCGCCAGCCTGATGTTTCGCTCCATTTTCAGGTTGAGGTTGATGCTTCCGAGATTGGAGCGGGGGCGGTTTTGTCGCAGAAAAGTCCCGATTGCTCAGTGATGAGAACATGTGCATTTTTCTCTCGAAAGTTTTCGCCCGCCGAGCGAAATTATGATGTCGGTAATCGGGAGCTCTTGGCTATGAAGTGGGCATTTGAGGAGTGGCGTCATTGGCATGAGGGTGCTAGACATCAGGTGGTGGTCTTGACTGATCACAAGAATCTGATTTACCTTGAGTCCGCCAGGCGTCTGAATCCTAGACAGGCGCGCTGGTCATTGTTTTTCTCTCGGTTTAATTTTGTGGTTTCATACTTGCCGGGCTCGAAAAATGTGAAGGCAGATGCTCTTTCTAGGAGTTTTGAGCCTGACTCCTCTGGTGATTCTGAGCCTACGGGTATCCTTAAGGATGGAGTGATTTTGTCTGCTGTCTCCCCAGACTTGCGACGTGCTTTGCAGGAGTTTCAGACTGATAGGCCTGATCGTTGTCCGTCTGGGAGATTGTTTGTTCCAGATGAGTGGACCAGTAGAGTCATCTCAGAGGTTCATTCTTCTGTGTTGGCGGGCCACCCTGGAATTTTTGGTACCAGAGATTTGGTGGCCAGGTCCTTCTGGTGGCCTTCCCTGTCTCGGGATGTGCGTACCTTTGTACAGTCTTGTGATGTTTGTGCTCGGGCCAAGCCTTGCTGTTCTCGGGCTAGTGGATTGTTGTTGTCCTTGCCTATTCCGAAGAGGCCGTGGACGCACATCTCTATGGACTTTATCTCGGACCTCCCGGTTTCTCAGAGAATGTCCGTCATTTGGGTGGTGTGTGACCGTTTTTCTAAGATGGTTCATTTGGTACCCTTGCCCAAATTGCCTTCTTCATCGGAGTTGGTTCCTTTATTTTTTCAGAATGTGGTTCGCTTACATGGTATCCCGGAAAACATCGTGTCTGACAGAGGATCTCAATTTGTGTCTAGGTTCTGGCGAGCGTTCTGTGCCAGGATGGGCATTGATTTGTCTTTTTCATCTGCGTTCCATCCTCAGACTAATGGCCAGACGGAGCGAACTAATCAGACCTTGGAGACGTATTTGAGGTGTTTTGTGTCTGCTGATCAGGATGATTGGGTCGCCTTTTTGCCGTTGGCAGAGTTTGCCCTCAATAATCGGGCCAGTTCTGCTACTCTGGTTTCTCCTTTCTTTTGCAATTCAGGGTTTCACCCTCATTTTTCGTCTGGTCAGGTGGAGTCTTCGGATTGTCCTGGAGTGGATTCTGTGGTGGATAGACTGCACCGGATTTGGAGTCATGTGGTGGACAATTTGAAGTTGTCTCAGGAGAAGACTCAGCAGTTTGCTAATCGTCATCGTCGTGTGGGTCATCATCTCCGTGTTGGAGACTTGGTGTGGTTGTCTTCTCGTTTTGTCCCTATGAAGGTCTCTTCTCCTAAGTTCAAGCCTCGGTTCATAGGTCCTTATAGGATTTTGGAGATTCTTAATCCTGTATCTTTTCGTTTGGACCTTCCAGCATCTTTCACCATTCATAATGTTTTCCATAGGTCGTTGTTGCGGAGGTACGAGGTACCGGTTGTTCCTTCTGTTGAGCCTCCTGCTCCTGTGCTGGTGGAGGGTGAATTGGAGTATGTTGTGGAGAAGATTTTGGACTCTCGTATTTCCAGACGGAGACTTCAATATCTGGTTAAATGGAAGGGATACGGTCAGGAGGATAATTCTTGGGTGACTGCCTCTGATGTTCATGCCTCTGATTTGGTTCGCGCCTTTCATAGGGCGCATCCAGATCGCCCTGGTGGCTCTCATGAGGGTTCGGTGCCCCCTCCTTAAGGGGGGGGGGGGTACTGTTGTGAATTCTGTTTTTGGCTCCCTCTGGTGGCTACTGGTGGTACTGGTTGACTTTGGTCTTGTGTTTCCAGTGCACCTGTTTTCATCAGGAAATTGGGAGTTTCCTATTTAGTCTGGCTTCTCAGTCACTCTAGTGCCGGCAATCAATGTTACCAGAGCATCTCTGTTGCTTGCTACCTGCTCCAAGTCTGCAATTCAGCTAAGTTGAAATCTTTGGCTTTTTGTGTTTGTTTTGTCCAGCATGCATTTATATTTCTCGTGCTGCTGGAAGCTCTAGTGATCTGAAATTACTACTCCGGTGTCATGAGTTGATAACGGAGTTAAGGTGGTTTCAGGATGGCTTCTTAGGGTTTTGAGGTAACCGCGAAGTCCTCTTTTGTATTTTCATCTATCTAGTCAGAGGGCCTCACTTTGCTGAATCTATATTCATACTGCGTTTGTGTTTTCCTCTTACCTAACCGTTATTACATGTGGGGGGCTACTATAACTTTTGGGGTTTCCCTGGAGGCAAGCCAGGTCTGTGTATTCCTCTTATAGGGGTAGTTAGCTCTCCGGCTGGCGCGAGGCGTCTAGGAATCCAACGTAGGCACACCCCCTGGCTACTTTTATTTGCGTGTTAGGTTCAGCATCGCGGTTACCTGAGATACCATCTTCCTAGAGCTAGTCCGTTTTTGCCCATGTCCCTGCCATTGGGAATCATGACAGGGGAGTAGAGAAGGAGATCTTGTGAGGATCGGAGGTTGCGTGTAGGTAAGTACCGGGAGACGAGGTCACAGATGTATGGAGGAGAGAGGTTGTGGATGGCTTTGTATGTCATCGTTAGGGATTTGTACTGGAGTCTCTGGGCAATGGGGAGCCAGTGAAGGGATTGACAGAGAGGAGAGGCCGGAGAATAGCGGGGGGACAGGTGGATTAGTCGGGCAGCAGAGTTTAGAATAGAATGGAGGGGTGCGAGAGTGTTCGAGGGGAGGCCACAGAGCAGGAGGTTGCAGTAGTCGAGGCGAGAGATGATGAGGGCATGGACTAGGGTTTTTGCAGATTCTTGGTTGAGGAATGAACGGATTCGTGAAATATTTTTGATTTGAAGTTGGCAGGAAGTGGAAAGGGCTTGGATATGTGGTTTGAAGGAAAGATCAGCGTCAAGGATTATCCCGAGGCAGCGAGCTTGTGGGACTGGGGAGAGTGGGCAGCCATTTACTCTAATGGATAGGTTCGTTGGGGGGGTCGCGTGAGATGGGGGAAAGATGATGAATTCTGTTTTGTCCATGTTAAGTTTGAGAAATCTAGGAGAAGGATGAAATAGTGGACAGACATTGAGGGATTCTGTAGCGAAGTTACGGGCCTCAGATATATTTAATGCACAGTTAGTAAAACTGAAGAGGTAGGAGGGTTTGGAAAAGCCAGCCTTTTCTGTGATGTCACAGGCTGTAGGTTTTAAGTTTCAACCAGGCTTCCAGGAGTCAGTTTCCAGTTTTTACCTGAGCTGTCTGTCTGCTGTCTATCCAGACCTACTGATGCATTTTGACGTATGGGAACTCCACTAGTCTGGTTGCCTGCAATGCTCTGAACACATGTAAGTGTTATTTCTCATGTTATTCCTTGTTTTTTTATAATTACCCTGTACATATTTGCAATTGTCTCTTTTGTAACATCCTTGTAATATTTTTTTATTAAACACTGCATAAACTTTATGAGTATAATATTTCATACTAGTTCGTTCTTCCTGTTCTAAAACGTACCCTAAGTCTCTGAATGGAATTACGCTACTGTTCTGGGTTAGCTTCGGACCCGTTTAATCGAAGCTGGTGGCGGCACTACCGTGTGCAGGCCTTTGGGTGGCATTGTAGCGACTGCGGCTTGATAATTATTGTTCCTGCCTGAGCGGGAGTAGTTATCGCGTTGCTGCAGCATGCCCAATAGCCAGTACATAGCAGGCAGCCTTTCTGGCGACTAATTACCCTAGGTGCAGTACCTAATCTGACCTGAGAGTAAGGGGGGCGCCAGAGAGCTGCAAGGTTTAATTGGAACTGTAAGCGGGATATTCATAGATCCCTGCAGTTCATGGTATATTGAGGAGCAGTGAGATACCTAAAATAAGCCCCTGCTGTAAACAAGAGGTCAATAGCCTTGGGTGTGTCTTTTTATCACATGGTGGAGTGGAGGGATCACGAAAATAAGCCCCCCTGCACATGTGATAGCCATCTGTTGGCCTAAAGTCACCCCGATCCGTGACGTAGGGGTGACGGTCACGGTGTGGATCCCTGACATATTGGTGAAAACGGTCAGGGGTTCGTGACACCATCCTTATCAGCCCCTCTCTCCTCTTCTATGTAGGGATCTATCGCCCTTTCACACACTCTGCGCACTCCATCCATATCAGCCCCTCTCTCTTGTATGTATGGTTCTACTGCCCTATCACAAACTCTGCACACCCTTTCTCCTCCCCTATGTATGGTTCTACTGTCCATTCACACAATCTGCACACTCCATCCATATCAGCCCATCTCTCCTCTCCTATGTATGGTTCTACCACCCTATCACACACTCTGCATATTCCATTCATATTAGCCCCTCTCTCCTTTCCCATGTATGGTTCTACCGTCTTTTCACAACGGAGTCACTGGAGGCAGCAAAAAGCTATAGGGAGCTTTCATAAAGCTAGATATCTAGCTGTTGTGAATTCTGCTCTTGGGCTCCCTCCGGTGGTTGCTAGTGGTAGTGCAGTGGTCTCTGGATTGTAATCAGGGCAGGTGTTTCTGCTTATTGCAGTTCTATTAGGTATTTAGGTTTGCAGGATCCATCAATCCCTGCCAGTTGTCCATTGTATCTTGGAGGGATTTCATCTCTGTCTGGCTCCACTTGCCCTGCTGTCATTTCAGCTAAGATAAGTGTCTTGTTTTGTTCTCTGTAGCACGCATGCAGTGTGCTTTTATGTGCAGTGCAATCTATTGTGTTTTTGTCCAGCTTAGACTATAGTTTGGATTTTTCTGTCATGCTGGATTCTTTGGAGATGCAGATATACATCCTATGTCTTTAGTAAGATGTAGCAGATAGTATATTCTGCTGTGGATTTTTCTAGAGTTTTAATACTGAACGCTTAGTACTCTGTCCTATCCTTTTCTATTGTAGCTAGTAGTGCCTCTTTTGCTAAACTTTGTCTTTTCTGCCTGTGTTCGTATTTCCTCTTAGACTCACAGTCAATATTTGTGGGGGGCTGCCTATCCTTTGGGGCTCTGCTCTGAGGCAAGATAGGATTTCCCATTTCCATCTTTAGGGGTATTTAGTCCTCCGGCTGTGTCGAGGTGTCTAGGCCATGTCAGGTACATCCCACGGCTACTTCTAGTTGCGGTGTCAGTATTAGGATTGCGGTCAGTACAGGTACCACTAACTCCAGAGATAGTCACATGCGGCTCCAGGGTCACCGGATCATAACAGTACAACTGGCCCACAATGAGTTAAATGCATCTCAGAAGAAGGGAGGAAAAGTGCTGAGCCATTTTTTTTTCTGTAGTCTGTTCTGTCTTTCCTTCCCTCTTTACCTCTGGGTGACTGACGAGCGGTGTGTTGGCATGGATGTTCAGGCATTGGCTTCTCGTGTGGATCAGCTGGCTGCTAGGGTGCAGGGTATTTCCGATTATATTGTTCAGACTCCGGTTTTAGAGCCTAGGATTCCTACTCCTGATTTATTTTTTGGGGACAGGCCTAAACTTTTGAGTTTCAAAAATAACTGTAAACTGTTTTTTGCTCTGAAACCTCGTTCTTCTGGTGATCCCATACAGCAGGTAAAAATTGTAATCTCCCTGCTGCGTGGCGATCCTCAGGATTGGCATTTTCCCTGGAATCTGGGAATCCTGCCTTGCTTAACGTACAAGCTTTCTTTCAGGCACTAGGGTTATTGTATGATGAACCAAATTCTGTGGATCATGCTGAGAAGACCTTGTTGGCCCTGTTTCAGGGTCAAGAAGCGGCAGAATCGTATTGTCAGAAATTTAGAAAGTGGTCTGTGCTGACTAAGTGGAATGAGGATGCTTTGGCGGCAATTTTCAGAAAGGGTCTTTCTGAATCTGTTAAAGATGTTATGGTGGGGTTCCCCACGCCTATTGGTCTGAGCGATTCTATGTCTCTGGCCATTCAGATTGATCGGCGCCTGCGTGAGCGCAGAGCTGTGCGCGCTGTGGCGTTGTCCTCAGAGCAGATGCCTGAGCCTATGCAGTGTGATAGGACTCTGTCTGGAGCGGAACAACGGGGATTCAGACGTCAGAATGGGTTGTGTTTTTACTGTGTTGATGCTTCTCATGTCATTTCGGTCTGCCCTAAGCGTACTAAGAGGATCACTAGTTCAGTTGCCATCGGTACCGTACAACCTAAATTTCTGTTATCTGTGACATTGATTTGCTCAATGTCGTCATTTTCTGTCATGGCGTTTGTAGATTCTGGCGCCGCTTTGAACTTAATGGACTTGGAATTTGCCAGACGTTGTGGTTTTCCCTTGCAGTCTTTGGAGAACCCTATTCCTTTAAGGGGCATTGATGCTACACCTTTGGCTAACAATAAACCCCAGTTTTGGACACAGGTGACCATGTGCATGGCGCCAGCCCATCGGGAGGATTGTCGCTTTCTGGTGTTGCATAATTTGCATGATGCTATTGTACTGGGTTTTCCATGGTTGCAGCTACATAATCCGGCGTTGGATTGGAAATCTATGTCTATGACTAGTTGGGGTTGTCAGGGAGTTCATGGTGACGTTCCTTTAATGTCAATCTCCTCACCCCCCTCTTCTGAAATTCCAGAGTTCTTGTCTGATTTTCAGGATGTGTTCAATGAGCCCAAGTCCAGTTCCCTTCCACCGCATAGGGACTGTGATTGTGCTATTGACTTGATTCCAGGTTGTAAGTTTCCTAAGGGTCGACTTTTCAATCTGTCTGTACCTGAACATACCGCCATGCGGAGTTATATTAAGGAGTCTTTGGAGAAAGGCCATATTCGGCCATCTTCTTCACCATTGAGAGCGGGATTTTTTTTTGTTGCCAAGAAGGATGGTTCCTTGAGACCCTGTATTGATTATCGCCTCTTGAATAAGATCACGGTCAAATTCCAATACCCTTTGCCTTTGCTTTCCGATTTGTTTGCTAGGATTAAGGGGGCTAGTTGGTTTACTAAGATTGACCTTCGAGGGGCATATAATCTTATTCGTATTAAGCCGGGTGACGAATGGAAAACTGCGTTTAATACGCCCGAGGGCCATTTGAATACCTTGTGATGCCTTTCGGGCTCTCAAATGCTCCATCTGTTTTTCAGTCCTTCATGCATGATATCTTCCGGAATTATCTTGATAAATTCATGATTGTATATTTGGATGATATTCTGATTTTTTCCGATGATTGGGAGTCTCATGTGAAACAGGTCAGGATGGTGTTTCAGATCCTTCGTGATAATGCTTTATTTGTGAAGGGGTCTAAGTGTCTCTTTGGGGTGCAGAAGGTTTCTTTTTTGGGCTTCATTTTTTCTCCCTCATCTATAGAGATGGATCCGGTTAAGGTTCAGGCCATTCATGATTGGATTCAGCCCACGTCCGTGAAGAGTCTTCAGAAATTTTTGGGCTTTGCTAATTTTTATCGCCGTTTCATTGCTAACTTCTCCAGTGTGGTTAAACCCCTGACTGATTTGACGAAAAAGGGTGCTGATGTTATGAATTGGTCCTCTGCTGCTGTCTCTGCCTTTCAGGAGCTTAAACGCCGATTTACTTCGGCCCCGGTGTTGCGTCAGCCAGATGTTTCTCTTCCATTTCAGGTTGAGGTTGACACTTCTGAGATTGGAGCAGGGGCCGTTTTGTCTCAGAGGAATTCTGATGGTTCCTTGATGAGGCCATGTGCCTTCTTTTCCCGAAAATTTTCGCCTGCTGAACGTAATTATGATGTCGGCAATCGGGAATTGTTGGCTATGAAGTGGGCGTTCGAGGAATGGCGACATTGGCTTGAGGGAGCTAAGCACCGTATTGTGGTCTTGACCGATCATAAAAATCTGATTTACCTCGAGTCTGCCAAGCGGCTGAATCCTAGACAGGCTCGATGGTCTTTGTTTTTCTCTCGTTTTGATTTCGTGGTCTCGTATCCTCCGGGTTCTAAGAATATTAAGGCTGATGCCCTCTCTAGGAACTTTTTGCCTGATTCTCCGGAGGTCCTTGAACCGGTCGGCATTCCAAAGGAAGGGGTGATCCTTTCTGCCATCTCCCCTGATTTGCGATGGGTTCTTCAGGAATTTCAGGCTGAAAAACCTGACCGCTGTCCTGTGGGGAAACTGTTCGTTCCTGATAAATGGACTAGTAGAGTGATTTCGGAGGTTCACTGTTCTGTGTTGGCAGGCCATCCTGGTATTTTTGGTACCAGAGATATGGTTGGTAGGTCTTTTTGGTGGCCTTCTTTGTCGCGGGATGTGCGTTTTGTGCAGTCCTGTGGGACTTGTGCGCGGGCTAAGCCTTGTTGTTCCCGCGCTAGTGGGTTGCTTTTGCCTTTGCCGGTCCCTGAGAGGCCTTGGACGCATATTTCTATGGATTTCATTTCAGACCTTCCGGTTTCCCAGAGGATGTCGGTTATCTGGGTGGTTTGTGACCGGTTTTCTAAGATGGTTCATTTGGTGCCTTTGCTGTTGTGAATTTGCTTTTTGCTCCCTCTAGTGGTTACTAGTTTTTTGACTCTGGTTTTTCTGTCTTTCCTTTTATCCGCACCTGGGTCGTTAGTTAGGGGTGTTGCTATATAAGCTCCCTGGACCTTCAGTTCAATGCCTGGCAACGTAGTTATCAGAGCTAGTCTGCTGTGCTCTTGTCTACTGATCCTGGTTCCAGTTATATCAGCTAAGTCTGCCTTTTGCTTTTTGCTATTTGTTTTGGTTTTGTATTTTTGTCCAGCTTGTTCCTAATCTACCGTATTTTCCGGCGTATAAGACGACTTTTTAACCCCCGAAAATCTTCTTAAAAGTCGGGGGTCGTCTTATACGCCGGGAATCGTCGTGTACGCCGGTGTATATGGTGGGTGGGGAGTGGGAGTGATCCTGATGACGAGGGGGCGTCTCACAGGAAAGTGAGTAATCCCCATTACCTTATCCTAGCGGTGCAGCGTGGGGGTGTCAGTGCTGGGAGCGGCGGCGGCTGCTGTGTTCTGGTGCGGCGGCTCCTCTTCTGTGTGGGGCCTCTGTGCTGTGAGGTGGCGGCGGCAGCGGCGTATCTTTATCCAGTCGGGGCTCCTCCGGCATCTCCTTAGCCCTGGAGGCCCCGCCGCAACTCCATCGGTGCAATGTGGTGGCCTCCGGGAAAATGGCCGCTGCTCAGATTCAGATCTCGTGTCCCGAGATTTCGGGACGAGATCTGAATCTGAGCAGCGGCCATTTTCCCGGAGGCCACCGCATCGCACCTATTGAGCTGCCTCCGGGAAAATGGCCGCTGCATTGCACCGATGGAGTTGCGGCGGGGCCTCCAGGGCTAAGGAGATGCCGGAGGAGCCCCAACTGGATAAAGATATGCCGCCGCCACCGCCACCTCACAGCACAGAGGCCCCACACAGAAGAGGAGCCGCCGCACCAGAGCACAGCAGCCGCCGCACCAGAGCACAGCAGCCGCCGCCGCCACTCCCAGCACTGAGACCCCCACGCTGCACCGCTACGATAAGGTAATGGGGGATACTCACTTTCCTGTGAGACGCCCCCTCGGCATCAGGATCACTCCCCCCCCCCCCCCAAAAGGCACATATTCACCGGCCCTATAAGACGACATAGGGTGTATAAGAAGACCCCCGACTTTTAAGAAGATTTTATATTTTAACTGGTAAAGTTGGGGGGTCGTCTTATACGCCCAGTCGTCTTATACGCCGGAAAATACGGTATATCCTGACCTTTGCTGGAAGCTCTAGGGGGCTGGTGTTCTCCCCCCGGACCGTTAGACGGTTCGGGGGTTCTTGAATTTCCAGTGTGGATTTTGATAGGGTTTTTGTTGACCATATAAGTTACCTTTCTTTATTCTGCTATCAGTAAGCGGGCCTCTCTGTGCTAAACCTGGTTCATTTCTGTGTTTGTCATTTCCTCTTACCTCACCGTCATTATTTGTGGGGGGCTTCTATCCAGCTTTGGGGTCCCCTTCTCTGGAGGCAAGAAAGGTCTTTGTTTTCCTCTACTAGGGGTAGCTAGATTCTCCGGCTGGCGCGTGTCATCTAGAATCAACGTAGGAATGATCCCCGGCTACTTCTAGTGTTGGCGTTAGGAGTAGATATATGATCAACCCAGTTACCACTGCCCTATGAGCTGGATTTTTGTATTCTGCAGACTTCCACGTTCCTCTGAGACCCTCGCCATTGGGGTCATAACAGTTTGCCAGGCCAGTATTAAATGTTTAATGCATTGCAGAAGAGGGATTATAAGAAAGAAGATTCTGAGTTTTTTTTTCTCTCCTTCCCCTTTACCTCAGAGTGGCTATGCTTGCTGCAGACATGAATGTCCAGACCTTGATTACAAGTGTGGACCAGCTGGCTACTCGTGTGCAGGGCATACAAGACTATGTTATCAGAAATCCTAGGTCAGAACCTAAAATACCGATTCCTGAACTGTTTTCCGGAGACAGTTTTAAGTTTAGGAATTTCGTGAATAATTGTAAATTGTTTTTGTCCCTGAGACCCTGTTCATCAGGAGATTCTGCTCAGCAAGTAAAGATTGTTATTTCGTTCTTACGGGGCGACCCTCAGGATTGGGCTTTTTCGCTGGTGCCAGGAGATCCGGCATTGGCTGATCTTGATGCGTTTTTTCTGGCGCTCGGTTTACTTTATGAGGAACCCAATCTTGAGATTCAGGCAGAAAAGGCCTTGCTGTCTATGTCTCAGGGGCAGGACGAGGCTGAAGTGTATTGCCAAAAATTTCGGAAATGGTCCGTGCTGACACATTGGAACGAGTGTGCACTGGCCGCTAATTTTAGAAATGGCCTTTCTGAAGCCATTAAGAATGTTATGGTGGGTTTTCCCATTCCCACAGGTCTGAATGATACTATGGCACTGGCTATTCAAATTGACCGGCGGTTGCGGGAGCGCAAAACCGCAAATTCCCTCATGGTGTTGTCTGAACAGACACCTAATTCGGTGCAATGTGATAGAAAAACCGCAAATTCCCTCATGGTGTTGTCTGAACAGACACCTGATTTAATGCAATGTGATAGAATCCTGACTAGAAATGAGCGGAAAATTCATAGACGCCGGAATGGCTTGTGCTACTACTGTGGTGATTCTACACATGTTATCTCAGCATGCTCTAAGCGTATAGCTAAGGTTGTTAGTCCTGTCACCGTTGGTAATTTGCAACCTAAATTTATTCTGTCTGTAACTTTGATTTGCTCACTGTCATCTTATCCTGTCATGGCGTTTGTAGATTCAGGTGCTGCCCTGAGTCTCATGGATCTCTCATTTGCTAAGCGCTGTGGATTTACTCTTGAACCATTAGAAAATCCTATTCCTCTTAGGGGTATTGATGCTACACCATTGGCAGCAAATAAACCGCAGTATTGGACTCAGGTTACCATGTGCATGACTCCTGAACACCGCGAGGTGATACGTTTCCTGGTTTTACATAAAATGCATGATTTGGTCGTTTTAGGGCTGCCATGGTTACAGACCCATAATCCAGTCCTGGACTGGAAGGCTATGTCAGTCTCAAGTTGGGGCTGTCGTGGTATTCATAAGGATTCCCTGCCTGTGTCTATTGCTTCTTCTACGCCTTCGGAAGTTCCGGAGTATTTGTCTGATTATCAGGATGTCTTCAGTGAGTCTGAGTCCAGTGCACTGCCTCCTCATAGGGACTGTGACTGTGCTATAGATTTGATCCCAGGCAGTAAATTTCCTAAGGGAAGACTGTTTAATCTGTCGGTACCTGAACATACCGCTATGCGTTCATATATCAAGGAGTCTCTGGAAAAAGGACATATTCGTCCGTCTTCTTCCCCTCTTGGTGCGGGATTCTTTTTTGTGGCAAAAAAGGACGGATCTTTGAGACCTTGTATTGATTATCGGCTTTTAAATAAGATCACTGTCAAATTTCAGTATCCTTTACCGCTGTTGTCTGACTTGTTTGCCCGGATTAAGGGTGCCAAGTGGTTCACCAAGATAGACCTTCGTGGTGCGTACAACCTTGTGCGCATTAAGCAAGGTGATGAATGGAAAACCGCATTCAATACGCCCGAAGGTCATTTTGAGTACTTGGTGATGCCTTTTGGGCTCTCCAATGCGCCTTCAGTTTTTCAGTCCTTTATGCATGACATTTTCCGGAAGTATCTGGATAAATTTTTGATTGTTTATCTGGATGATATTTTGGTTTTTTCTGATAATTGGGATTCGCATGTGGAGCAGGTCAGGTTGGTCTTTAAAATTTTGCGTGAAAATTCTTTGTTTGTCAAGGGCTCAAAGTGTCTCTTTGGTGTACAGAAGGTTCCCTTTTTGGGGTTCATTTTTTCCCCTTCTGCTGTGGAGATGGACCCAGTCAAGGTCCGAGCTATTCTTGATTGGACTCAGCCCTCGTCAGTTAAGAGTCTTCAGAAGTTCTTGGGCTTCGCTAACTTCTACCGTCGTTTTATCGCTAATTTTTCTAGCATTGTGAAACCTTTGACGGATATGACCAAGAAGGGCTCCGATGTAGCTAACTGGGCTCCTGCTGCCGTGGAGGCTTTCCAGGAGTTGAAACGCCGGTTTACTTCGGCGCCTGTTTTGTGCCAGCCTGACGTCTCACTTCCCTTTCAGGTTGAGGTGGATGCTTCGGAGATTGGGGCAGGGGCCGTTTTGTCGCAGAGAGGCCCTGGTTGCTCTGTTATGAAACCTTGTGCCTTTTTCTCTAGGAAGTTTTCGCCTGCCGAGCGAAATTATGATGTGGGCAATCGGGAGTTGTTGGCCATGAAATGGGCATTTGAGGAGTGGCGTCATTGGCTCGAGGGTGCTAAGCATCGTGTGGTGGTCTTGACTGATCACAAAAATCTGATGTATCTCGAGTCTGCTAAACGCCTTAATCCGAGACAGGCCCGCTGGTCATTGTTTTTCTCCCGCTTTGATTTTGTTGTCTCGTATTTACCAGGTTCAAAGAATGTGAAGGCCGATGCTCTTTCTAGGAGCTTTGTGCCTGATGCTCCTGGAGTCGCTGATCCTGTTGGTATTCTTAAAGATGGGAGTTATCTTGTCAGCTATTTCTCCGGATCTGCGACGTGTGTTGCAGAGATTTCAGGCTGATAGGCCTGAGTCTTGTCCACCTGACAGACTGTTTGTTCCGGATAAGTGGACCAGCAGAGTCATTTCCGAGGTTCATTCCTCGGTGTTGGCAGGTCACCCGGGAATTTTTGGCACCAGAGATCTGGTGGCCAGGTCCTTTTGGTGGCCTTCCTTGTCAAGAGATGTGCGGTCATTTGTGCAGTCCTGTGGGACTTGTGCTCGAGCTAAGCCTTGCTGTTCTCGTGCCAGCGGTTTGCTCTTGCCCTTGCCTGTCCCGAAGAGACCTTGGACACATATCTCCATGGATTTCATTTCTGATCTTCCGCTATCTCAGGGCATGTCCGTTATCTGGGTGATATGTGATCGCTTCTCCAAGATGGTCCATTTGGTTCCTTTGCCTAAGCTGCCTTCCTCTTCCGATCTGGTTCCTGTGTTTTTCCAGAACGTGGTTCGTTTGCACGGCATCCCTGAGAATATTGTGTCAGACAGAGGATCCCAGTTCGTTTCCAGGTTCTGGCGATCCTTTTGTAGTAGGATGGGCATTGATTTGTCGTTTTCGTCTGCTTTCCATCCTCAGACTAATGGACAGACGGAGCGAACCAATCAGACTTTGGAGGCTTATTTGAGGTGTTTTGTCTCTGCTGATCAGGACGATTGGGTGACATTCTTGCCGTTGGCTGAGTTTGCCCTTAATAATCGGGCTAGTTCCGCCACCTTGGTTTCGCCTTTTTTCTGCAACTCTGGTTTCCATCCTCGCTTTTCTTCGGGTCATGTGGAGCCTTCTGACTGTCCTGGGGTGGATTCTGTGGTGGATAGGTTGCAGCAGATCTGGAATCATGTGGTGGACAACTTGAAGTTGTCACAGGAGAAGGCTCAGCGCTTTGCCAACCGCCGCCGCGGTGTGGGTCCCCGACTACGCGTTGGGGATTTGGTGTGGCTTTCTTCCCGCTTTGTTCCTATGAAGGTCTCCTCTCCCAAATTTAAACCTCGTTTTATTGGGCCTTACAAGATATTGGAAATCCTTAATCCTGTATCTTTTCGTCTGGATCTTCCTGTGTCGTTTGCTATTCACAATGTATTTCATAGGTCCTTGTTGCGGCGGTACATTGTGCCTGTAGTTCCTTCTGCTGAGCCTCCTGCTCCGGTGTTGGTTGAGGGCGAGTTGGAGTACGTGGTGGAGAAGATCTTGGATTCTCGCCTCTCCAGGCGGAGGCTTCAGTACCTGGTCAAGTGGAAGGGCTATGGTCAGGAGGATAATTCCTGGGTGGTCGCCTCTGATGTTCATGCGGCCGATTTAGTTCGTGCCTTTCATGCCGCTCATCCTGATCGCCCTGGTGGTCGTGGTGAGGGTTCGGTGACCCCTCACTAAGGGGGGGGTACTGTTGTGAATTTGCTTTTTGCTCCCTCTAGTGGTTACTAGTTTTTTGACTCTGGTTTTTCTGTCTTTCCTTTTATCCGCACCTGGGTCGTTAGTTAGGGGTGTTGCTATATAAGCTCCCTGGACCTTCAGTTCAATGCCTGGCAACGTAGTTATCAGAGCTAGTCTGCTGTGCTCTTGTCTACTGATCCTGGTTCCAGTTATATCAGCTAAGTCTGCCTTTTGCTTTTTGCTATTTGTTTTGGTTTTGTATTTTTGTCCAGCTTGTTCCTAATCTATATCCTGACCTTTGCTGGAAGCTCTAGGGGGCTGGTGTTCTCCCCCCGGACCGTTAGACGGTTCGGGGGTTCTTGAATTTCCAGTGTGGATTTTGATAGGGTTTTTGTTGACCATATAAGTTACCTTTCTTTATTCTGCTATCAGTAAGCGGGCCTCTCTGTGCTAAACCTGGTTCATTTCTGTGTTTGTCATTTCCTCTTACCTCACCGTCATTATTTGTGGGGGGCTTCTATCCAGCTTTGGGGTCCCCTTCTCTGGAGGCAAGAAAGGTCTTTGTTTTCCTCTACTAGGGGTAGCTAGATTCTCCGGCTGGCGCGTGTCATCTAGAATCAACGTAGGAATGATCCCCGGCTACTTCTAGTGTTGGCGTTAGGAGTAGATATATGATCAACCCAGTTACCACTGCCCTATGAGCTGGATTTTTGTATTCTGCAGACTTCCACGTTCCTCTGAGACCCTCGCCATTGGGGTCATAACACTTTGCCTAAGTTGCCTTCCTCTTCTGATTTGGTTCCTCTGTTTTTTCAGCATGTGGTTCGTTTGCATGGTATTCCGGAGAATATTGTGTCCGACAGAGGTTCCCCAGTTTGTTTCTATGTTTTGGCGTGCCTTTTGTACTAGGCTGGGCATTGATTTGTCTTTTTCTTCCGCATTTCATCCTCAGACAAATGGCCAAACCGAGCGAACTAATCAGACTTTGGAAACGTATCTGAGATGCCTCGTGTCTGCTGATCAGGATGATTGGGTGGCTTTCTTGACATTGGCCGAGTTTGCCCTTAATAATCGGGCTAGTTCGGCTACCTTGGTTTCGCCCTTCTTTTGCAATTTTGGTTTTCATCCTCGTTTTTCTCCAGGGCAGGTTGAGCCTTCTGATTGTCCTGGTGTGGATTCTGTGGTTGACAGGTTGCAGCAAATTTGGGCTCATGTGGTGGACAATTTGGTGTTGTCTCAGGAGGAGGCGCAACGTTTTGCTAATCGTCGTCGGTGTGTTGGTTCCCGGCTTCGGGTTGGGGACTTGGTTTGGTTGTCTTCCCGTCATGTTCCTATGAAGGTTTCTTCCCCTAAGTTCAAGCCTCGGTTTATTGGTCCTTACAGGATTTCTGAGATTATCAATCCTGTGTCTTTTCGTTTGGCCCTTCCGGCATCTTTTGCCATCCATAATATTTTCCATAGATCTTTATTGCAGAAATATGTGACGCCCGTTCATCCCTCTGTTGATCCTCCGGCTCCTGTGTTGGTGGATGGGGAGTTGGAGTATGTGGTTGAGAAGATTTTGGATTCTCATTTTTCGAGACGGAAACTTCAATACCTTGTCAAATGGAAGGGTTACGTCCAGGAGGATAATTCTTGGGTCTTTTCCTCTGATGTCCATGCTACTGATTTGGTTCGGGCCTTTCACCGGGCTCGTCCTGATCGGCCTGGCGGCTCTGGTGAGGGTTCGGTGACCCCTCTTCAAGTGGGGGGGTACTGTTGGGAATTCTGCTCTTGGGCTGCCTCCGGTGGTTGCTAGTGGTAGTGCAGTGGTCTCTGGATTGTAATCAGGGCAGGTGTTTCTGCTTATTGCAGTTCTATTAGGTATTTAGGTTTGCAGGATCCATCAATCCCTGCCAGTTGTCCATTGTATCTTGGAGGGATTTCATCTCTGTCTGGCTCCACTTGCCCTGCTGTCATTTCAGCTAAGATAAGTGTCTTGTTTTGTTCTCTGTAGCACGCATGCAGTGTGCTTTTATGTGCAGTGCAATCTATTGTGTTTCTGTCCAGCTTAGACTATAGTTTGGATTTTTCTGTCATGCTGGATTCTTTGGAGATGCAGATATACATCCTATGTCTTTAGTAAGATGTAGCAGATAGTATATTCTGCTGTGGATTTTTCTAGAGTTTTAATACTGACCGCTTAGTACTCTGTCCTATCCTTTTCTATTGTAGCTAGTAGTGCCTCTTTTGCTAAACTTTGTCTTTTCTGCCTGTGTTCGTATTTCCTCTTAGACTCACAGTCAATATTTGTGGGGGGCTGCCTATCCTTTGGGGCTCTGCTCTGAGGCAAGATAGGATTTCCCATTTCCATCTTTAGGGGTATTTAGTCCTCCGGCTGTGTCGAGGTGTCTAGGCCATGTCAGGTACATCCCACGGCTACTTCTAGTTGCGGTGTCAGTATTAGGATTGCGGTCAGTACAGGTACCACTAACTCCAGAGATAGTCACATGCGGCTCCAGGGTCACCGGATCATAACATCTAGCCTTGCAACTGGAACTGTGAAGATTCAAGGTTCCAGTGCTCTTTAGCCAGATCCTGAATCAGTTGGGTCAGATTTGCCAACTGATCAAAGCGTGTGAATGGAATCCATATTGGCAAAAATAAAAATGTATACAGTCAGTTGTAATGTGAAGCTAAGTCACTACTCAATGGCAAGCCATGAGACAAGGTAAACAAGGAGTCCAGGGTCAAATACCAGGAGAGCACGTCAAAGGCAAAAGGATAAGTCAAAACAATGGTGAAAGGCAAAGTCGGAGGTAAGGCAGCAGAGGTCAGAGTACATCAAAGGCAAAGGGGTAACACAAAGGAGCAATCAAATTAAAAGTATGAGGTCAGGCAACAAAGACCAGAATAGCAGAACTCTAAGCACAAGGCAAACACACCACCAAGCAAAGCAATGATTGTCATTAGTCTGACCATTCTCAGCCAGCTAAGTATCCAGGTAATCACCTTGAACTGGTGATAACTGGAGGAAATCCAGCAGGCCTGGACAAATTGACCGGCTGGGCTGTCACTCACAATACTAACAGCCTAGCACGCCCCTGACTCTGTAGAGTGGCTGTGCTGTCACTCACTGCAAGCATAGGACACTGAGTGGTGCTACCGTGACATATACCAGAAATCAGCAAGACATGAGCAGAAGGTAAGGGCTACAACTGTTTATTTACTGTGCATATCTCTTTATCTTTCCACATTTAGGGTACTGTCTCACAGTGGCACTTTTGTCGCTACGACGGTACGATCCGTGACGTTCCAGCGATATCCATACGATATCGCTGTGTCTGACACGCAGCAGCGATCAGGGACCCTGCTGAGAATCGTACGTCGTAGCAGATCGTTTGGAACTTTCTTTCGTCGCTGGATCTCCCGCTGTCATCGTTGGATCGGTGTGTGTGACACCGATCCAACGATGCGTTCGCTTGTAACCAGGGTAAACATCGGGTTACTAAGCGCAGGGCCGCGCTTAGTAACCCGATGTTTACCCTGGTTACCATCGTAAAAGTTAAAAAAAAAACCCGTACATACTCACATTCCGGTGTCTGTCAGGTCCCTTGCAGTCTGCTTCCCGCTCTGACTGACTGCCGGCCGGAATGTAAGAGCAGAGCACAGCGGTGACGTCACCGCTGTGATCTGCTTTCACTTTACGGCGGCACTCAGTCAGAGCGGGAAGCAGACTGCAAGGGACCTGACGGACATCGGAATGTGAGTATGTACTGTTTTTTTTTTTTTTACTTTTACGATGGTAACCAGGGTAAACATCGGGTTACTAAGCGCGGCCCTGCGCTTAGTAACCCGATGTTTACCCTGGTTACCCGGGGCCTACGGCATCGTTGGTCGCTGGAGAGCGGTCTGTGTGACAGCTCCCCAGCGACCACACAACGACTTTCCAACGATCACGGCCAGGTCGTATCGCTGGTCGTGATCGTTGGAAAGTTGCAGAGTGTGACAGTACCCTTACTCTCTCACCATGCTGACATCGGCCTCTATCATTACTGCTCCACTAATCCTTTCTCTCCTTTGCTATTCCCACACCCCAGCACTCCCCAAACAAATAACTATCTCACCTTCCCTCTTACCCCCCACCTGACCTCATCTGCAGAACTGCTCCTCAACCTCACATTCCTCCCACTACAATACAAAACAAGTATCAAACAAAAAGTTTAAACATAAAATGAGAATACTGGGGATAGGGAAAAATATGTTTAAATGGGTTAAGAGCTGGCTCAGGGATAGGAAACAAAGGGTTTGTCATGCCGCTGCCGCTCCCTGTCATACTCACCTGTCTTCGGCATCCCGGCGCACCTCCTCAGCTGCAGCGTCCTCTCCTCAGCGCTCGCTCCCGGCTTCTGCTGCTCGTCGAATGCGCGCCAGGTTCAGTTCTGCGTGCGCGCACTTCTAACTCCCTTCTGGCGCTTCCTTCCTGTCCTCTCTATTACCTTGGAGGACTCCCACCAGGAAGTATTGTGCAGCGCTGCTATTTGAACCGGCCCCTTCCTCTCCCCTGTGCCTGATGATCATTTGTGTTTGAAAGTGCTCTTGGCCGCACGTTTATCCTGTGCATACCCTGCTTCCTGACTTGGTTCTCTTCTTGCTCTCCTAGATCCAGTCCTGTGTCTCCTTCGTCCCCGCCGGTCCTGTGTCTCTGTCGCTCTCGCCAGTTCTTTGCTGTACCTGCCAGTCCTGTGTCTCAGCAGTACCCGCCAGTCATGTATCTCAGCAGTACCCGCCAGTCCTGTGTTCCTGTGTCTCAGCAGTACCCGCCAGTCCTGTGTCTCAGCACACCCGTCAGATCTGTGTCTCAGCAGTACCCGTCAGTCCTGTGTCTCAGCAGTACCCGTCAGTCCTGTGTCTCAGCAGTACCCACCAGTCCTGTGTCTCAGCAGTACCCGCCAGTCCTGTGTCTCAGCAGTACCCGACAGTCCTGTGTCTCAGCAGTACCCGCCAGTCCTGTGTCTCAGCAGTACCCGCCAGTCCTGTGTCTCAGCAGTACCCGCCAGTCCTGTGTCTCAGCAGTACCCGCCAGTCCTGTGTTCCTGTGTCTCAGCAGTACCCGCCAGTCCTGTGTCTCAGCACACCCGTCAGATCTGTGTCTCAGCAGTACCCGTCAGTCCTGTGTCTCAGCAGTACCCGTCAGTCCTGTGTCTCAGCAGTACCCACCAGTCCTGTGTCTCAGCAGTACCCGCCAGTCCTGTGTCTCAGCAGTACCCGACAGTCCTGTGTCTCAGCAGTACCCGCCAGTCCTGTGTCTCAGCAGTACCCGCCAGTCCTGTGTCTCAGCAGTACCCGTCAGTCCTGTGTCTCAGCAGTACCCGTCAGTTCTGTGTCTCAGCAGTACCCGTCAGTCCTGTGTCTCAGCAGTACCCGCCAGTCCTGTGTCTCAGCAGTACCCGCCAGTCCTGTGTCTCAGCAGTACCCGCCAGTCCTGTGTCTCAGCAGTACCCGCCAGTCCTGTGTCTCAGCAGTACCCGCAAGTCCTGTGTCTCAGCACACCCGTCAGTCCTGTGTCTCAGCAGTACCCGTCAGTCCTGTGTCTCAGCAGTACCCGCCAGTCCTGTGTCTCAGCAGTACCCGCCAGTCCTGTGTATTTTCCGTTCTCACCTGTCTTTTGTCTCAGCCCTACCCCGCCAGTCCAGTGTCTCTTGCTCACTGGCTTTCCCAGGGTCTCCGTGAGTCACTCTATTCCACCCTGGTCTCCCAGCTGCCGAGGCGATAGTCCCCCACAGGCCTGCCCCTAACTCTTCCTGTATATGGGGCGGTCCATCTGGTCAGCTCGCCCGTGGGTGGTTCGTCGTCACGGTCTAGTGGGTCCTCTTTTTATTTTTTCTCCCTTGAGTCATCACAGGGTGTTTATTAATGGAGCACAGTTGGACTGGGTCGCGGTTAGCAGTGGGGTACCACAGGGGTCAGTATTGGGCCCTCTTCTTTTTAACATATTTATTAATGATCTTGTAGGGGGCATACAGAGTGGAATTTCAATATTTGCAGATGACACTAAACTCTGCAGGGTAATCAATACAGAGAAGGACAATTGTATATTACAGGATGATTTATGTAAACTAGAAGCTTGGGCTGATAAATGGCAAATGAGCTTTAATGGGGATAAATGTAAGGTCATGCACTTGGGTAGAAGTAATAAGATGTATAACTATGTGCTTAATTCTAAAACTCTGGGCAAAACCGTCAATGAAAAAGACCTGGGAGTATTGGTGGATGACAAACTCACATTTAGTGGCCCGTGTCAGGCAGCTGCTACAAAGGCAAATAAAATAATGGGATGTATTAAAAGAGGCATAGATGCTCATGAGGAGAACATAATTTAACCTCTATACAAGTCACTAGTGCGACCACACTTAGAATACTGTGCACAGTTCTGGTCTCCGGTGTATAAGAAAGACATAGCTGAACTGGAGCGGGTGCAGAGAAGAGCGACCAAGGTTATTAGAGGACTGGGGGGTCTGCAATACCAAGATAGGTTATTACACTTGGGGCTATTTAGTTTGGAAAAAAGAAGACTAAGGGGTGATCTTATGTTAATGTATAAATATATGAGGGGACAGTACAAAGACCTTTCTGATGATCTTTTTAATCATAGACCGGTGACAGGTACAAGGGGGCATCCTCTACGTCTGGAGGAAAGAAGGTTTAAGCATAATAACAGACGCGGATTCTTTACTGTAAGAGCAGTGAGACTATGGAACTCTCTGCCGTATGATGTTGTAATGAGTGATTCATTAATTAAATTTAAGAGGGGACTGGATACCTTTCTGGAAAAGTATAATGTTACAGGGTATATACACTAGATTCCTTGTTAGGGTGTTGATCCAGGGAACTAGTCTGATTGCCGTATGTGGAGTCGGGAAGGAATTTTTTTCCTCAATGTGGAGCTTACTCTTTGCCACATGGGTTTTTTTTGCCTTCCTCTGGATCAACATGTTAGGGCATGTTAGGTTAGGCTATGGGTTGGACTAGATGGACTTAAAGTCTTCCTTCAACCTTAATAACTATGTTACTATGTAGGAACTATCCTTCTCCCACCTCCTTTCTTTCCCTCTCTCTCTCCTTCTCCCTCCTCCTTTCTTTCTCTCTGTCTCCTTCTCCTCACTGCTGGCGATATATCTCCCAATCCTGGACCTTCACAGATGACAACCACAAGTACTTTTCTCTCCAATCACTCTTCACCTACTAGTAACCTCTGCACCATAAAACCCATTCCTTTATATGTATAAATACATGTGTGATCAATACAAAGGACGGCGCATGACTTACTACTTCTAAAGGCCATACTAAGAACCAGGGAGCACTCATTACGGGTGGAAGACAGGCGATTTAGGCATCTAAAGAGGAAAGGGGTCTTTACAGTTAGAGCAGTCAGAATGTGGAATGCCGACCACAGGCAGTAGTAATGGCCGACACTATAACAGCTCTTACACAAGGGCAGGATGATTTCCTCAATACACAGAACACTGCAGTTTATAGTTAAATTAGTGACAAAATAAACAATTGGTGGAGAAAGGTTGAACTTGATGGACCGGGGTCTTTTTTCAACCAATATAATTATGTAACTATGACTCCCTCTTTGCTGCTTCCCTTCTCTGGGGCGCTTTGGAAAGCCCATTCTGCCTGCAAGAAGCTCCAGGTCATTCACAACCCCTTTACCTGTTGCACTCTACCCATCCTGGGTGTAACGTCTGTGTGTGAGACTTGTGAAACTCCTAGGGTGAACCCGCAGGATCGCGACAACGAACCTCCTAAGGGTGAGCTGACCTAGTGGGCCACCCCCAATACAGGGAGAGTCAGGGGCAGGCCCAAAGGAGACTATTGCCGCAGAAGCTGATACCCGGGGACAGGAGATAGGAGACACAAGCAAGGACGGACTAGGAACAGATGGCCGAGACTGGGAACCACAGGGAAGGCTACCGAAAATCAGAAAGAGAACGACGGAGACGAACACTCTGGAGAGACTGGAGACACGGAGCTGAAAAGGAGTAGACTGGGACGGACGAAACTAGGAAAGGAGACGAAGAGAACACAGGGAAGGAAGATGCAAGATACAGGGTAGCACACGAGGCAATGCAGGCAGGAGAGTAAACAAGAGAGAGCAGGAAGCGTGGGGCCTGGATCAAACGTGAAGCACAATTGAGACCCAGGGACCGACGGTGAAACAGGAAGAGAGGACGTCGGGTGACGCGCGCATACTCTAGGAGTGTGCCGAGACAGGTTATGAATACCGGGAATCAGGGAAGGCAGCGGCAGGCACGTCGGCAGGAAGAGGCGACGTGAGACTGGGCCTCACTGAAACATGGCTGACACCTTCCAACACTGCCTCCCCTGCTATACTGTGTTACGGTGACCTTCACTTCATCCACAATCCTCACCCTGTCAATAAACATGGTGGAAGAGTTCGTCTTCTTCTTTCTAACAACTGCACCTTCATCCTAATCCCACCTCTACCTTCCCGTATCCTTACTTCTTTTGAAGTGCATTCTGTCCATATCTATTGTTCATCCAACCTCCAAGTGGCCATCATATACCGACCCCTTGGACCGGCCAGTGCCTTTATTGACCATTTCTCCACCTGACTTCTACACTTTCTCTCTGCTGACATTCCCACCATCACCATGGGTAACTTCAACCTCCTCACTTACACCTGGCAGAAGGTGGCCTCCAAACTCCTGTCACTTTGTTCATCCTTTGGTCCCTACGGATGGGGAATTTGGGATTGTTACTAGGTTTAACCCAAGGCAACATGTCGTTCATCACAGCAGTACATTCGCTAGTCTTCAAAAAAGCATAACCTAGCGCTTGGGTATTTGGTGGAACGGTGATGGCTGGCGATCCCTCGGTCGTTACTTGTGTCCTCGGATTTAAAAGATGGCAGAAAAAAAAAACCAAAAAACAGAAAAATAGGAAAAAACTAAAATAAAAATAAGACAGCAGTTAGAGGCAAATGTCGCAGAGAAGCTCCAGTCCCATCAATGAAGCAGGTCTTTAATAGACTGGTTGTGGATTCCAAAGCACTATGGCAGTCGGGTCCTTTTACATTTTTGTCAGCTCCCCTTTCCAGAAGCAGCTTGACAGTTTTGAAGACGGACAAAAGAGGGATAATGCCATGTTTATCTGCAGCATTAATATCGGCTCCTTTTGCCAAGATATATTCCAGAGTCTCTTCCTGCTCGAAGTCTGCGGCGTAATGTACAGTCTTTCGTCCTCCCTCCAGAGTCAGGTTGATGTCCACACCTCTGGAAATAAACTCCTTTACCACATCCAGGTCTCCATTCTTCAGCGCCCACATCAGCTCCTTGTCGCACATGGCGGATGGTGAGGGCGGTGGTGTCTGAGGTAGGAGGAGAAGACACAGCGTGGCCTGGCAGTGACAGCAGCCTCAGGTGGCTCTTTCTATCTACTTCCCACTCGCACAGGGACCACGCCTTCTCGCTGTGTTCTGACGTCAATACGCAGTGCTCACGTGACTCCTCTCCCCCATCTGACCATCATCTACTCACTTTCTCATCTCTGTCCTCACCTGAAACCCATGTCCAGCAACTAACACACCCACGTAGAAAGCTCGTACACCTAGACATTCGCACATTCTATCGCAGTCCTCCATATCTTCACACCATGACACAGCGCCACCGTTTTCTACAACACCTCACTCGATCATCCCCTCTCATGCATGGCAGAGAGTGACGAATCAATAGACAACCCGCTTCAGTCGACAGCCTCCAAACTCCTGTCCCTTACTTCATCTTTTGGACTTACTCAGTGGTCCTCCTCAGCCACCCACACAGACGGACTTAAATTAAACCTAGTCTTCACCCATCTCTGCTCCCTATCTAACTTCAAAACCTCTCTCCTCCCCTATCTGACCACCATCTACTCACTTTCTCATCCCTGTCTTCCTCACCTGTCACCCATGTCCAGCAACATGCACTCCTCCGCAGAAACCTCGCACATCTAGACACCCACACACTATCTGACTCTATCCTACCACTGGTATCCATATCCTCACTCCACGACACACAGTGCCACTGCTTTCTACAATGCCACTCTCACATCAGCTATTGACACAGTCACCCCTCTCATTCATGGCAGAGTGTGACGCATCAATAGACAACCCTGGCACAATAACATCACTAAAAAGCTCCGGCAAGTTCCAGGGTTGCAGAGCAGCATTGGAAGAAAACAAATTCGCAAGATGGTTTCACTGCACTCAAACAAGCAACACTCGCTTTCAAATCAGCTCTCATCTCTGCTAAACAGGCCTACTTTATATCCCTCGTATATTCCTTATTCTACAACCCCAAAAAGATCAAGCAAACAAGACAAGTCTTTATTGTTCAACCAACACAACCCCTTTGTATACCAGACCAATGCCCTTTCCCCATAACCTTCTGTCAGGAATCCCACCAAATGTCACCAATATGTCAAGGGAGGATACCTTTATCATCCCCACCACTCACACCAATTTGTCATGAACCGGGGTTGCTTGGTTGCCCCGGGTACTTTTTGAAGGGGATTTATCTATATCCCACTTCCCAGTTCAGGTTTGGAACTTGCAGCTCTCTGGCGCACACCTTACCCTCAGGTCAGTCAGGGTACTGCACCTAGGGCAATTAGTCACCAGAAAGGCTGCCTTACTTTGTACTGGCTAATGGGCACACTGCAGCGAGGCCAATATAACTACTCCCACTCAGGCAGGAACAATAATTATCAATGCCGCCGTCACTACAAAGCCTCCCTAACACACAGACCAAATCCGCTGCCACCAGCGCCGATTTCCAACGTAGTAACGGGTCCAGAGCCAACCCAAATTAGTAGCATAATTCACCTCAAAGGACATGACAGTTCATTATAGAGCAAGGAGAGACAAGCTAGTAATTTTATATATTTTACTCCCAAAAAGGTAGGCAGTGTTTACAGAAGTATGGAAAGGTATTATAAAAGAAGACAAATATCGTATGTACAGACATTACAAATAAAAAGGGATTAACAGAAGAAAAAACACTTACAGTTCCTTATATCATTTCAGCTCCTGGCAGACCATGTGGCTCGGGGGAGGGGCGATTCATCAAGATGCATTAGAGTGTCTCTTAGCTAGCTTCCTGGTCAAAGTCTAGTGAAAACAGAGCTCTCAGGGTCTTATACCCCTTGGTCGTGACATCACTGAGTGGGCGGAGCTATGGAATGCACTCCTACTTTCTCAGAGGGACTCAGAGTTATGGAACATTTATATCTCCCATAGCTTCAGGATGCAACCTCGTATAGCGATCAGGGAACTACCCTTCTTCCAGGCATGAGCTGGGCATTAATTTGAGCCCTAACACAACATGGTTATGAGCCCCTGTTAAGCAGCAATCAATTTCTCGGTATCCGCTAGGTGTTGCCTAGAAAACGCACTGTGGGATGGCCCGGCCAATGCACATACCAAATATATAACTTCCATATCTCTGTTGTACATGAGCATGAGGGCACATGGCTTTCAGACAAAAGATTTCTACACACTCCTGCATTCGCGAGGAAGAGGAGTCCCACACTGGAGTTTCAAGTTACAGCTGCATTCAGGGGGGAGGGAGTTGCCTGCAGGCCAAGACAGAGAAGAAAAGCTTCCTAGGCAGTGTCGGGAACCATGGTACCTTCTGAAAAAATCCCCCAGACCATGGCATTCTTACATTATCGTGACACCTCCCTCTCCAATATCACTGAAGGGGATCTTAACTGTCTCCTATCCAAATCACACCTCACCACTTGTGCACTTTGACCCCATACCATCCCACCTCCTCCCCAACCTCACCACCACACTTATCCCATCTCTAACCCATCTCTTCAACCTATCACTAACTTCTGGTACCTTCCCTTCTGCTTTCAAACAAGCCACAATCATGCCTATCCTTAAAAAGCCAACCCTTGACCCAACCGCTATGTCCAGCTATCGCCCAATATCGCTGCTCCCATTCGTCGCCCAATATCACTGCTCCCATTCGCTTCCAAACTGCTGAAGCAGCATGTCCACACTGAGCTTTCCTCCCACCTCTCATCTAACTAGCTCTTTGACAATCTACAATCTGGTTTCCCTCCCCATCATTTCACTGAGACTGCCCTGACCAAAATTACTGTACTAACAACCTACTTACAGTCAAAGCTAACAGACAATACTCTATACTCCACCTTCTAGACCTGTCTTCTGCTTTTGACACAGTTGACCACTGCCTCCTACTACAGATCTCCCACTCCCACCCTCTCTCTGTTGGGAGTCCCCCAAGGCTCTGTTCTAGGACCCCTTCTCTTCTCAGTCTGTACACTTGGCCTGGTACAACTCAAAGTCCCATGGATTTGAATACCACCTTTATGCTGATGCCACTCAAATCAACCTCTCTGGCCCAGGAGTGACCTCTCTGCTGTCCAGAATCCTGGAGTGTCAGCCATATCCTCCTTCTCCTCTTGCTTCCTTAAACTCAAGATGGACAAACCTGAACTCATCATCTTTCCTCCATCTCACAAATCTTCCTTACCTGATCTATCTATCACAATAAATAACCACGCTTTCCCCCGTACTGGAAGTCCAATGCCTCGGAGTAACCCTTCACTCTGCCCTGTCCTTCAAACTGCACATCCAAGGTCTTTCCACCTCCTGTCACCTCCAGCTCAAAAATATTTCCAGAATCCGTCCTTTCGTCAACCCTCAATCTACTAAAATGATTGTGTATGCCCTCATCATCTCCCACCTCGACTACAGCAACATCCTTTTCTGTGACCTCGCTGCTAACACTCTCGCACCTTTCCAGTCCATCCTTAACTCTGCTGCTCATCTAATCCATTTCTCTCCTCGCTACTCCTCCACTTCTCCCCTCTGCAGTCTCTTCACTGGCTCCCATTCCCTCAGTGTATCCAGTTAAAATTACTATTACTGACCTACAAAGCCATCCATAACCTGTCTCCTCTATATATCTCTGAACTAATCTCCGGATATCTTCCCTCACGTAATCTCCGGTCCTCCCAAGACCTCCTTCTCTCCACCACACTTATTCTCTCCCCGCCTAATTGCCTCCATGACTTCTCTCTAATATTTCCCATCCTCTAGAATTCTATGCCCCAACACGTCCGACTATTAACCACATTCAGATCCATCAGATGAAACCTAAAAACCCATCTTTTCAAGAAAGCCTACAGCCTGCAATGACCCCGCTGCCTCCTCACCACTACCGGAGCTACCGCCTCACCAACACTGGAGCTGCTGCAACCCCCAACCTACTGTCTCCTTCCCCACCATCCTGTAGAATGTAAGCCCGCAATGGCAGGGTCCTCTCCCCTCTGTATCAGTCTGTCGTTATTAGGTTGTTTACTGTAAGTGATATCTGTAATTTGTATGTAACCCCTTCTACTGTACAGCACCATGGAATCAAGGGTGCTATAGGAATAAATAATAATAATAACACTGGCACAACAACCTCACAAAAAAGCTTCGACAAGTGTCTGGGACTGTGGAGCAGCGCTGGAAGAAAATGCACTCGCTAGACAACTTCACAGCATTTAAACAAGCAATTTTGACATTCAGGCCAGTCTTTACCACTACTAAAGTGGACTACTTCACAACCCTTGTATCTTCTCTGCACCATAACACCAGTTATTCACTTTCCTCCCTCCTCCGGCCACCACTACCCCTCCCAACCTCCGGCATCTCTGCAGAAGACTTTGACACACAATTCAAAAAACAGATTAACCAACAAAGCAAGACTTTACTGCTCAACCACCACAATCCCTCCATATAAAAGACCAATGCCCCTTCCCCATAAACTTCCTACTTTTCATCAATGAAGAAGAGCTTACTCATCTTCTCTCCAAATCACACTTCACTTCTGCACTTGACCCCATCCCATCCAACCTCCACCCAAACCTCACTATCATGCATATTCTGGCCCTAACCCATCTCTTTAACCTACCGTTGCCACATGCCACAATCGCACCTATTCTGAAGAAACCATCCCTCGACCCAGCCTCTACGTCCAGCTATCGCCCTAAATCGCTGCTCCTGTTCGCCTTCAAACTCCTCGAACAGCATGCAATGCTGAATTTTCCTCCCACCTCTTATCTAATTCACTCTTTGACAACCTACAATCTGGTTTCAATCCTCACTACTCCACCAAAACGGCCCTGACCAAAATTACTCATAACTTACTACCAAGCTAACAATTTTCTAGTCTCTTCCTTCTAGACCTGTCCTCTGCCTTTGACACAGTCAACCACTCCCTACTACTACAGCTCCACTCTTTCCTTCCCATCAAAGACATTGCCCTCTCCTGGATCTCATATTTCTAACTGATGTGAATACTTTTCTGCCCAATGATGACAAAAGTATTCTAGGAGTGATACCTTTATTGGCTAACCAGAAAATAATATGTTTGCAAGCTTTCAGAGCACAGTACCTCCTTAGGGTTACCCTTCAGGCAAGATTACAAATAGATTAATAAGAAGAAAGCACAACATTTAAGGAGTACTACAGTAGGACATTTGTTAGGGGGTGGGAGGTGTGATGCCTCATGCCTCAAAGATAAGTCAAGGAAATCAAATTAGGCATTTTGTTACAGATGGAGAGGCGGTGGGAATGATGTTCTTAGTTATCTGGAGTCCATCTGGTGGAGGTGTGAATTGTATCCATGTAGTGACTCATAAATCCAGGTGTTAAATTGAGCCCTAGTGTTAAAGAATTGAACATCTTCATTAGTTTGTATTCCCAAATTTTTCTTTCTCTGTCATCCTTAAAATGACCTTTTAGTATTAAGACTTTTAAATCTGTCATACAGTGTCCTGGTCCAGAGAAATGTTTTCCCACAGGTGTGTCCATTTCATTCCTGACTGTGTGTCTGTGTAGGTTCATCCTAGTTTGTAGTCTTTGCATGGTTTCCCCAATATAGATACTTCCAGGGCACCTCGTACATTATCATGTCACCACGTTGGAGGAGGTGCATGAGAAGGAACCCGTCCTGATTTGTGTTTGGTAGGCGGACTATATTTGTTGGTAATATGTGGGGACAAGTTTTGCATTTTTTATTGTTACAAGAGATTGTGCCGGTCACTGATGGTGATGAGAGGACACTTTTGACAAGCAGATTCCTTAAGTTAGGGGGCTGTTTATAGGAGAGAAGTGGTAGTTCTGGGAATATGTCTTTGTATTTGTGGTCTCTGTGGAATATGGGTGGGAGATCAGCACCGATTTTCCTTAGGATGCTCATGTGGGGGTTGTATGTGGAGGCGCTCTGTTGTTATCCTCTCTCAGGATGTAATCCAGGAGGCCGTTTCTTGAGATCCTTGTAGCCCTGTGGATATGCTCATCTATTACCAGTGGATGGTATCGTTGTTGTAGGAATGTGTTCCGCAGTGATCGCAGCTGTAGCTCCCTCTTTTCTGTCTGAACAGATCCGAATATACCTCAGAGCTTGACTGTAGATGATGGATTTTTTTGTGTGTCTGGGGTGAAAGCTGTTCCATCTGAGATAAGCCGGACGTCCGGTGGGCTTATGATCAATTGATGTTTGTATGGCATTGTCCTTGATGTGTATGGTCATGTCCAGAAAATGTATTTGGGTCTTTGAAAAGTTGAGGGTGAGCTTGATGGTTGGGTGGTACTTGTTGAAGTTATTGTGGAAGGTGAGTAGATCATCTTTCGAGCCTGTCCAGATTATTAGCAGATCATCAATGTAGCGGAAGTATGCAAAAGGTTTAACAGAGCAGGATTACAAAAACTCCTCCTCCAGTTTCGCCATAAATAGGTTAGCATATTGTGGGGACGTTTTGCTTCCCATGGCGCTGCCCATACGCTGTTGGTATAAATTGTTCCCAAAAGAAAAATAGTTGTGATGGAGCACAAACCTGATAAATTGCAGTGTTGGTTCTGTGGCTAGATTGTTCTTTTGAATGAAATATTTGCATGCTGCAATTCCATCCTCATGAGGAATGTTGGAATAGACTCCACATCCATGGTGGCTAGTAGCGTGTCCTCTGGAAGTGGCCCAGCGCTGACGATCTGCAAAGAATATCCGTGGTGTCCTGGATATAGCTGGGTGTGCGCCTCACCAAGGGTTTCAGAATGTTCTCCACCCAGCCTGAGATCTTCTCAGTTAAAGTCCTAATACCAGAGATGATAGGCCTCCCAGGATTACCCTCTTCAGGGCCAGCGTCAGCACCTGGCGTACCCGGGCAAGTGCCGGGGCCCTGGCGAGACAGGGGGCCCATTTATGGTAGTAACGGTTGGCACACTCACACACTCCACACAGACACACTTCTGTTATGCGCTCCTGGGGGGGGGCCCGCTGACGCTGTTCTGTTGTGTGACACAGTGTGACAGTCTCCCAGCCAGGACTCGGAGGCGGAGCACATCCATCATCACCGCCCCGCTGCGCAGCTGCAGGAATACTCACCTCCGGGACCGTCACCATGGATACGCTCGCAGAGTCACTTCCGGGCCGTCTGTCCTGTCACTTCCGGTCGGGTGAGAGCTCAGAGAAGAGATCCGTCATCCACCGTCCAGGTGTCCAGCGGCAGCGCCAAGCAGAAAGACAAGCAGGAGGCAGCAGGAGCAGCACTGCAGTCAGGTGCACGGACGGTGCGACCCGGTCCCTGTCTGTCCCTGTGTCCACAACGGAAGCAAGTAACGGCGAAGTGTGAGTCTTCCCAAGTTCCTGGTGGTCCCAACGCATTGCGGGGGCGATGCAGCCTGCTGTGAGCCTGGGAGTCACAGTGGATCATCATGCCTGATCTCTGCTCTGTGCAACTTTTCTCTGTCTGGGACTTGAGCAGTGTGCAACAACATGGTATGTTAGCGATGCTGGGACTTGTAGTCCTAGACTGTCTGTATATACAAAATGGCTGGCTGAGTTATATACTACGTACGTGGGCTGTGTTATATACTACGTCATGGCCCGGGCCTGTGCTATATACTACGTGGGTGGCTGTGCTATATACTGCGTGGGTGGCTGTGCTATATACTGCGTGGGCTGTGCTATATACTGCGTGCCGGCTGTGTTATACGCTGCGTGCCGGGCTGTGTTATACGCTGCGTGCCGGGCTGTGTTATACGCTGCGTGCCGGGCTGTGTTATACGCTGCGTGCCGGGCTGTGTTATACGCTGCGTGCCGGGCTGTGTTATACGCTGCGTGCCGGGCTGTGTTATACGCTGCGTGCCGGGCTGTGTTATACGCTGCGTGCCGGGCTGTGTTATACGCTGCGTGCCGGGCTGTGTTATACGCTGCGTGCCGGGCTGTGTTATACGCTGCGTGCTGGGCTGTGTTATACGCTGCGTGCCGGGCTGTGTTATACGCTGCGTGCCGGGCTGTGTTATACGCTGCGTGCCGGGCTGTGTTATACGCTGCGTGCCGGGCTGTGTTATACGCTGCGTGCCGGGCTGTGTTATACGCTGCGTGCCGGGCTGTGTTATATGCTACGCGGGCTGTGTTATATGCTACGTGGGCTGTGTTATATGCTACTTGGCTGTGCTATATTTCTCTGCTGTATCTGCATCATGAATCGTGGTATGTGTTAAAGAGGGGGGCCCACTGAGACTCTTTCGCCCGGGGCCCTCAAAAACCTGGAGCCGGCCCTGACCCTCTTTATGTATTTTAGGCAACATGTAGAAGGTACCTGTTTGGGGATTGTCTGGTATTAGTTCCCGCATTGAGGATGAAGTAGAATCCAATCCATTGATGATATGTGTTAGTTCCTCTGTATTTTTTGGTGGGATCTCCCTGAAGTGGAGTGTAGTATTTTATATCCAAGAGTTGTCGGTTTGCTTCCCGAATGTAATCTGTCGTGTTCATTATGACTACAGCTCCTCCTTTGTCTGCTAGTTTGATGATGATATCGTTGTTTGCTTTTAAGGATTGTATGGCTTTTCTTTCCTCCATAGTGATATTTTGCGGCACATTATGGTGTCTGTCCAAAATGTCAGATTTAACTTTTTACGGAAACAGTCAATGTAGTGATCCAGCGTTTGGTTGTGTCCAGGTTGGGGGGTCCAGTTTGTCCTCTTTTTCTTTTTTGCTGTGTCGTTCACATTGTCTTGTGATGTGATACCTGGATGGTTATGAAAGAATTCTTTGAGTTGCAATCTGCGGAAGAATTCCTCGATATCACTACAGAACTGAGCCGTATCCAGCGGTTTTGTAGGACAGAAGGTTAGTCCCTTAGCTACAACATGCATTTCTCCTGTGCTTGGCTCATATTGTGAGAGGTTCACAACAGAGGACGAGGTATTAAAATGATTCTGTAAATATTTCTAACTGCACATTTAGTGTCTCCTCATCCCACCCTCACTCTGTTGGGTGTCCCTTAAGGCTCTGTGTTTTGCTACTCTTCTCAATCTATACCTTTGGCTGTGGAGAAGTCAGAGTCCCATGGCTTCCAGTACCATCTATACGCTGATGACTCTCTGAGGATGTCTGTCAGTCATATCCGCCTTCATCCCCTCTCGCTTCCTCTTTCCTCAGTTTCACCTGCCTCTGCTTCCCAATCCAGCACAATGACATCACGCTTTCCCCTGTAGCAGACGTCTGCTGCCGCAGACTAACCCTCGACTCTGCCCCGTCCTTCAAACTACTCTTTCCACACCCAATTCAAAAATATTTCCAGAATCCGTCCTTTCCTCACCCTACAAAAAGAATAGAAAATAACGAATTTCCCGATATCTTCCGACATGTAATCTCCGGCACTCCCCAGACCTCCTACTCTCCTCCACACTTACAAGCTTCTCACCCAACCGCCTCCAAGACCTAAAGGCCTAAAATCCCCCATCTCCGAGAATTCTGTGCCCAACACGTCCAATTAGCCAACTTTCAGATGGGACTTGAAAACCTACATCTGTACGTGTGTATGTGTGATATATCACACATTACACATATCACACATATACACACACATTACACACATATCACACAGATTACACATATCACACATATAAACACACATTACACACATATAGCACACATTACACACATACATACACATTACACACATATAGCACACATTACACATATCACACATATAAACACACATTACACACATATCACACAGATTACACACATCACACATATACACACACATTACACACATATAGCACACATTACACATATCACACATATATCACACATTACACATACACACACATTACACATATCACACATATACACACACATTACACACATATAGCACACATATACACACACATTACACATATCACACATATACACACATATTACACACATATAGCACACATTACACATACACACACATATACACACACATTACACATATCACACATATACACACATATAGCACACATTACACATACACACACATATACACACACATTACACATATCACACACACACACATTACACATATCACACACATACATACACATTACACATATCACACATACACACACACATTACACACATATATCACACATTACACATATCACACATATATCACACATTACACATACACACACATTACACACATATATCACACAGATTACACATACCAACATACATTACACATATACCACAAATACACACACATTACACACAGCACGGTGGCTCAGTTGTTAGCACTGGAGTCCTGGGTTCAAATCCCACCAAGGACAACATCTGCAAGGAGTTTGTATGCTCTCCCCGTGTTTGCGTGGGTTTCCTCCGGGTTCTCCGGTTTCCTCCCACATTCCAAAGACATACTGATAGGGGATCTAGATTGTGAGCCCCAATGGGGACAGCGATGATAATGTGTGTAAAGCGCTGCGGAATATGTTAGCGCTATATAAAAATAAAAAGTATTATTATATTACACATATATCACACAGACACACACATTACAGATATATCAAACATTTATTATACACATACTGTATATTATACACATATCAACCATACATTACACATATCACACATACATGTCACACACACATTACACATATATCACATATTACACATATATCAAACATATTGTATTTGAGATATGGGAAAATGGTATCTAATTGACATAATTTTGATATCTGATGGAATTTCTTATCAGAAACTGTTTGGCCCATAATCAGCCCCACCTTTGGCATTGCCCCCAGGCCAAAAAGGAAGTCAAATACACACCGAACATTGGGACTTCATTATCCAGCGAAGACACTTCCTTGGACAGGGCAGACTAATGTTTTATTTTAAATTAGCTCGAGCAAAAAGGCTTTTGAAACTCTCCCCAGGGGGGCCAAAAGGCATAGTGATCCCCAGCACCAAGTCCAGCAATTATCACAGGGGTGTGAACTCTTGTGCAGTTACCAGCCAACTGGCTTCCTTTGTTGGACCCAGACTGACACGCAGACATATATATTGGCACCACAGATTCCAGGCTCAACAGCACAAGGCTCTGAGATATTGAATCTAGAAAATGACTTATAATAAAAGAATGCAATATCTCTGAGCCTAGCCGAGCACATAATCAGAATCTGTATCCCCACAACCCCATACATACCGATGCAGCATTATTGGCTGGTGGATTGTGGCTACATTTACCAGACTCATAATTGTGACCAAAATAGTCACAAAGTGCATCAGTATACTTCCACATGTGGACAATGAAAATACCGGAGAAACAGCGGAAGCTTAATTTATAAAAATATCAAAAGGCTTTATTAACATATACAAGACTATTTAAAAACACACAAACAATGTAATGAAAGTGCCATTCAACAAAGACACCAGATTCTAAGTGGCCCTCAAAATGCAACCGTAATTGCCTCAATGCATAAATGTTAGTACAACTGGTGAAAAAACCAAAACGCTCCCAAGAGATACCACAGGCAGCCACAACCCCCAATCATAAGAGGAAAATACCATTACTGAACAGACCATTTCTTATCGTAACCTATGGGGGTGTGAGTGCCGCGCACCACCAACTATTAAATAAACTTCTAGCCGTAAAAATACCCGGCCTGGTGGGTAGGCTTAAGGATATACATGGAAAGCATGTCTCACCTAAGAATGAGGGACCCACTGCACGTACCCCGACGCGCGTTTCACCGCTGTCAGCACTCGCTTTCTCAAGGCGAATAATATGCACTTTATCTATCTGCCCTTCCCTGTATTCTGCCTAACCGCCAAATGTCTTATGTGAATTTTAACTTATTCCAATTAAATTTATATTTTAGGGTTATACTATTTCAGCCCTCAGCTCTATACCCTTTAGAATTTATGTAATCCCTTCATGAGTTGTTGTCCGTTATAGCTATTACTTTGGACATTTTTTTGTGTGTTATGTGTAATATATGTGTAATGTGTGTATGTGTCTATGTGTTATGTGTATGTGTACTGTGTAATATGTGTAATGTGTGTATGTGTCTATGTGTTATGTGTTATGTGTATGTGTACTGTGTAATATATGTGTAATGTGTGTATGTGTCTATGTGTTATTTGTATGTGTACTGTGTAATGTATGTGTAATGTGTGTGTCTATGTGTTATGTGTATGTGTACTGTGTAATATATGTGTAATGTGTGTATGTGTCTATGTGTTATGTGTATGTGTACTGTGTAATATGTGTAATGTGTGTATGTGTCTATGTGTTATGTGTATGTGTACTGTGTAATATGTGTCATGTGTGTATGTGTCTATGTGTTATGTGTATGTGTACTGTGTAATATATGTGTAATGTGTGTATGTGTCTATGTGTTATGTGTATGTGTACTGTGTAATATATGTGCAATATATGTGTGTATGAGTCTATGTGTTATGTGTATGTGTACTGTGTAATATGTGTCATGTGTGTATGTGTCTATGTGTTATGTGTATGTGTACTGTGTAATATGTGTCATGTGTGTATGTGTCTATGTGTTATGTGTATGTGTACTGTGTAATATATGTGTAATGTGTGTATGTGTCTATGTGTTAGTGTACTGTGCAATATATGTGTGTATGTGTCTATGTGTTAGTGTACTGTGTAATATATGTGTAATGTGTGTATGTGTCTATGTGTTAGTGTACTGTGTAATATATGTGTAATGTGTGTATGTGTTATGTGTATGTGTACTGTGTAATATATGTGTAATGTGTGTATGTGTCTATGTGTTATGTGTATGTGTACTGTGTAATATATGTGTAATGTGTGTATGTGTCTATGTGTTATGTGTATGTGTACTGTGTAATATGTGTAATGTGTGTATGTGTCTATGTGTTATGTGTATGTGTACTGTGTAATATGTGTCATGTGTGTATGTGTCTATGTGTTATGTGTATGTGTACTGTGTAATATATGTGTAATGTGTGTATGTGTCTATGTGTTATGTGTATGTGTACTGTGTAATATATGTGCAATATATGTGTGTATGAGTCTATGTGTTATGTGTATGTGTACTGTGTAATATGTGTCATGTGTGTATGTGTCTATGTGTTATGTGTATGTGTACTGTGTAATATGTGTCATGTGTGTATGTGTCTATGTGTTATGTGTATGTGTACTGTGTAATATATGTGTAATGTGTGTATGTGTCTATGTGTTAGTGTACTGTGCAATATATGTGTGTATGTGTCTATGTGTTAGTGTACTGTGTAATATATGTGTAATGTGTGTATGTGTCTATGTGTTATGTGTATGTGTACTGTGTAATATGTGTCATGTGTGTATGTGTCTATGTGTTATGTGTATGTGTACTGTGTAATATATGTGTAATGTGTGTATGTGTCTATGTGTTAGTGTACTGTGCAATATATGTGTGTATGTGTCTATGTGTTAGTGTACTGTGTAATATATGTGTAATGTGTGTATGTGTCTATGTGTTAGTGTACTGTGTAATATATGTGTAATGTGTGTATGTGTTATGTGTATGTGTACTGTGTAATATATGTGTAATGTGTGTATGTGTCTATGTGTTATGTGTATGTGTACTGTGTAATATATGTGTAATGTGTGTATGTGTCTATGTGTTATGTGTATGTGTACTGTGTAATATGTGTAATGTGTGTATGTGTCTATGTGTTATGTGTATGTGTACTGTGTAATATGTGTCATGTGTGTATGTGTCTATGTGTTATGTGTATGTGTACTGTGTAATATATGTGTAATGTGTGTATGTGTCTATGTGTTATGTGTATGTGTACTGTGTAATATATGTGCAATATATGTGTGTATGAGTCTATGTGTTATGTGTATGTGTACTGTGTAATATGTGTCATGTGTGTATGTGTCTATGTGTTATGTGTATGTGTACTGTGTAATATGTGTCATGTGTGTATGTGTCTATGTGTTATGTGTATGTGTACTGTGTAATATATGTGTAATGTGTGTATGTGTCTATGTGTTAGTGTACTGTGCAATATATGTGTGTATGTGTCTATGTGTTAGTGTACTGTGTAATATATGTGTAATGTGTGTATGTGTCTATGTGTTAGTGTACTGTGTAATATATGTGTAATGTGTGTATGTGTCTATGTGTTATGTGTATGTGTACTGTGTAATATATGTGTAATGTGTGTATGTGTCTATGTGTTATGTGTATGTGTACTGTGTAATATGTGTCATGTGTGTATGTGTCTATGTGTTATGTGTATGTGTACTGTGTAATATATGTGTAATGTGTGTATGTGTCTATGTGTTAGTGTACTGTGCAATATATGTGTGTATGTGTCTATGTGTTAGTGTACTGTGCAATATATGTGTGTATGTGTCTATGTGTTAGTGTACTGTGTAATATATGTGTAATGTGTGTATGTGTCTATGTGTTAGTGTACTGTGTAATATATGTGTAATGTGTGTATGTGTCTATGTGTTATGTGTATGTGTACTGTGTAATATATGTGTAATGTGTGTATGTGTCTATGTGTTATGTGTATGTGTACTGTGTAATATGTGTCATGTGTGTATGTGTCTATGTGTTATGTGTATGTGTACTGTGTAATATATGTGTAATGTGTGTATGTGTCTATGTGTTAGTGTACTGTGCAATATATGTGTGTATGTGTCTATGTGTTAGTGTACTGTGCAATATATGTGTGTATGTGTCTATGTGTTAGTGTACTGTGTAATATATGTGTAATGTGTGTATGTGTCTATGTGTTAGTGTACTGTGTAATATATGTGTAATGTGTGTATGTGTCTATGTGTCTATGTGTTATGTGTATGTGTACTGTGTAATATATGTGTAATGTGTGTATGTGTCTATGTGTTATGTGTATGTGTACTGTGTAATATATGTGTAATGTGTGTATGTGTCTATGTGTTATGTGTAATGTGTAATATATGTGTAATGTGTGTATGTGTCTATGTGTTAGTGTACTGTGCAATATATGTGTGTATGTGTCTATGTGTTAGTGTACTGTGCAATATATGTGTGTATGTGTCTATGTGTTAGTGTACTGTGTAATATATGTGTAATGTGTGTATGTGTCTATGTGTTATGTGTATGTGTACTGTGTAATATATGTGTAATGTGTGTATGTGTCTATGTGTTAGTGTACTGTGCAATATATGTGTGTATGTGTCTATGTGTTAGTGTACTGTGTAATATATGTGTAATGTGTGTATGTGTCTATGTGTTAGTGTACTGTGTAATATATGTGTAATGTGTGTATGTGTCTATGTGTTATGTGTATGTGTACTGTGTAATATATGTGTAATGTGTGTATGTGTCTATGTGTTATGTGTACTGTGTAATATATGTGTAATGTGTGTATGTGTCTATGTGTTATGTGTATGTGTACTGTGTAATATATGTGTAATGTGTGTATGTGTCTATGTGTTATGTGTAATGTGTAATATATGTGTAATGTGTGTATGTGTCTATGTGTTATGTGTTATGTGTATGTGTAATGTGTAATATATGTGTAATGTGTGTATGTGTCTATGTGTTATGTGTAATGTGTAATATATGTGTAATGTGTGTATGTGTCTGTGTTATGTGTATGTGTACTGTGTAATATATGTGTAATGTGTGTATGTGTCTATGTGTTATGTGTATGTGTACTGTGTAATATGTGTCATGTGTGTATGTGCCTATGTGTTATGTGTATGTGTACTGTGTAATATATGTGTAATGTGTGTATGTGTCTATGTGTTAGTGTACTGTGTAATATATGTGTAATGTGTGTATGTGTCTATGTGTTATGTGTATGTGTACTGTGTAATATATGTGCAATATATGTGTGTATGTGTCTATGTGTTATGTGTATGTGTACTGTGTAATATATGTGTAATGTGTGTATGTGTCTATGTGTTATGTGTATGTGTACTGTGTAATATGTGTCATGTGTGTATGTGTCTATGTGTTATGTGTATGTGTACTGTGTAATATATGTCTAATGTGTGTATGTGTCTATGTGTTATGTGTATGTGTACTGTGTAATATATGTGTAATGTGTGTATGTGTCTGTGTTATGTGTATGTGTAATGTGTAATATATGTGTAATGTGTGTATGTGTCTGTGTTATGTGTATGTGTACTGTGTAATATATGTGCAATATATGTGTGTATGTGTCTATGTGTTATGTGTATGTGTACTGTGTAATATGTGTCATGTGTGTATGTGTCTATGTGTTATGTGTATGTGTACTGTGTAATATGTGTCATGTGTGTATGTGTCTATGTGTTATGTGTATGTGTATTGTGTAATATATGTGTAATGTGTGTATGTGTCTATGTGTTATGTGTATGTGTACTGTGTAATATATGTGTAATGTGTGTATGTGTCTATGTGTTATGTGTATGTGTACTGTGTAATATGTGTCATGTGTGTATGTGTCTGTGTTATGTGTATGTGTACTGTGTAATATGTGTCATGTGTGTATGTGTCTGTGTTATGTGTATGTGTACTGTGTAATATATGTGTAATGTGTGTATGTGTCTGTGTGTTATGTGTATGTGTACTGTGTAATATATGTGTAATGTGTGTATGTGTCTATGTGTTATGTGTATGTGTACTGTGTAATATATGTGTAATGTGTGTATGTGTCTGTGTGTTATGTGTATGTGTACTGTGTAATATATGTGTAATGTGTGTATGTGTCTATGTGTTATGTGTATGTGTACTGTGTAATATGTGTCATGTGTGTATGTGTCTATGTGTTATGTGTATGTGTACTGTGTAATATATGTGTAATGTGTGTATGTGTCTATGTGTTATGTGTTATGTGTATGTGTACTGTGTAATATATGTGTAATGTGTGTATGTGTCTATGTGTTAGTGTACTGTGTAATATATGTGTAATGTGTGTATGTGTCTATGTGTTATGTGTATGTGTACTGTGTAATATATGTGTAATGTGTGTATGTGTCTATGTGTTATGTGTATGTGTACTGTGTAATATGTGTCATGTGTGTATGTGTCTATGTGTTATGTGTATGTGTACTGTTATGACCCCAATGGCGAGGGTCTCAGAGGAACGTGGAAGTCTGCAGAATACAAAAATCCAGCTCATAGGGCAGTGGTAACTGGGTTGACCATATATCTACTCCTAACGCCAACACTAGAAGTAGCCGGGGATCATTCCTACGTTGATTCTAGATGACACGCGCCAGCCGGAGAATCTAGCTACCCCTAGTAGAGGAAAACAAAGACCTTTCTTGCCTCCAGAGAAGGGGACCCCAAAGCTGGATAGAAGCCCCCCACAAATAATGACGGTGAGGTAAGAGGAAATGACAAACACAGAAATGAACCAGGTTTAGCACAGAGAGGCCCGCTTACTGATAGCAGAATAAAGAAAGGTAACTTATATGGTCAACAAAAACCCTATCAAAATCCACACTGGAAATTCAAGAACCCCCGAACCGTCTAACGGTCCGGGGGGAGAACACCAGCACCCTAGAGCTTCCAGCAAAGGTCAGGATATAGATATGGAACAAGCTGGACAAAAATACAAAACCAAAACAAATAGCAAAAAGCAAAAGGCAGACTTAGCTGATATAACTGGAACCAGGATCAGTAGACAAGAGCACAGCAGACTAGCTCTGATAACTACGTTGCCAGGCATTGAACTGAAGGTCCAGGGAGCTTATATAGCAACACCCCTAACTAACGACCCAGGTGCGGATAAAAGGAATGACAGAAAAACCAGAGTCAAAAAACTAGTAACCACTAGAGGGAGCAAAAGGCAAATTCACAACAGTACCCCCCCCTTAGTGAGGGGTCACCGAACCCTCACCACGACCACCAGGGCGATCAGGATGAGCGGCATGAAAGGCACGAACTAAATCGGCCGCATGAACATCAGAGGCGACCACCCAGGAATTATCCTCCTGACCATAGCCCTTCCACTTGACCAGGTACTGAAGCCTCCGCCTGGAGAGGCGAGAATCCAAGATCTTCTCCACCACGTACTCCAACTCGCCCTCAACCAACACCGGAGCAGGAGGCTCAGCAGAAGGAACTACAGGCACAATGTACCGCCGCAACAAGGACCTATGAAATACATTGTGAATAGCAAACGACACAGGAAGATCCAGACGAAAAGATACAGGATTAAGGATTTCCAATATCTTGTAAGGCCCAATAAAACGAGGTTTAAATTTGGGAGAGGAGACCTTCATAGGAACAAAGCGGGAAGAAAGCCATACCAAATCCCCAACGCGTAGTCGGGGACCCACACCGCGGCGGCGGTTGGCAAAGCGCTGAGCCTTCTCCTGTGACAACTTCAAGTTGTCCACCACATGATTCCAGATCTGCTGCAACCTATCCACCACAGAATCCACCCCAGGACAGTCAGAAGGCTCCACATGACCCGAAGAAAAGCGAGGATGGAAACCAGAGTTGCAGAAAAAAGGCGAAACCAAGGTGGCGGAACTAGCCCGATTATTAAGGGCAAACTCAGCCAACGGCAAGAATGTCACCCAATCGTCCTGATCAGCAGAGACAAAACACCTCAAATAAGCCTCCAAAGTCTGATTGGTTCGCTCCGTCTGTCCATTAGTCTGAGGATGGAAAGCAGACGAAAACGACAAATCAATGCCCATCCTACTACAAAAGGATCGCCAGAACCTGGAAACGAACTGGGATCCTCTGTCAGACACAATATTCTCAGGGATGCCGTGCAAACGAACCACGTTCTGGAAAAACACAGGAACCAGATCGGAAGAGGAAGGCAGCTTAGGCAAAGGAACCAAATGGACCATCTTGGAGAAGCGATCACATATCACCCAGATAACGGACATGCCCTGAGATAGCGGAAGATCAGAAATGAAATCCATGGAGATATGTGTCCAAGGTCTCTTCGGGACAGGCAAGGGCAAGAGCAAACCGCTGGCACGAGAACAGCAAGGCTTAGCTCGAGCACAAGTCCCACAGGACTGCACAAATGACCGCACATCCCTTGACAAGGAAGGCCACCAAAAGGACCTGGCCACCAGATCTCTGGTGCCAAAAATTCCCGGGTGACCTGCCAACACCGAGGAATGAACCTCGGAAATGACTCTGCTGGTCCACTTATCCGGGACAAACAGTCTGTCAGGTGGACAAGACTCAGGCCTATCAGCCTGAAATCTCTGCAACACACGTCGCAGATCCGGAGAAATAGCTGACAAGATAACTCCATCTTTAAGAATACCAACAGGATCAGCGACTCCAGGAGCATCAGGCACAAAGCTCCTAGAAAGAGCATCGGCCTTCACATTCTTTGAACCTGGTAAATACGAGACAACAAAATCAAAGCGGGAGAAAAACAATGACCAGCGGGCCTGTCTCGGATTAAGGCGTTTAGCAGACTCGAGATACATCAGATTTTTGTGATCAGTCAAGACCACCACACGATGCTTAGCACCCTCGAGCCAATGACGCCACTCCTCAAATGCCCATTTCATGGCCAACAACTCCCGATTGCCCACATCATAATTTCGCTCGGCAGGCGAAAACTTCCTAGAGAAAAAGGCACAAGGTTTCATAACAGAGCAACCAGGGCCTCTCTGCGACAAAACGGCCCCTGCCCCAATCTCCGAAGCATCCACCTCAACCTGAAAGGGAAGTGAGACGTCAGGCTGGCACAAAACAGGCGCCGAAGTAAACCGGCGTTTCAACTCCTGGAAAGCCTCCACGGCAGCAGGAGCCCAGTTAGCTACATCGGAGCCCTTCTTGGTCATATCCGTCAAAGGTTTCACAATGCTAGAAAAATTTGCGATAAAACGACGGTAGAAGTTAGCGAAGCCCAAGAACTTCTGAAGACTCTTAACTGACGAGGGCTGAGTCCAATCAAGAATAGCTCGGACCTTGACTGGGTCCATCTCCACAGCAGAAGGGGAAAAAATGAACCCCAAAAAGGGAACCTTCTGTACACCAAAGAGACACTTTGAGCCCTTGACAAACAAAGAATTTTCACGCAAAATTTTAAAGACCAACCTGACCTGCTCCACATGCGAATCCCAATTATCAGAAAAAACCAAAATATCATCCAGATAAACAATCAAAAATTTATCCAGATACTTCCGGAAAATGTCATGCATAAAGGACTGAAAAACTGAAGGCGCATTGGAGAGCCCAAAAGGCATCACCAAGTACTCAAAATGACCTTCGGGCGTATTGAATGCGGTTTTCCATTCATCACCTTGCTTAATGCGCACAAGGTTGTACGCACCACGAAGGTCTATCTTGGTGAACCACTTGGCACCCTTAATCCGGGCAAACAAGTCAGACAACAGCGGTAAAGGATACTGAAATTTGACAGTGATCTTATTTAAAAGCCGATAATCAATACAAGGTCTCAAAGATCCGTCCTTTTTTGCCACAAAAAAGAATCCCGCACCAAGAGGGGAAGAAGACGGACGAATATGTCCTTTCTCCAGAGACTCCTTGATATATGAACGCATAGCGGTATGTTCAGGTACCGACAGATTAAACAGTCTTCCCTTAGGAAATTTACTGCCTGGGATCAAATCTATAGCACAGTCACAGTCCCTATGAGGAGGCAGCGCACTGGACTCAGACTCACTGAAGACATCCTGATAATCAGACAAATACTCCGGAACTTCCGAAGGCGTAGAAGAAGCAATAGACACAGGCAGGGAATCCCCATGAATACCATGACAGCCCCAACTTGAGACTGACATAGCCTTCCAGTCCAGGACTGGATTATGGGTCTGTAACCATGGCAGCCCTAAAACAACCAAATCATGCATTTTATGTAAAACCAGGAAACGTATCACCTCGCGGTGTTCAGGAGTCATGCACATGGTAACCTGTGTCCAATACTGCGGTTTATTTGCTGCCAATGGTGTAGCATCAATACCCCTAAGAGGAATAGGATTTTCTAATGGTTCAAGAGTAAAACCACAGCGCTTAGCAAATGAGAGATCCATGAGACTCAGGGCAGCACCTGAATCTACAAACGCCATGACAGGATAAGATGACAGTGAGCAAATCAAAGTTACAGACAGAATAAATTTAGGTTGCAAATTACCAACGGTGACAGGACTAACAACCTTAGCTATACGTTTAGAGCATGCTGAGATAACATGTGTAGAATCACCACAGTAGTAGCACAAGCCATTCCGGCGTCTATGAATTTTCCGCTCATTTCTAGTCAGGATTCTATCACATTGCATTAAATCAGGTGTCTGTTCAGACAACACCATGAGGGAATTTGCGGTTTTGCGCTCCCGCAACCGCCGGTCAATTTGAATAGCCAGTGCCATAGTATCATTCAGACCTGTGGGAATGGGAAAACCCACCATAACATTCTTAATGGCTTCAGAAAGGCCATTTCTAAAATTAGCGGCCAGTGCACACTCGTTCCAATGTGTCAGCACGGACCATTTCCGAAATTTTTGGCAATACACTTCAGCCTCGTCCTGCCCCTGAGACATAGCCAGCAAGGCCTTTTCTGCCTGAATCTCAAGATTGGGTTCCTCATAAAGTAAACCGAGCGCCAGAAAAAACGCATCAATATCAGCCAATGCCGGATCTCCTGGCGCCAGCGAAAAAGCCCAATCCTGAGGGTCGCCCCGTAAGAACGAAATAACAATTTTTACTTGCTGAGCAGAATCTCCAGATGAACAGGGTCTCAGGGACAAAAACAATTTACAATTATTCACGAAATTCCTAAACTTAAACCTGTCTCCGGAAAACAGTTCAGGAATCGGTATTTTAGGTTCTGACCTAGGATTTCTGATAACATAGTCTTGTATGCCCTGCACACGAGTAGCCAGCTGGTCCACACTTGTAATCAAGGTCTGGACATTCATGTCTGCAGCAAGCATAGCCACTCTGAGGTAAAGGGGAAGAAGAGAAAAAAAACTCAGAATCTTCTTTCTTATAATCCCTCTTCTGCAATGCATTAAACATTTAATACGGGCCTGGCAAACTGTTATGACCCCAATGGCGAGGGTCTCAGAGGAACGTGGAAGTCTGCAGAATACAAAAATCCAGCTCATAGGGCAGTGGTAACTGGGTTGACCATATATCTACTCCTAACGCCAACACTAGAAGTAGCCGGGGATCATTCCTACGTTGATTCTAGATGACACGCGCCAGCCGGAGAATCTAGCTACCCCTAGTAGAGGAAAACAAAGACCTTTCTTGCCTCCAGAGAAGGGGACCCCAAAGCTGGATAGAAGCCCCCCACAAATAATGACGGTGAGGTAAGAGGAAATGACAAACACAGAAATGAACCAGGTTTAGCACAGAGAGGCCCGCTTACTGATAGCAGAATAAAGAAAGGTAACTTATATGGTCAACAAAAACCCTATCAAAATCCACACTGGAAATTCAAGAACCCCCGAACCGTCTAACGGTCCGGGGGGAGAACACCAGCACCCTAGAGCTTCCAGCAAAGGTCAGGATATAGATATGGAACAAGCTGGACAAAAATACAAAACCAAAACAAATAGCAAAAAGCAAAAGGCAGACTTAGCTGATATAACTGGAACCAGGATCAGTAGACAAGAGCACAGCAGACTAGCTCTGATAACTACGTTGCCAGGCATTGAACTGAAGGTCCAGGGAGCTTATATAGCAACACCCCTAACTAACGACCCAGGTGCGGATAAAAGGAATGACAGAAAAACCAGAGTCAAAAAACTAGTAACCACTAGAGGGAGCAAAAGGCAAATTCACAACAGTGTACTGTGTAATATATGTGTAATGTGTGTATGTGTCTATGTGTTATGTGTTATGTGTATGTGTACTGTGTAATATATGTGTAATGTGTGTATGTGTCTATGTGTTAGTGTACTGTGTAATATATGTGTAATGTGTGTATGTGTCTATGTGTTATGTGTATGTGTACTGTGTAATATATGTGCAATATATGTGTGTATGTGTCTATGTGTTATGTGTATGTGTAATGTGTAATGTATGTGTAATGTGTGTATGTGTCTATGTGTTATGTGTATGTGTAATGTGTAATATATGTGTAATGTGTGTATGTGTCTATGTGTTATGTGTATGTGTAATGTGTAATATATGTGTAATGTGTGTATGTGTCTATGTGTTATGTGTATGTGTACTGTGTAATATATGTGTAATGTGTGTGTCTATGTGTTATGTGTATGTGTACTGTGTAATATATGTGTAATGTGTGTATGTGTCTATGCGTTATGTGTATGTGTAATATATGTGTAATGTGTGTGTCTATGCGTTATGTGTATGTGTACTGTGTAATATATGTGTAATATATGTGTAACGTGTGTATGTGTCTATGCGTTATGTGTACTGTGTAATGTATGTGTAATGTGTGATATAAGTGTAATGTGTGTATATGTAATGTAAGTGTGTATGTGTACTGTGTAATATATGTGTCATGTGTGTATGTGTCTATGTGTGTATGTGTATGTGTACTGTGTAATATATGTGTAATGTGTGTATGTGTCTATGTGTTATGTGTATGTGTACTGTTGTGAATTTGCTTTTTGCTCCCTCTAGTGGTTACTAGTTTTTTGACTCTGGTTTTTCTGTCGTTCCTTTTATCCGCACCTGGGTCGTTAGTTAGGGGTGTTGCTATATAAGCTCCCTGGACCTTCAGTTCAATGCCTGGCAACGTAGTTATCAGAGCTAGTCTGCTGTGCTCTTGTCTACTGATCCTGGTTCCAGTTATATCAGCTAAGTCTGCCTTTTGCTTTTTGCTATTTGTTTTGGTTTTGTATTTTTGTCCAGCTTGTTCCAAAACTATATCCTGACCTTTGCTGGAAGCTCTAGGGGGGCTGGTGTTCTCCCCCCGGACCGTTAGACGGTTCGGGGGTTCTTGAATTTCCAGTGTGGATTTTGATAGGGTTTTTGTTGACCATATAAGTTACCTTTCTTTATTCTGCTATCAGTAAGCGGGCCTCTCTGTGCTAAACCTGGTTCATTTCTGTGTTTGTCATTTCCTCTTACCTCACCGTCATTATTTGTGGGGGGCTTCTATCCAGCTTTGGGGTCCCCTTCTCTGGAGGCAAGAAAGGTCTTTGTTTTCCTCTACTAGGGGTAGCTAGATTCTCCGGCTGGCGCGTGTCATCTAGAATCAATGTAGGAATGATCCCCGGCTACTTCTAGTGTTGGCGTTAGGAGTAGATATATGGTCAACCCAGTTACCACTGCCCTATGAGCTGGATTTTTGTATTCTGCAGACTTCCACGTTCCTCTGAGACCCTCGCCATTGGGGTCATAACAGTTTGCCAGGCCAGTATTAAATGTTTAATGCATTGCAGAAGAGGGATTATAAGAGAAGATTCTGTGTTTTTTTTTTTTTTTTTTTTTCTCCTTCCCCTTTACCTCAGAGTGGCTATGCTTGCTGCAGACATGAATGTCCAGACCTTGATTACAAGTGTGGACCAGCTGGCTACTCGTGTGCAGGGCATACAAGACTATGTTATCAGAAATCCTAGGTCAGAACCTAAAATACCGATTCCTGAACTGTTTTCCGGAGACAGGTTTAAGTTTAGGAATTTCGTGAATAATTGTAAATTGTTTTTGTCCCTGAGACCCTGTTCATCTGGAGACTCTGCTCAGCAAGTAAAAATTGTTATTTCGTTCTTACGGGGCGACCCTCAGGATTGGGCTTTTTCGCTGGCGCCAGGAGATCCGGCATTGGCTGATCTTGATGCGTTTTTTCTGGCGCTCGGTTTACTTTATGAGGAACCCAATCTTGAGATTCAGGCAGAAAAGGCCTTGCTGGCTATGTCTCAGGGGCAGGACGAGGCTGAAGTGTATTGCCAAAAATTTCGGAAATGGTCCGTGCTGACACATTGGAACGAGTGTGCACTGGCCGCTAATTTTAGAAATGGCCTTTCTGAAGCCATTAAGAATGTTATGGTGGGTTTTCCCATTCCCACAGGTCTGAATGATACTATGGCACTGGCTATTCAAATTGACCGGCGGTTGCGGGAGCGCAAAACCGCAAATTCCCTCATGGTGTTGTCTGAACAGACACCTAATTCGGTGCAATGTGATAGAAAAACCGCAAATTCCCTCATGGTGTTGTCTGAACAGACACCTAATTCGGTGCAATGTGATAGAATCCTGACTAGAAATGAGCGGAAAATTCATAGACGCCGGAATGGCTTGTGCTACTACTGTGGTGATTCTACACATGTTATCTCAGCATGCTCTAAACGTATAGCTAAGGTTGTTAGTCCTGTCACCGTTGGTAATTTGCAACCTAAATTTATTCTGTCTGTAACTTTGATTTGCTCACTGTCGTCTTATCCTGTCATGGCGTTTGTAGATTCAGGTGCTGCCCTGAGTCTTATGGATCTCTCATTTGCTAAGCGCTGTGGTTTTACTCTTGAACCATTAGAAAATCCTATTCCTCTTAGGGGTATTGATGCTACACCATTGGCAGCAAATAAACCGCAGTATTGGACACAGGTTACCATGTGCATGATTCCTGAACACCGCGAGGTGATACGTTTCCTGGTTTTACATAAAATGCATGATTTGGTTGTTTTAGGGCTGCCATGGTTACAGACCCATAATCCAGTCCTGGACTGGAAGGCTATGTCAGTCTCAAGTTGGGGCTGTCGTGGTATTCATGAGGATTCCCTGCCTGTGTCTATTGCTTCTTCTACGCCTTCGGAAGTTCCGGAGTATTTGTCTGATTATCAGGATGTCTTCAGTGAGTCTGAGTCCAGTGCACTGCCTCCTCATAGGGACTGTGACTGTGCTATAGATTTGATCCCAGGCAGTAAATTTCCTAAGGGAAGACTGTTTAATCTGTCGGTACCTGAACATACCGCTATGCGTTCATATATCAAGGAGTCTCTGGAGAAAGGACACATCCGTCCGTCTTCTTCCCCTCTTGGTGCGGGATTCTTTTTTGTGGCAAAAAAGGACGGATCTTTGAGACCTTGTATTGATTATCGGCTTTTAAATAAGATCACTGTCAAATTTCAGTATCCTTTACCGCTGTTGTCTGACTTGTTTGCCCGGATTAAGGGTGCCAAGTGGTTCACCAAGATAGACCTTCGTGGTGCGTACAACCTTGTGCGCATTAAGCAAGGTGATGAATGGAAAACCGCATTTAATACGCCCGAAGGTCATTTTGAGTACTTGGTGATGCCTTTTGGTCTCTCCAATGCGCCTTCAGTTTTTCAGTCCTTTATGCATGACATTTTCCGGAAGTATCTGGATAAATTTTTGATTGTTTATCTGGATGATATTTTGGTTTTTTCTGATAATTGGGATTCGCATGTGGAGCAGGTCAGGTTGGTCTTTAAAATTTTGCGTGAAAATTCTTTGTTTGTCAAGGGCTCAAAGTGTCTCTTTGGTGTACAGAAGGTTCCCTTTTTGGGGTTCATTTTTTCCCCTTCTGCTGTGGAGATGGACCCAGTCAAGGTCCGAGCTATTCTTGATTGGACTCAGCCCTCGTCAGTTAAGAGTCTTCAGAAGTTCTTGGGCTTCGCTAACTTCTACCGTCGTTTTATCGCTAATTTTTCTAGCATTGTGAAACCTTTGACGGATATGACCAAGAAGGGCTCCGATGTAGCTAACTGGGCTCCTGCTGCCGTGGAGGCTTTCCAGGAGTTGAAACGCCGGTTTACTTCGGCGCCTGTTTTGTGCCAGCCTGACGTCTCACTTCCCTTTCAGGTTGAGGTGGATGCTTCGGAGATTGGGGCAGGGGCCGTTTTGTCGCAGAGAGGCCCTGGTTGCTCTGTTATGAAACCTTGTGCCTTTTTCTCTAGGAAGTTTTCGCCTGCCGAGCGAAATTATGATGTGGGCAATCGGGAGTTGTTGGCCATGAAATGGGCATTTGAGGAGTGGCGTCATTGGCTCGAGGGTGCTAAGCATCGTGTGGTGGTCTTGACTGATCACAAAAATCTGATGTATCTCGAGTCTGCTAAACGCCTTAATCCGAGACAGGCCCGCTGGTCATTGTTTTTCTCCCGCTTTGATTTTGTTGTCTCGTATTTACCAGGTTCAAAGAATGTGAAGGCCGATGCTCTTTCTAGGAGCTTTGTGCCTGATGCTCCTGGAGTCAATGATCCTGTTGGTATTCTTAAAGATGGAGTTATCTTGTCAGCTATTTCTCCGGATCTGCGACGTGTGTTGCAGAGATTTCAGGCTGATAGGCCTGAGTCTTGTCCACCTGACAGACTGTTTGTCCCGGATAAGTGGACCAGCAGAGTCATTTCCGAGGTTCATTCCTCGGTGTTGGCAGGTCACCCGGGAATTTTTGGCACCAGAGATCTGGTGGCCAGGTCCTTTTGGTGGCCTTCCTTGTCAAGGGATGTGCGGTCATTTGTGCAGTCCTGTGGGACTTGTGCTCGAGCTAAGCCTTGCTGTTCTCGTGCCAGCGGTTTGCTCTTGCCCTTGCCTGTCCCGAAGAGACCTTGGACACATATCTCCATGGATTTCATTTCTGATCTTCCGCTATCTCAGGGCATGTCCGTTATCTGGGTGATATGTGATCGCTTCTCCAAGATGGTCCATTTGGTTCCTTTGCCTAAGCTGCCTTCCTCTTCCGATCTGGTTCCTGTGTTTTTCCAGAACGTGGTTCGTTTGCACGGCATCCCTGAGAATATTGTGTCTGACAGAGGATCCCAGTTCGTTTCCAGGTTCTGGCGATCCTTTTGTAGTAGGATGGGCATTGATTTGTCGTTTTCGTCTGCTTTCCATCCTCAGACTAATGGACAGACGGAGCGAACCAATCAGACTTTGGAGGCTTATTTGAGGTGTTTTGTCTCTGCTGATCAGGACGATTGGGTGACATTCTTGCCGTTGGCTGAGTTTGCCCTTAATAATCGGGCTAGTTCCGCCACCTTGGTTTCACCTTTTTTCTGCAACTCTGGTTTCCATCCTCGCTTTTCTTCGGGTCATGTGGAGCCTTCTGACTGTCCTGGGGTGGATTCTGTGGTGGATAGGTTGCAGCAGATCTGGAATCATGTGGTGGACAACTTGAAGTTGTCACAGGAGAAGGCTCAGCGCTTTGCCAACCGCCGCCGCGGTGTGGGTCCCCGACTACGCGTTGGGGATTTGGTATGGCTTTCTTCCCGCTTTGTTCCTATGAAGGTCTCCTCTCCCAAATTTAAACCTCGTTTTATTGGGCCTTACAAGATATTGGAAATCCTTAATCCTGTATCTTTTCGTCTGGATCTTCCTGTGTCGTTTGCTATTCACAATGTATTTCATAGGTCCTTGTTGCGGCGGTACATTGTGCCTGTAGTTCCTTCTGCTGAGCCTCCTGCTCCGGTGTTGGTTGAGGGCGAGTTGGAGTACGTGGTGGAGAAGATCTTGGATTCTCGCCTCTCCAGGCGGAGGCTTCAGTACCTGGTCAAGTGGAAGGGCTATGGTCAGGAGGATAATTCCTGGGTGGTCGCCTCTGATGTTCATGCGGCCGATTTAGTTCGTGCCTTTCATGCCGCTCATCCTGATCGCCCTGGTGGTCGTGGTGAGGGTTCGGTGACCCCTCACTAAGGGGGGGGTACTGTTGTGAATTTGCTTTTTGCTCCCTCTAGTGGTTACTAGTTTTTTGACTCTGGTTTTTCTGTCGTTCCTTTTATCCGCACCTGGGTCGTTAGTTAGGGGTGTTGCTATATAAGCTCCCTGGACCTTCAGTTCAATGCCTGGCAACGTAGTTATCAGAGCTAGTCTGCTGTGCTCTTGTCTACTGATCCTAGTTCCAGTTATATCAGCTAAGTCTGCCTTTTGCTTTTTGCTATTTGTTTTGGTTTTGTATTTTTGTCCAGCTTGTTCCAAAACTATATCCTGACCTTTGCTGGAAGCTCTAGGGGGGCTGGTGTTCTCCCCCCGGACCGTTAGACGGTTCGGGGGTTCTTGAATTTCCAGTGTGGATTTTGATAGGGTTTTTGTTGACCATATAAGTTACCTTTCTTTATTCTGCTATCAGTAAGCGGGCCTCTCTGTGCTAAACCTGGTTCATTTCTGTGTTTGTCATTTCCTCTTACCTCACCGTCATTATTTGTGGGGGGCTTCTATCCAGCTTTGGGGTCCCCTTCTCTGGAGGCAAGAAAGGTCTTTGTTTTCCTCTACTAGGGGTAGCTAGATTCTCCGGCTGGCGCGTGTCATCTAGAATCAACGTAGGAATGATCCCCGGCTACTTCTAGTGTTGGCGTTAGGAGTAGATATATGGTCAACCCAGTTACCACTGCCCTATGAGCTGGATTTTTGTATTCTGCAGACTTCCACGTTCCTCTGAGACCCTCGCCATTGGGGTCATAACAGTGTACTGTGTAATATATGTGTAATGTGTGTATGTGTCTATGCGTTATGTGTATGTGTACTGTGTAATATATGTGTAATGTGTGTATGTGTCTATGTGTTAGTGTACTGTGTAATATATGTGTAATGTGTGTATGTGTCTATGTGTTATGTGTATGTGTACTGTGTAATATATGTGTAATGTGTGTATGTGTGTATGTGTTATGTGTATGTGTACTGTGTAATATATGTGTAATGTGTGTATGTGTCTATGCGTTATGTGTATGTGTACTGTGTAATATATGTGTAATGTGTGTATGTGTCTATGTGTTAGTGTACTGTGTAATATATGTGCAATATATGTGTGTATGTGTCTGTGTTATGTGTATGTGTACTGTGTAATATATGTGTAATGTGTGTATGTGTCTATGTGTTATGTGTAATGTGTAATATATGTGTAATGTGTGTATGTGTCTATGTGTTATGTGTATGTGTACTGTGTAATATATGTGCAATATATGTGTGTATGTGTCTATGTGTTATGTGTATGTGTAATGTGTAATGTATGTGTAATGTGTGTATGTGTCTATGTGTTATGTGTATGTGTAATGTGTAATATATGTGTAATGTGTGTATGTGTCTATGTGTTATGTGTATGTGTAATGTGTAATATATGTGTAATGTGTGTATGTGTCTATGTGTTATGTGTATGTGTACTGTGTAATATATGTGTAATGTGTGTATGTGTCTATGTGTTATGTGTATGTGTACTGTGTAATATATGTGTAATGTGTGTATGTGTCTATGTGTTATGTGTATGTGTACTGTGTAATATATGTGTAATGTGTGTATGTGTCTGTGTTATGTGTACTGTGTAATATATGTGTAATGTGTGTATGTGTCTATGTGTTATGTGCATGTGTACTGTGTAATATATGTGTAATGTGTGTGTCTATGTGTTATGTGTATGTGTACTGTGTAATATATGTGTAATGTGTGTATGTGTCTATGCGTTATGTGTATGTGTAATATATGTGTAATGTGTGTGTCTATGCGTTATGTGTATGTGTACTGTGTAATATATGTGTAATATATGTGTAACGTGTGTATGTGTCTATGCGTTATGTGTACTGTGTAATGTATGTGTAATGTGTGATATAAGTGTAATGTGTGTATGTGTCTATGTGTTAGTGTACTGTGTAATATATGTGTCATGTGTGTATGTGTCTATGTGTTAGTGTACTGTGTAATATATGTGTCATGTGTGTATGTGTCTATGTGTGTATGTGTATGTGTACTGTGTAATATATGTGTAATGTGTGTATGTGTCTATGTGTTATGTGTATGTGTACTGTGTAATATATGTGTAATGTGTGTATGTGTCTATGCGTTATGTGTATGTGTACTGTGTAATATATGTGTAATGTGTGTATGTGTCTATGTGTTAGTGTACTGTGTAATATATGTGTAATGTGTGTATGTGTCTATGTGTTATGTGTATGTGTACTGTGTAATATATGTGTAATGTGTGTATGTGTCTATGTGTTAGTGTACTGTGTAATATATGTGTAATGTGTGTATGTGTCTATGTGTTATGTGTACTGTGTAATATATGTGTAATGTGTGTATGTGTCTATGTGTTATGTGTATGTGTACTGTGTAATATATGTGTAATGTGTGTGTGTCTATGTGTTAGTGTACTGTGTAATATATGTGTAATGTGTGTATGTGTCTATGTGTTATGTGTATGTGTACTGTGTAATATATGTGCAATATATGTGTGTATGTGTCTATGTGTATGTGTATGTGTACTGTGTAATATATGTGTAATGTGTGTATGTGTCTATGTGTTATGTGTATGTGTAATGTGTAATATATGTGTAATGTGTGTATGTGTCTGTGTTATGTGTATGTGTACTGTGTAATATATGTGTAATGTGTGTATGTGTCTATGTGTAATGTGTATGTGTACTGTGTAATATATGTGTAATGTGTGTATGTGTCTATGCGTTATGTGTATGTGTAATATATGTGTAATGTGTGTGTCTATGCGTTATGTGTATGTGTACTGTGTAATATATGTGTAATGTGTGTATGTGTCTGTGTAATATATGTGCAATATATGTGTGTATGTGTCTATGTGTTATGTGCATGTGTACTGTGTAATATGTGTGTGTGTGTCTATGTGTTATGTGTATGTGTACTGTGTAATATATGTGTAATGTGTGTATGTGTCTATGCGTTATGTGTATGTGTAATATATGTGTAATGTGTGTGTCTATGCGTTATGTGTATGTGTACTGTGTAATATATGTGTAATATATGTGTAACGTGTGTATGTGTCTATGCGTTATGTGTACTGTGTAATGTGTGATGTTGTGAAATTGGATTCTGGGCTCCCCCGGTGGCCACTTGTGGAATTGTACTTGTGTGCATCATCCCCTCTGTTCACCTGCTCCTATCAGGATGTGGGAGTCGCTATATAACCTTGCTCCTCTGTCAGTTTCATGCCGGTCAACAATGTAATCAGAAGCCTTCTGTGCTTGTTCCTGCTACTAGACAACTCCCAGCTAAGTTGGACTTTTGTCCTTGTGTTTTTGCATTTTGTTCCTGTTCACAGCTGCTGTTTCGTTACTGTGTCTGGAAAGCTCTTGTGAGCAGAAATTGCCACTCTGGTGATATGAGTTAATGCTAGGGTCTTAAAGTAATTTCTGGATGGTGTTTTGATAGGGTTTTCTGCTGACCATGAAAGTGCCCTTTCTGTCTTCATGCTATCTAGTAAGCGGACCTCGATTTTGCTAAACCTATTTTCATACTACGTTTGTCATTTCATCTAAAATCACCGCCAATATATGTGGGGGCCTCTGTCTGCCTTTTGGGAAAATTTCTCTAGAGGTGAGCCAGGACTGTCTTTTCCTCTGCTAGGATTAGGTAGTTCTCCGGCTGGCGCTGGGCATCTAGGGTTAAAAAACGTAGGCATGCTACCCGGCCACTTCTAGTTGTGCGGCAGGTTTAGTTCATGGTCAGTATAGTTTCCATCTTCCAAGAGCTAGTTCTCATATATGCTGGGCTATGTTCCCTCGCCATTGAGAATCATGACAGTTTGACCGGCCCAAAAAAGGGTTAAATTACTGGCTGAGAAAGGAGAGAAAAAAGAAGTCTGCTACAATTTTTTTTTTTTTTTTTTTTTTTCCCCCTCAATTCTGAGTGTGCTCTTAATTGAATCACTTGCTAGTTTGCCTATGCTGCAGCCTTCCTCTCTTTCTCTCCTTCTAATCCTTGAATGGCTCTGTGTTCACCTGTTTCAAATGGATCTTCAGAGTGTAGCTACAGGTTTGAATAATCTCGCCACAAAGGTACAAAATTTGCAAGACTTTGTTTGTCATGCACCTATGTCTGAGCCTAGAATTCCTTTGCCTGAATTCTTCTCGGGGAATAGATCTCACTTTCAAAATTTTAAAAATAATTGCAAATTGTTTTTGTCCCTGAAGTCTCGCTCTGCCGGAGACCCTGCACAGCAGGTCAGGATTGTAATTTCCTTGCTCCGGGGCGACCCTCAGGACTGGGCTTTTGCATTGGCACCAGGGGATCCTGCGTTGCTCAATGTGGATGCGTTTTTTCTGGCCTTGGGGTTGCTTTATGAGGAACCTCATTTAGAGCTTCAGGCGGAAAAGGCCTTGATGTCCTTGTCTCAGGGGCAAGATGAAGCTGAAATATACTGCCAAAAATTCCGCAAATGGTCTGTGCTTACTCAGTGGAATGAGTGCGCCCTGGCGGCGATTTTCAGAGAAGGTCTCTCTGATGCCATTAAGGATGTTATGGTGGGGTTCCCTGTGCCTGCGAGTCTGAATGAGTCCATGACGATGGCTATTCAGATCGATAGGCGTCTGCGGGAGCGCAAACCTGTGCACCATTTGGCGGTGTCTACTGAGAAAACGCCAGAAAATATGCAATGTGATAGAATTCTGTCCAGAAGCGAGCGGCAGAATTTTAGACGAAAAAATGGGTTGTGCTTCTATTGTGGTGATTCAACTCATGTTATATCAGCATGCTTTAAGCGTACTAAGAAGCCTGACAAGTCTGTTTCAATTAGCACTTTACAGTCTAAGTTTATTCTATCTGTGACCCTGATTTGTTCTTTGTCATCTATTACCGCGGACGCCTATGTCGACTCTGGCGCTGCTTTGAGTCTTATGGATTGGTCCTTTGCCAAACGCTGTGGGTATGATTTGGAGCCATTGGAGGCTCCGATACCTCTGAAAGGGATTGACTCCACCCCATTGGCTAGTAATAAACCACAATACTGGACACAAGTGACTATGCGTGTTAATCCGGATCACCAGGAGGTTATTCGCTTTCTGGTGCTGTATAATCTACATGATGTTTTGGTGCTGGGATTGCCATGGCTGCAATCTCATAACCCAGTCCTCGACTGGAGAGCTATGTCTGTGTTAAGCTGGGGATGTAAAGGAACTCATGGGGACGTACCTTTGGTTTCCATTTCATCATCTATTCCCTCTGAGATTCCTGAATTCTTGTCTGACTTTCGTGACGTTTTTGAAGAACCCAAGGTTGGTTCACTACCTCCGCACCGGGAGTGCGATTGTGCCATAGACTTGATCCCGGGTAGTAAATACCCTAAGGGTCGTTTATTTAATCTGTCTGTGCCTGAACACGCGGCTATGCGAGAATATATAAAGGAGTCCTTGGAAAAGGGACATATTCGTCCTTCGTCATCTCCCTTAGGAGCCGTTTTTTTCTTTGTGTCTAAGAAAGACGGCTCTTTGAGGCCGTGTATTGATTATCGACTTTTGAATAAAATCACGGTTAAATATCAATATCCGTTACCACTGCTGACTGATTTGTTTGCTCGCATAAAGGGGGCCAAGTGGTTCTCTAAGATTGATCTCCGTGGGGCGTATAATTTGGTGCGAATCAGGCAGGGGGATGAGTGGAAAACCGCATTTAATACGCCCGAGGGCCATTTTGAGTATTTGGTGATGCCTTTTGGTCTTTCTAATGCCCCTTCAGTCTTCCAGTCCTTTATGCATGACATTTTCCGCGATTATTTGGATAAATTTATGATTGTGTATCTGGATGATATTCTGATTTTTTCGGATGACTGGGACTCTCATGTCCAGCAGGTCAGGAGGGTTTTTCAGGTTTTGCAGTCTAATTCCTTGTGTGTGAAGGGTTCTAAGTGTGTTTTTGGGGTTCAAAAGATTTCCTTCTTGGGATACATTTTTTCCCCCTCTTCCATCGAGATGGATCCTGTCAAGGTTCAGGCTATTGGTGATTGGACGCAACCCTCTTCTCTTAAGAGTCTTCAGAAATTTTTGGGCTTTGCTAACTTTTATCGTCGATTTATTGCTGGTTTTTCTGATGTTGTAAAACCATTGACTGATTTGACTAAGAAGGGTGCTGATGTTGCTGATTGGTCCCCTGATGCTGTGGAGGCCTTTCGGGAGCTCAAGCGCCGCTTTTCTTCCGCCCCAGTGTTGCGTCAGCCTGATGTTGCTCTTCCTTTTCAGGTTGAGGTCGACGCTTCTGAAATCGGAGCTGGGGCGGTGTTGTCGCAGAGAAGTTCCGACTGCTCCGTGATGAGACCTTGTGCCTTTTTTTCCCGTAAATTTTCGCCCGCCGAGCGGAATTATGATATTGGGAATCGGGAGCTTTTGGCCATGAAGTGGGCTTTTGAGGAGTGGCGTCACTGGCTTGAGGGGGCCAGACATCAGGTGGTGGTATTGACTGACCACAAAAATTTAATTTACCTTGAGTCTGCCAGGCGCCTGAATCCTAGACAGGCGCGCTGGTCGTTGTTTTTCTCTCGGTTTAATTTTGTGGTGTCGTACCTACCGGGTTCTAAGAATGTTAAGGCGGATGCCCTTTCTAGGAGTTTTGAGCCTGACTCCCCTGGTAATTCTGAGCCCACAGGTATCCTTAAAGATGGAGTGATATTGTCTGCCGTTTCTCCAGACCTGCGGCGGGCCTTGCAGGAGTTTCAGGCGGATAGACCTGATCGTTGCCCACCTGGTAGACTGTTTGTTCCTGATGATTGGACCAGTAGAGTCATCTCTGAGGTTCATTCTTCTGCGTTGGCAGGTCATCCTGGAATCTTTGGTACCAGGGATTTGGTGGCAAGGTCCTTCTGGTGGCCTTCCCTGTCACGAGATGTGCGAGGCTTTGTGCAGTCTTGTGACGTTTGTGCTCGGGCCAAGCCTTGTTGTTCTCGGACTAGTGGATTGTTGTTACCCTTGCCTATCCCGAAGAGGCCTTGGACGCACATCTCGATGGATTTTATTTCGGATCTGCCTGTTTCTCAGAAGATGTCTGTCATCTGGGTGGTGTGTGACCGTTTCTCTAAGATGGTCCATCTGGTTCCCTTGCCTAAGTTGCCTTCTTCTTCCGAGTTGGTTCCTCTGTTTTTTCAAAATGTTGTTCGTTTGCATGGTATTCCGGAGAATATCGTTTCTGACAGAGGGACCCAATTCGTGTCTAGATTTTGGCGGGCATTCTGTGCTAGGATGGGCATAGATTTGTCTTTTTCGTCTGCTTTCCATCCTCAGACTAATGGCCAGACCGAGCGGACTAATCAGACCTTGGAGACATATTTGAGGTGTTTTGTGTCTGCGGATCAGGATGATTGGGTTGCTTTTTTGCCTTTGGCGGAGTTCGCCCTCAATAATCGGGCCAGCTCTGCCACCTCTGTGTCCCCGTTTTTCTGTAATTCGGGGTTTCATCCTCGATTTTCCTCCGGTCAAGTGGAATCTTCGGATTGTCCTGGAGTGGATGCTGTGGTGGAGAGGTTGCATCAGATTTGGGGGCAGGTGGTGGACAATTTGAAGTTGTCCCAGGAGAAGACTCAGCTTTTTGCCAACCGCCGTCGTCGTGTTGGTCCTCGGCTTTGTGTTGGGGACTTGGTGTGGTTGTCTTCTCGTTTTGTCCCTATGAGGGTTTCTTCTCCTAAGTTTAAGCCTCGGTTCATCGGCCCGTACAAGATATTGGAGATTCTTAACCCTGTGTCCTTCCGTTTGGACCTCCCTGCATCCTTTTCGATTCATAATGTTTTTCATCGGTCATTGTTGCGCAGGTATGAGGTACCGGCTGTGCCTTCCGTTGAGCCTCCTGCTCCGGTGTTGGTTGAGGGAGAGTTGGAGTACGTTGTGGAAAAGATCTTAGACTCTCGTGTTTCCAGACGGAAACTCCAGTATCTGGTCAAATGGAAGGGATACGGTCAGGAGGATAATTCTTGGGTCACTGCCTCTGATGTTCATGCCTCCGATCTTGTCCGTGCCTTTCATAGGGCTCATCCTGATCGCCCTGGTGGTTCTGGTGAGGGTTCGGTGCCCCCTCCTTGAGGGGGGGGTACTGTTGTGAAATTGGATTCTGGGCTCCCCCGGTGGCCACTTGTGGAATTGTACTTGTGTGCATCATCCCCTCTGTTCACCTGCTCCTATCAGGATGTGGGAGTCGCTATATAACCTTGCTCCTCTGTCAGTTTCATGCCGGTCAACAATGTAATCAGAAGCCTTCTGTGCTTGTTCCTGCTACTAGACAACTCCTAGCTAAGTTGGACTTTTGTCCTTGTGTGTTTTTGCATTTTGTTCCTGTTCACAGCTGCTGTTTCGTTACTGTGTCTGGAAAGCTCTTGTGAGCGGAAATTGCCACTCTGGTGTTATGAGTTAATGCTAGAGTCTTAAAGTAATTTCTGGATGGTGTTTTGATAGGGTTTTCTGCTGACCATGAAAGTGCCCTTTCTGTCTTCATGCTATCTAGTAAGCGGACCTCGATTTTGCTAAACCTATTTTCATACTACGTTTGTCATTTCATCTAAAATCACCGCCAATATATGTGGGGCCTCTGTCTGCCTTTTGGGAAAATTTCTCTAGAGGTGAGCCAGGACTGTCTTTTCCTCTGCTAGGATTAGGTAGTTCTCCGGCTGGCGCTGGGCATCTAGGGATAAAAAACGTAGGCATGCTACCCGGCCACTTCTAGTTGTGCGGCAGGTTTAGTTCATGGTCAGTATAGTTTCCATCTTCCAAGAGCTAGTTCTCATATATGCTGGGCTATGTTCTCTCGCCATTGAGAATCATGACAGTGTGATATAAGTGTAATGTGTGTATATGTAATGTAAGTGTGTATGTGTAATGTGTGTATGTGTAATATATGTGTAATGTGTGTATGTGTCTATGTGTTAGTGTACTGTGTAATATATGTGTAATGTGTGTATGTGTCTATGTGTTATGTGTATGTGTACTGTGTAATATATGTGTAATGTGTGTATGTGTCTGTGTTATGTGTATTGTGTAATATATGTGTCATGTGTGTATGTGTCTGTGTTATGTGTATTGTGTAATATATGTGTAATGTGTGTATGTGTCTATGTGTTATGTGTATGTGTACTGTGTAATATATGTGTAATGTGTGTATGTGTCTGTGTTATGTGTATTGTGTAATATATGTGTCATGTGTGTATGTGTCTGTGTTATGTGTATTGTGTAATATATGTGTAATGTATGTATGTGTCTATGTGTTAGTGTACTGTGTAATATATGTGTAATGTGTGTATGTGTCTATGTGTTATGTGTATGTGTACTGTGTAATATATGTGTAATGTGTGTATGTGTATATGTGTTAGTGTACTGTGTAATATATGTGTAATGTGTGTATGTGTCTATGTGTTATGTGTACTGTGTAATATATGTGCAATATATGTGTGTATGTGTCTATGTGTTATGTGTAATGTGTAATATGTGTAATGTGTGTATGTGTCTATGTGTACTGTGTAATATATGTGTGTATGTGTCTATGTGTTATGTGTATGTGTACTGTGTAATATATGTGTAATGTGTGTATGTGTCTATGTGTTAGTGTACTGTGCAATATATGTGTGTATGTGTCTATGTGTTAGTGTACTGTGTAATATATGTGTAATGTGTGTATGTGTCTATGTGTTATGTCTATGTGTAATGTGTAATATATGTGTAATGTGGGTATGTGTCTATGTGTTATGTGTATGTGTACTGTGTAATATATGTGTAATGTGTGTATGTGTCTATGTGTATGTGTACTGTGTAATATATGTGTAATGTGTGTATGTGTCTGTGTTATGTGTATTGTGTAATATATGTGTAATGTGTGTATGTGTCTATGTGTTATGTGTATGTGTACTGTGTAATATATGTGTAATGTGTGTATGTGTCTATGTGTTATGTGTATGTGTACTGTGTAATATATGTGTGTATGTGTCTATGTGTATGTGTACTGTGTAATATATGTGTAATGTGTGTATGTGTCTGTGTTATGTGTATGTGTACTGTGTAATATATGTGTAATGTGTGTATGTGTCTATGCGTTATGTGTATGTGTACTGTGTAATATATGTGTGTATGTGTCTATGTGTATGTGTACTGTGTAATATATGTGTAATGTGTGTATGTGTCTATGTGTTATGTGTATGTGTACTGTGTAATATATGTGTAATGTGTGTATGTGTCTATGCGTTATGTGTATGTGTACTGTGTAATATATGTGTAATGTGTGTATGTGTCTATGTGTTATGTGTAATATATGTGTAATGTGTGTATGTGTCTATGTGTTATGTGTATGTGTACTGTGTAATATATGTGTAATGTGTGTATGTGTCTATGTGTATGTGTACTGTGTAATATATGTGTAATGTGTGTATGTGTCTATGTGTTATGTGTAATGTGTAATATTTGTGTAATGTGTGTATGTGTCTATGTGTTATGTGTATGTGTTATGTGTAATATATGTGTAATGTGTGTATGTGTCTATGCGTTATGTGTATGTGTACTGTGTAATATATGTGTAATGTGTGTATGTGTCTATGTGTTAGTGTACTGTGTAATATATGTGTAATGTGTGTATGTGTCTATGTGTTATGTGTATGTGTACTGTGTAATATATGTGTGTATGTGTCTATGTGTTATGTGTAATGTGTAATATATGTGTAATGTGTGTATGTGTCTATGTGTTATGTGTATGTGTACTGTGTAATATATGTGTGTATGTGTCTATGTGTTATGTGTTAGTGTACTGTGTAATATATGTGTAATGTGTGTATGTGTCTATGCGTTATGTGTATGTGTACTGTGTAATATATGTGTAATGTGTGTATGTGTCTATGTGTATGTGTACTGTGTAATATATGTGTAATGTGTGTATGTGTCTATGTGTTATGTGTAATGTGTAATATATGTGTAATGTGTGTATGTGTCTATGTGTTATGTGTATGTGTTATGTGTAATATATGTGTAATGTGTGTATGTGTCTATGCGTTATGTGTATGTGTACTGTGTAATATATGTGTAATGTGTGTATGTGTCTATGTGTATGTGTAATGTGTAATATATGTGTAATGTGTGTATGTGTCTATGTGTTATGTGTATGTGTACTGTGTAATATATGTGTAATGTGTGTATGTGTCTATGTGTTATGTGTACTGTGTAATATATGTGTAATGTGTGTATGTGTTATGTGTATGTGTACTGTGTAATATATGTGTAATGTGTGTATGTGTCTATGTGTTATTTGTATGTGTACTGTGTAATGTATGTGTAATGTGTGTCTATGTGTTATGTGTATGTGTACTGTGTAATATATGTGTAATGTGTGTATGTGTCTATGTGTTATGTGTATGTGTACTGTGTAATATATGTGTAATGTGTGTATGTGTCTATGCGTTATGTGTATGTGTACTGTGTAATATATGTGTAACGTGTGTATGTGTCTGTGTACTGTGTAATGTGTAATATATACGTGTAATGTATGTGTCTATGTGTTATGTGTATGTGTACTGTGTAATGTATGTGTAATGTGTGTATGTGTCTATGCGTTATGTGTATGTGTACTGTGTAATATATGTGTAATGTGTGTATGTGTCTATGTGTTATGTGTATGTGTACTGTGTAATATATGTGTAATGTGTGTGTCTGTGTTATGTGTATGTGTACTGTGTAATGTATGTGTAATGTGTGTATGTGTCTATGCGTTATGTGTATGTGTAATGTGTGTATATGTAATGTAAGTGTGTATGTGTAATATATGTGTAATGTGTGTATGTGTAATGTGTGTATGTATAATGTGTGTGTATGTGTAATATATGTGTAATGTGTGTGTCATGTCGGACACTATTCACACTAGGGCGACCGACAGACAGCGGTAATTCCACATTCGTCCTCTATACGCTCAGTGGCGCCGGCTAGACTTTATCCAGGTTGTCCGGGGTTAATCTAGCTGGTAATCGGGTTGGAGGCTGGGTCACGCCCGTGGCCTTTAAATAGTCATTCTGGACTTTGGGAGTCGCCGATTATAGCTTGTGTCTTGTGCCTTGTGATCTCGGTCTGGAGTGGTGGTCTAGGAGAAGAAATATCGTATCTGGTGGTGTATTATCCTTTGTCATATTTCTCCTTCCTATATTTGTGTTTGTTTTGCCCTGTGCACATTACAGTGTTTTCCTACGAGTCTGCGGCGTGGTGCGTTTTTTAGTTTTCCCTGTTTGTGCTTTCTGTAGGGGTTGGTGTGTGGTCTTATCACTGGGTGGCGGGTGGAGGTTTCAGCATAGGGCTGAAACAGGAGTCAGGGTCAGGCCTGGTGACCCAGACAAGCACACCATCAGTGTAAATTCTGGGAGAGGGACAGACAGGGTTTCCCTAGTCTGAGGGATATCGCAGGGGCCCGGGTAATCAGCTGTAGTCTACCCAGTACCCCCGTGACATTATAATCGGCCCCAAAATTTTGTATTCCATGGATCCCATGACTTCCATAACCCGCCAGTTGGAGGCGCTGTCCTTACAGGTCACTGAGCTGAAAGGGGCGGTTCAACAACAGGGTCTAGTAGTATCTAATGTGCAAGCTGAAAATGCAGGTAGAGTTGCAGAGCCAAAGATTCCTTTACCTGAGAATTTTGCTGGGGAACGCAGTAAATTTGTTGTTTTTCGTGAAGCTTGCAAATTATATTTTCGTATTCGCCCGCTTTCCTCAGGTAATGAGGCTCAGCGTGTGGGCTTGGTTTTGTCATTACTGAACGGAGACCCCCAAGCATGGGCGTTTTCATTACCTTCTGATTCAGCTGCATTAAACTCAGTGGAGATTTTTTTTTCTGATCTTGGACTCATTTATGATGATCCTGACAGATTGGCTCTAGCAGAATCTAAAATACGTGCTCTCCGCCAGGGGGAGCGAATGGTGGAGGATTACTGTTCTGAATTTCGCCTCTGGGCGGTGGACACACAATGGAATGACCCTGCGCTGCGGAGTCAGTTTGCACATGGGGTTTCGAGAAGGGTTAAACAAGCCCTCCTGATGTATGAGACTCCTGCTTCTCTAGAGTCTGCCATGAGTCTTGTTGTCCGCATTGATCGCCGTTTGCGTTAGGGGGCGCAAGAGACGCCGCTTATGGGGGAGGGCGTAGGTGCACTTGAGGTTGCTGCAGGTGAGCCCACGGAGCCTTTGCAAATCGCAGGGGTGTCACATCATCGAGCCCCCTCACTCAGGAAGCAGGAAGCCTGTTTTTGCTGTGGTAAAAAAGGGCATTATGTAAATGCTTGTCCTCTGTTTTCTAAGAAAAGCGCAACGGCGGAAAACTTCTAAGCTCAGAGGGTGTGGAGGAGGCCAATCTGAGTTTATGCATATCCTCTATGGTGGTCTCTCAATGTATGCTCCCTGCCAGAGTTATGGTCGCTGGCAGAGAGCTGCCAATCACTGTTTTTGTGGATAGTGGGTCGGACACTAATCTCATTGATGAGGAGTTTGCGTGCACGGCCGGGTTCACGGTCGAAAAACTGCCTCATCCTATCCGGGTGGTCACCATCAATGCTACTCCACTCCCACAGGGGGAGATTACTGAGTTTGTGGCTGAGGTTAAACTCCACATTGGGGTCCTACATTCTGAGCAAGTTACATGTAGGGTGCTCAGTAATCTTCCTGCACAAATGGTTCTGGGTTTTCCATGGTTATCTATGCACAACCCGGTGATTGACTGGAAAACTCAGGACGTAATTCAGTGGAGCGGATTCTTCCAGGAGAATTGCATGGCCACATGTGTGTCCGCGGTGACTCCTAGCGTTCCTGAGTGACTGCTGGATTTCGCAGATGTGTTCTCTGAGAAGGGTTGCTCAGAATTGCCACCACATCGACCCTATGACTGTACTATTAGGTTTAAACCAGGGGCCAAATTGCCGAAAGCTAGGATGTTTAACATATCTGGTCCTGAGAGGCAAGCTTTAAAAGACTACATTGCTGAGAGTTTGAGCAAAGGGCACATCAGGCCTTCGTCCTCGCCTGTGGCAGCGGGGTTCTTCTTCGTTAAGAAGAAAGATGGCGGATTACGCCCGTGTTTGGATTTCAGGGAGTTGAACCAGATTACGGTTCGTGATCCATACCCTATGCCACTGATACCTGATTTGTTCAACCAGGTGGCAGGTGCTAAGTGGTTTTCCAAGCTTGACCTCAGGGGGGCGTACAACCTCATAAGAGTCCGTCAAGGTGATGAGTGGAAGACAGCTTTTAATACTCCTGAGGGTCATTTTGAAAATTTGGTGATGCCATTTGAGTTGACAAATGCGCCTTCTGTATTTCAACATTTCATAAATGATGTGTTCTCGCATGTACTGGGGAAATTCATTATTGTGTACCTAGATGACATTCTCATTTATTCATGCGACCGTGATACTCATTTAGAGCATGTGACGCAGGTGTTACAGCTTCTCAGAGAGAATAAGCTGTATGCAAAACTGGAGAAATGTGTTTTTTCGGTTCAGGAGTTGCCTTTCTTGGGTTATATTGTGTCTGCTTCAGGGTTTAAAATGGACGCCGCTAAGGTGCAGGTGGTGCTGCATTGGGAACGGCCTGATAACCTAAAAGCACTCCAGCGGTTCCTTGGATTTTCTAATTATTATAGAAAATTTATCAAAGATTTATCTACCATTGCTAAACCGCTTACTGACATGACGAAAAACGGTACCAATTTCTCCGACTGGCCTGAGGCTGCTGTGCGCGCATTCGAATTTCTGAAGAACAGTTTTGCTTCGGCCCCCATTCTGGTGCAACCGGACGTATCAAAACCATTTACCGTGGAAGTCGATGCGTCTGAGGTTGGAGTGGGGGCGGTGCTGTCACAAGGCTCATCCTTGGGCGAGTTGCGTCCATGCGCCTACTTTTCCAAGAAGCTGTCGCCCGCCGAACGTAACTACAATATCGGCAACAGGGAATTGTTGGCTATCAAGTTGACTTTTGAGGAATGGCGACACTTCTTGGAGGGGTCGGTCCACCAGGTTACAGTTATCACCGACCATAAAAATCTGCTTTATTTAGAGTCAGACAAGCGTCTGTCCCCCAGGCAGGCTCGCTGGGCATTGTTTTTCACGCGATTCAACTTTTTTGTCACGTACCGTCTGGGGTCTAAGAACACTAAGGCAGATGCTTTATCCAGGTGTTTTCCGGGGGGAGAACCTCAGGAAGATCCGGTACCCATCCTCCAAAAGGGTGTAGTGGTCTCGGCTCTCACGACAGAGGTTGAGGCTGAGATTGCCGAGGCTTAGGAGGAAGTACCACCAGAGCTTCCCATTAACAAATCATTTGTACCGCTCCATCTTCGCCTAAAGGTGTTGGGTGAGCATCATGATACTGTTCTGGCTGGCCATCCAGGGGTTAGGGGTACCTTGTAGTTGGTGTCGCGTCGGTGGCCCAAAATCCGACAGGACGTGGTATCATACGTATCAGCATGTACCACGTGTGCTAGGGCTAAGACGCCTCGCTCCCGTCCTGCTGGCTCATTACATCCTCTATGGGTACCCAGTAGGCCATGGATGGAGATCTCCATGGATTTTATTACAGACCTGCCCTCCTCAGCTGGGAACACGGTCATCTTGGTGCTTGTTGATCGGTTCTCAAAGATGTCGCACTTTGAGTCCTTGCCTTCGTTGCCTAACGCGAAGACTCTGGCTCAGGTTTTTGTGCAGGAGGTGGTCAGACTTCACGGGGTCCCATCTGACATAGTGTCTGATAGGGGTACTCAGTTTGTGGCAAAGTTTTGGAAAGCATTTTGCTCACGGCTGGGGATCAAGTTGTCGCATTCTTCGGCGTTTCATCCTCAGTCAAATGGTCAGACCAAGCGTATGAACCGGAATTTGGAGCAGTACTTACGCTGCTTTGTTTCTGACAACCAGGAGGAGTGGTCGACGTTCCTTCCTTTGGCTGAGTTTGCCATTAATAATCACCGCCAGGAATCGTCTGGGGAGTCCCCGTTCTTTTGTGTTTATGGGCACCATCCTCAATTTTGTACTCTGCGTCAGAGTGGCTCTGCTGGCGTTCCGGTGGAGGACCAGCTAGGAGCACAACTGTCATCCGTTTGGAGGAGAGTGAAACAGCGCTTGCTGAGCGTGGGTGCAAGGTACAAACGTGTGGCTGACAGTAAACGTGTGCCAGGTCCGGACCTGAGTGTGGGTGATTGGGTGTGATTGTCCACAAAAAAACATAAAACTCAAAGTACCATCCCTGAAATTGGGTCCAAGGTTTATTGGTCCATTTAGGGTCGCCGCCATCATTAACCCGGTAGCCTACCGATTGGCGCTTCCTACGGTACATAAAATACACAACGTGTTTCACAGATCTCTTTTAAAGAAGGTGGTGGGTTCCGTGGACACGGCACCGATGCCACCTCCAGTCTTGGTGGATGGCAATTTGGAGTTTGAAGTCTCCAAGGTGGTTGACTCTCGTATAGTGCACCGCACATTACAGTGCCTGGTACACTGGCGTGGTTATGGGCCGGAGGAGAGGTCTTGAGTACCAGCTTCGGACATACATGCGGACCGGCTGGTCAGTATGTTTCACCGCCGCCATCCGGACAAGCCGGGTCCTATAAGTCGTGAGGGCCCTGGGGTCCCTCGTAGAAGGTGGGGTACTGTCATGTCGTACGCTATTCACACTAGGGCGTCCGACAGACAGCGGTAATTCCACATTCGTCCTCTATACGCTCAGTAGCGCCGGATAGATTTTATCCAGGTTGTCCGGGGTTAATCTAGCTGGTAATCTGGTTGGAGGCTGGGTCACGCCCGTGGCCTTTAAATAGTCATTCTGGACTTTGGGCGTCGCCGATTATAGCTTGTGTCTTGTGCCTGGTGATCTCAGTCTTCTGGAGTGGTGGTCTAGGAGAAGAAATATCGTATCTGGTGGTGTATTATCCTTCGTCATATTTCTCCTACCTATATTTGTATTTGTTTTGCCCTGTGCACATTATAGTTTTTTCCTGTGTGTCTGCGGCGTGGTGCGTTTTTTAGTTTTCCCTGTCTGTGCTTTCTGTGGAGGTTGGTGTGCGGTCTAATCACTGGGTGGCGGGTGGAGGTTTCAGCATAGGGCTGAAACAGGAGTCAGGGTCAGGCCTGGCGGCCCAGACAAGCACACCATCAGTGTAAATTCTGGGAAAGGGACAGATAGGGTTTTCCCTAGTCTGAGGGATATCGCAGGGGCCCGGGTAACCAGCTGTAGTCTACCCAGTACCCCCGTGACAGTGTGTATGTGTAATGTATGTGTGATACAAGTGTAATGTGTGTGTATGTGTAATGTATGCAGGGCCACCATCAGGGCATTACTGCCCTTACAGCTGTATGGGGCCCGGTGAACAGCAGTGCAGAGGAGTCCGCAGGTCCGGGGCCCCACTTATGCGCTTCTGCTCACCGGGCCCCATCGTGCATTAAAGAGGTGCACGCTGCAGCGCACACATCGGTGCTAGGGGCTCGGGAGCTTTCTCGGAGCTGTGCACGGCCGTGTTACCTTGACGGCTGCGCAGCTCCTGCTCCCTCCGTCTTCTGTGTACTTCCTGTCAGGTGACGGCGCGTAAGCGCTGACATGTACTGTACGCTGGAAGCAGGGCTGCGCTGCTGGGGAACATCTGTGAAGTATGTATAAAAAACTTTTTTGTTTTCTTTATAAAATGAATTAAATGGGTGAGGGGAGGAGGGGACTGCACATGATGAAGTGGGGAAGTGACACCGCACATGATGAAGTGTGGGTGAGACTGCACATGATGAAGTGGGGGGGAGGGGGACTGCACATGATGAAGTGGGGGAAGTGACACTGCACATGATGAAGGGGGAGTGAGACTGCACATGATGAAGGGGGGAGGGGGACTGCACATGATGAAGTGGGGGAAGTGACACTGCACATGATGAAGGGGGGAGGGGGACTGCACATGATGAAGTGGGGAAGTGACACCGCACATGATGAAGGGGAGGGGGACTGCACATGATGAAGTGGGGAAGTGACACTGCACATGGTGAAGGGGGGATTGAGACTGCACATGATGAAGGGGGGAGTGAGACTACACATGATGAAGTGGGGGGAGTGACACTGCAAATGATGAAGGGGGAGTGAGACTGCACATGATGAAGGGGGGAGGGGGACTGCACATGATGAAGTGGGGAAGTAACATTGCACATGATGAAGTGGGGGGAGGGGGACTGCACATGATGAAGTGGGGGAAGTGACACTGCACATGATGAAGGGGGGAGGGGGACTGCACATGATGAAGTGGGGGAAGTGACACTGCACATGATGAAGGGGGGAGGGGGACTGCACATGATGAAGTGGGGAAGTGACACCGCACATGATGAAGGGGAGGGGGACTGCACATGATGAAGTGGGGAAGTGACACTGCACATGGTGAAGGGGGGATTGAGACTGCACATGATGAAGGGGGGAGTGAGACTACACATGATGAAGTGGGGGGAGTGACACTGCAAATGATGAAGGGGGAGTGAGACTGCACATGATGAAGGGGGGAGGGGGACTGCACATGATGAAGTGGGGAAGTAACATTGCACATGATGAAGTGGGGGGAGGGGGACTGCACATGATGAAGTGGGGGAAGTGACACTGCACATGATGAAGGGGGGAGGGGGACTGCACATGATGAAGTGGGGAAGTGACACCGCACATGATGAAGGGGGAGTGAGACTACACAGGATGAAGGGGGAGTGAGACTGCACATGATGAAGTGGGGGAAGTGACACTGCACATGATGAAGGGGGAGGGGGACTGCACATGTTGAAGTTGGGGGGAGGGGGACTGCACATGATGAAGGGGGGAGTGAGACTGCACATGATGAAGGGGGGTTGAGACTGCACATGATGAAGGGGGAGTGAGACTGCACATGATGAAGTGGGGGGGAGGGGGACTGCACATGATGAAGGGGGAGGGGGACTGCACATGATGAAGTTGGGGGAGGGAGACTGCACATGATGAAGTGGGGAAGTGACACTGCACATGATGAAGGGGGGAGTGAGACTGCACATGATGAAGTGGGGGGAGGGGGACTGCACATGATGAAGTGGGGGAGTGACACTGCACATGATGAAGGGGGAGTGAGACTGCACATGAAGTGGGGGGAGGGGGACTGCACATGATGAAGTGGGGGAAGTGACATTGCACATGATGAAGGGGGGAGTGAGACTGCACATGATGAAGTGGGGGGAGGGGGACTGCATATGAAGGGGGGAGGGGGACTGCACATGATGAAGTGGGGGGTAAGGGGTAATCCACATGATGAAGTGGGGAAGAGGGATTGCAGATAATGAAGTGGGGGTTAAAGGCGACTGCGCATGATAAAGTGGGGGGTTAAAGGTGACTGCACACGAATACAGCTGTAACTTGAAACTCCAGTGTGGGACTCTGTCCCCCTCCGCCCTCTCGAAGGCAGGAGGGTGCACAAATCTTTTTGTCTGAAAACCATGTGCTGTCTTGTTCAACTTTCCAACTTAATAGTAAGGCATAATTGGACCCCACTTAGTGACAGAGATATGGAAGGTACATTTTTGGCCCCTGCCTTGGCCGGGCCATCACTCAGTGCGTTTCCCAATTTCCTGTACCCTTGGTATCCGAGAAACAAATTACTGTTTACTCGCTGTGGCTAGCATGGGCATGTTTGGTCTCAATAGAATGCTAATTGCAAAACAAGATCAATAATAATTCCATTGTTGCTATACGAGGTGGCATCCTGAAGCTACGGTGGATATGAATGTTCCATAACTCTGAGACCCTCTGAGAAAAGAGGAGAGCATTTCATACCTCAGCCCACTCAGTGATGTCACGGCCAGAGGGCATATCTTAACCCTGGTGAGTTGTGAGGCTGCGGCAGTCTTGGCCCAGCAGCTCTGCAAGCTGTTATGATGCATTTTGATGCCGCCCCTCCCCCGAGCCACATGATGAAGTGGGGGGTTAAAGGGGACTGCACATAATGAAGTGGGGGGTTAAAGGGGACTGCACCTGACAAAGTGGGGGAAGGGGGATTGCAAATAATGAAGTGGGGGCGTAGGGGGGTTGCAGATAATGAAGTTGGGAAGTAAAGGGGACTGTACATGAGGAAGTGGGGGAAAGGGGTATAGCTGTCTGCTACTCCTCATCGCTGGTGACATATCCCCAAATCCTGGCCCTCCTCAACACATCCCCACACTTATTTATTACCCTGTTGTGAATTCTGCTCTTGAGTTCCCTCCGGTGGTTGTTGGTGGTATTGCAGCTGTTCCTGGCTGGTAATTCCGGTCAGGTGTCCCTGCTGATTGCAGGCCTACTGGGTATTTAGGACTGCTGGATTCATTAGTCAGTGCCAGTTGTCCATTGTTCTTGGAGGGATTGCTGCTCTCTCTGGTTCCTCATGCTCTGCTGCCAATTCAGCTAAGATAAGTGTCTGGTTTTTTGTCTTTCTGCACACATGCAGTGTGCTTGTAATTCAGTGCAATCCATTTGTGTTTTTGTCCAGCTTAGACTTTGTTTGGATTTTTCAGTCATGCTGGATTCTCAGGAGTTGCAGATATACTTGCTATGTCTTTAGTTAGATATAGTATATTTGTATTTTCTGCTGTGGATATTTTTAGGATTTTAATACTGACCGCTTAGAATTCTGTCCTATCCATTTCTATTTAGCTAGAAGTGCCTCTTTTGCTCAATTCTGTTTTTCTGCCTGCGTGTGTCTTTCCTCTATACTCACAGTCAATATTTGAGGGGGGCTGCCTATTCTTTGGGGTTCTGCTCTGAGGCAAGATAGAATTCCCATTTCCACCTATAGGGGTATTTAGTCCTCCGGCTGTGTCGAGGTGTCTAGGACCGGACAGGCACACCCCACGGCTACTTCTAGTTGCGGTGTCAGTTTAGGGTTGCGGTCAGTACAGATACCACTTACTCCTGAGAAGGTCTCTCATGCAGCTTCTAGGTCACCGGATCATAACATTACCCCCTGCCACGATCCTCTACACGTTTTCCCAACCATGATAACCTCATATCCATTCATCCAAGACCCCCTCCACCCGGTCCCCTTTCCTGGAGCACTATGGAACACACTTTCTGTCTGCAACAAACTGACATTTATCCATGACCTCTTCATCACAAACAAACTCTCTTTCCTCGGCATCACTGAAACCTGGCTTACCCTGTTATGATTCCTAGTGGCTGAGGATCACAAATAGACCAGCAAGTGATTAAACTAAGGACGAGCTCTAGGGAGATGGTAACTGGACTGATCGCAAATCTGAACCCATCCAACACAACTAGAGGTAGCCGCTGAACGTGCCTAAAAAATTCCCAGACGTCTCGAGCCAGCCCGAGGAACTAGCTACCCCCAAAGAGAAAGAAGGACCTCGCTTGCCTCCAGAGAAATAATCCCCAAAGATATAGAAGCCCCCAACAAATATTAACGGTGAAGTAAGAAGAAGGCACATACACAGGGATGAAATCAGATTCAGCAAAAGAGGCCCACTAGTACTAGAAAGCAGAAAACAGAGCAGGGGTCTATGCGATCAATAAAAAACCCTTACAAAATATCCATCCTGAGATTTCAAGAACCCACACACCAACTAACGGTGTGTGGGGAGAAACTCAGCCCACTAGAGCAACCAGCAAGCGAGGGAATTACATTTTAGCAAGCTGGAACAGAAAACATGATAAACACTGCTGATCAAAAAATTAGAAAACAAAACTTAGCTTGTCCTGGATGGACTGGGAGCAAGGTAGTCAGAAGGAATCTGAGTAGCACTGATTACATCGACAGCCGGCAACAAGTGGAAGTAAAACAGAGCTATATAGGAACCTCCCAGAGGATAACGAACCAGCTGATAGCCAGAGACCAGCAGGATAACAGACAAAGCCACCAGGGGGAGCCCAAAGCAAAAGTCACACCATACCACCAGTGACCACAAGAGGGAGCCTGAACACAGAGTTCACAACAGTACCCCCCCCTTGAGGAGGGGTCACCGAACCCTCATGAAAACCACCAGGGCGATCAGGATGAGCCACATGGAAGGCACGAACCAAATCAGCTGCATGAACATCAGAGGCGACAACCCAAGAATTATCCTCCTGACCATAGCCCTTCCATTTAACCAAATACTGGAGCCTCCATCTAGAAATACGAGAATCCAAGATCTTCTCCACCACGTATTCCAATTCTCCCTCAACCAGCACACGGGGCAGGAGGCTTAACCGGAGGAACCACAGGCACCACATACCTCCGCAACAACGAGCGATGGAACACATTATGAATAGCAAATGATGCTGGGAGGTCCAGACGAAATGACACAGGGCCAAGGACTTCCAGAATCTTATAAGGACCGATAAACCGAGGCTTGAACTTAGGAGAGGAGACCTTCATAGGAACGAAGCGAGAAGACAACCACACCAAGTCCCCAACGCGAAGTCGGGGACCCACACAGCGACGGCGGTTGGCAAAAAGCTGAGCCTTCTCTTGAGACAGCTTCAAATTGTCCACCACATGATTCCAAATCTGATACAACCTATCAACCACAACATCCACTCCAGGACAGTCAGAAGGCTCCACCTGACCCGAGGAAAAACGAGGATGAAACCCCGAATTACAAAAGAAAGGAGAAACCAAAGTAGCAGAACTAGCCTGATTGTTACGGGCAAACTCGGCCAACGGCAAAAAAGTAACCCAGTTGTCCTGATCAGCAGAAACAAAACATCTTAAATAAGTCTCCAAGGTCTGATTAGTTCACTCGGTTTGGCCATTCGTCTGAGGATGGAAGGCCGACGAAAAAGACAAATCAATGCCCAATTTAGCACAAAAGGTCCGCCAAAATCTAGACACAAACTGGGATCCTCTGTCAGAAACAATGTTCTCAGGAATCCCGTGCAAACGAACCACATTTTGAAAAAACAGTGGAACCAACTCGGAGGAGGAAGGCAACTTAGGCAAGGGCACCAAATGGACCATCTTAGAAAAACGATCACACACCACCCAGATGACAGACATTCTCTGAGAGACAGGGAGATCTGAAATAAAATCCATGGAAATGTGCGTCCAAGGCCTCTTTGGGACAGGCAAAGGTAACAGCAAACCACTGGCTCGAGAACAGCAAGGCTTAGCCCGAGCACAAATTCCACAAGACTGCACAAAGGAACGCACATCCCGCGACAAGGAAGGCCACCAAAAAGACCTGGCCACCAAGTCTCTGGTACCAAATATTCCAGGATGGCCCGCCAACACCGAAGAATGAACCTCGGAGATGACTCTGTTGGTCCATCTATCCGGGACAAACAGTCTCTCCGGTGGACAGCGATCAGGTCTATCCGCCTGAAACTCTTGCAGCACACGTCGCAAATCTGGGGAGATGGCAGACAAAATCACCCCTTCTCTAAGAATACCAGCCGGCTCTCAATCTCCAGGAGAGTCAGGCACAAAACTCCTAGAAAGAGCATCAGCCTTCACATTCTTCGAACCAGGCAGGTACGAAACCACGAAATCAAAACGAGAGGAAAACAACGACCAACGAGCCTGTCTGGGATTCAGCCGCTTGGCCGACTCGAGATAAATCAAATTCTTGTGTGAATGCCCACTTCATAGCCAACAACTCTCGATTACCGACATCATAATTCCGCTCGGCAGGCGAAAACTTTCTTGAAAAGAAAGCACATGGCTTCATCACAGAGTCATCGGAGCTTCTCTGCGACAAAACAGCCCCCGCTCCAATCTCGGAAGCATCAGCCTCCACCTGGAAGGGAAGTGAGACATCTGGCTGACATAAGACCGGAGCCGAAGAAAACCGGCGCTTCAGCTCCCGAAAGGCCTCCACAGCCGCAGAGGACCAATTAGTCACATCAGAACCTTTCTTGGTCAAATCCGTCAAAGGCTTAACAACACCAGAAAAATTAGCTATGAAGCGACGGTAAAAATTAGCAAAACCCAAGAACTTCTGAAGACTCTTAACAGATGTAGGCTACGTCCAGTCATGAATAGCGTGAACCTTGACTGGGTCCATCTCAATAGTAGAAGGAGAAAAAATGAAACCCAAAAAAGAAATCTTCTGGACTCCAAAAAGACATTTTGAGCCCTTCACAAATAAAGCATTGTCACGCAGGACCTGAAAGACCATCCTGACCTGCCTAACATGAGACTCCCAATCATCCGAAAAAACCAGAATATCATCCAGATACACAATCATAAACTTATCCAGATATTCACGGAAGATGTTGTGCATAAAGGACTGAAAGACTGAAGGAGCATTAGAAAGTCCAAAAGGCATCACCAGGTACTCAAAATGGCCTTCAGGCGTATTAAATGCAGTTTTCCATTCATCACCCTGTTTTATACGCACAAGGTTATACGCACCACGAAGATCTATCTTGCTGAACCAACTAGACCCCCTAATGCGAGCAAACAAATCAGTTAACAATGGCAAAGGATACTGAAATTTGACCGTGATTTTATTCAAAAGGCGATAATCAATACAAGGTCTCAGGGAACCATCCTTCTTAGCCACAAAAAAAAATCCCGCACCAAGAGGGGAAGAGGACGGGCGAATATGTCCCTTCTCCAAAGACTCCTTTATATAACTCCGCATGGCAGCATGCTCCGGCACAGATAAATTGAAAAGTCGTCCCTTAGGAAACTTACTACCAGGAATCAAATTTATAGCACAATCACAGTCCCTATGAGGAGGTAGAGAATTGAGTTTGGGCTCCTCAAATACATCCTGGTAGTCTGACAAAAACGTAGGGACTTCAGAAGGAGTGGACGAAGCAATTGACACCACAGGAGTGTCACCATGAATTCCCTGACAACCCCAACTTGACACAGACATTGCTTTCCAATCCAGGACTGGATTATGAGTCTGCAACCATGGTAAACCCAACACGACAACATCATGCAAATTATGCAGTACAAGAAAGCGAATCACCTCCTGATGAACAGGAGTCATGCACATGGTCACTTGTGTCCAGTACTGAGGTCTATTCGTAGCCAATGGCGTAGAGTCAATTCCCCTTAGTGGAATAGGGAATTTTAAAGGCTCCAAATCAAAACCACAGCGCCTGGCAAATGACCAATCCATCAGACTCAGGGCAGCACCTGAATCCACAAAAGCCATAACCGGGTAAGATGACAGGGAACAAATCAGAGTAACAGACAAAATGAACTTAGGCTGCAAAGTACCAATGATGACAGATTTATCAACCTTTTTTTTGCGCTTAGAGCATGCTGAGATAACATGAGCTGAGTCACCACAGTAAAAGCACAACCTATTTTGCCGTCTATAATTTTGCCGTTCACTTCTGGTCAGAATTCTGTCACATTGCATAGATTCAGGTGTCTGTTCAGAAGACACCGCCAAATGGTGCACAGGTTTGCGCTCCCGCAACCGCCGATCAATCTGAATGGCCAGAGTCATTGACTCATTCAGACCTGCAGGCGTAGGGAACCCCACCATGACATTCTTAATGGCTTCAGAAAGACCTTCTCTGAATTTTGCAGCCAGGGCACACTCATTCCACTGAGTAAGCACCGACCATTTCCGAAATTTCTGGCACTACACCTCTGCTTCATCTTGCCCCTGCGAGAGGGCCAATAACGCTTTTTCAGCCTGGTTCTCAAGATTAGGTTCCTCATAGAGCAATCCAAGGGCCAGAAAAAACGCATCCACACTGAGCAATGCAGGATCCCCTGGCGCCAATGCGAAGGCCCAATCTTGAGGGTCACCACGCAAAAAGGAAATGATAATCTTAACTTGCTGAACGGCATCACCAGAGGAACGAGGTTTCAAAGAAAGAAACAACTTACAATTGTTCTTAAAATTCAGGAACCTAGATCTATCTCCAGAAAACAACTCCGGAATAGGTATTCTAGGCTCTGACATAGGACTGTGAACAACAAAATCCTGAATACTTTGAACTCTAGCAGCAAGATGATCCAGACTGGAAGCCAAGCTCTGGACATCCATGTCAGCAGCTGAACTCAGAGCCACACCAAGATTAAGAGGAGGAGAGAAGCTAGCACAGCAGCTAGACACACGGCAACAACAAGAAAAAAAAAAAAAAAAATTCTCAAGGCTTCTTTTCTCCTGCTTCTGCCATGCAATTAACACTTTGCGGGCCAGTTGTACTGTTATGATCCCTAGTGGCTAAGGATCACAAATAGGCCAGCAAGTGATTAAACTAAGGACGAGCTCTAGGGAGATGGTAACTGGACTGATCGCAAATCTGAACCCATCCAACACAACTAGAGGTAGCCGCTGAACGTGCCTAAAAAATTCCCAGACGTCTCGAGCCAGCCCGAGTAACTAGCTACCCCCAAAGAGAAAGAAGGACCTCGCTTGCCTCCAGAGAAATAATCCCCAAAGATATAGAAGCCCCCAACAAATATTAACGGTGAAGTAAGAAGAAGGCACATACACAGGGATGAAATCAGATTCAGCAAAAGAGGCCCACTAGTACTAGAAAGCAGAAAATAGAGCAGGGGTCTATGCGATCAATAAAAAACCCTTACAAAATATCCATCCTGAGATTTCAAGAACCCACACACCAACTAACGGTGTGTGGGGAGAAACTCAGCCCACTAGAGCAACCAGCAAGCGAGGGAATTACATTTTAGCAAGCTGGAACAGAAAACATGATAAACACTGCTGATCAAAAAATGAGAAAACAAAACTTAGCTTGTCCTGGATGGACTGGGAGCAAGGTAGTCAGAAGGAATCTGAGTAGCACTGATTACATCGACAGCCGGCAACAAGTGGAAGTAAAACAGAGCTATATAGGAACCTCCCAGAGGATAACGAACCAGCTGATAGCCAGAGACCAGCAGGATAACAGACAAAGCCACCAGGGGGAGCCCAAAGCAAAAGTCACACCATACCACCAGTGACCACAAGAGGGAGCCTGAACACAGAGTTCAAAACATTACCCCCTCTGACTCATCCTCTCCAGCTGCACTTTCCTATGGCGGATTCCACCTCTCTCACACCCCTCGCCCCACCAGCAAACATGGTGGAGTTGGCTTGCTCCTGACCGACACCTGCTGCTTTACCCCAATTCCACTATCACCCTCCGCTACTCTTCCCTCGTTTGAGGTGCACTCCGTTCGCATCTATTCCCCCTCCAACCTCCAGCTGGCTGTCATCTACCGCCCCCCCAGAACTAGCCATCTCCACCTTTCTCGACCACTTCACCAGCTGGCTACTTCATTTCCTTTCTGCTGACATCCCCACTATCATCATGGGTGACTTCAACATCCCCACTGACACCTCCACCCCAGCTGCCTCTAAACTTTTATCGCTTACTGCCTCCTTCGGCCTCACTCAATGGTCTTCTGCAGCCACTCACAAAGATGGTCACACAGTAGACCTTATCTTTACCCGATTCTATTCCCTTACTAATCTCACTAACTCACCCCTCCCCCTGTCTGACCACAACCTACTGACATTCTCTTCCCTCTCCTCTCCTAGTGCGCAACCCTCACTCCACAAACCCACTCACCATCGCAGAAATCTCAAACACCTCAATTTACAGTCCCTTCTCCCTCTTACAGACATAGCTTCCCTTCATGACACAGATGCTGCTGTCACTTTTTATAACACCATAATAACAGCAACACTCGATTCGGCCGCCTCCTTCATGCATAGCAAAACTCATACAATCAACAGACAGCGCTGGCTGAACAGCCTGACCAAAGAACTGAGACGGGTTTCCAGGGTCTCTGAGCGGAGATGGAAGAGATCCCACTCTGCCGAGCACTTCATCGCATACAAGCAGTCCCTCGCCAGCTTCAAGTTCACGCTCACTGCCGCAAAACAAACTTATTTTTCATCTCTCATATCCTCCTTGTCTCACAACCCTAAACAGCTTTTCAACACTTTCAATTCTCTACTCTGTCCCCAGCACCTCCTCCCTCCCCTCTCATTTCTGCTGAAGACTTTGCCTCTTTCTTTAAATAGAAGATCGATACAATCTGAGAAAGCCTTGGCCCACAGCGCCCTATGTCCCTCTTAGCTGCTCAGCCCTGTTCCTCCAAAACCAGCTTCTCTCTCATGACAGAAGATCACCTCTCCACCCTTCTGTCTAGATCACATCTCACCACGTGCACGCTTGATCCTCTCCCGTCCCACCTCATGCCTAACCTCACCACAGTCTTCATCCCAGCCCTAACACTCCTCTTCAACTTCTCACTCACAACTGGTGTCTTCCCCTCATTCTTCAAATATGCTCAATCACACCCATCCTCAAAAAGCCCTCCCTCAACCCATCCTCTGTGTCTAGCTGTTGCCAGATATCTCTTCTCCCTTATGCCTCAAAACTACTGGAACAGCATGTCCATCTTGAACTGTCCTCCCACCTCTCCTCCTGCTCCCTCTTTAACTGGTTACAATCTGGCTTTCGACCCCATCACTCAACTGAAACTGCCCTAATTAAAGTCACCAATGACCTACTAACCGCCAAGAGCAAGCGACACTACTCTGTCCTCCTCTTTCTGGACCTGTCTTCTGCCTTTGACACTGTGGACCATTCCCTCCTGCTACAGATTCTGTCATCTCTTGGTATCACAGACTTGGCCCTATCCTGGATCTCATCATATCTAACAGACTGGACATTCAGTGTCTCTCTCTCCCACACCACCTCCTCACCTCGCCCCTTGTCTGTCGGTGTTCCCCAAGGCTAAGTTCTAGGACCCCTACCCTTCTCCATCTACACCTTCGGCCTGGGACAGTTCATAGAATCCCACGGTTTGCAGTATCATCTCTACGCCAATGACATGCAGATTTACCTATCCGGACCTCACCTCACCTCCTTACTCACCAAAATCCCACACTGTCTGTCTGCTATCTCGGCCTTCTTTTCTGCTTGCTTTCTAAAACTGAACATGGACAAAAAACAGAATTCATCATTTTTCCCCATCTCACTCTACCCCTCCACATCTCACTCTACCCCTCCACCAGACCTATCCATCAAGGTCAATGGCTGCTCACTTTCCCCAGTCCAGCATGCTCGGTGCCTCGGGGTGATCCTCGACTCTGCCCTATCTTTCAAGCCACATATCCAAGCCCTTGCCTCCTCCTGCCGTCTCAAACTCAAAAATAATTCCCGAATCCGCGCATTCCTCGACAACAAAACCACAAAACACTAGAGCACGCCCTTATCTCCCACCTTGACTACTGCAACCTCCTTCTCTCTGGCCTCCCCTCTAGCACTCTGGCACCACTCCAACCATCCTACACTCTGCTGCCCGACTAATCTACCTATCTCCCCGCTATTCCCCAGCCTCCCCTCTCCGCCAATCCCTTCACTGGCTTCCTATCGTCCAGAGACTCCAGTTCAAAACCCTTACTATGACATACAAAGCCATCCACAACCAGTCTCCTCCATACATCTGTGACATGGTCTCCCGGTACTTACCTACACGCAACCTTCGATCCTCACAAGATCTCCTTCTCTACTCCCCTCTTATCTCTTCTTCCCACAACCGCATTCAAGACTTCTCCCGTGCTTCCCCATACTCTGGAACTCTCTACCCCAACACATAAGACTCTCGCCTACCATAGAAACCTTCAAAAAGAACTTGAAGACTCACCTCTTCCGACAAGCCTACAGCCTGCAGTGATCCTCAACCTACTGAACCACCGCACAACCAGCTCTACCCTCTCCTAGTGTATCCTCACCCATCCCCTGCAGACTGTGAGCCCTCGAGGGCAGGGTCCTCCCTCCTTCTGTACCTGTTAGTGCCTTGTTTTTTGCTCATGTTTATTGTATTTGTCTATATTTGCCTCGTTTTAACATGTAAAGCACCATGGAATAAAAATGTATTATAATAATAATAATAATAATAATAAAGAGGGGGTTTAAAGGGGACTGTACATAATGAAGTGGGGGTTAAAGGGGACTGCACATGATGAAGTGGAGGGGTTGAAGGGGACTGCACATGATGAAGTGGGGAGAAGGCAGATTGCAAATAATGAAGTGGGGAGTTAAAGGGGACTGCAGATGATGAAGTGGGGGGTTAAAGGGGACTGCATATGATGAAGTGGGGAGGTTAACGGGGACTGCACATGTGTCATGTCGGACACTATTCACACTAGGGCGTCCGACAGACAGCGGTAATTCCACATTCGTCCTCTATACGCTCAGTGGCGCCGGCTAGACTTTATCCAGGTTGTCCGGGGTTAATCTAGCTGGTAATCGGGTTGGAGGCTGGGTCACGCCCATGGCCTTTAAATAGCCATTCTGGACTTTGGGCGTCGCCGATTATAGCTTGTGCCTGGTGATCTCGGTCTGGAGTGGTGGTCTAGGAGAAGAAATATCGTATCTGGTGGTGTATTATCTTTTGTCATATTTCTCCTTCCTATATTTGTATTTGTTTTGCCCTGTGCACATTATAGTGTTTTCCTGTGTGTCTGCGGCGTGGTGCGTTTTTTAGTTTTCCCTGTCTGTGCTTTCTGTGGGGATTGGTGTGCGGTCTAATCACTGGGTGGTGGGTGGAGGTTTCAGCATAGTACTAAAACAGGAGTCAGGGTCAGGCCTGGCGGCCCAGACATGCACACCATCAGTGTAAATTCTGGGAGAGGGACAAACAGGGTTTTCCCTAGTCTGAGGGATATCGCAGGGGCCCGGGTAATCAGCTGTAGTCTACCCAGTACCCGCGTGACAACATGATGAAGTGGGGGAAAGGGGACTGCACATGATGAAGTGGGGGAAGGCGGAATGCAAGTAATAAAGTGGGAGGTTAAAGGAGACTGCACATGATGAAGTGGGGGGTTAAAGTGGACTGCACATGAAGTGGGGGGTTAAAGGGGGCTGCACATGATGAAGCGGGAGGGTAAAGGGGACTGCACATGATGAAGGGGGGGAAGGGGATTGCAAATAATGAAGTGGGGGTTTAAAGGGGACTGCACATGATGAAGTGGGGGGAAGGCGGATTGCTAATAATAAAGTGGGGGTTAAAGGGGACTGAACGTGATGAAGTGGGGGTTAAAGGGGACTGCACATGATGAAGTGGGGTTTAAAGGGACTGCACATGATGAGGTTAAAGGGGACTGCACATGACGAAGTGGGGAAAGGGGACTGCACATGATGAAGTAGGGGGGAAGGGAACTGCACATGATGAAGTGGGGGGAGGGGGATTGCACATGATGACGTGGGGGAGGGGACAGGAGACTGCAAATGATGAATTGAGTGTGAGGGATGGGGACAGCAATTGAATTGAAGGTGGGGTTGGAGAGGGCAAATAATAATCTAGGGGAGAGCAAATAATGATACATTTTGAGGGTGGGGGAGTAAATGATGTTTTGAATGTGGGGGGAGAGCTGTTGATAATGAATAGAGGGTGGGAGAGAGAGAAGACATAACAATGAATTGGGACGGAAGGCGCATATAAATATAATGAATTGGGGGATGGGAAGTACATAGTGGGGGGTGTTAATTCATTACCAGTCACTGCATAGTCAAGGGAAAGAGTACAGGGGCTAATTAATTTATATATTTATTAGGTGGGGGAAGTGGCTATGCATAGTTAGCTGGGGCACAGTGGTGGATCACAATTTATATTTGGAATGGTGGGTTGCATTATGACCAATTATATAATAATGGTGGGTGTGTTTCTGTATTCAGATGTGTAGTGTAGAAAAAAAGGAAAAAAGTGGGGAATGTGCTCTGGAAGCAGTGCTCTAGGTAACTGTTAATTTATGCAGAGACGAGTCCTGGCTGGAAGAAGTGATGGCGGTCTGCACTGCATTAAAAAGAAAAGCAAATATGAAGGACTTCAGCTGGAGACGTCACTGGTGAGTCAGTGTGTTTCCTGTACACTGACACTATACACAGTGTACTGTTATGATCCGGTGACCTTGAAGCCGCATGAGACTTTCTCAGGAGAGGGTGGAACCTGTACTGACCGCAAACCCTAAACTGACACCGCAACTAGAAGTAGCCGTGGGGTGTACCTATCACATCCTAGACACCTCGACACAGCCGGAGGACTAAATACCCCTATAGATGGAAATGGGAAACCTATCTTGCCTCAGAGCAGAACCCCAAAGGATAGGCAGCCCCCCACAAATATTGACTGTGAGTATTAGAGGAAAGACACACGCAGGCAGAAAACAGGATTTAGCAAAAGAGGCCACTCTAGCTAAATAGGAAAGGATAGGACAGAATGCTAAGCGGTCAGTATTAAAACCCTGAAAATATCCACAGCAGATAATACAAAAATTCCACCATCTAACTAAAGACATGGAATGTATATCTGCATCTCCTGAGAATCCAACTTGACTGAAAAAATCCTAACACAGTCTGAGCTGGACAAGAAAAAACAATGAATAGCACTGATTGTGAAGCACACAGCATGTGTGCTGAAGAAACAAAAACCAGAGACTTATCTTTGCTGATTTGGCAGTAAGGCAGAGGGAATCAGACTGAGATCCAAAACCTCCAAGAACAATAGACAACTGGCAAGGACTCATTGTCACGATATGGTATGAAATATCATATAAGTTTAGTTCTCTTGCTAGCATGCTGTGGGCTAAGCCCCCTTCTTGGAGTGATTCTGCAGCTTGTAGCTGCAAATTCCTGACTTTCAGCTCACAAGTCCTCACCCCCTCGCCAAGGTATTTACGACCGGCATTTCCTGTAGTGGAAAGTGACCAGCTTCAACTGGATTAGAAACTTCCAGAATCATGAAAGTCTTTTTTTCTGTTTTTGTAAGATATTAGGCAAATTATTTAAGTTAAGAACACGAAAATATATATTCTTAATCTCCATCGGAGCACCTATCCAGCACTCTAAACATGAGCTTCTAACTCCATCAGGTAAAGAAGTAGGGATTCCTCTGTAAATATACCTCCCAAATAGGACATATTTGATCTCACTAGAGTGCCAGCGATAATACAAGATGAATGCTGGGTTTGTTAGGACTATGACATGTTTTGTAGCGGAATTACAAGTCTTAGACAAATTTAGCTTACATTTAGTTAGACTGAAAAGGTAGGAGGGTCTGGGATAGCCAGCCCTTTTTGGTGATGTCACCAAGCTGAGCTATAACTGTTTTGGCCAGACTCAAGGAGTCAGTCTGCTGCCTGAAGAACATGTGAGTCTGATCTGAAGAGCTGTACCCCATGCACTGGGATTTTTGGGAGCTCCGCCCACCAGCATGGTTTTTGCCTTAACTGATATGAACTAAGAACATGTGAGTGTTATCTTTTCTCCTTTAATCCTCTTTATGTTATAATTACCTGGTAACTTGCAATTGTCTCATTTGTAACATCTTTGTAAAATATTTTTATAAAGCACTGCCTAAACTTTACGGAGTATAATATTTAATACTAGTTCATTCTCCATGCTCTAAACGTACCCTGTCTCTGGAAGGGAATTACGCTACTGTGTTGGGTTAGCTTCGGACCCGTTTAATCGGAGCTGGTGGCAGCGATAGTGTGCAGGCTTTTGGGTGATGTGAAGCGACTGCGGCGTTTATAATTATTGTTCCTGCCTGAGCAGGAGTAGTTTATCGCGTCGCTGCAGCGTTCCCAATAGCCAGTACATAGCAGGCAGCCTTTCTGGCGACCAATTACCCTAGGTGCAGTACCTAATCTGACCTGAGAGTAAGGGGGTTGCCAGAGAGCTGAAAGGGTTAAGTGGAACTGTAAGCGGGATACATAAGTCCCTGCAGTTCATGGTATATTGAAGAGCAGTGGGATACCTAGAATAAGCCCCTGCTGTAAACTAAGAGGTCAATAGCCTCGTGTGTGACTTTTTATCACATTGTGGAGTGGAGGGATAACAAAGATAAGCCCCCTGCACATGTGATAGCCGTCTGTTGGCCTAGAGTCACCCCGATCCGTGACGTAGGGGTGACGGTCACGGTGTGGATCCCTGACATATTGGTGGAAGCGGTCAGGGGTTCGTGACACTCATGAATCCAGCAACCTTAAATATCCCAGTCAGAACTGCAATCAGCAGGGACACCTGCCCAGGATTGCAATCCAGAGACAACTGCATTACCACCAACAACCACCGGAGGGAACCCAAGAGCAGAATTCACAACAGTGTACTATATACACAGCTCCTGTGTATAATGTCACTGGTGATCACTGTATTATCTGTACACTGACACTGTATACAGATGTCCTGTGTATAATGTCACTGATGATCTCTGTATTACCTTACACTAACACTATATACAGACCTCCTGTGTATAATGTTAATGGTGATCACTATATTACCGGTACACTGACACTATATACAGAGCTCCTGTGTATAATGTCATTGGTGATCACTATATTACCGGTAGTACACTATACACTATTTACAAAGCTCCTGTGTATAATGTCACTGCTGATCCCTGTATTACCTGTACATTATATACTATATACAGAGCTCCTGTGTATGTCACTGGTGATCCCTGTATTACCTGTAAACTGTACACTATACAGAGCTCCTGTGTATAATGTCACCAGTGATCACTGTATTTCCAGTATCCTGACACTATATACAGAGCTCCTGTGTATCATGTCACTGGTGATCACTGTATTACCTGTACAATGACACTATATATACAGAGCTCCTGTGTATAATGTCACTGGTGATCACTGTATTACCTGTACACTATATACAGAGCTCCTGTGTATCATGTCACTGGTGATCACTGTATTGCCTGTACAATGACACTATATATACAGAGCTCCTGTTTATAATGTCACTGGTGATCAATGTATTACCTGTACACTATATACAGAGCTCCTGTGTATAATGTCACTGGTGATCAATGTATTACCTGTACAGTGACACTATATACAGAGCTTCAGTGTATAATGTCACTGGTGATCACTGTATTACAAGTACACTAGAAAGAGGCACCATAAGCTGCTGGTCTACTGGAGACATCCTGAAGCCCACAGCAAGGGTGCTATGCACACACAAACTGCAAGTCTAGTCTCAGATTCAATACAAAGGCCCAGGTGTGTCTGAAGATAGGCTCAAGCAGTTCATTACCAGGGCCGTATTTGCCACTAGGCACTTGAGGGCACGTGCCTAGGGCGGTAAGATGCGGGGGGCGGCACCTGAGCAAGGCAAGGTTTTTTTTCTTTTTTTTTTTTTTTTTTTAAATTGTCCGGGTCCGCCCGCCCTCCTTCCCTCCCTTCTCCCGCCCTCCTAAGTCTTATGGCTGCTGCGGGGGTGTCAGATACAGCGCGCCGCCCTCATGTGTACTGCACAGGGATCCGGAAACAAGTCACAGTGCAAGTGCAAGCCCTACCCCCTCCTCGCTGAGGCGCCAAGTTCAGTTTCTGCCTCATAGTCCTGTGTTGGGCCGCCCACCCACCTGTCTTCCGGCTGCTGTGGGAGTATCGGATCCCCCCAGGGGCAGGCTGGGCTGGGGCGCAGGGTTCAGATGCCCCTGGGATGGTCCCCCAGCTTCTGGCTGCTTGCTGGGTTAAAGGCTGGGTGTCGGCAGCTGCATCCCTGCACTACAGACACGCCCACTCTGTGTGCCGAACTCACCTGACTGGAAGGAGGAGATCCAGAGTGGCACAGCGTGCCCAGTCCAGATCGCAGCTGGTTAGGACGGTCCTGGGATCTGACAGGTAAGTGGCGAACACTGGGCCAGAGCGAGACCTCGGTTTGAAGTGAGGCACTCATGCCGGCACACTGCTGCGGGGTTATCCTGCTGAGGCTCTGCTCTACTGCTCACTGGAGACTGCTGGGCTCTGGTGGCACTGGCTTGTGATGGGTGTGTGCAGTCTTTGTGTGTGCCTACTGTGCCCCCCTGTGCAGTCTGTGTGTGCCTACTGTGCCCCCCTGTGCAGTCTGTGTGTGTGCCTACTGTGTCCCCCTGTGCAGTCTGTGTGTACCTACTGTGTCCCCCTGTGCAGTCTGTGTGTGCCTACTGTGCCCCCCTGTGCAGTCTGTGTGTGTGCCTACTGTGTCCCCCTGTGCAGTCTGTGTGTACCTACTGTGTCCCCCTGTGCAGTCTGTGTGTGCCTACTGTGCCCCCCTGTGCAGTCTGTGTGTGTGTGCCTACTGTGCCCCCCTGTGCAGTCTGTGTGTGTGTGCCTACTGTGCCCCCCTGTGCAGTCTGTGTGTGTGTGCCTACTGTGCCCCCCTGTGCAGTCTGTGTGTGTGTGCCTACTGTGCCCCCCTGTGCAGTCTGTGTGTGTGCCTACTGTGCCCCCCCTGTGCAGTCTGTGTGTGCCTACTGTGCCCCCCCTGTGCAGTCTGTGTGTGCCTACTGTGTCCCCCTGTGCAGTCTGTGTGTGCCTACTGTGTCCCCCTGTGCAGTCTGTGTGTGTGTGCCTACTGTGCCCCCCCTGTGCAGTCTGTGTGTGCCTACTGTGTCCCCCTGTGCAGTCTGTGTGTGCCTACTGTGCCCCCCCTGTGCAGTCTGTGTGTGCCTACTGTGTCCCCCTGTGCAGTCTGTGTGTGCCTACTGTGTCCCCCTGTGCAGTCTGTGTGTGCCTACTGTGCCCCCCTGTGCAGTCTGTGTGTGTGTGCCTACTGTGTCCCCCTGTGCAGTCTGTGTGTGTGTGCCTACTGTGCCCCCCTGTGCAGTCTGTGTGTGCCTACTGTGTCCCCCTGTGCAGTCTGTGTGTACCTACTGTGTCCCCCTGTGCAGTCTGTGTGTGCCTACTGTGCCCCCCTGTGCAGTCTGTGTGCCTACTGTGTCCCCCTGTGCAGTCTGTGTGTGCCTACTGTGCCCCCCTGTGCAGTCTGTGTGTGCCTACTGTACCCCCCTGTGCAGTCTGTGTGTGCCTACTGTGCCCCCCTGTGCAGTCTGTGTGTGCCTACTGTGTCCCCCTGTGCAGTCTGTGTGTGCCTACTGTGCCCCCCTGTGCAGTCTGTGTGTGTGCCTACTGTGCCCCCCTGTGCAGTCTGTGTGTGCCTACTGTGCCCCCCTGTGCAGTCTGTGTGTGTGCCTACTGTGTCCCCCTGTGCAGTCTGTGTGTGCCTACTGTGCCCCCCTGTGCAGTCTGTGTGTGCTTACTGTGCCCCCCTGTGCAGTCTGTGTGTGCCTACTGTGTCCCCCTGTGCAGTCTGTGTGTGCTTACTGTGCCCCCCTGTGCAGTCTGTGTGTGCCTACTGTGCCCCCCTGTGCAGTCTGTGTGTGCCTACTGTGCCCCCCTGTGCAGTGTGTGTGTGCCTACTGTGTCCCCCTGTGCAGTGTGTGTGTGCCTACTGTGCCCCCCTGTGCAGTCTGTGTGCCCCTACTGTACCCCCCTGTGCAGTCTGTGTGTGCCTACTGTGCCCCCCTGTGCAGTCTGTGTGTGCCTACTGTGTCCCCCTGTGCAGTCTGTGTGTGCCTACTGTGCCCCCCTGTGCAGTCTGTGTGTGCCTACTGTGCCCCCCTGTGCAGTCTGTGTGCCCCTACTGTGCCCCCTGTGCAGTCTGTGTGCCCCTACTGTGCCCCCCTGTGCAGTCTGTGTGTGCCTACTGTGCCCCCCTGTGCAGTCTGTGTGTGCCTGTGTCCCCCTGTGCAGTCTGTGTGTGCCTACTGTGTCCCCCTGTGCTGTCTGTGTGTGTGTGTGTGTGTGTGTGTGTGTGTGTGTGTGTGTACATACATACACATGTCCCTGCCCTGTAATAGCGTCCCCGATCCAGTAATAGCGGTCTCCTGCCTTGTAAACAGGATCACAGGAGGCTGAGTCCCTTCCTCTGGAAGTCTGCAGTGGCAGAAGTGGGACAATGCAGCAGGCCCTGAATGGGAGGAGGGGGTGTCACATCCGTGCAATGCTGCGGGCCCAATGTTGGCGGTAAGAGCTAAGTGGAGTGCATTGCTTTCCTGCCGGCCATATTTCTGAAGCTGTGGGCCACCGAAGGTGGAGATTCGGATCTTGGTCCAGATTCGGATCTTGGTCCAGATGCGATCTTGGTCCAGATGCGATCTTGGTCCAGATGCGATCTCAGTCTGCACATGCGCCGCCTGTGGCGGCCGTCTTCCTGAATCCCTCCACAGGGAAAACAATGCACTTACGCCGTAGCCTGGAGCCCTCATTATCGTAGGAATGTCAGTTAATAAATTGTTTTTCTAAGCTTTATAGTGTAGTTTTAGGTCAGAGAGGGATGCTAGGGATGAGCTAGCAAGGTGCAGGGTCAGGTAGTGATGTCTACTTGCGGACATGTGTGGCACTTGTGGTGATACAAAAAACACTGCTAGCAACTTTTCTTTCCATTGCTGCAAGTACCGCATTTTCCGGATCACGGCAAAACCGCAAGTGCCGCACATGTCAGCAAGTCCCATAGGGAATGAATGAGGCCGAACACAGTGTTGCCGTAAGTGATCTGCTATGTGGCAGATGCAGAAAAACTGCCAGATCTTCCGCAAATGGCAAAAATCGCTGATGTGAAAGTAGCCTAAGGCTACTTTCACACTAGCGTCATGCACTGCACGTCGCTATAAGTCATTGCAGCGCACCGACGCTAGCGTTGAAAGCGCCGCACAACGGGGGCAGCGGATGCTGTTTTTCATCACATCCGCTGGCCAATTGTGAGGTGCGGGGAGGCAGGGGCGGAGTTCCGGCCGCGCATGGCCGGTCGGAAAAGATGTTCTCGACGCACCAAAAAACGTTACATGCAACGTTTTTTGGTGGCGACGCAACCGTCGCACTGCGTCGCTAATGCAAGTCAATGGAGAAAAAACGCATCCTGCAAGCACTTTTGCAGGATGCATTTTTTCTGCAAAACGACGCATAGCGACGTGCAGTGCACGGCGCTAGTGTGAAAGTAGCCTTAGTCACTGCCGAGAGGGTCTGCATTAGTCATACTCACCAATGGGGGAGGCACCACGAAAAGTGCCTAGGGCAGCATAAACTCGAAATACGGCCCTGTTCATTACATGAAAGCATGCCAGGCAACCTACAAAGCCTGACGAGGAGCTCCAGAAAAATGAACAGAACCTGGCAGATGGAGCTGAGAATCCTCACCGATCCTGTGGAAAACCTCACACTGAATTATACAAACTTCATATTAGAAGATGTGTGGATCTCAATTGTCTGGTAAATGTTGAGGACAGTCAACCTGACAGTCCAGGAGGTAGTGAGGAACTGGGAGATTTTAGGGTCTTTTGTATCCCAGGAGATAAGAGTCCGCAGGTCATAATCTCCAGCTTTTATAGGAACTGCACATATTAATAGCAAAATAATCACAAAAAATTATAATCTTTTCCCTTATGTCTCCATCAGCTGAACAACAGATAGGGAATCTTCAAGCCTGGGGAATATGTCAAAGACGGAAACATTTCATGATCAGGAGGACACCTCAAAGTCAGGAGAACATTTCACAGCCAGGAGGATATCTCCACCTAAGAAAGACATCGCAAGGCTAGGGGGAACATCTCACGGTTCGGAGGACATATCAAAATCAAGAGATCATCTCATAATCAGGACGAAGTCTCCAAAGCAGGTGGACACCTCAAGGCCATGAGGACATCACAAGGCAAGGGGAAAATCTCACAATTAAGAGGAAACCTCAGGAGCAGGAGGACACCTGAGGATCAAAAGGACACGTCACCATCAGGGGGGCACTTCCAGATCAGTAAAGTACCTCCGGATCAGTAAGGTACCTCCGGATCAGTAAGGTACCTCTGGATGAGGACACCTTAGGATCAGAAGGACATCTCATGATCAAAAGGACACCTCATGTTTGGGAGAAAATGTTATGACCAGAAAGTCCTCATGAATGAACTGACACCCTCCAACACTAACACTGGTCAGCTAAGGAGCGGAAGACAAGATCTGCTCTATCATCGCAAAGTTTCCCCACATAACATGGAACATGGAGGAAGCCAAAGGTTACACACAATATCAAGAAATGGCGCATAACCAGAAGAGATAAATACGTGGGTGAAGATTTGCCCCAGACAGGTTGGCTGACAAAGTAGCCAAAAAATAAGAATTAGCCTCAGGTCACATTGCACACCAAACCGACCCACCATTCACCAGACCACCAAAACTGGGAATCCCTCCCCCACCTACCAGAAATGTTCTGAAACGTGATCAGTGCCTGTGACCCAGTGCGGGTGAATGATGAAACTGGACCGCCACCGGAGCGCCGCTTACTCTCCAAGTACAGAATTAGAAAGTCTGTGTCAACGTCATCAGTCAGACCTCGAACTTCCACCTCCATTCTGAAAGAGACAATATAATATACAATGACTCCATACCTGTAATATCATATAATGTACAGCTCACTCACACCCTGACCAGTAATATAATGTACAGATCACTCACACCCTGACCAGTAATATAATGTACAGATCACTCACACCCTGACCAGTGATATAATGTACAGATCACTCACACCCTGACCAGTAATATAATGTACAGATCACTCACACCCTGACCAGTAATATAATGTACAGATCACTCACACCCTGACCAGTGATATAATGTACAGATCACTCACACCCTGACCAGTAATATAATGTACAGCTCACTCACACCCTGACCAGTGATATAATGTACAGATCACTCACACCCTGACCAGTAATATAATGTACAGATCACTCACACCCTGACCAGTGATATAATGTACAGATCACTCACACCCTGACCAGTAATATAATGTACAGATCACTCACACCCTGACCAGTAATATAATGTACAGATCACTCACACCCTGACCAGTGATATAATGTACAGATCACTCACACCCTGACCAGTAATATAATGTACAGATCACTCACACCCTGACCAGTGATATAATGTACAGATCACTCACACCCTGACCAGTGATATAATGTACAGATCACTCACACCCTGACCAGTGATATAATGTACAGATCACTCACACCCTGACCAGTAATATAATGTACAGATCACTCACACCCTGACCAGTAATATAATGTACAGATCACTCACACCCTGACCAGTAATATAATGTACAGATCACTCACACCCTGACCAGTAATATAATGTACAGATCACTCACACCCTGACCAGTAATATAATGTACAGATCACTCACACCCTGACCAGTGATATAATGTACAGATCACTCACACCCTGACCAGTAATATAATGTACAGATCACTCACACCCTGACCAGTGATATAATGTACAGATCACTCACACCCTGACCAGTGATATAATGTACAGATCACTCACACCCTGACCAGTAATATAATGTACAGATCACTCACACCCTGACCAGTAATATAATGTACAGATCACTCACACCCTGACCAGTAATATAATGTACAGATCACTCACACCCTGACCAGTAATATAATGTACAGATCACTCACACCCTGACCAGTAATATAATGTACAGCTCACTCACACCCTGACCAGTAATATAATGTACAGATCACTCACACCCTGACCAGTAATATAATGTACAGATCACTCACACCCTGACCAGTAATATAATGTACAGATCACTCACACCCTGACCAGTAATATAATGTACAGATCACTGACACCCTGACCAGTGATATAATGTACAGCTCACTCACACCCTGACCAGTGATATAATGTACAGATCACTCACACCCTGACCAGTGATATAATGTACAGATCACTGACACCCTGACCAGTAATATAATGTACAGATCACTCACACCCTGACCAGTAATATAATGTACAGATCACTCACACCCTGACCAGTAATATAATGTACAGATCACTCACACCCTGACCAGTAATATAATGTACAGCTCACTCACACCCTGACCAGTGATATAATGTACAGCTCACTCACACCCTGACCAGTAATATAATGTACAGATCACTCACACCCTGACCAGTAATATAATGTACAGATCACTCACACCCTGACCAGTAATATAATGTACAGCTCACTCACACCCTGACCAGTAATATAATGTACAGATCACTCACACCCTGACCAGTAATATAATGTACAGATCACTCACACCCTGACCAGTAATATAATGTACAGATCACTCACGCCCTGACCAGTAATATAATGTACAGATCACTCACACCCTGACCAGTAATATAATGTACAGATCACTCACACCCTGACCAGTAATATAATGTACAGCTCACTCACACCCTGACCAGTGATATAATGTACAGCTCACTCACACCCTGACCAGTAATATAATGTACAGATCACTCACACCCTGACCAGTAATATAATGTACAGATCACTCACACCCTGACCAGTAATATAATGTACAGATCACTCACACCCTGACCAGTAATATAATGTACAGCTCACTCACACCCTGACCAGTGATATAATGTACAGCTCACTCACACCCTGACCAGTAATATAATGTACAGATCACTCACACCCTGACCAGTAATATAATGTACAGATCACTCACACCCTGACCAGTAATATAATGTACAGATCACTGACACCCTGACCAGTGATATAATGTACAGATCACTCACACCCTGACCAGTAATATAATGTACAGATCACTGACACCCTGACCAGTGATATAATGTACAGCTCACTCACACCCTGACCAGTGATATAATGTACAGATCACTCACACCCTGACCAGTGATATAATGTACAGATCACTGACACCCTGACCAGTAATATAATGTACAGATCACTCACACCCTGACCAGTAATATAATGTACAGATCACTCACACCCTGACCAGTAATATAATGTACAGATCACTCACACCCTGACCAGTAATATAATGTACAGCTCACTCACACCCTGACCAGTAATATAATGTACAGATCACTCACACCCTGACCAGTAATATAATGTACAGATCACTCACACCCTGACCAGTGATATAATGTACAGCTCACTCACACCCTGACCAGTAATATAATGTACAGATCACTCACACCCTGACCAGTAATATAATGTACAGCTCACTCACACCCTGACCAGTAATATAATGTACAGATCACTCACACCCTGACCAGTAATATAATGTACAGATCACTCACACCCTGACCAGTAATATAATGTACAGATCACTCACACCCTGACCAGTAATATAATGTACAGATCACTCACACCCTGACCAGTAATATAATGTACAGCTCACTCACACCCTGACCAGTGATATAATGTACAGATCACTCACACCCTGACCAGTAATATAATGTACAGATCACTCACACCCTGACCAGTAATATAATGTACAGATCACTCACACCCTGACCAGTAATATAATGTACAGCTCACTCACATCCTGACCAGTAATATAATGTACAGATCACTCACACCCTGACTAGTAATATAATGTACAGATCACTCACACCCTGACCAGTAATATAATGTACAGCTCACTCACACCCTGACCAGTAATATAATGTACAGATCACTCACACCCTGACCAGTAATATAATGTACAGATCACTCACACCCTGACCAGTAATATAATGTACAGCTCACTCACACCCTGACCAGTAATATAATGTACAGATCACTGACACCCTGACCAGTGATATAATGTACAGCTCACTCACACCCTGACCAGTGATATAATGTACAGATCACTCACATCCTGACCAGTAATATAATGTACAGATCACTCACACCCTGACTAGTAATATAATGTACAGATCACTCACACCCTGACCAGTAATATAATGTACAGCTCACTCACACCCTGACCAGTAATATAATGTACAGATCACTCACACCCTGACCAGTAATATAATGTACAGATCACTCACACCCTGACCAGTAATATAATGTACAGATCACTCACACCCTGACCAGTAATATAATGTACAGATCACACCCTGACCAGTAATATAATGTACAGATCACTCACACCCTGACCAGTATTATAATGTACAGCTCACTCACACCCTGACCAGTAATATAATGTACAGATCACTCACACCCTGACCAGTAATATAATGTACAGATCACTCACACCCTGACCAGTAATATAATGTACAGATCACTCACACCCTGACCAGTAATATAATGTACAGATCACTCACACCCTGACCAGTAATATAATGTACAGATCACACCCTGACCAGTAATATAATGTACAGATCACTCACACCCTGACCAGTAATATAATGTACAGATCACTCACACCCTGACCAGTAATATAATGTACAGATCACACCCTGACCAGTAATATAATGTACAGATCACTCACACCCTGACCAGTAATATAATGTACAGATCACTCACACCCTGACCAGTGATATAATGTACAGATCACTCACACCCTGACCAGTAATATAATGTACAGATCACTCACACCCTGACCAGTAATATAATGTACAGATCACTCACACCCTGACCAGTAATATAATGTACAGATCACACCCTGACCAGTAATATAATGTACAGATCACTCACACCCTGACCAGTAATATAATGTACAGATCACTCACACCCTGACCAGTAATATAATGTACAGATCACACCCTGACCAGTAATATAATGTACAGATCACTCACACCCTGACCTGTAATATAATGTACAGATCACTCACACCCAGACCAGTAATATAATGTACAGATCACTCACACCCTGACCAGTAATATAATGTACAGATCACTCACACCCTGACCAGTGATATAATGTACAGATCACTCACACCCTGACCTGTAATATAATGTACAGATCACTCACACCCTGACCAGTAATATAATGTACAGATCACTCACACCCTGACCAGTAATATAATGTACAGATCACACCCTGACCAGTAATATAATGTACAGATCACTCACACCCTGACCAGTAATATAATGTACAGATCACTCACACCCTGACCTGTAATATAATGTACAGATCACTCACACCCAGACCAGTAATATAATGTACAGATCACTCACACCCTGACCAGTAATATAATGTACAGATCACTCACACCCTGACCAGTGATATAATGTACAGATCACTCACACCCTGACCTGTAATATAATGTACAGATCACTCACACCCTGACCAGTAATATAATGTACAGATCACTCACACCCTGACCAGTAATATAATGTACAGATCACTCACACCCTGACCAGTAATATAATGTACAGATCACTCACACCCTGACCAGTAATATAATGTACAGATCACTCACACCCTGACCAGTAATATAATGTACAGATCACTCACACCCTGACCAGTAATATAATGTACAGATCACACCCTGACCAGTAATATAATGTACAGATCACTCACACCCTGACCAGTAATATAATGTACAGATCACTCACACCCTGACCTGTAATATAATGTACAGATCACTCACACCCAGACCAGTAATATAATGTACAGATCACTCACACCCTGACCAGTAATATAATGTACAGATCACTCACACCCTGACCAGTGATATAATGTACAGATCACTCACACCCTGACCTGTAATATAATGTACAGATCACTCACACCCTGACCAGTAATATAATGTACAGATCACTCACACCCTGACCAGTAATATAATGTACAGATCACTCACACCCTGACCAGTAATATAATGTACAGATCACTCACACCCTGACCAGTAATATAATGTACAGATCACTCACACCCTGACCAGTAATATAATGTACAGCTCACTCACATCCTGACCAGTAATATAATGTACAGATCACTCACACCCTGACCAGTAATATAATGTACAGATCACTCACACCCTGACCAGTAATATAATGTACAGATCACTCACACCCTGACCAGTAATATAATGTACAGATCACTCACACCCTGACCAGTAATATAATGTACAGATCACTCACACCCTGACCAGTAATATAATGTACAGATCACTCACACCCTGACCAGTAATATAATGTACAGATCACTCACACCCTGACCAGTAATATAATGTACAGATCACTCACATCCTGACCAGTGATATAATGTACAGATCACTCACACCCTGACCAGTGATATAATGTACAGATCACTGACACCCTGACCAGTAATATAATGTACAGATCACTCACACCCTGACCAGTAATATAATGTACAGCTCACTCACACCCTGACCAGTAATATAATGTACAGCTCACTCACATCCTGACCAGTAATATAATGTACAGATCACTCACACCCTGACCAGTAATATAATGTACAGATCACTCAAACCCTGACCAGTAATATAATGTACAGATCACTCACACCCTGACCAGTGATATAATGTACAGATCACTCACACCCTGACCAGTAATATAATGTACAGATCACTCACACCCTGACCAGTAATATAATGTACAGCTCACTCACACCCTGACCAGTAATATAATGTACAGATCACGCACTGACCAGTAATATAATGTACAGATCACTCACACCCTGACCAGTAATATAATGTACAGATCACTCACATCCTGACCAGTAATATAATGTACAGCTCACTCACACCCTGACCAGTAATATAATGTACAGATCACTCACACCCTGACCAGTAATATAATGTACAGCTCCCTCACACCCTGACCAGTAATATAATGTACAGATCACTCACACCCTGACCAGTAATATAATGTACAGATCACTCACACCCTGATCAGTAATATAATGTACAGCTCCCTCACACCCTGACCAGTAATATAATGTACAGATCACTCACACCCTGACCAGTAATATAATGTACAGATCACTCACACCCTGACCAGTAATATAATGTACAGCTCCCTCACACCCTGACCAGTAATATAATGTACAGATCACTCACACCCTGACCAGTAATATAATGTACAGATCACTCACACCCTGACCAGTAATATAATGTACAGATCACTCACACCCTGACCAGTAATATAATGTACAGATCACTCACACCCTGACCAGTAATATAATGTACAGATCACTCACACCCTGACCAGTAATATAATGTACAGATCACTCACACCCTGACCAGTAATATAATGTACAGATCACTCACACCCTGACCAGTAATATAATGTACAGCTCACTCACACCCTGACCAGTAATATAATGTACAGATCACTCACACCCTGACCAGTAATATAATGTACAGATCACTCACACCCTGACCAGTAATATAATGTACAGATCACTCACATCCTGACCAGTGATATAATGTACAGATCACTCACACCCTGACCAGTATTATAATGTACAGATCACTCACACCCTGACCAGTAATATAATGTACAGATCACTCACACCCTGACCAGTAATATAATGTACAGATCACACCCTGACCAGTAATATAATGTACAGATCACTTACACCCTGACCAGTAATATAATGTACAGCTCACTCACACCCTGACCAGTAATATAATGTACAGCTCACTGACACCCTGACCAGTAATATAATGTACAGATCACTCACACCCTGACCAGTAATATAATGTACAGATCACACCCTGACCAGTGATATAATGTACAGATCACACCCTGACCAGTAATATAATGTACAGCTCACACCCTGACCAGTAATATAATGTACAGATCACTCACACCCTGACCAGTAATATAATGTACAGATCACACCCTGACCAGTAATATAATGTACAGATCACTCACACCCTGACCAGTAATATAATGTACAGATCACTCACACCCTGACCAGTAATATAATGTACAGCTCACACCCTGACCAGTAATATAATGTACAGATCACTCACACCCTGACCAGTAATATAATGTACAGATCACACCCTGACCAGTAATATAATGTACAGATCACTCACACCCTGACCAGTAATATAATGTACAGCTCACACCCTGACCAGTAATATAATGTACAGATCACTCACACCCTGACCAGTAATATAATGTACAGATCACACCCTGACCAGTAATATAATGTACAGATCACTCACACCCTGACCAGTAATATAATGTACAGATCACTCACACCCTGACCAGTAATATAATGTACAGATCACTCACACCCTGACCAGTAATATAATGTACAGATCACTCACACCCTGACCAGTAATATAATGTACAGATCACTCACACCCTGACCAGTAATATAATGTACAGATCACTCACACCCTGACCAGTAATATAATGTACAGATCACTCACACCCTGACCAGTAATATAATGTACAGCTCACTGACACCCTGACCAGTAATATAATGTACAGATCACTCACACCCTGACCAGTAATATAATGTACAGCTCACTCACATCCTGACCAGTAATATAATGTACAGATCACTCACACCCTGACCAGTAATATAATGTACAGATCACTCACACCCTGACCAGTAATATAATGTACAGATCACTCACACCCTGACCAGTAATATAATGTACAGATCACTCACACCCTGACCAGTAATATAATGTACAGCTCACTCACACCCTGACCAGTAATATAATGTACAGATCACTCACACCCTGACCAGTAATATAATGTACAGCTCACTCACACCCTGACCAGTAATATAATGTACAGATCACTCACACCCTGACCAGTAATATAATGTACAGCTCACTCACACCCTGACCAGTAATATAATGTACAGATCACTCACACCCTGACCAGTAATATAATGTACAGATCACTCACACCCTGACCAGTAATATAATGTACAGATCACTCACACCCTGACCAGTAATATAATGTACAGCTCACTCACACCCTGACCAGTAATATAATGTACAGATCACTCACACCCTGACCAGTAATATAATGTACAGATCACTCACATCCTGACCAGTAATATAATGTACAGATCACTCACACCCTGACCAGTAATATAATGTACAGCTCACTCACACCCTGACCAGTAATATAATGTACAGATCACTCACACCCTGACCAGTAATATAATGTACAGATCACTCACACCCTGACTAGTAATATAATGTACAGCTCACTCACATCCTGACCAGTAATATAATGTACAGATCACTCACACCCTGACCAGTAATATAATGTACAGATCACTCACACCCTGACCAGTAATATAATGTACAGCTCACTCACACCCTGACCAGTAATATAATGTACAGATCACTCACACCCTGACCAGTAATATAATGTACAGCTCACTCACACCCTGACCAGTAATATAATGTACAGATCACTCACACCCTGACCAGTAATATAATGTACAGCTCACTCACACCCTGACCAGTAATATAATGTACAGATCACTCACACCCTGACCAGTAATATAATGTACAGCTCACTCACACCCTGACCAGTAATATAATGTACAGATCACTCACACCCTGACCAGTAATATAATGTACAGATCACTCACACCCTGACCAGTAATATAATGTACAGATCACTCACACCCTGACCAGTAATATAATGTACAGCTCACTCACACCCTGACCAGTAATATAATGTACAGATCACTCACACCCTGACCAGTAATATAATGTACAGATCACTCACATCCTGACCAGTAATATAATGTACAGATCACTCACACCCTGACCAGTAATATAATGTACAGCTCACTCACACCCTGACCAGTAATATAATGTACAGATCACTCACACCCTGACCAGTAATATAATGTACAGATCACTCACACCCTGACCAGTAATATAATGTACAGATCACTCACACCCTGACCAGTAATATAATGTACAGATCACTCACACCCTGACCAGTAATATAATGTACAGATCACTCACACCCTGACCAGTAATATAATGTACAGATCACTCACACCCTGACCAGTAATATAATGTACAGATCACTCACACCCTGACCAGTAATATAATGTACAGATCACTCACACCCTGACCAGTAATATAATGTACAGATCACTCACACCCTGACCAGTAATATAATGTACAGCTCACTCACACCCTGACCAGTAATATAATGTGCAGAGTACAGTGTAACATATTATCACCTCCAGTATTACGCGCCGTCTTCCTGCCTTCCGCTGGTCGAAGAGTTAAAATCCAAAGAATTAGTGAGGAAGTGACCAAAATACCTGGAAGAGAAAACACGAGGAGAAACGAAAGCAAAACTGTGATTGGAGGAGGCTAAGAGGGAGGAACCAGGAGGAGGAGAGCAGACAAATAGTGCCCTCTCCCATCACCAGGAGGAGGAGACCCCAGACTGAGGAGAACATACAAATAGTGCCCTCTCCCATCACCAGGAGACCCCAGACTGAGGAGAACAGACAAATAGAGCCCTCTCACATCACCAGGAGACCCCAGACTGAGGAGAACAGACAAATAGTGCCCTCTCACATCACCAGGAGGAGACCCCAGACTGAGGAGAACAGACAAATAGTGCCCTCTCACATCACCAGGAGACCCCAGACTGAGGAGAACAGACAAATAGTGCCCTCTCACATCACCAGGAGGAGACCCCAGACTGAGGAGAACAGACAAATAGTGCCCTCTCACATCACCAGGAGACCCCAGACTGAGGAGAACAGACAAATAGTGCCCTCTCACATCACCAGGAGGAGACCCCAGACTGAGGAGAACAGACAAATAGAGCCCTCTCACATCACCAGGAGGAGGACACCCCAGACTGAGGAGAACATACAAATAGTGCCCTCTCACATCACCAGGAGACCCCAGACTGAGGAGAACATACAAATAGTGCCCTCTCCCATCACCAGGAGACCCCAGACTGAGGAGAACAGACAAATAGAGCCCTCTCACATCACCAGGAGACCCCAGACTGAGGAGAACAGACAAATAGTGCCCTCTCACATCACCAGGAGACCCCACACTGAGGAGAACAGACAAATAGTGCCCTCTCCCATCACCAGGAGACCCCAGACTGAGGAGAACAGACACATAGTGCCCTCTCACATCACCAGGAGGAGGAGACCCCAGACTGAGGAGAACAGACAAATAGAGCCCTCTCACATCACCAGGAGCTAAGTACTGCAGGAACTAAGTACAGTCATTGATAGACCATTATTTTTAATCTTTAAAGACTCCATAATAACAGGGTCTGTACCACAGGACTGGCGTATAGCAAATGTGGTGCCAATATTCAAAAAAGGGGCAAAAACTGAACTCGGAAATTATAGGCCAGTAAGTTTAACCTCTACTGTGGGTAAAATCCTGGAGGGCATTCTAAGGGATGCTATGCTGGAGTATCTGAAGAGGAATAACCTCATGACCCAGTATCAGCACGGGTTTACTAGGGACCGTTCATGTCAGACTAATTTGATCAGCTTCTATGAAGAGGTAAGTTCCGGACTGGACCAAGGGAACCCAGTGGACGTAGTATATATGGACTTTTCCAAAGCTTTTGATACGGTGCCACACAAAAGGTTGTTACATAAAATGAGAGTAATGGGGATAGGGGAAAATATGTGTAAGTGGGTTGAGAGCTGGCTCAGGGATAGGAAACAAAGGGTGGTTATTAATGGAGCACACTCGGACTGGGTCACGGTTAGCAGTGGGGTACCACAGGGGTCAGTATTGGGCCCTCTTCTTTTTAACATATTTATTAATGACCTTGTAGGGGGCATTCAGAGTAGAATTTCAATATTTGCAGATGACACTAAACTCTGCAGGGTAATCAATACAGGGGAGGACAATTTTATATTACAGGATGATTTATGTAAACTAGAAGCTTGGGCTGATAAATGGCAAATGAGCTTTAATGGGGATAAATGTAAGGTCATGCACTTGGGTAGAAGTAATAAGATGTATAACTATGTGCTTAATTCTAAAACTCTGGGCAAAACCGTCAATGAAAAAGACCTGGGTGTATGGGTGGATGACAAACTCATATTCAGTGGCCAGTGTCAGGCAGCTGCTACAAAGGCAAATAAAATAATGGGATGTATTAAAAGAGGCATAGATGCTCATGAGGAGAACATAATTTTACCTCTATACAAGTCACTAGTTCGACCACACTTAGAATACTGTGCACAGTTCTGGTCTCCGGTGTATAAGAAAGACATAGCTGAACTGGAGCGGGTGCAGAGAAGAGCGACCAAGGTTATTAGAGGACTGAGGGGTCTGCAATACCAAGATAGGTTATTACACTTGGGGCTATTTAGTTTGGAAAAACGAAGACTAAGGGGTGATCTTATGTTAATGTATAAATATATGAGGGGACAGTACAAAGACCTTTCTGATGATCTTTTTAATCATAGACCTGAGACAGGGACAAGGGGGCATCCTCTACGTCTGGAGGAAAGAAGGTTTAAGCATAATAACAGACGCGGATTCTTTACTGTAAGAGCAGTGAGACTATGGAACTCTCTGCCGTATGATGTTGTAATGAGTGATTCATTAATTAAATTTAAGAGGGGACTGGATACCTTTCTGGAAAAGTATAATGTTACAGGGTATATACACTAGATTCCTTGATAAGGCGTTGATCCAGGGAACTAGTCTGATTGCCGTATGTGGAGTCGGGAAGGAATTTTTTTCCCCATGGTGGAGTTACTCTTTGCCACATGGGTTTTTTTTTTGCCTTCCCCTGGATCAACATGTTAGGGCATGTTAGGTTAGGCTATGGGTTGAACTAGATGGACTTACAGTCTTCCTTCAACCTTAATAACTATGTAACTATGTAAGGAGGAGGAGACCCCAGACTGAGGAGAACAGACAAATAGTGCCCTCTCACATCACCAGGAGACCCCAGACTGAGGAGAACATACAAATAGTGCCCTCTCCCATCACCAGGAGACCCCAGACTGAGGAGAACAGACAAATAGAGCCCTCTCACATCACCAGGAGACCCCAGACTGAGGAGAACAGACAAATAGTGCCCTCTCACATCACCAGGAGACCCCACACTGAGGAGAACAGACAAATAGTGCCCTCTCCCATCACCAGGAGGAGACCCCAGACTGAGGAGAACAGACACATAGTGCCCTCTCACATCACCAGGAGGAGGAGACCCCAGACTGAGGAGAACAGACAAATAGTGCCCTCTCCCATCACCAGGAGACCCCAGACTGAGGAGAACAGACAAATAGTGCCCTCTCACATCACCAGGAGGAGGAGACCCCAGACTGAGGAGAACAGACAAATAGTGCCCTCTCCCATCACCAGGAGACCCCAGACTGAGGAGAACAGACAAATAGAGCCCTCTCACATCACCAGGAGACCCCAGACTGAGAACAGACAAATAGTGCCCTCTCACATCACCAGGAGACCCCAGACTGAGGAGAACAGACAAATAGTGCCCTCTCCCATCACCAGGAGGAGACCCCAGACTGAGGAGAACAGACACATAGTGCCCTCACATCACCAGGAGGAGGAGACCCCAGACTGAGGAGAACAGACAAATAGTGCCCTCTCCCATCACCAGGAGACCCCAGACTGAGGAGAACAGACAAATAGTGCCCTCTCCCATCACCAGGAGGAGACCCCAGACTGAGGAGAGCAGACAAATAGTGCCCTCTCCCATCACCAGGAGACCCCAGACTGAGGAGAACATACAAATAGTGCCCTCTCACATCACCAGGAGACCCCAGACTGAGGAGAACAGACAAATAGTGCCCTCTCACATCACCAGGAGACCCCAGACTGAGGAGAACAGACACATAGTGCCCTCTCCCATCACCAGGAGGAGCCCCCAGACTGAGGAGAACAGACACATAGTGCCCTCTCCCATCACCAGGAGGAGACCCCAGACTGAGGAGAACAGACACATAGTGCCCTCTCCCATCACCAGGAGGAGACCCCAGACTGAGGAGAACATACAAATAGAGCCCTCTCCCATCACCAGGAGGAGACCCCAGACTGAGGAGAACAGACAAATAGTGCCCTCTCCCATCACCAGGAGACCCCAGACTGAGGAGAACAGACACATAGTGCCCTCTCCCATCAACAGGAGGAGACCCCAGACTGAGGAGAACATACAAATAGAGCCCTCTCCCATCACGAGGAGGAGGAGACCCCAGACTGAGGAGAACAGACACATAGTGCCCTCTCCCATCACCAGGAGGAGACCCCAGACAGAGGAGAACAGACACATAGTGCCCTCTCCCATCAACAGGAGGAGACCCCAGACTGAGGAGAACATACAAATAGAGCCCTCTCACATCACCAGGAGGAGACCCCAGACTGAGGAGAACAGACACATGGTGCCCTCTCCCATCACCAGGAGGAGACCCCAGACTGAGGAGAACATACAAATAGTGCCCTCTCCCATCACCAGGAGACCCCAGACTGAGGAGAACATACAAATAGTGCCCTCTCACATCACCAGGAGACCCCAGACTGAGGAGAACAGACACATAGTGCCCTCTCCCATCACCAGGAGACCCCAGACTGAGGAGAACATACAAATAGTGCCCTCTCACATCACCAGGAGACCCCAGACTGAGGAGAACAGACACATAGTGCCCTCTCCCATCACCAGGAGGAGACCCCAGACTGAGGAGAACATACAAATAGAGCCCTCTCCCATCACCAGGAGGAGACCCCAGACTGAGGAGAACAGACACATAGTGCCCTCTCACATCACAAGGAGACCCCAGACTGAGGAGAACAGACAAATAGTGCCCTCTCACATCACCAGGAGACCCCAGACTGAGAACAGACAAATAGAGCCCTCTCACATCACCAGGAGACCCCAGACTGAGGAGAACAGACAAATAGTCCCCTCTCCCATCACCAGGAGGAGGAGACCCCAGACTGAGGAGAACAGACAAATAGAGCCCTCTCCCATCACCAGGAGACCCCAGACTGAGGAGAACAGACACATAGTGCCCTCTCAGATCACCAGGAGGAGACCCCAGACTGAGGAGAACAGACAAATAGTGCCCTCTCCCATCACCAGGAGACCCCAGACTGAGGAGAACAGACACATAGTGCCCTCTCCCATCACCAGGAGACCCCAGACTGAGGAGAACAGACACATAGTGCCCTCTCACATCACCAGGAGGAGGAGACCCCAGACTGAGGAGAACAGACAAATAGAGCCCTCTCACATCACCAGGAGGAGGAGACCCCAGACTGAGGAGAACAGACAAATAGTGCCCTCTCACATCACCAGGAGACCCCAGACTGAGGAGAACATACAAATAGTGCCCTCTCCCATCACCAGGAGACCCCAGACTGAGGAGAACAGACAAATAGAGCCCTCTCACATCACCAGGAGACCCCAGACTGAGGAGAACAGACAAATAGTGCCCTCTCACATCACCAGGAGACCCCAGACTGAGGAGAACAGACAAATAGTGCCCTCTCCCATCACCAGGAGGAGACCCCAGACTGAGGAGAACAGACACATAGTGCCCTCTCACATCACCAGGAGGAGGAGACCCCAGACTGAGGAGAACAGACAAATAGTGCCCTCTCCCATCACCAGGAGACCCCAGACTGTGGAGAACAGACAAATAGTGCCTTCTCCCATCACCAGGAGGAGACCCCAGACTGAGGAGAGCAGACAAATAGTGCCCTCTCCCATCACCAGGAGACCCCAGACTGAGGAGAACATACAAATAGTGCCCTCTCACATCACCAGGAGACCCCAGACTGAGGAGAACAGACAAATAGTGCCCTCTCACATCACCAGGAGACCCCAGACTGAGGAGAACAGACAAATAGTGCCCTCTCCCATCACCAGGAGGAGACCCCAGACTGAGGAGAGCAGACAAATAGTGCCCTCTCCCATCACCAGGAGACCCCAGACTGAGGAGAGCAGACAAATAGTGCCCTCTCACATCACCAGGAGACCCCAGACTGAGGAGAACAGACACATAGTGCCCTCTCCCATCACCAGGAGGAGACCCCAGACTGAGGAGAACAGACACATAGTGCCCTCTCCCATCACCAGGAGGAGACCCCAGACTGAGGAGAACAGACACATAGTGCCCTCTCCCATCACCAGGAGACCCCAGACTGAGGAGAACATACAAATAGAGCCCTCTCCCATCACCAGGAGGAGACCCCAGACTGAGGAGAACAGACAAATAGTGCCCTCTCCCATCACCAGGAGACGCCAGACTGAGGAGAACAGACACATAGTGCCCTCTCCCATCACCAGGAGGAGACCCCAGACTGAGGAGAACAGACACATAGTGCCCTCTCCCATCACCAGGAGGAGACCCCAGACTGAGGAGAACATACAAATAGAGCCCTCTCCCATCACCAGGAGGAGACCCCAGACTGAGGAGAACAGACAAATAGTGCCCTCTCCCATCACCAGGAGACCCCAGACTGAGGAGAACAGACACATAGTGCCCTCTCCCATCACCAGGAGACCCCAGACTGAGGAGAACATACAAATAGTGCCCTCTCACATCACCAGGAGACCCCAGACTGAGGAGAACAGACACATAGTGCCCTCTCCCATCACCAGGAGACCCCAGACTGAGGAGAACATACAAATAGTGCCCTCTCACATCACCAGGAGACCCCAGACTGAGGAGAACAGACACATAGTGCCCTCTCCCATCACCAGGAGGAGACCCCAGACTGAGGAGAACATACAAATAGAGCCCTCTCCCATCACCAGGAGGAGACCCCAGACTGAGGAGAACAGACACATAGTGCCCTCTCACATCACAAGGAGACCCCAGACTGAGGAGAACAGACAAATAGTGCCCTCTCACATCACCAGGAGACCCCAGACTGAGAACAGACAAATAGAGCCCTCTCACATCACCAGGAGACCCCAGACTGAGGAGAACAGACAAATAGTGCCCTCTCCCATCACCAGGAGGAGGAGACCCCAGACTGAGGAGAACAGACAAATAGAGCCCTCTCACATCACCAGGAGACCCCAGACTGAGAACATACAAATAGAGCCCTCTCCCATCACCAGGAGGAGACCCCAGACTGAGGAGAACAGACACATAGTGCCCTCTCAGATCACCAGGAGGAGGAGACCCCAGACTGAGGAGAACAGACAAATAGAGCCCTCTCACATCACCAGGAGGAGGAGACCCCGGACTGAGAACAGACAAATAGAGCCCTCTCCCATCACCAGAAGGAGGAGACCCCAGACTGAGGAGAACAGACAAATAGTGCCCTCTCACATCACCAGGAGACCCCAGATTGAGGAGAACAGACAAATAGAGGCCTCTCACATCACCAGGAGGAGGAGACCCCGGACTGAGAACAGACAAATAGTGCCCTCTCCCATCACCATGAGGAGACCCCAGACTGAGGAGAACAGACAAATAGTGCCCTCTCACATCACCAGGAGCAGGAGACCCCGGACTGAGAACAGACAAATAGTGCCCTCTCCCATCACCAGGAGGAGACCCCAGACTGAGGAGAACAGACAAATAGTGCCCTCTCCCATCACCAGGAGGAGGAGACCCCAGACTGAGGAGAACATACAAATAGAGCGCTCTCACATTACCAGGAGGAGACCCCAGACTGAGGAGAACAGACAAATAGAGCCCTTTCCCATCACCAGGAGGAGACCCCAGACTGAGGAGAACATACAAATAGAGCCCTCTCACATCACCAGGAGACCCCAGACTGAGGAGAACAGACAAATAGTGCCCTGTCATGATTCTCAATGGCGAGAGAACATAGCCCAGCATATATGAGAACTAGCTCTTGGAAGATGGAAACTATACTGACCATGAACTAAACCTGCCGCACAACTAGAAGTGGCCGGGTAGCATGCCTACGTTTTTTATCCCTAGATGCCCAGCGCCAGCCGGAGAACTACCTAATCCTAGCAGAGGAAAAGACAGTCCTGGCTCACCTCTAGAGAAATTTTCCCAAAAGGCAGACAGAGGCCCCCACATATATTGGCGGTGATTTTAGATGAAATGACAAACGTAGTATGAAAATAGGTTTAGCAAAATCGAGGTCCGCTTACTAGATAGCATGAAGACAGAAAGGGCACTTTCATGGTCAGCAGAAAACCCTATCAAAACACCATCCAGAAATTACTTTAAGACTCTAGCATTAACTCAAAACACCAGAGTGGCAATTTCCGCTCACAAGAGCTTTCCAGACACAGTAACGAAACAGCAGCTGTGAACAGGAACAAAATGCAAAAACACACAAGGACAAAAGTCCAACTTAGCTAGGAGTTGTCTAGTAGCAGGAACATGCACAGAAGGCTTCTGATTACATTGTTGACCGGCATGAAACTGACAGAGGAGCAAGGTTATATAGCGACTCCCACATCCTGATAGGAGCAGGTGAACAGAGGGGATGATGCACACAAGTACAATTCCACAAGTGGCCACCGGGGGAGCCCAGAATCCAATTTCACAACAGTACCCCCCCCTCAAGGAGGGGGCACCGAACCCTCACCAGAACCACCAGGGCGATCAGGATGAGCCCTATGAAAGGCACGGACAAGATCGGAGGCATGAACATCAGAGGCAGTGACCCAAGAATTATCCTCCTGACCGTATCCCTTCCATTTGACCAGATACTGGAGTTTCCGTCTGGAAACACGAGAGTCTAAGATCTTTTCCACAACGTACTCCAACTCACCCTCAACCAACACCGGAGCAGGAGGCTCAACGGAAGGCACAGCCGGTACCTCATACCTGCGCAACAATGACCGATGAAAAACATTATGAATCGAAAAGGATGCAGGGAGGTCCAAACGGAAGGACACAGGGTTAAGAATCTCCAATATCTTGTACGGGCCGATGAACCGAGGCTTAAACTTAGGAGAAGAAACCCTCATAGGGACAAAACGAGAAGACAACCACACCAAGTCCCCAACACAAAGCCGAGGACCAACACGACGACGGCGGTTGGCAAAAAGCTGAGTCTTCTCCTGGGACAACTTCAAATTGTCCACCACCTGCCCCCAAATCTGATGCAACCTCTCCACCACAGCATCCACTCCAGGACAATCCGAAGATTCCACTTGACCGGAGGAAAATCGAGGATGAAACCCTGAATTACAGAAAAACGGGGACACAGAGGTGGCAGAGCTGGCCCGATTATTGAGGGCGAACTCCGCCAAAGGCAAAAAAGCAACCCAATCATCCTGATCCGCAGACACAAAACACCTCAAATATGTCTCCAAGGTCTGATTAGTCCACTCGGTCTGGCCATTAGTCTGAGGATGGAAAGCAGACGAAAAAGACAAATCTATGCCCATCCTAGCACAGAATGCCCGCCAAAATCTAGACACGAATTGGGTCCCTCTGTCAGAAACGATATTCTCCGGAATACCATGCAAACGAACAACATTTTGAAAAAACAGAGGAACCAACTCGGAAGAAGAAGGCAACTTAGGCAAGGGAACCAGATGGACCATCTTAGAGAAACGGTCACACACCACCCAGATGACAGACATCTTCTGAGAAACAGGCAGATCCGAAATAAAATCCATCGAGATGTGCGTCCAAGGCCTCTTCGGGATAGGCAAGGGTAACAACAATCCACTAGCCCGAGAACAACAAGGCTTGGCCCGAGCACAAACGTCACAAGACTGCACAAAGCCTCGCACATCTCGTGACAGGGAAGGCCACCAGAAGGACCTTGCCACCAAATCCCTGGTACCAAAGATTCCAGGATGACCTGCCAACGCAGAAGAATGAACCTCAGAGATGACTCTACTGGTCCAATCATCAGGAACAAACAGTCTACCAGGTGGGCAACGATCAGGTCTATCCGCCTGAAACTCCTGCAAGGCCCGCCGCAGGTCTGGAGAAACGGCAGACAATATCACTCCATCTTTAAGGATACCTGTGGGCTCAGAATTACCAGGGGAGTCAGGCTCAAAACTCCTAGAAAGGGCATCCGCCTTAACATTCTTAGAACCCGGTAGGTAAGACACCACAAAATTAAACCGAGAGAAAAACAACGACCAGCGCGCCTGTCTAGGATTCAGACGCCTGGCAGACTCAAGGTAAATTAAATTTTTGTGGTCAGTCAATACCACCACCTGATGTCTGGCCCCCTCAAGCCAGTGACGCCACTCCTCAAAAGCCCACTTCATGGCCAAAAGCTCCCGATTCCCAATATCATAATTCCGCTCGGCGGGCGAAAATTTACGGGAAAAAAAGGCACAAGGTCTCATCACGGAGCAGTCGGAACTTCTCTGCGACAACACCGCCCCAGCTCCGATTTCAGAAGCGTCGACCTCAACCTGAAAAGGAAGAGCAACATCAGGCTGACGCAACACTGGGGCAGAAGAAAAGCGGCGCTTGAGCTCCCGAAAGGCCTCCACAGCATCAGGGGACCAATCAGCAACATCAGCACCCTTCTTAGTCAAATCAGTCAATGGTTTTACAACATCAGAAAAACCAGCAATAAATCGACGATAAAAGTTAGCAAAGCCCAAAAATTTCTGAAGACTCTTAAGAGAAGAGGGTTGCGTCCAATCACCAATAGCCTGAACCTTGACAGGATCCATCTCGATGGAAGAGGGGGAAAAAATGTATCCCAAGAAGGAAATCTTTTGAACCCCAAAAACACACTTAGAACCCTTCACACACAAGGAATTAGACCGCAAAACCTGAAAAACCCTCCTGACCTGCTGGACATGAGAGTCCCAGTCATCCGAAAAAATCAGAATATCATCCAGATACACAATCATAAATTTATCCAAATAATCGCGGAAAATGTCATGCATAAAGGACTGGAAGACTGAAGGGGCATTTGAAAGACCAAAAGGCATCACCAAATACTCAAAATGGCCCTCGGGCGTATTAAATGCGGTTTTCCACTCATCCCCCTGCTTGATTCGCACCAAATTATACGCCCCACGGAGATCAATCTTAGAGAACTACTTGGCCCCCTTTATACGAGCAAACAAATCAGTAAGCAGTGGTAACGGATATTGATATTTAACCGTGATTTTATTCAAAAGTCGATAATCAATACACGGTCTCAAAGAGCCGTCTTTCTTAGACACAAAGAAAAAACCGGCTCCTAAGGGAGATGACGAAGGACGAATATGTCCCTTTTCCAAGGACTCCTTTATATATTCTCGCATAGCCGCGTGTTCAGGCACAGACAGATTAAATAAACGACCCTTAGGGTATTTACTACCCGGGATCAAGTCTATGGCACAATCGCACTCCCGGTGCGGAGGTAGTGAACCAACCTTGGGTTCTTCAAAAACGTCACGAAAGTCAGACAAGAATTCAGGAATCTCAGAGGGAATAGATGATGAAATGGAAACCAAAGGTACGTCCCCATGAGTTCCTTTACATCCCCAGCTTAACACAGACATAGCTCTCCAGTCGAGGACTGGGTTATGAGATTGCAGCCATGGCAATCCCAGCACCAAAACATCATGTAGATTATACAGCACCAGAAAGCGAATAACCTCCTGGTGATCCGGATTAACACGCATAGTCACTTGTGTCCAGTATTGTGGTTTATTACTAGCCAATGGGGTGGAGTCAATCCCTTTCAGAGGTATCGGAGCCTCCAATGGCTCCAAATCATACCCACAGCGTTTGGCAAAGGACCAATCCATAAGACTCAAAGCAGCGCCAGAGTCGACATAGGCGTCCGCGGTAATAGATGACAAAGAACAAATCAGGGTCACAGATAGAATAAACTTAGACTGTAAAGTGCTAATTGAAACAGACTTGTCAGGCTTCTTAGTACGCTTAAAGCATGCTGATATAACATGAGTTGAATCACCACAATAGAAGCACAACCCATTTTTTCGTCTAAAATTCTGCCGCTCGCTTCTGGACAGAATTCTATCACATTGCATATTTTCTGGCGTTTTCTCAGTAGACACCGCCAAATGGTGCACAGGTTTGCGCTCCCGCAGACGCCTATCGATCTGAATAGCCATCGTCATGGACTCATTCAGACTCGCAGGCACAGGGAACCCCACCATAACATCCTTAATGGCATCAGAGAGACCTTCTCTGAAAATCGCCGCCAGGGCGCACTCATTCCACTGAGTAAGCACAGACCATTTGCGGAATTTTTGGCAGTATATTTCAGCTTCATCTTGCCCCTGAGACAAGGACATCAAGGCCTTTTCCGCCTGAAGCTCTAAATGAGGTTCCTCATAAAGCAACCCCAAGGCCAGAAAAAACGCATCCACATTGAGCAACGCAGGATCCCCTGGTGCCAATGCAAAAGCCCAGTCCTGAGGGTCGCCCCGGAGCAAGGAAATTACAATCCTGACCTGCTGTGCAGGGTCTCCGGCAGAGCGAGACTTCAGGGACAAAAACAATTTGCAATTATTTTTAAAATTTTGAAAGTGAGATCTATTCCCCGAGAAGAATTCAGGCAAAGGAATTCTAGGCTCAGACATAGGTGCATGAACAACAAAATCTTGCAAATTTTGTACCTTTGTGGCGAGATTATTCAAACCTGTAGCTACACTCTGAAGATCCATTTGAAACAGGTGAACACAGAGCCATTCAAGGATTAGAAGGAGAGAAAGAGAGGAAGGCTGCAGCATAGGCAAACTAGCAAGTGATTCAATTAAGAGCACACTCAGAACTAGAGGAAAAAAAAAATAAAAAATTGTAGCAGACTTCTTTTTTCTCTCCTTTCTCAGCCAGTAATTTAACCCTTTTTTGGGCCGGTCAAACTGTCATGATTCTCAATGGCGAGAGAACATAGCCCAGCATATATGAGAACTAGCTCTTGGAAGATGGAAACTATACTGACCATGAACTAAACCTGCCGCACAACTAGAAGTGGCCGGGTAGCATGCCTACGTTTTTTATCCCTAGATGCCCAGCGCCAGCCGGAGAACTACCTAATCCTAGCAGAGGAAAAGACAGTCCTGGCTCACCTCTAGAGAAATTTTCCCAAAAGGCAGACAGAGGCCCCCACATATATTGGCGGTGATTTTAGATGAAATGACAAACGTAATATGAAAATAGGTTTAGCAAAATCGAGGTCCGCTTACTAGATAGCATGAAGACAGAAAGGGCACTTTCATGGTCAGCAGAAAACCCTATCAAAACACCATCCAGAAATTACTTTAAGACTCTAGCATTAACTCAAAACACCAGAGTGGCAATTTCCGCTCACAAGAGCTTTCCAGACACAGTAACGAAACAGCAGCTGTGAACAGGAACAAAATGCAAAAACACACAAGGACAAAAGTCCAACTTAGCTAGGAGTTGTCTAGTAGCAGGAACATGCACAGAAGGCTTCTGATTACATTGGTGACCGGCAAGAAACTGACAGAGGAGCAAGGTTATATAGCGACTCCCACATCCTGATAGGAGCAGGTGAACAGAGGGGATGATGCACACAAGTACAATTCCACAAGTGGCCACCGGGGGAGCCCAGAATCCAATTTCACAACAGTGCCCTCTCCCATCACCAGGAGGAGACCCCAGACTGAGGAGAACAGACAAATAGTGCCCTCTCACATCGCCAGGAGACCCCAGACTGAGAACAGACAAATAGAGCTCTCTCCCATCACCAGAAGGAGGAGACCCCAGACTGAGGAGAACAGACAAATAGTGCCCTCTCACATCATCAGGAGACCCCAGACTGAGGAGAACAGACAAATAGTGCCCTCTCACATCACCAGGAGGAGGAGACCCCAGACTGAGAACAGACAAATAGTGCCCTCTCACATCACCAGGAGGAGGAGACCCCAGACTGAGGAGAGCAGACAAATAGTGCCCTCTCCCATCACCAGGAGGAGGAGACCCCAGACTGAGGAGAGCAGACAAATAGAGCCCTCTCCCATCACCAGGAGGAGGAGACCCCAGACTGAGGAGAACAGACAAATAGAGCCCTCTCACATCACCAGGAGACCCCAGACTGAGGAGATCAGACAAATAGTGCCCTCTCCCATCACCAGGAAGAGGAGAACAGACAAATAGTGCCCTCTCACATCACCAGGAGACCCCAGACTGAGGAGAACAGACAAATAGTGCCCTCTCCCATCACCAGGAGGAGGAGACCCCAGACTGAGGAGAACAGACAAATAGTGCCCTCTCCCATCACCAGGAGGAGGAGACCCCAGACTGAGGAGAACAGACAAATAGTGCCCTCTCCCATCACCAGGAGGAGGAGACCCCAGACTGAGGAGAACAGACAAATAGTGCCCTCTCACATCACCAGGAGACCCCAGACTGAGGAGAGCAGAAAAATAGTGCCCTCTCACATCGCCAGGAGGAGGAGACCCCAGACTGAGGAGAACAGACAAATAGTGCCCTCTCACATCACCAGGAGACCCCAGACTGAGGAGAACAGACAAATAGTGCCCTCTCACATCACCAGGAGGAGGAGACCCCAGACTGAGGAGAACAGACAAATAGTGCCCTCTCCCATCACCAGGAGGAGGAGACCCCAGACTGAGGAGAACAGACAAATAGTGCCCTCTCACATCACCAGGAGACCCCAGACTGAGGAGAGCAGACAAATAGTGCCCTCTCACATCGCCAGGAGGAGGAGACCCCAGACTGAGGAGAACAGACAAATAGTGCCCTCTCACATCACCAGGAGACCCCAGACTGAGGAGAACAGACAAATAGTGCCCTCTCACATCACCAGGAGGAGGAGACCCCAGACTGAGGAGAACAGACAAATAGAGCCCTCTCACATCACCAGGAGGAGGAGACCCCAGACTGAGGAGAACAGACAAATAGTGCCCTCTCCCATCACCAGGAGGAGGAGACCCCAGACTGAGGAGAACAGACAAATAGTGCCCTCTCACATCACCAGGAGACCCCAGACTGAGGAGAACAGACAAATAGTGCCCTCTCCCATCACCAGGAGGAGGAGACCCCAGACTGAGGAGAACAGACAAATAGTGCCCTCTCCCATCACCAGGAGGAGGAGACCCCAGACTGAGGAGAACAGACAAATAGTGCCCTCTCCCATCACCAGGAGGAGGAGACCCCAGACTGAGGAGAAAAGACAAATAGAGCCCTCTCAGATCACCAGGAGGAGGAGACCCCAGACTGAGGAGAACAGACAAATAGTGCCCTCGCCCATCACCAGGAGGAGGAGACCCCAGACTGAGGAGAAAAGACAAATAGAGCCCTCTCCCATCACCAGGAGGAGGAGACCCCAGACTGAGGAGAACAGACAAATAGAGCCCTCTCACATCACCAGGAGACCCCAGACTGAGGAGAACAGACAAATAGTGCCCTCTCACATCACCAGGAGACCCCAGACTGAGGAGAACAGACAAATAGAGCCCTCTCACATCACCAGGAGATCCCAGACTGAGGAGAACAGACAAATAGTGCCCTCTCACATCACCAGGAGACCCCAGACTGAGGAGAACAGACAAATAGAGCCCTCTCACATCACCAGGAGGAGGAGACCCCAGACTGAGGAGAACAGACAAATAGTGCCCTCTCACATCACCAGGAGGAGGAGACCCCAGACTGAGGAGAGCAGACAAATAGTGCCCTCTCCCATCACCAGGAGGAGGAGACCCCAGACTGAGGAGAACAGACAAATAGAGCCCTCTCAGATCACCAGGAGGAGGAGACCCCAGACTGAGAACAGACAAATAGAGCCCTCTCACATCACCAGGAGGAGACCCCAGACTGAGGAGAACAGACAAATAGAGCCCTCTCCCATCACCAGGAGGAGGAGACCCCAGACTGAGGAGAACAGACAAATAGTGCCCTCTCACATCACCAGGAGACCCCAGACTGAGGAGAGCAGACAAATAGTGCCCTCTCCGATCACCAGGAGGAGACCCCAGACTGAGGAGAACAGACAAATAGTGCCCTCTCCCATCACCAGGAGACCCCAGACTGAGGAGAACAGACAAATAGTGCCCTCTCACATCACCAGGAGACCCCAGACTGAGGAGAACAGACAAATAGAGCCCTCTCAGATCACCAGGAGGAGGAGACCCCAGACTGAGAACAGACAAATAGTGCCCTCTCACATCACCAGGAGGAGGAGACCCCAGACTGAGGAGAACAGACAAATAGTGCCCTCTCACATCACCAGGAGGAGGAGACCCCAGACTGAGGAGAGCAGACAAATAGTGCCCACTCCCATCACCAGGAGGAGGAGACCCCAGACTGAGGAGAACAGACAAATAGAGCCCTCTCACATCACCAGGAGACCCCAGACTGAGGAGAACAGACAAATAGTGCCCTCTCACATCACCAGGAGGAGGAGACCCCAGACTGAGGAGAACAGACAAATAGAGCCTTCTCACATCACCAGGAGACCCCAGACTGAGAACAGACAAATAGAGCCCTCTCAGATCACCAGGAGGAGACCCCAGACTGAGAACAGACAAATAGAGCCCTCTCACATCACCAGGAGGAGACCCCAGACTGAGGAGAACAGACAAATAGTGCCCTCTCCCATCACCAGGAGACCCCAGACTGAGGAGAACAGACAAATAGTGCCCTCTCCCATCACCAGGAGACCCCAGACTGAGGAGAACAGACAAATAGAGCCCTCTCACATCACCAGGAGACCCCAGACTGAGGAGAACAGACAAATAGTGCCCTCTCACATCACCAGGAGGAGGAGACCCCAGACTGAGGAGAACAGACAAATAGAGCCTTCTCACATCACCAGGAGACCACAGACTGAGAACAGACAAATAGAGCCCTCTCAGATCACCAGGAGGAGGAGACCCCAGACTGAGAACAGACAAATAGTGCCCTCTCACATCACCAGGAGGAGACCCCAGACTGAGGAGAACAGACAAATAGTGCCCTCTCACATCACCAGGAGGAGGAGACCCCAGACTGAGGAGAACAGACAAATATAGCCCTCTCACATCACCAGGAGACCCCAGACTGAGGAGAACAGACAAATAGTGCCCTCTCACATCACCAGGAGGAGGAGACCCCAGACTGAGGAGAACAGACAAATAGAGCCTTCTCACATCACCAGGAGACCCCAGACTGAGAACAGACAAATAGAGCCCTCTCAGATCACCAGGAGGAGGAGACCCCAGACTGAGAACATACAAATAGAGCCCTCTCACATCACCAGGAGGAGACCCCAGACTGAGGAGAACAGACAAATAGTGCCCTCTCCCATCACCAGGAGGAGGAGACCCCAGACTGAGGAGAACAGACAAATAGTGCCCTCTCACATCACCAGGATGAGGAGACTCTGGGCTCCTATGTACAGTCACATAGCACCTTCTCACATCTGAAAGGGAGAGGATGCAGATTAGATATTAACAAAAAACTTTTTGACAGTGAGGGTGATAAATGAGTGGAACAGACTGCCACGAGAGTTGATGAGTTTTCCTTCAATGGAATTCTTCACACAGAGGCTGAACAGACATCTGGGATGGTTTAGTGACTCCTGCATTGAGCATTCTATGAAGAGACCCTGGGCTGATGAGAACAGTCACACAGCGCCTCCTCACATCACCAAGAGGAGACCCCGGGCTGAGGAGGACAGTCACCTAGAGCCCCGTCACATCACCAGGATACCCGGCATGAGAACAGTTGCATAGTGCCCCCAGATATCTCTAGGTGAGCCCCCAGGCTGAGGAGAACAGTCACATAGTCCCCCCTACATCCCTTCGAGAAGAACCCAGGCTGAGGAGAACAGTCACATAGAGCCCATCACATCACCAGGAGGAAATCCCTGACCAATGAGAACAGTCACATGGCGCCCCCTCACTAGACATCACCAGGACAACACCCAGGCTGAGGAGAACAGTCACATAGAACCCCCTCACATCACTGGGTCAAGGAGACCCTGGGCTAATGAGAACAGTCACAGAGCCCCACTAAAATCACTAGGTGGAACACCCAGGCTGAGGAGAACAGACACATAATGCCCCCTTACATTCTCTCGAGTAAACCCTGGGTTGAGGAGAACAGTCACATAGCGCCCACATCACCAGGAGGAGGAAACCCTGGGCTGAGTAGAACAGTCATGTAGAGCCTCCTCACATAACTGGACTGAGGAGAACTGTCACATAATGCCCTCTAACATCAATGGGAGGAGGAAACACAGCACTAAAGATAACAGTCACATAGCACCCTCTCACGTCACCGAGAGGACCTTTGGCTGAGAACAACAGTCACACAGCGCCCCCTCACCACAGATCACCAGGAGTAGGAGACCCAAGGCAGAGGAGAACAGTCACATAATTCCCCCTTACATTCCAACAAAGCGACAACGGGCTAAGGAGAACAGTCACATAGTGCTCACTCACATCACAAGGTGAGACCCTGAGCTGAGGAGAAAAGTAATGTAGCCCCACATCATATTACCAGAAAGAGGAGACCCCGGGCGGATGGAAACAGTCACATAAGGTCCCCTTGCATCTCCTCGAGGAGACCCCGGGTTGCCTCACTCATACTACCAGGAGGAGAGGGTGGTTATAAATGGTATATTCTCTAACTGGGTCGCTGTGACCAGTGGGGACCGCAGGGGTCCGTGTTGGGACCTATTTTCTTCAACATATTTTTAAATGATCTGGTAGAAGATTTAGGCTATGTGCCCACGTTGCAGAATTTTCTGCTTCAATTCTGCATACCCTTCGCAGGAAAAACGCATGCGGATTTATTTGCGTTTTTGACGCGTAATTGATGCGTTTTTCTAGCGATATTCTAATGCATGTCTATGGGTGCGGAATTGCCGCGATTCTGCAAAAATAATAAACATGCTGCGTTTTTTACCGCAATGTGTTTCCGCCGTGGAAAAAACGCATCATGTGCACATCAATTGCGGAATGCATTAGAAAATAATGGTATGCTGTTTGTAAGCGTTTTTAAGCATTTCCGCTGTGGAATATAGCCTTACACAGTAAAATATTGATATTTGCAGATGATACAAAACTATGTAAAGCAGTCAATACAAGAGAAGATAGTATTCTGCTACAGATGGATCTGGATAAGTTGGAAACTTGGGCCGAGAGGCGGCAGATGCGGTTTAACAATGATAAATGTAAGGTTATACACATGGGAAGAAGGAATCAATATCACCATTACACACTGAACGGGAAACCACTGGGTACATCTGACATGGAGAAGGACTTGGGGATCCTAGTTAATGATAAGTGCAGCGCCCCAGAGTCCTGGTCGTTGCAGTGCTGTGGCTTCGCCGCTAAGGGGAGCCATGGTACGTTCGATGGCACCGAAGGAGTTCCTCCAATCAGGTATCACAGACACCAATATGTTTCACAGCTGGGCCTCCGGGGGGAGCTAAGGGTGCTATTCATTAGGCCACTCCCCACCATAGTGGGTAAACTGGGGGTCAGGCAGGAAGTTAGAGAGAACGCTGACGGGATTGAACGGAGCAACACCCTGTGGCAGGGGGTGTTGTGAAGGGAGAGACTGTAGGGTCTCTGCCAGGGGTGGGATCCTGGCAGAGGCTTGGCATTGAAAGAACGTAACGGGTCCGCGCAGGCTCCTGGAAGCGGCGGGACTCAGGAAAGGACTAGAAGCGAGACAGATTGTGCTGAGTGAGAAACGAGATCAAGCAGAAGGAGAATACCAGCAGGGGTTGTGCTGAAAGAGGCAGCACCTTGCTGAGGCGCAATACCGGTGGCCGGAACGCCGAGGGAGTGGATTAGAATACAGCTTCAAGCCATACTCCAAACAGCGGCAGGGCAGTCGGTCTCAGGCTGGCTGTCTACCACATATCGCCTATGAAGTCTTGGGGGGCAATTGCGGGAGAGGGGCGACTCTAGGGTCCCGGAAGAACTCCAGGCCTACCTGACAAACGGGTGCCATTCCAACCTGAATACAGGGAAGGGGTGGATTACAGAGGAACATCAAATCGAGTTGTGAGGGAACTTAAGAAACAGACACAACCGTTGTGGGGTCACTTTCCGTGAGCACAGCAGGGAAGGACTACAACACATAGCGCTAGAAGGAAGGCACAGATTTCCACCTGAGAGGAGGGCTCTGGAGGTGCCATTGGACCGGCCGGACTTGCGCAGCCTGGTGAACCGTATTCTGGACTGAGGACTCAGAGATCTCCAGTAAAGAGGTAAAGAGACTGCAAACTGGTGTCCTCGTTATTTACCGCGACTTACACCCCACAACCGCACCGTTACATCGCTACCATTACTACCACCTATTTCACCGGACGTCCCCCACTGACGGACAGGGCCACGGACCAGGTCTAGCCACCGTGACAACCCCGAGACTGAGAACCAGAGGCCCGGCTCCGGGTACCCCTCGGCCCTGCGGCGGTGTGGGGGCGCGCCGCATAAACTTACCTGGAGCAGACAGTGCCAGTCAGCGGCTGCCAAAGCAAACAGGATCATGGGGTGCATTAAAAGAGGTCTGGATACACATGAGAGCATTATACTGCCTCTGTACAAATCCCTAGTTAGACCGCACATGGAGTACTGTGTCCAGTTTTGGGCACCGGTGCTCAGGAAGGATATAATGGAACTAGAGAGAGTATAAAGGAGGGCAACAAATTAATAAAGGGGATGGGGAACTACAATACCCAGAGAGATTAGCAAAATTAGGATTATTTAGTCTAGAAAAAAGACGACTGAGGGGCGACCTGATAACCATGTATAAGTATATAAGGGGACAATACAAATATCCGAGGATCTGTTTATACCGAGGAAGGTGATGGTCACAAGAGGGCATTCTCTGGAGGAGAGAAGGTTTTTCCACCAACATAGAAGAGGATTCTTTACTGTTAGGGCAGTGAGAATCTGGAATACCTTGCCTGAGGAGGTGGTGATGTTGAACTCAGTCGAGGGGTTCAAGAGAGGCCTGAATGTCTTCCTTTAGCGTAACAATATTGTATCTTACAGTTATTAGGTTCTTTAGAAGGACGTAGATCTGGGGATGGACAAATGTGTTTTTTCGGCCTTGCTAACTTTGTTATTATATTACTCTGGGTTGAGGATAAAAGTCACAGGGCCCCATCACATCACCAGGAGGACACCTTGGGCTGAGGAGAACAGTCTCATAGAGCCCCCTCACCACACATCACTGAGAGGAAGAGACCCCAGGCTCAGAAAAACAGTCACATAGAGCCCCTTGACATGACCTGGAGCAGGCCCCTGGCTCTGAAGAACAGTAATGTTCTAGATATAATTGTAAAATCTATAAAGTTCTCATATTCACATTAAAGCATGGATTACTTGGAGAGTAAAATTTAGCTCCATGACCTCTAGATAACCATTAAATGCGGCTGAAACCCTCCACACCTCCCCTCAGAGAACAGGTAATTAAAGTTGGTCATCTGAAATATCATAGACACCATTCCAATTCTCAACTTTCAGAAGAATGGGGGAGGTGACAGATTTATGGCCCTTCACTGTTTGTGTCTCAGAACTGGCCGGCAAACTACTTTAAGCTGATTTGTTCTGCTTTGCAAATTATGAATATTGAGGTTTTTATGTATAGACATGACAAGTAAGAATCATATTTTTGAGTTTTGGCGAATGTAACGCATTGTTTTATGCCACTGGGCGGATGTGGTATCACTTTCAAATTAATGTCAGTCAGGTGAATAATGCTATCCATGCCATGTTTCCTATCTACTTAAAGGTAAAATCCTAATCGGAAATGTGACAGCAATATCTCCTGCCTGGGACCTCCAGGGGAGATGATATCGTAAAATTTGGGTGTCAAGGACAACAAGAGGGGTCATGATACGATTATATCATATAGACTGGGACCACGTCATGGTAACTGGGGTTACAGAACATAAATGGGGCATTTTTAAGGAAATACTACTAGAATCCTGCAAAAAAATTATACCCATAATATCAAGGAATAAAAAGAAACAATTATGGATAAATAGGACAGTACAAAGTATGATAAGACAAAAACAAAGGGCATTCAAAATCTTGAGAGCTGAAAATACAGTAATAGCATTTCAGGAGTATAAAGATCTAAATAAGAAATATAAAAAAAAAATCAAGCTGCAAAGGTATCTACAGAGAAACAAATCGCCAACAACATTAAAAGAAAACCATAAAGTTTTTATAAATACATGAATGCCATAAAGAAAAAAAATAGAGGATATCGGCCCCTTAAAAAATGACAATAACAAACTAATTTTAGAGGACAAAGAAGAGGCTGAGATATTAACCCCTTCACCCCGAAGCCTGTTTTCAACTTCCTGACCGGGCCATTTTTTTCAATTCTGACCACTGTCATTTTATGAGGTCATAACTCTGAAACGCTTCAACGGATCCTGGTGATTCTGAGATTGTTTTCTCGTGACATATTGTACTTTATGATAGTGGTAAAATTTCTTTGATTAGACTTGCGTTTATTTGTGAAAAAAATAGAAATTTGGCGAAAATTTAATTTAATTTTTAAACTTTTAGTTTTTATGCCCTTAAATTAGAGAGTCATATCATTCAAAATAGTTAAAAAATAACATTAACCACATGTCTGCTTTACATTAGCACAATTTTGGAAACATAATTTTTTTTATTAGGAAGTTATAAGGGTTAAAAAAGGACCAGCGATTTCTCATTTTTACAACAAAATTTGCAAAAACCATTTTTTTTTAGGGACCACCTAAACTGACTTTGAGGGGTCTTTATGACAGAAAATGCCCAAAAGTGAGACCATTCTAAAAACTGCACCCCTCAAGGTACTCAAAACACATTCAAAAAGTTTATTAACCCTTCAGGTGCTTCACAGGAATTTTTGGAAAGTTTTAAAAAAACTGAACATTTTACTTTTTTTTTTCCCACAAAATTTTTACTTCAGATCCAATTTGTTTTATTTTACCAAGGTGTGAGATTGTGCTTACCACGTGTCTTGGGGGACACCCGCTTGGCAGCAGGATAAACATAGACAGGCACGGTTTTTCACATAAACAGTCCATGTGGTTTATTATCCGCTCAGCATAAACCACTATAGGCCATGTTACACATCACAGACCTCACATAATACTTAGCACTTCACAGTACACAGCTTTGAAGCACAGTCAGTAACCACACAGGACCTTACTTTGTTCAGTTGCCATGGGTGACTGCATGCCGCACAGTTCAGTAACTGTCCTTTATCAATGCACATAGTCCTTTCCCCTTACCCAGGGTTACCTCTTAGGAGCTCCTGCTCCACAGGCTGACTCCTCGTCAGTCCAAGGTCCTCACCACAGGTGACCTGTCCGGGTGATATTCAGGACGTCCGTCGCCCGGCTGGGACCGTCCAACACCCCAGGCCACCAGTACCAGAGTCCCACCACGTGCTCTTCAGGGAGTCCACACTCCCAACAGTTAGGCTTCCAGGACCTTCCAGCACAGAACCATTCAGGTCCACACTCAGAGCATATAGGAACATGTGACCCACACCCTGGTCACATTATGTACCTTGTAACCACACCCCATAGGTGAGGTATGGATCACATGGGCTGGTCACGTGATCCTGACATCACTGCAGGTCCTCAAACATCCACATTTCCTGCAAGAAAAAGGTACAGTGAGCACCCTCACCCAGTTGTGAGGTACTGTATGTGGGTAGCCAGACCCTCCCATCTCTAATAGCTACCCACAACCCGGACCCAGATTCACTAAACAACATCTTAGTGCTCATGTGCACCAAAGACCAAATACTCCGGGTTGCATTGTAGGGAGCATCTCCCCATATCAAGGAAGGCTTACAGAGCAGAAGACCTCCTCCTCTGCAACACATACCGGCCTTTCACCACAATACCGGACACTGTCTCACTATCCCCATTACGCCTCCATGCATGTCCTGGGGAGAACATACAGCGCCCCCTAGCTATAACAGGGGTCACTGCATCACAAAGGGTAACAGGAGAAATTGGACCACAAAAGTCGTTGTACAATTTGTCCTGAGTACGACGATACCCCATATGTGGGGGTAAACCACTGTTTGGGCACATGGCAGAGCTCGGAAGGGAAGGAGCGCCATTTGACTTTTCAATGCAAAATTTGCTGGAATTGAGATCGGACACCATGTCGCGTTTGGAGAGCCCCTGATGTGCCTAAACAGTGGAAACCCCCCACAAGTGACACCATTTTGGAAAGTAGACCCCCTAAGGAACTAATCTAGATGTGTGGTGAGCACTTTGAACCTCCAAGTGCTTCACAGAAGTTTATAATGTAGAGCCGTAAAAAAAAATCCTTTTTTTTCACAAAAAATGATCTTTTCACCCCATATTTTTTATTTTTCCAAGAGTAACAGGACAAATTAGACCCCAAAAGTTGTTGTGCAATTTGTCCTGAGTACGCTGATACCCCATGTGGGGGTAAACCACTGTTTGGGTGCATGGCAGAGCTCGAAAGGGAAGGAGCGCTGTTTGACTTTTCAATGCAAAATTGGCTGGAATTGAGATCGGACACCATGTCGCATTTGGAGAGCCCCTGATGTGCCTAAACAGTGGAAACCCCCCACAAGTGACACCATTTTGGAAAGTAGACCCCCTAGGGAACTAATCTAGATGTGTGGTGAGCACTTTTAACTCCCAATTGTTTCACTAAAGTTTAGAATGTAGAGCCGTGAAAATTAAAAAATATTTTCTTTCCACAAAATGATCTTTTAGCCCGCAATTTTTTTTCCCAAGGGTAACAGGAGAAATTGGACCGCAACAGTTGCCGATACCCCATATGTGGGGGGGATCACTGTTTGGGCGCATGACAGAGCTCGGAAGGGAAGGAGCGCCGTTTGGAATGCAGACTTAGATGGATTGGTCTGCAGGCGTCACGTTGCATTTGCAGAGCCCCTGATGTACCTAAACAGTAGAAACCCCCAAGTGACCCCATATTGGAAACTAGACCCCCAAGGAACTTATCTAGATATGTTGTGAGAACTTTGAACCCCCAAGTGTTTCGCTAAAGTTTATAATGCAGAGCCGTGAAAATAAATTAAAAAAAAATTTCCACGAAAATTATATTTTAGCCCCAAAATTTTTATTTTCCCAAGGGTAACAGGAAAAATTGGACCCCAAAAGTTGTTGTCCAATTTGTTCTAAGTACACTGATACCCCATATGTGGGGGGGAACCACTGTTTGGGCACACGGCAGAGCTCGGAAGGGAAGGAGCGCCGTTTGGAATGCAGACTTAGATGGATTGGTCTGCTGGCGCCACACTGCATTTGCAGAGCCCCTGATGTACCTAAACAGTAGAAACCCCCCACAGGTGACCGCATTTTGGAAACTAGACCCCCCAAGGAACTTATCTAGAGGTGTTGTGAGAACTTTGAACCCCAAGTGCTTAACTACAGTTTATAACGCAGAGCCGTGAAAATAAAAAATCTTTTTTTTTCCACAAAAATTATTTTTTAGCCCCCGGTTTTGTATTTTCCCAGGGGTAACAGTAGAAATTAGACCCCAAACTTTATTGTCCAATTTGTCCTGAGTACGCTGATACTCCATATGTTGGGGTAAACCCCTGTTTGGGCGCACGGGAGAGCTCGGAAGGGAAGGAGCACTGTTTTAGTTTTTCAACGCAGGATTGGCTGGAATTGAGATCGGACGCCATGACGCTGTTGGATAGAGCCCCTGATGTGCCTTAACAGTGGAAACCCCCCAATTCTAACTGAAACCCTAATCCAAACACACCCCTAACCCCAGGGCTGTGGAGTCGGTAAGCCACAGTTGCGACTCCGACTCCTGGATTTTATCAGTTTCCGACTCCGGCTCGGACTCCTTCATAAATGGCCAATTTGTAACAATAAATTTACTGTTGTAAAATATTAACATCGTGCTTATTCAGTTTCTCACCATCATATAAGTAATCAGACCACTGAGAGCAAAAACTATATTTATTAGAATATAGCAAATAACTTTTATAAACTTTTCTAAACTTGTAAGTAAATCTGCAATAAACACTGTTATGCAGTTAATAAGAAGAAATCTATAAATTTGTTCTCAGAAAAAGTATTGCCTCTGTCAGATCCTCCTTCATGGATGCCCTCAAATCTGATCTAATTATTTTGAGAGCAGAGAACAACCTCTCTACACTAACTTGGGTTGGTGGCAAAGCAGTAACCACTCGGGCAACATCTCAGACAATGTCAGGATACAGAGGAATCGCTTGTTGCACTGTTATTTTTGATGAACGGTCACATTTCTCAATTTCTTTTAGTGCACATGAAAAATTCTGCTGAAATGTACTGGCTGTGTTCTTTGATGGGGATGACTCTTCTTCTATGCGGGAACGCTTTGCACGGTCCTTGTGATCCAAATATTTTTCGAAATTAAATTCTTCATCAGTTGATGAGGGTGAAGATGTGGCAGGACGACCAAATTCTTCTTGTTCCTCCTGACTGTTCTGCAACCCTTTCATCCTTACTGCTATTTCAAACAGAGCTTCTTTTCCTTTAGTTAGCTGTTGATCATCTAGAAGAATCCGATGCATTGGGTCTACATAAACAGCTGCCAAAAGAATGTTATTTTGTAACAGTAGCTCCTCTCTCCGATTCATTGATGTAGCAATGCCACTTGCAATTAACCCTCCTCTTTGGGACAGGCGAAACATCAGGTTCTTCCACTCCTTTAAGAAAATACCTGGAGTTAAGTCCTCTGCTTGTAATTTTTTAGTCACTGTAAATGGGTGCTCTTTCCAGGGCCAAGTAGGGTTAGAAGAGGCATTGTGTATCCACAAAGGTATTAGCCTATTTTTTTGTGTTTTTTTGATTTTTTCCATTTTTATAATTTTTTATTATTACTTTAAAACATTTTTTTCATTTTTTCTACTTGGTTTTTTCTTGATTGGTTTTTCTAAGTGTTTTTTTCTGGTATCATATAAACTCCATAGAGGGTACCCTTTGTGATTAACTTTATCCCTATCCTTGGGCGGATCCCTATAAGGATGTAATTTTTATCTCACTTTATAGATATCTTTGGTATTTTACGGAATTATTAATAAAGATTGATGATTTTAGGGGTAGGTTTTGTTTTTCAGTTGGTCTAGTCATATACTCCCCTTTAATATTTGGGTTGTTGGTTGTAATACTTAGTTTGTTATGGCTGGTTTTCTCTCGGGACCACTTAACACTAACAGGTGGTTGGATGAGGCAAGGGAAGTATTTTCCAAACAAGAGGAGCATTTGGGTCACGGGACAGGTCCCAATTTGAGAAGTATTTTTGCCGAACTGCTGGAGGCATATAAAGAAAACATTAAGTCTGGTTGGGAAGTCCAATCATTGGACAATTACATTAAACATAATATTGTTCCACGAGGTCTCAGGATTAGAATCACCCCTGCCCCTAGGAGTAGATCGGTGTCCCTTTTGGAAAAGTGGGAGAAGGAATCTATATCATCATCCCTCAGATTTATGCAGATTCTATTGGAGGAGGAGAGACACACATTTGACAGAACCTCTAAGAGATTAAAAGAACTCATTGAAGGGGCGTTAAAATTTAAATCTGAGACTGATTTCACAAATAAGGAGGAAAATTTAAGGGTAGCTGTAGAAAAGTATCAAGCGGCATTGAAGGAAAGAAAGCATAAACGTTTCCTAAGAGATCTGGCGGAATTTAAAAATAAACAAGCATACCCTAACTTATATATACAGGAATCAGGTAACACTGATATTTCCTCCTCTGATCTAGAGTCATCAGATTCTGAGACGAATCCAAGAGGGACTGCTAGGGCTTTTGATAGATTCTCTAATCAACATAGGAGGGGAGGCCGTTCAAAGAGATGGCAGAGAAAGGGGGGAGCAAATACAGGGAGGGGGTGCTCATATCAGAGTTCAGCCTCTACATCATCGTGTTCCTACTCAGCACAACAATCCCCCTCTTTTTTAGAGAGTCGAGATGCCTGATACCAACTTCGAGGGCGTACAGTAACCTACAATTAGTAGGGAATTTGAATGATAGAGAAACTGATTGGGGCCCACGTGAATCAGACAGTAACTGTATTATTAATTTGTCCTCTCACATACTTACAACAGCAGAGTATAAGGTGCTAAAAGCGGGGATGACGTTTGTGCCAACCACAAGGTTTGACCCTTTTGTCTGGGTGAAGGATGTACACCTATTCCTAAGAAAGCTTAGATGGAAAAAATTCTTTGCTCATAATGATAGGGATAAGTGTCGACAACTGGGCATATCAATGGAAGAACTTCCAGATGTTCTGCTATTAACTGATTTAGCTAGAGAAGGTGAAAGAAATATGGGAGATGGCCCATTTACTAACCTGAAGTGTAAGAGCACGAGGATGCCACCCATTGGAGAAAACAGCAGTATTGATATATTTCTCAAGCTCGTGGTTGAAGACATTAAGAAAATTAATACTAAGGAGAATAGAATACCCCCTAATTTGACATATGATGACATATTGGCAATACAGAATTTAAAAGAGAATGCGTCACTCGTTATTAAGCCCTCAGACAAGGGGGGCAATACTGTGGTGATGAATAGTGAACAATACCGTGATATGTGTATTGAGTTACTGTCTGATAGGACAACTTATGAGATTTTAGCACGTGATCCTAGCTCCGACTATTTGTTGGCTCTGAAAGAGATTGTCTTTGAAGCTAAACGGAAATGTCTTATCTCCTCTAATGAAATGGCTTTTCTTTTGCCCAAGTTTCCACTGATTGCGACATTTTATGCAAATCCTAAGATACACAAAGGATACCCCCCACTAAAAGGGAGGCCTATAGTGTCTGGCATAGATGTAGTCCATGAGCCAAGAACCAAATTTGACGATATCGGTACCAAGCGGAGTGACTAATTCTCTTTGGTATTTTTAGGTAGATGCATGTCTGTAGTTTATTTTTTGATATGATAGCCCTTACATATACGTAGCTTATTAACCCCTTCAGCCCTAGGCCTATTTGTACCCAAGTGCCTAAGCCAATCTGACCTGTGCCACTTCATGGGCTAATAACTTTGGAACGCTTTCACCTATCCAAGCCATTCTGAGATTGTTTTCTCGTGACATATTGTACTTCACGTCAGTGCTAAATGGGAGTCAATATATTTTACCTTTCTATATAAAAAAATGCTAAATATTCGGAAATTTTGGAAAAATCGGCAATTTTTTAACTTTGAAATTCTCTGCTTTTTACAAAAATACTGATACCCCCCATAATAGTTATTAATTTACACTCCCCACATGTTTACTTCATATTGGCATCATTTTGAAAATGAAACCTTATTGTTTTACGACGTAATAGGGCTTATAGTTTTATGCGCAATTTTTCACATTTACAGCAAAACCCACTTTTCAAAGGACCAAGTCACTTCTGAAGTCACTTTAAGGGGCTTACATAACAGAAACCACCCATAAATTACCCCATTTTGCAAACTACACCCCTCAAGCTGTTCAAAACTCATTTTTAAAAACTGTTAACCCTTTAGGTGTTCCACAGGAATTTTAGCATGAGCCAAGAACCAAATATGACGATATCGGTACCACCCGGAGTGACTAGATGTAGTATTTGTAACAAAATTTAATCCAAGTTATGTAAATACACACTGAACATGTCATGTGCATATATATATATATATATATATATATATATATATATATATATATATATATATATATATATATATATATATGTTACTCCATAATATCTTCAACATCGGACTCTGAATCTGACTGTTGTTCTACTGGCTCGTCTTCAGTACCCTTGTTCTGGCATGTCTGTAATCTGCACATGTCTGTGCACTTCAGGCCATTGCTGAGGCAAGTACACTGAGGAAGTTCACATGACCGCACACACTTGCAGGACAGTAGCTGTATAATAGCTTCTGGTGCTGGTGCCCCTTGCATCCACTTGACAACAAGCTTTCCGTCGTTATCTATCATCCAACCGCAGTCTGTTGGGTTTGCAACCCATGGCTGGCTCTGCAGACTTCTCCTCCAGATCGCAGCCTGGTAGTTTGCACGCAGTGCATGCATGAAAAGGCAGTCCTGGCAAGGAGGGAGTTGACTTGACTCTACCACTCCACGTCTGGCACAGAACAGCTGATAACGGAGCCTGTTTACCTCAGTTGTTTGGGTAGTTGGCAGGTACATGTGGCAGGTGATTTCCTGTAACTTCTCAAAAAGTTCGGTAGACACTTCCCATGAACGACCAACTTCCTGAAAGGCATCCTGGTATGTCTTGTTCATCTTCAACTGCTTGAGTGTCGTCATCTTCCCACGGCCAGCGAATGCACTGACGGTGTCACAGCCTGTAAATGCATGCATACCAATCAATGAATCACATACGCTGCCTCCCAATGTTCGGCTCAGAGTGGTGATATCCAGGAATCTTGTCCGGTTCTGTGTACCGCATTTCTGGAACAGGTGGGATGGGATTTTGTGGCACATGCCCAGACACAGGACCATGACATCAGTATCCTCCGAAGTGATGATGACCGACTTGTAACCAGATTCTGCTGCATGAAGAGCATGGAGAAGGAGGCGTGTGTCTGCTTCTTCTTGATTTGACTTAAGGTCAGCAGCCTCTTCCCACTGTTCTTTGGTGATCTTAAAGCAGAGCTGCTCACATGTGACATACAGCTCCTTCTCCTCAAGCTTCTCCCTGTGGTGTTTCGCCTTCCATTCTTCTACCAGAAACTTTATGAGACTTGCCTTGTTGGAGGAACTACTTAGAAGCTTTTTCCACTGCTGGATGTTGTGCCCATGTTGAATGTTCTTGAAATGGATCCCTGTGCCTTCATATCTGTTGACTCTTTCTGTATCTTTGATGGATGTCTCCTTGTAGACGTCAAAGACAATATCAATGCGCTTGCTCTTAGCACCCTCATGGATAGCGCGACTCATTGCTGTGCCTGCTAGCTGGCCAAATGTTGCATTGTTTCCCTTCAGTTTCTGAACCAGGCTCATCCCATCAATGATGGTTGCAGAGGGCTCGGGGATCACTTCTGCAGGACGAGCATTCCTCTCCAACTCCCTTGCGAGGGCAGCCTTGTTGGTCTTGCGGATAGACCCATCACCATTGGCAAGTGCCCATGGCAATGGACCCAGGGGATGAGTCAAGACATCACTCATTTGTAGCTTTCTGTTCTCAGCTACAAGTATCATCTGGCCAAATAGGTTTCTGTCAGCCTTCAAAATTACCTCCTTGCCAAGACCTTGTCTGCGTGTCTTCATTTGGATGTTAGAGAACGTTTTAAGTTTGTTCTTCGTCATCTTGTCATGAAACAATGTAGTTGGCTTATCGGTACCCAAACGCTCATCCTTGAATGTTTGATATGCATCCTCTCCTATACTGTATGCCCCTTGAAGGTCTTTGGCTACATCTGGTGGTGCTACAGTCGCTGTTGACAAACTGATAAGTTCACCATTATGCTCTTTGTTGAAGGGGTTCACCCAACCTGTCTCCAGCAGTTGAACGAAAGATTGGACATCGGCTTCATCTCTTCTAATCCTAGACACCTGTAGGTCTGAATGGCTGAAGTCAGTATATTGTTGGCCTACCAGGGCCCTCAGCTGCCTCAAGTACATACTGCGGTACTCTGATGTCAGGTAGAACCTGGAAACAGCTCCAACTTTGAGGCTGAAGCCTTTTGTGCCCCCTGGTGTCTGGGTGTCTTTGTTGATTGTCTCTTCAATGGTCTGGTCCACAGGAATTCGTCCAAAAGGATTCTTGCTACCGATCTGGACCGAAAAGCCACCTTGCATGAAGTATTCATGGACCTCTGGGTGTTCTATGGGCAGCCGAGACATTGTGGCATAGTAATAGGTTAGGTATCGGGCATAGTTGACCTTGTCATAGGCAAAACACCATGGTATCATCTGTCGGATTGCTCAGTGTGTGTGCGTGTGTTGGGGCACCTCAGGGTGTCTTCAAATGTGACATAGCCCCCTAGATTTCTTCCAGTAAAATTTGCACTCCAAAAGTCATTTGGCGCTCCTTCCCTTCCGAGGCCTGCCGTTCCCCAATACTGCAGTGTACGACAACATATCGGGTGTTGTTGTGTTCGGGAGAGATTGGTGAACAAATAGTGGGGTGCATTTTTTGCTGGTACACCTCTTAAAAATAAAAAAATGAGCCTAAAATGACACCTTCATGTAAAAAATGCACTTTTTCCATTTTCTCAACCAAGTGTTTCCAACTACTGTGAAACACTGGTTGGGTCAAAGTGGTCACTATACCCCCTAAAAGATTCCTTGGGGGTGTAGTTTCCAAAATAGGGTCACTTTTTGGGGTTTCCACTGTGGGGGTACCTCAGGCAGCCTTCAAATGTGACATGGCCCCCTAGATTTCTTCCAGTGAATCCGCCACCCAAAAACCACATAGCGCTCCTTCCGTGTTGAGCTGTGCTGTGTGCCCATACTTTAGTTTACGAGTACATGTGGGGTGTTTCTATAAACTGCAGAATTAGGGTAACCAAGTTTGGGTTTGCCGTTAACCCTTGCTAGGTTGCAGGTAAAATTGGATTACAATGTAATATCTGGAAAAAAAATGAAATTTTGAAATTTCGCCTTCATTCTGCTAAAATTCCTGTGGAACACCTAAAGGGTTAACAGTTTTTAAAAATGAGTTTTGAACAGCTTGAGGGGTGTAGTTTGCAAAATGGGGTAATTTATGGGTGGTTTCTGTTATGTAAGCCCCTTAAAGTGACTTCAGAAGTGACTTGGTCCTTTGAAAAGTGGGTTTTGCTGTAAATGTGAAAAATTGCGCATAAAACTATAAGCCCTATTACGTCGTAAAACAATAAGGTTTCATTTTCAAAATGATGCCAATATGAAGTAAACATGTGGGGAGTGTAAATTAATAACTATTATGGGGGGTATCAGTATTTTTGTAAAAAGCAGAGAATTTCAAAGTTAAAAAATTGCCGATTTTTCCAAAATTTCCGAATATTTAGCATTTTTTTATATAGAAAGGTAAAATATATTGACTCCCATTTAGCACTGACGTGAAGTACAATATGTCACGAGAAAACAATCTCAGAATGGCTTGGATAGGTGAAAGCGTTCCAAAGTTATTAGCCCATGAAGTGGCACAGGTCAGATTGGCTTAGGCACTTGGGTACAAATAGGCCTAGGGCTGAAGGGGTTAATAAGCTACGTATATGTAAGGGCTATCATATCAAAAAATAAACTACAGACATGCATCTACCTAAAAATACCAAAGAGAATTAGTCACTCCGGGTGGTACCGATATCTGGCCCGGCTCATGGACTAATGCACTATGCCAGAACTGTAGTGTGTATCTTGATCAAGTCCTGAGGAATTTTGTAACGGCTCTTCCATCATATCTGAGGGACACCACGGATCTTCTCAAAAAGCTGGAGGGCATCAATGTTGAACCAGGTACTATCCTGGCGTCAATTGATGTGGAAGCTGTTGTGAATTTGGATTCTGGGCTCCCCCGGTGGCCGCTTGTGGAATTGGACTTGTCATCCTCTTTCCTGTTTCACCTGATTCCATCAGTAGTGGGTGTCGCTATTTAAGCTCATTTCTCTGGTGGTTTCTTGCCGGTCAACAATGTTATCTGATGCCTCTCAGTGCTTGTTCCTGCTTCTAGACTACTACTAGATAAGTTGGACTTTTGTCCATGTTTTGTTTTGCCTATTTGTTCCAGTTCACAGCTGAAGTTTTGTTACTGTGTCTGGAAAGCTCTCGTTGATCAGGGATTGCTACTCTGGCGTTATGAGTTAATGCCAGAGTTTAAGGTAATCTCTGGATGGTGTTTTGTTAGTGTTTTTCTGCTGACCATGAAAGTATACTATCTGTCTTCTGCTATCTAGTAAGCGGACCTCAAATTTGCTAAGACTATTTTCCTGCTGCGTTTGTTGTTTCATCTGAACTCACCGTCATTATATGTGGGGGGCTACTGTCTTCTTTGGAATATTTCTCTAGAGGTGAGCCAGGTCTTATATTTCCCTCTGCTAGCTATTTAGGTCTTAGGCCAGAGCTGGGCATCTAGCGATAAATAGGAAATGCTACCTGGCTATTTCTAGTTGCGCGGCAGGCTTAGTTCATGGTCAGTATAGTTCCATCTTCCGAGAGCTTGTCCCTCTATAGGCTTGCTATGATCTCTGCCTGCAGAGATCATGACAGTTTGACCGGCCAATAAAGTGTTAAAGACCCAGGTTGAGAAAGGAGAGTTATAAGAAGTCTGCTGGAATTTTTTTTTTTTTTTTTCCTCCAGTCTGCCTTGCTGCAGTCTTTTTTCTCTCTCTCCTCCTAATCTCTGTATGGCTCTGTGTGCACCTGACAATAATGGATCTCCAGAGTGTAACTGCGGGTTTGAATAATCTCATCACGAAAGTACAAAATTTACAAGATTTTGTGGTACATGCTCCGGTATCTGAGCCGAGAATTCCTTTGCCGGAGTTCTTCACAGGGAATAGAGCTAGCTTCCAGAATTTCCGAAATAATTGTAAGCTTTATTTGTCCCTGAAGTCTCGTTCAGCTGGAGACCCTGCTCAGCAGGTTAGGATTGTGATTTCCTTGCTCAGGGGTGACCCTCAAGATTGGGCCTTCTCATTGCCAGCAGGGGATCCTGCGTTACGCGATGTGGATGCGTTTTTTCTGGCCTTGGGCTTGCTTTATGAGGAACCTCATTTGGAACTTCAGGCAGAAAAAACTTTGATGGCACTATCTCAGGGGCAAGACGAAGCTGAAGTTTTCTGCCAAAAATTCCGTAAATGGTCTGTGCTTACTCAGTGGAATGAGTGCGCCTTGGCGGCAACTTTCAGAGAAGGTCTCTCTGATGCCGTTAAGGATGTTATGGTGGGGTTCCCTGTGCCTGCAGGTCTGAATGAGTCCATGACAATGGCTATTCAGATTGATAGGCGTCTGCGGGAGCGCAAACCGGTGCACCATCTGGCGGTGTCTATGGAAAAGACGCCAGAAAGTATGCAGTGTGATAGAATTCTGTCCAGGAGCGAGCGACAGAATTTTAGACGGAAGAATGGATTGTGTTTCTATTGTGGGGATTCTACTCATGTTATATCAGCATGCTCTAGGCGTACAAAGAAGCTTGATAAGTCTGTTTCCATTGGCACCATTCAGTCTAAGTTTATTTTGTCTGTAACCCTGATTTGCTCTTTGTCATCCATTGCCACGGACGCCTATGTTGACTCTGGCGCCGCTCTGAGTCTTATGGATTGGTCCTTTGCCAATCGTTGTGGTTTTGATTTAGAGCCTTTGGAGACTCTTATTCCTCTGAAGGGGATTGACTCCACCCCATTGGCTAATAATAAACCACAATACTGGACACAAGTAACCATGCGTATCAATCCGGATCACCAGGAGATTATTCGTTTCCTGGTGCTGTATAATTTACATGACGATTTGGTACTGGGATTGCCATGGTTGCAGTCTCACAACCCAGTCTTGGACTGGAGAGCAATGTCTGTGTTGAGCTGGGGATGTAGAGGCCTTTCAGGAGCTTAAGCGCCGTTTTGCCTCTGCCCCTGTGTTGCGTCAGCCTGATGTGAATCTGCCTTTTCAGGTTGAGGTTGACGCTTCGGAGATCGGAGCTGGGGCAGTGTTGTCGCAGAAAGGTTCCGACTGCTCCGTCATTAGGCCTTGTGCCTTCTTTTCTCGTAAATTTTCGCCCGCAGAGCGGAATTATGATGTTGGGAATCGGGAGCTTTTGGCCATGAAGTGGGCGTTTGAGGAGTGGCGCCATTGGCTCGAGGGGGCTAGGCATCAGGTGGTGGTATTGACTGACCACAAAAATTTGATTTATCTTGAGACTGCCAGACGCCTGAATCCTAGACAGGCGCGCTGGTCTTTATTTTTTTCTCGCTTTAATTTTGTGGTGTCATACCTACCGGGTTCTAAGAATGTTAAGGCAGATGCCCTTTCTAGGAGTTTTGACCCGGACTCTCCTGGTAATTCTGAACCCACAGGTATCCTTAGGGAGGGAGTAATTTTGTCGGCCGTTTCTCCTGATCTGCGGCGGTCCTTGCAAGAGTTTCAGGCGGATAGACCGGATCGTTGTCCGCCTGATAGACTGTTTGTTCCGGATGATTGGACCAGCAGAGTCATCTCTGAGGTACATTCTTCTGCATTGGCAGGTCATCCCGGAATTTTTGGTACCAGGGATTTGGTGGCAAGATCCTTCTGGTGGCCTTCCCTGTCACGAGATGTGCGAGTCTTTGTGCAGTCATGTGACGTTTGTGCTCGGGCCAAGTCTTGTAGTTCTCGGGCTAGCGGACTGCTGTTGCCCTTGCCTATTCCTAAGAGGCCTTGGACACACATCTCGATGGATTTTATTTCAGATCTGCCTGTTTCCCAGAAGATGTCTGTCATCTGGGTGGTCTGTGACCGTTTCTCTAAAATGGTCCATTTGGTTCCTCTGCCCAAGTTGCCTTCTTCTTCTGAGTTGGTTCCTCTGTTTTTTCAGAATGTTGTCCGATTGCACGGTATTCCTGAGAATATTGTTTCTGACAGAGGTACCCAATTTGTGTCTAGATTTTGGCGGGCATTCTGTGCTAGGATGGGCATAGATTTGTCTTTTTCATCTGCTTTTCACCCTCAGACTAATGGCCAGACCGAGCGGACTAATCAGACCCTGGAGACATATCTGAGGTGTTTTGTCTCTGCTGACCAGGATGATTGGGTTGCTTTTTTGCCATTGGCAGAGTTCGCCCTCAATAATCGGGCCAGCTCTTCCACCTTGGTGTCCCCGTTTTTCTGTAATTCGGGGTTTCACCCTCGATTTTCCTCCGGTCAGGTGGAATCCTCGGATTGTCCTGGAGTGGATGCGGTGGTGGAGAGATTGCATCACATCTGGGGGCAGGTTATGGACAATTTGAAGTTGTCCCAGGAGAAGACTCAGCGTTTTGCCAACCGTCATCGTCGTGTTGGTTCTCGGCTTTGTGTTGGAGATTTGGTGTGGTTGTCTTCTCGTTTTGTCCCTATGAGGGTCTCTTCTCCTAAGTTTAAACCTCGGTTCATCGGCCCTTATAGAATATTGGAGATTCTTAATCCTGTTTCTTTCCGTTTGGACCTCCCTGCGTCCTTTTCCATTCATAACGTTTTTCATCGGTCGTTATTGCGCAGGTATGAGGTACCTGTGGTACCTTCAGTTGAGCCTCCTGCTCCGGTGTTGGTTGAGGGTGAGTTGGAGTACGTTGTGGAGAAAATTTTGGACTCTCGTGTTTCCAGACGGAGACTCCAGTATCTGGTCAACTGGAAGGGTTACGGCCAGGAGGATAATTCTTGGGTCAATGCATCTGATGTTCATGCTTCTGATCTTGTTCGTGCCTTCCATAGGGCTCATCCTGGTCGCCCTGGTGGATCTGGTGAGGGTTCGGTGCCCCCTCCTTGAGGGGGGGGTACTGTTGTGAATTTGGATTCTGGGCTCCCCCGGTGGCCGCTTGTGGAATTGGACTTGTCATCCTCTTTCCTGTTTCACCTGGTTCCATCAGTAGTGGGTGTCGCTATTTAAGCTCATTTCTCTGGTGGTTTCTTGCCGGTCAACAATGTTATCTGATGCCTCTCAGTGCTTGTTCCTGCTTCTAGACTACTACTAGATAAGTTGGACTTTTGTCCATGTTTTGTTTTGCCTATTTGTTCCAGTTCACAGCTGAAGTTTTGTTACTGTGTCTGGAAAGCTCTCGTTGATCAGGGATTGCTACTCTGGCGTTATGAGTTAATGCCAGAGTTTAAGGTAATCTCTGGATGGTGTTTTGTTAGTGTTTTTCTGCTGACCATGAAAGTATACCATCTGTCTTCTGCTATCTAGTAAGCGGACCTCAAATTTGCTAAGACTATTTTCCTGCTGCGTTTGTTGTTTCATCTGAACTCACCGTCATTATATGTGGGGGGCTACTGTCTTCTTTGGAATATTTCTCTAGAGGTGAGCCAGGTCTTATATTTCCTTCTGCTAGCTATTTAGGTCTTAGGCCAGAGCTGGGCATCTAGCGATAAATAGGAAATGCTACCTGGCTATTTCTAGTTGCGCGGCAGGCTTAGTTCATGGTCAGTATAGTTCCATCTTCCGAGAGCTTGTCCCTCTATAGGCTTGCTATGATCTCTGCCTGCAGAGATCATGACAGGAAGCCTTGTATTCGAGTATACCTCATGAACAGGGCATAATGGCAGTTAGATATTATTTGAGTACTAGAGGTAGGCACTTCATGCCACATAATGAGTTTATACTGGATCTATTGCAGTTTGTCGTCAGACATAATTTTTTCCTCTTTGGGGGGAGGTACTACCACCAGCTCAGGGGCACGGCCATGGGTAGCCCTTGTGTACCCACATATGCCAACTTGCTCCTGGGCTTTTGGGAGGATACTATGGTGTTCAAGGACGAGGATGTCATCTGGGGCCCCAATATTCAATTTTGGGGCCGATACATTGATGACATCCTCGTCCTATGGACAGGGAGCAAAGATGATTTTGCCACATTCGTGGATCATCTTAATGAGAATGGACTTGGTCTCAAGTTTACGTATGAGATAGGGGGCCAAAAAATCGCCTTCCTTGATGTAACCATCTCCATACAGTTAGATGGCCAATTAAAAACATCAATTTTCCGTAAACCGACGGCCACTAATAGTCTCCTGAGATGGGAGAGCTACCATCCTGCCCCGCAAAAACGTGGCATTCCGAAGGGCCAGTTCCTTCGATTAAGAAGGAACTGTTCAGGGATAGCTGATTTCCGGAATAAGGCGAGAGATCTCACTAATAGGTTTAGAGATCGGGGGTACCCAGGACAAGTGATCAAAGGAGCATATCACAATGCACTCAGTTCTGATAGGACATCTCTCTTGATGACAAATAAAATACAGGACTCTGAGAATCTCACAAGATTAATAGGTACATATGATGACCAAAACCCCAAGATTATGCAGATACTTAGAAAGCACTGGAATATACTGAGGAGTGACTCTGACATTGCAAAATGGATTACACCCAGACCGTCAGTGACTTATAGGAGAGGGAAATCCATAAAAGACCAGTTGGTTAATAGCCACTATGTTCCCCCTAGAAAAGAGGGGACATGGTTGGACAATAGATCGAAAGGGACATTTAGGTGTGGACATTGTAGCTATTGCCGGTTTGTAACGCCCTCCAACACATTTACGAGTACAGTTACCAACAGAACATATCATAATAAACATTTTGCAAACTGTAAGACGGTCGGGGTCATCTATTTATGCACGTGTACTTGCCCACTGAATTACATCGGTAAAACCAAAAGGCAGTTTAAAGTGCGTATTGGTGAACATCTTGGCGATATACGCAATAAGAGAGATACACCGATTGCGCGCCATGTCAATATGCATCATGGGGGAGATTTGGGATCCATTATGTTTAGGACAATTGAAGTTGTGTAACCCTCAGTTCGGCAAGGAGATTGGGACAAGAAAATTCTGCAGAGAGAGTCCAGGTGGATATTTTGGCTGGACACAGTCCACCCTAAAGGACTTAATGAACAGTTGACCTTTTCAAGCTTCATTTAACTATTTTTGGTGTTGAAATACTACCTATGCGAGAAAACAATATAGCCAGTATACCTATGATTAGGTGGTCATTAATTCCAGTGGGTAGGATTACCTCTGGATATATACATCCGTGATCAATTGGGAGTGTATCAGATAGGTGATAGGCTAATATGTTGTAAGAATATTTATAAATTAATACATGTATTTGCAAAAAGCTCCCAAGGTGTGACATTGCATGTAGATCCACTCTTGTATTTAGATTGTGCTTCATTAGATTATACTTTTATCTAGTCATATGCATTAAGTAGTGGTGGCCATTATAAGTGGTCATTTGTATATAGTAGAAAGATGGTGGAGATTTGGGTGCGCGTACCTACGCAGTAGATTGGAATGTGAGATGAGTCAGGTAGGCGTCTGGCGTTATGAAATAGAGGATGACTCTGCGGCTGCGCATCAAGTGGAGCGCAGATGCGTTCCACATATGACACGTGATATCGTTACAAAGGGCGGCACTGTTTCTGGGTATACGGCTGGCTCCTGGAGACAGAGGACTCAGCGGCTGCGCAGAAAGTGGAGCGCAGATGCGTTCCACACATGACACGTGATATCGTTACAAAGGGCGGCACTGTTTCTGGGTATACGGCTGGCTCCTGGAGACAGAGGACTCAGCGGCTGCGCAGAAAGTGGAGCGCAGATGCGTTCCACATATGACACGTGATATCGTTACAAAGGGCGGCACTGTTTCTGGGTATACGGCTGGCTCCTGGAGACAGAGGACTCAGCGGCTGCGCAGAAAGTGGAGCGCAGATGCGTTCCACATATCACACGTGATATCGTTACAAAGGGCGGCACTGTTTCTGGGTATACGGCTGGCTCCTGGAGACAGAGGACTCAGCGGCTGCGCAGAAAGTGGAGCGCAGATGCGTTCCACACATGACGTGTGACATCATCATCATCCGGCAGCGTTGTACCCGGAAGTAGCACAACATGTGCATAATGGAGATTGAGTGCAAGGGACGCCAAGCCTAATGAAGGTGGGTGGAGATTATACCATCCCATCTTATATAAATGAGTGGATCACATAGCGCTGGTGCACAGACTTGTTGCCAGACAGAACTATCATGTTTGTCTATAGCTCTATGACCTATTAAGGACTGTGAATCTGAAGGTCCCCTGATGAACCCCCTTGAATGACGGGGGAGAAACGCGTTGGGACAGTGTGAGCCGATGCATTTGCATGGTCATCTGAAGGGAATACCCAGGAATTATGAGCTAAGTGTTGGTTATTAGCTATACATTTGTGACATGCGGATTAGTGTGTGTCATATATGAAACACTTTATTTATGTTCCTCTGTTTATATGGAGCTGTATGTATACAATTGATTGGCCTATTAAGGCGATATAGACCTTTTGTAGTTATGTACCTATGAAGACAGGATATAGAGGTAGAGAAACTAGTATCAATACAATCTATTTATCCACCTGTATCATTCAATATAGCAGCCTTGAGTTTATTGAGTAAAAAGGCGCATTATTAGATGGTGACACCAAGTTGTCATTTACGGTGTACACTATAGTCTTCAATCTCCATAGCTATTTTAGTGGTGGGAGTTTATAGTGAGGAATATATAGAGAGGGATATTCATTCTGTGTTGATGGATCTAATTTGATCCATATTTGTATGGTTTTTGTCTGTGATTATTAGTTTATTAGGGATTACCCAGGGATAGGAGGGACAGCCGTCGTTGAGTGGGGGCGCCATATCGCATTATAGGGTGCCAACCTCCGCTGTCAGGAAGGATAACAGTTTCCAGGGCCAAGTAGGGTTAGAAGAGGCATTGTGTATCCACAAAGGTATTAGCCTATTTTTTTGTGTTTTTTTGATTTTTTCAATTTTTATAATTTTTTATTATTACTTTAAAACATTTTTTTCATTTTTTCTACTTGGTTTTTTCTTGATTGGTTTTTCTAAGTGTTTTTTTCTGGTATCATATAAACTCCATAGAGGGTACCCTTTGTGATTAACTTTATCCCTATCCTTGGGCGGATCCCTATAAGGATGTAATTTTTATCTCACTTTATAGATATCTTTGGTATTTTACGGAATTATTAATAAAGATTGATGATTTTAGGGGTAGGTTTTGTTTTTCAGTTGGTCTAGTCATATACTCCCCTTTAATATTTGGGTTGTTGGTTGTAATAAATGGGTGCTCTAGCAATTTTTCCAGCTCAGTCGCCTGATTCCACTGACTTTCATTTAGCGTCAGTTGAGGGTTAGCCATCTCTACAAGAAAGGTTTTCAGTTCAACCAAGCGCTGAATCATCAAGTAAGTATTGCCCCATCGTGTGGCCTAATGAATAATTGCCCCTTTTCCAGCACGTATCTTCAAAATTGAGTCAACTTTAGGGGTTGTGGCAACAGTAGCCAATTTTCTCACCTTGCCAATCAGTGCAGCAGCATGTCCTTCTTGCAGACTGTCTCTTATAGCCAGCTGTAGCGAATGCACAACACAGCGCATGTGATGAATGAAAGAACGTATTGAGTTTCAACAAGGTCATCTAAACTATCATGTTGCTGTTCATCTGAAGCAACTTCAGTTTGCTCCTCAGTTACAATACTGTGTTCCTCTATTTCAAACATTTGTGTCTGTGGACCCAGAATGTTCTTCTAGCTGCTGGTCACCATCATTACTCTCATTCATTAGCTTAATAGTACTTATCATATTTGAAGCATTGTCAGTTACGACCGAAAGAACTTGCTCTTTTTTAAGTTCATAGTCTTGCAGAACCTTTTCCACCAAGACCTGAAGAAACTCACTGGTGTGATGAGCTTTGGTGTCTTTTACTGCCAATGTCTTGGTAACTATTTCATTTTTGTCACAAACAAATCGGACATTGATGGCAAAATAGTTCACTCTGTGACGTGTGCAGGCATCCATTTTAAGAAACAGAAAGCGTCCCTTGAGAGTTTTTTTAAGTTCTTCCTTTTGTTTAAAAGCTTCTTCGATTACTAATTTTCTAATAATCTCTCTCTCCAGAGAAACACCAAGCTTGCGGGCCATTTCCCCATTCAGACACATAAAAGCTGGTCGTGAAAATAATGAAATAGGCACACTATCCTTTACAACAAGCTCTATGATCTGTTTTTTTAAATGTATCTACTGTCATTGTCACAGTAACTTTGTCACTGACAAAATATCTTGCAACTGATGGCTGCAAAGTTCTCTGCTCCTTTGTTTGGCTGGAAGAGCTAGGCACTGGTTCATTGGTTTGGATGCAGTCTTTCTCATCCACTGCTTTCAGTACTTCTGGATGAAAGCGCTGTAAATGTCTCTTTAGATTAGAAGCTCTGGTAGGAGCATTTTTATCTTTGCCTGAATATACACTAATCTTGGCTTTACAGCATTTGTTTTCATCTGGATCATTTGTCATACACTGACAGACATAATGTTTTCTATCTTGAGTGATGGTGAAATGTTCAAATACAGCTGATTTAATGTGACGCTTCTTTGACATTCTCAGGTTTTTAATTCTGCATTCACAATCTAAATGACAATTGTTTTTCCTAAAAACAATTGTGCAAAATTATTGCCAGGCCGTACAACTGATATAGTGGTCAGTAATACTGTTATTCCTCATGTACTCACAGTTAACTGATGCAAAGTTTGTTGAAAGGATAATACTTCTTACAGTCTTCCTCTTCTGAGTAGCAGCTGTGAGATGCTTAGAAGACGCACACCTAGTAAACATCTAGTCTAGAGGAGGAGCTTTACTGCTAAGAATTTGCAACACATTTTCACTTTCAGTTTCATACATTGTAAGTAGGGGGGTTGGGGCAGCATGAGGTTAGCCAAGTATAAGATTAGATAAGGGCAGTGGAGAACAGTGACACACAAGAAGTAAGAAAGGTCTCTATCTCCAGCAGAACTGCTTATCACTGTTGTTCATAGTTTGATAGAACATATATATTTGAGTAACATTTATAAAATTCATATGAAAGTTCAATTATGAAATATTAAGAAAAAAATTTTAAAGTTGGAGTCAGAGTCGGTACATTTCTTCCGACTCCAACCAAAACTAACTCCGACTCCACAAATCCGACTCCACAGCCCTGCCTAACCCTAATCCCAAACGTAACCCTAACCACACCCCTAACCCTAATCCCAACCGTAAATGTAATCCAAACCCTAACTTTAGCCCCAACCCTAACCCTAACACTAACCCTAATGGAAAATGGAAATAAATACATTTTTTAAAATTTTATTATTTTTCCCTAACTAACGGGGTGATGTAGGGAGGGTTTGATTTACTTTTATAGCATTTTTTTGGCGGATTTTTATGAATGGCAGCCGTCACACACTAAAAGACGCTTTTTATTGCAAAAAATAGTTTTTGCATCACCACATTTTGAGAGCTATAATTTATCTATATTTTGGCCCACAGAGTCATGTGAGGTCTTGTTTTTTGCCGGACGAGTTGACGTTTTCAGCGGTACCATGTTTATTTATATCCGTCTTTTTGATCGCGTGTTACTCCTCTTTTTGTTCGCCGGTATAATAAAGCGTTGTTTTTTTGCCGCGTTTTTCATTTATTTTATTTGCTGTGTTCACTGAAGGGGTTAACTTGTGGGATAGTTTTATAGGTTGGGTCGTTACGGACGTGGCGATACCAAATATGTGTACTTTTATTGTTTTTTTTTTTATTTACATAAATGGATTTTATTGGGAAATATTTTTTTTTCCTTTTTCTTTATTTGGGGATTTTTTTTTTTTTTTAACTTTCTAACATTGTCCCAGGGTGGGACATCACTATATTAGATCAGATCGCTGATCTGACACTTTGGATAGCACTGTGTCAGATCAGCAATCTGACAGGCAGTGCAGGAGGGTTTCCGGTGCCTGCTCTAAGCAGGCGCCGGCTAGCCACCTCACTTCATGACCCGGAAGGAGACCCGCGGCCATCTTGGATCCAGGGACTCCTTCCGGAACAATGCGATCGCATCGCGTTGTTCCCGTGGGAGAGCGCAGGGAGCCCCCGTCCCTGTGTGATGCCCCTCTATGTCGCTGTCACTACTGACAGCGGCATCAGAGGGGTTAAATGCCCACAATCGGCGCTAGCGCCAATCGTGGGCATTGCTGCGGGGTGTCAGCTGTCATATACAGCTGACACCTGCACGTGATCACCGCGGCGCTCACTGTGAGGCCGCGCGATCGTGCCGCCGTACTATTACTGCGGTTTGCGGGAACTCAGTTCCTACAGAGCAGTACTAGTACGGCGCATGTCAGGAGTTTTGACCAGTGTCCCTTTATGAGGTAATAACTCAGGAACGCTTCAACGGATCCTAGCGATTCTGAGAATGTTTTTTCCTGACATATTGGGCTTCATGTTAGTGGTAAATTTAGGTCGATAATTTCTGCGTTTATTTGTTAAAAAATCAGAAATTTGGCGAAAATTTTGAAAATTTCGCAATTTTCAAATTTTGAATTTTTATTCTGTTAAACCAGACAGTTATGTGACACAAAGTAATTAATAAATAACATTTCCCACATGTCTACTTTACATCAGCACAAAATGGAAACATTTTTTTTTGCTAGGAAGTTATAAGGGTTAAAATTTGACCAGCGATTTCTCATTTTTACAACAAAATTTACAAAACCATTTTTTTTAGGGACCACCTCACATTTGAAGTCAGTTTGAGGGGTCTATATGATAGAAAATAACCAAGTGTGACACCATTCTAAATACTGCACCCCTCAAGGTGCTCAAAACCACATTCAAGAAGTTTATTAACCCTTCAGGTGCTTCACGGCAGCAGAAGCAACATGGAAGGAAAAAATTAACATTTAACTTTTTAGTCACAAAAATGATCTTTTAGCAACAATTTTTTTTACTTTCCCAAGGGTAAAAGGAGAAACTGGACCCCAAAAGTTATTGTACAATTTGTCCTGAGTACGCCGGTACCCCATACTGTATGTGGGGGGGAACCACTGTTTGTTCACACGGCAAGGCTCGGAAGGAAAGGAACGCCATTTGACTTTTTGAATGAAAAATTGGCTCCAATCTTTAGCGGACACCATGTTGCGTTTGGAGAGCCCCTGTGTGCCTAAACATTGGAGCTCCCCCACATGTGACCCCATTTTGGAAACTAGACCCCCCAAGGAACTTATCTAGATGCATAGTGAGCACTTTGAACCCCCAGGTGCTTTACAAATTGATCTGCAAATATGAAAAAGTACTTTTTTTTCACAAAAAATTTCTTTTAGCCTCAAGTTTTTCATTTTCACATGGGCAACAGGATAAAATGGATCCTAAAATTTGTTGGGCAATTTCTCCTGAGTACAGCGATACCTCACATGTGGGGGTAAACCACTGTTTGGACACACGGTAAGGCTCGGAAGGGAAGGAGTGCCATTTGACTTTTGAATGAAAAATTGGCTCCAATCGTTAGCGGACACCATGTCATGTTTGGAGAGCCCCTGTGTGCCTAAACATTGGAGCTCCCCCACAAGTGACCCCATTTTGGAAACTAGACCCCCCCAAGGAACTTATCTAGATGCATAGTGAGCACTTTGAACCCCCAGGTGCTTCACAAATTGATCCGTAAAAATGAAAAAGTACTTTTTTTTCACAAAAAAAATTCTTTTAGCCTCAATTTTTTCATTTTCACATGGGCAACAGGAAAAAATGGATCCTTAAATTTGTTGGGCAATTTCTCCTGAGTACAGCGATACCTCACATGTGGGGGTAAACCACTGTTTGGGCGCACGGCAGGGCTCAGAAGGAAAGGAGCGCCATGCGACTTTTTGAATGAAAAATTAGCTCCAATCGTTAGCGGACACCATGTCGCGTTTGGAGAGCCCCTGTGTGCCTAAACATTGCAGCTCCCCCACATGTGACCCCATTTTGGAAACTAGACCTCCGAAGGAACTAATCTAGATGTGTGATGAGCACTTTGAACCCCCAAGTGCTTCACAGAAGTTTATAACGCATAGCCGTGAAAATAAAAAATCATTTTTCTTTCCTCAAAAATTATTTTTTAGGACTCAATTTTTTATTTTCACAATGGTAACAGGAGAAATTGGACCCCGAAAGTTGTCCAGTTTGTCCTGAGTACGGGTCAGGGCTCAGAAGGGAAGTAGTGACGTTTTGGAATGCAGATTTTGATGGAATGGTCTGCGGGCGTCACGTTGCATTTGCAGAACCCCTGATGTGCCTAAACAGTAGAATCCCCCCACAAGTGACCCCATTTTGGAAACTACACCCCCAAGGAACTTATCTAGATGTGTGGTGAGCACTTTGAACCCCCAAGTGCTTCACAGAAGTTTACAACAAACACCACAGAAAAACAGGCAAAGGTGCTTACCTGTCTAGGCCTCAAATCAAATGCACTCTCATGGTGCAGTGGGCCCCAAGTAAAGATGGCGACTACACAGGTGTGGTAATACCAAATGAGACAGCCAGCCTACAATCAGGGATTGGCCGCTGGGCACACCAGTGCAAATAATAATCTGCAGCAATGTTCACACAGAGTATGCACATGCACAGAAGTTTACAACGCAGAGCCGTGAAAATAAAAAATCATTTTTCTTTCCTCAAAAATGATGTTTTAGCAAGCAATTTTTTATTTTCACAAAGGTAAAAGGAGAAATTGGACCCCAATAGTTGTTGCCCAGTTTTTCCCGAGTATGCTGGTACCCCATATGTGGGGGGGAACCACTGTTTGGGCACATGTCGGGGCTCGGAAGGGAAGTAGTGACGTTTTGAAATGCAGACTTTGACTTTGATGGAATGGTCTGGGGGCGTCACGTTGCATTTGCATTTGCAGAGCCCCTGATCTGCCTAAACAGTAGAAACCCCCCACAAGTGACCCCATTTTGGAAACTAGACCCCCCAAGGAACTTATCTAGATGTGTGGTGAGCACTTTGAACCCCCAAGTGCTTCACAGAAGTTTATAACACAGAGCCGTGAAAACAAAAAATCATTTTTCTTTCCTCAAAAATTATTTTTAAGTCTGCAATTTTTTATTTTCACAAGGGTAACAGGAGAAATTGGACCGAAAGGCACAAATTGTTTGGGAGGGCACCGCACATGGAATAAATAAATAGGGATACACCCAAGGTCAACACAAACACATGGAGACTATAAATAGAGGAAAAAGCTGTAGACCATACACTGGGGATCACCAAAATACATTTAGAATACAAAATCAACACACATAGTAAAAACAATTAAAAGTCACAAACACATGACAGATGGAAACCCAAAATAGCTTGTAATAAAGCTTAGAGCCGCCCCTCTCTTGGCCAATGCACAAAGTGTACAAAATAATGAATGCACAAAATTGATATGCAAGATATTAGCCTGCTAGTATACAGTACGTCACCATGTGTATAGCGAGCTATGAAGACAGATAGCCATACAATGTAAGTCCCTGGGTGGCACACAACCATACCCTATTGCACCAATAGAACACTGGTCAAAGAATGATACAGTAAAAAGACCAGCGAACTTGGTAACGCATAAGGAGACTAGTGCCCAAAAAATATATATGGCAGAGGGACAATTCCAATATACCAGCTAAGATGACATAGTAGGTAGTTAATACAGACCTAGTGCAACACCTAGTGTGTAGTAGAGCAAGGAATGGGGAAGCCTGTGGAGATGCTTGTTGTTGTCCAGTTTGTCCTGAGTATGCTGATACCCCATATGTGGGAATAAACCACTGATTGGGCACACACCAGGGCTCGGAAGGGAAGTAGTGACGTTTTGAAATGCAGACTTTGATGGAATGGTCTCCGGGCGTCACATTGCGTTTGCAGAGCCCCTGATGTGCCTAAACAGTGGAAACCCCCCACAAATTACCCCATATTGGAAACTAGACCCCCCAAGGAACTTATCTAGATGTGTGGTGAGCACTTTGAACCCCCAAGTTCTTCACCTAAATTAATAACGCGGAGCTGTGAAAATAAAAAATCATTTTTTTCACACAAAAATACGTTTTTAGTTCCCATTTTGTTATTTTCCAAAGGGTAACAGGAGAAATTAGACCCCCAAAGCTGTTGGGCAATTTTTCCTGAGTACACTTATGCCCCATATGTTTGGGTAAACCACTGTTTGGGCACACGTCGGGGCTCGGAAAGGAGGGAGCGCCATTTGGCTTTTTGAACGCAAGATTGGCTGGAATCAATGGTGGCGCCATGTCGCGTTTGGAGACCCCTGATGTGCCTAAACAGTGGAAACCCCTCAATTCTAACTCCAACACTAACCCCAACACACCCATACCCTAATCCCAACTCTAGCCATAACCCTAATCGCATCCCTAACCACAACCCTAACCCCAACACACCCCTAAACCTAATCCCAACCCTAACCCCAACACACCCCTAACCCTAATCCCAACCCTAACCACAAGCCTAACCCTAACCCCAACACACCCCTAACCCTAATCTTTACCCTATTTCCAACCCTAATTCCTACCCTAACTCTAATTCCAACCCTAACCCTAAGGCTATGTGCCCACGTTGCGGATTCGTGTGAGGATTTTTCCACAGTTTTTTAAAAAAGGCACTGCGTTTTACCTGCGGATTTACCATGGATTTCCAGTGTTTTTTATGCGGAATTCACCTGCGGATTCCTATTGAGGAACAGGTGTAAAACACTGCGGAATCCAAAGAATTGACATGCTGCGGAAAATACAACGCAACATTTCCGCGCTGTATTTTCTGCACCATGGGCACAGCGGATTTGGTGTTCCATTACATGGTACTGTAAACGTGAAGGAAAAATGCTACGAATCCGCAGCGGCCATTCCGCTGCGGATCCGCAGGCAAATCCGCACCGTGTGCACATAGCCTAATTCTAACCCTAATTTTAACCCTAACCCTAGTTCTAACCCTAACCCTAACCCTAGTTCTAACCCTAGTTCTAACCCTAACCCAAGTGGAAAAATAAAAGTAAATATATTTTATTTTATTATTGTCCCTACCTATGGGGGTGTAAAAGGGGGGGGTTATTTATTATTTCTTTTATTTTGATTGCTGTGATATAACCTATCACAGTGATCAAAATGTATCTGGAATGAATCTGCCGGCCGGCATATTTGGCGGGCGCACTGCGCATGCGTCCGCCATTTTGGAAGATGGCGGCGCCCATGCAGAAGATGGACGAACACCGGGAGGGACACCGGAGGTCGGTAAGTATGCAGGGGTGGGATCGGACAGCAGAGGGTGAGATCGGACTGCGGGGGGAGTGGACAGGAGGACGGAGGGGATCGGAGCACAGGACGGAGGCGGAGGATGTGTGGATGATATTGCAGCATCGGCCATGGCTGGATTGTAATATTTCACCAATTTACATAGGTGAAATATTACGATTGCTCTGATTGAAAGTGAAATGTCACTTTCAACAGCAAATCAGAGTGATCGTAGCCACGGGGGGGGGGGGGGGGGGTGAAGCCAACCCCCTAGGCTGAAGTACCACTCCCCCTGTCCCTGCAAATTGGGTGAGATTGGAGTTAACCCTTTCACCCGATCTGCGGGGACGCGATCATTCTGTGACACAGCATATGCGTCACAGATCGGATTGGCACCGACTTTCATGACGCATACGCTGTGTCACAGGTCGGGAAGAGGTTAATCACTTCATTCTTATCCAGGTACTTACATACATGTTTTTTAATAATTTGTTCAAAGATCTTTCCTGATATAGATGTCAGACTCACCGGCCTATAGTTCCCTGGGTCCACCTTCTTCCTTTTTGAAGATAGGAACAACATTTGCTCTTCTCCAGTCTTCCGGAACTTCTCCTGTTCTCCAAGAATTTTCAAAGATTATGGAGAGTGGTTCAAAAATTTCTTCTGCTATCTTTCAGTGCTCTCGGGAACAATTCATCTGGACCTGGAGACTTTAATCCATTTATGTTAGCTAGGTGTTTCCTCACTATCTTTCTGTTTATAGAAATTCATTTTTTTTTTTAATAGGACAGAGAAAATAAGTTGATGTTACATTTCCTTTCTGAGAGAAAACAGATGCAAAATAGGAATTCAAAAGTTTGACCTTCTCAACATCCTTAATTAACATTCCATCATTTTCATCCTGTAAAAATCCTATAGCATCTTTGACTTTTCTTTTACTTTTGACATATCCCCCAAATCCTTTTTTATTGCTTTTGGCATCTCTAATCTGATTTGTGCCCTGCAGGTTCTGCAGACAGCATTATATTTTTCTTTAGATATGCCCCCCTCTTTCCATTTGATAAACATTTCTTTCTTTTTTGCATGTGTTTAAGTTCTGTGTTCATCCATCCTGGTTTCCTCAAATGCTTTGAATTCTTCCCTCTTTTCGGAATTGTTAACGATTGTGCTTTGAGAATCTAATTTTTCAAGATTTCCCATCCTTCCTGGATATTTTTTGACCTTAAGGATATCCTACCATTGGATTATTATTATTATTTATTGTTATAGCGCCATTTATTCCATGGCGCTTTACATGGAGTATACATAATAAAAACAAGTACAATAATCTTAAACAATACAAGTCATAACTGGTACAGGAGGAGATAGGACCCTACCCGCGAAGGCTCACAATCTACAAGGGATGGGTGAGGATACAGTAGGTGAGGATAGAGCTGGTCATGCAGCGGTTTGGTCGATCGGTGGCTACTGCAGGTTGTAAGCTTGTCGGAAGAGGTGGGTCTTCAGGCTCTTTTTGAAGGTTTCGATGGTAGGCGAGAGTCTGATGTGTTGTGGTAGAGAGTTCCAGAGTAGGGGTGATACGCGAGAGAAATCTTGTATACGATTGTGGGAAGAGTCGATAAGAGGGGAGTAGAGAAGGAGATCTTGTGAGGATCGGAGGTTGCGTGTAGGTAAGTACCGGGAGACGAGGTCACAGATGTATGGAGGAGACAGGTTGTGGATGGCTTTGTACGTCGTGGTTAGGGTTTTGTACTGGAATCTCTGGGTAATGGGGAGCCGGTGAAGGGATTGACAGAGGGGAGAGGCCGGGGAATAGTGGGGGGACAGGTGGATTAGTCAGGCAGAGTTTAGAATAGATTGGAGGGGTGTGAGAGTGTTAGAGGGGAGGCCACAGAGCAGGAGGTTGCAGTAGTCAAGGCGAGAGATGATGAGGGCATAGACTAGGGTTTTTGCAGATTCTTGGTTGAGGAATGTACAGATTCGTGAAATATTTTTGAGTTGAAGTCGGCAGGAAGTGGAAAGGGCTTGGATATGTGGTTTGAAGGAGAGATCAGCGTCAAGGATTACCCCGAGGAAGCGAGCTTGTGGGACTGGGGAGAGTGGGCAGCCATTTACTGTAATGGATAGGTTCGTTGGGGGGTTTGCATGAGATGGGGGAAAGATGATGAATTCTGTTTTGTCCATGTTAAGTTTCAGAAATCTAGCAGAGAAGAAGGATGAAATAGTGGATAGAGATTGAGGGATTCTGGTTAGTAGGGAGGTGATGTCTGGTCCAGAGATGTAGATCTGCATGTCATCAGCATAGAGGTGATACTGAAAGCCATGAGATTCTATGAGCTGTCCCAGGCCAAAGGTGTAAATGGAGAAGAGCAGGGGCCCTAGGACTGAACCTTGTGGGACTCCGACAGATAGGGGGCGAGGTGAGGAGGTGGTGTGTGAGTGGGAGACGCTGAATGTCCCGTCTGTTAGGTATGATGAGATCCAGGATAGGGCCAAGTCTGTGATGCCAAGGGATGAGAGGGTCTGTAGTAATAGGGAATGGTTCACTGTGTCAAAGGCAGCCGACAGGTCGAGGAGGAGGAGGAGGAAAGAGTAGTGTCACTTGCTCTTGGCAGTTAAGAGGTCATTGGTGACCTTAGGGCAGTTTCAGTGGAATGGTGTGACCGGAAGCCTGATTGTAAGCGGTCAAAGAGGGAGCAAGAAGAGAGATGGGAGGACAGTTCAAGGTAGACATGTTGTTCCAGTAGTTTGGAGGCATAGGGGAGAAGTGATATAGGGCGATAGCTAGATACAGAGGATGGGCCAAGAGAATGCTTTTTGAGGATAGGTGTGATGGAGGCATGTTTAAAGCTTGAGGGGAAAACACCAGTTGTTAGTGATAGGTTGAAGAGATGGGTTAGGGTTGGGATGAAGACTGTGGTGAGGTTTGGGATGAAGTGGGATGGGAGCGGGTCAAGTGCACAGGGGGTGAGATGCGATCTTGAGAGTAGAGTGGAGAGTTGATCTTCTGTAATGGTGGAGAAGTTGGTTTTAGAGGTGGAGGGCTGGGAAGTCGGGAGGAAGGGCTCTGGGGGTTGTTGACCAAAACTGTATCTGATGTTCTCAATCTTCTGCTTGAAAAATGAGGCAAAGTCTTCAACTGAGATAAGTGGGGAGGGAGGATGTGCTGGGGGATGGAGGAGAGAATTGAAGGTGTTGAATAACTGTTTAGGGTTGTGAGACAGGGAGGATATGAGAGATGAGAAGTAGGTTTGTTTAGCTGTGGCGAGTGTGGTCTTGAAAGTAGTGAGGGACTGTTTGAATGCGATAAAGTGCTCGTTGGAGTGGGATCTTTTCCATCTGCGCTCAGCAGCCCTGGAAGCTCGCCTCAGTTCTTTGGTCAGGCTGGTGTGCCAGGGCTGTCTGTTGATTTTGCGAGCTTTGGTATGTGTAAGTGGGGCAGCAGATTCCAAAGCTACAGCTAATTTAGTGTTATATAGAGCGGCATCCGCATTGTGTAAGGAACTTATATCTGTGAGAGGGAGGAGGGATTCAGAGAATGAATGTAGGTCAAGATGTTTAAGATTTCTGCGAGGATGTGAAAGTTTGTGGGGTGGGGATTGTAGACATGGAGTGGAGAGGGAAGAGAATGTGAGAAGGTTGTGGTCAGAGAGAGGAAGAGGTGAGTTAGAGAGGTTAGATAGGGAGCAGAGGCGGGTGAAGATGAGGTCCAATGTGTGACCATCTTTGTGGGTGGCTGTAGAACACCATTGAGTGAGGCCGAAGGAGGAAGTGAGAGAGAAGTTTAGTGGCAGCTGAGAGGGAAGTGTCAATGGGGATGTTGAAGTCGCCCATGATGATAGTGGGGATGTCCGCGGAAAGGAAATGAAGTAGCCCGGTGGTGAAGTGGTCAAAGAAGGTGGTGGCTGGCCCTGGAGGGCGGTAAAAGACAGCCAGTTGGAGGGGGAGTAGATGCGCACTGACTGCATCTCAAAGGAAGGGAGGGTGACAGAGGGTGGCAGTGGGATTGGGGTGAAGGAGCAGTTATCTGACAGGAGAAAACCAACTCCTCCGCCATGTTTGCTGCTGGGGCGGGGTGTGTGAGAAAGGTGGAAGCCACCGTAAGAGAGTGCAGCAGGTGAGGCTGTGTCAGAAGGGGTGAGCCAGGTTTCAGTGATGGCGAGGAAGGAAAGTTTGGTAGTAACAAAAAGATCATGGATGTAGGAAAGCTTGTTGCAGACAGAGCGAGCGTTCCACAGAGCTCCTGTTAGTGGGACTGGGGAAGCGGGGGCTGGGTGAATGGGTATAAGGTTAGAGAGGTTACGGAAGTTTGTGATAGAGCGTGGATGGGAGGTAGAAATGACTGTGGGAATGTGGTGAGGAGGACCAGGATTTGGAGAGATATCACCAGCAGTGAGAAGGAGCAGAGAAAGTGTTAGCCGATGGGAGCAGGAGAGGGCATGAGGTGGCTGTCTGTGCTTGGAGACAGAGGATTGTATGTTAAGGAACAGTTCTGAGGAGGAGGCGAGATGGATGGGGAGGATTGAAGCAGAGATAAACAGTTCCTTACTTGGTGTAGGGATTAGGGGAGGTAGGGGATCCCTCCGATTCTCTTTCTGAGTCCCTTAAAATCTGCCTTTCTGATATCTAACCTTGAAGTCTGAGTCTTCACAGGTCTTCCTTCTCTAGTTATCCAAAATTCTAAAACAGCATGGTCGCTAACTCCTAGGGTCCCAGCCACTCTTACTTCCTCAACCATTTCCTCCCTGTTTATAAGGATTAGATCCAAGGTAGAAGATCCCCTTGTTTTCTCGCCTACCTTTTGGAAGATAAAGTTGTCAGCATGAGAGTATAAGAATTTGCTTGACCTGTTAGTTCTGCCTGAGAGAGATTCCCAACAAATGTCTGGATAGTTTAAATCTCCCATGACCACTATGTCATATTTTTTGGAGAACTTGGCCATTTGATGCATAAAGAGTTCATCCATATCTTCAGCTTGCACGGGCGGACTATAGTAAATGCCTACAATGGTGTCCTTTCCGTTGTTCTCTCCTTGTATTCTTACCCAGTTTCCACAAAACTCCCAGTCTCTGAAGCTTCAGGCTATGTGAACACGGTGCAGATTTTGATGCGTTTCCGCAGCGTTTTTGGACGTGCGGAATTGCATCAAATCCACAGTGTAGTACAGTAACAATGATAGTCAATGGGAATTTGAGAATTGCTGTGCCGCTGCCTTTTTTTTCCCACAGCATGTCAATTCTTTGTGCAGAAACGCAATGTTTCTGTACCCATTGACTATACATTGAGTAAGGCAAATCCGCACATCAAAAAACGCATGACAACCGGAAACAAATCCGCAAGGGATGCGCATCAATTCCGCATTAAATTCGCAAGCATTTAGGCCTGCCTTTTCTGCCAAGAGATGCAGATTCTGTGCGGAAAATTCCGCAGGCCAATCCGCAACGTGTGTACATAACCTCAATCTCTGTGCAGATATACGCTTTTCTAAGGCTGCTTTCACACTAGCGTCGGTACGGGGCCATCACGCTGTGTCGGCCCGACGTACCGACGCATACTGTGAAGAAAATGCCCAGCGTTGGCAGCGGAAGCAGTCTTAAGACGCTTCCGCTGCTTCATTGTAAGGTCCGGGGAGGAGGGGGCGGAGGTTCGGCCGTGCTTGCGCGGTTGAAAATGGCGGTGCCGACTCACAAAAAAGTTACATGTAATTTTTTTTGTGGCGGCGGTGTGCCAAAACACAACACAACCATCGCACGACGGTTGCGATGTGTGGCACTGAGTCGCAATGCGTCGGTAATGTTAGTCTATGGGGAAAAAACTTATCCTGCAGACAACTTTGCAGGATGCGTTTTTCTCCTAAACGATGCATTGCGACGTGCAGCCAAAAAGTGTGAAAGTAGCCTATCATACAATGAGACACCTCCTCGTTTATCAAGTCTGTTTCTTGCAAATAAGGCTGCTTTCACACTAGCGTCGTCTGGCGGACGTCATAATGCGGCGGCGCGACGTATCGACGGATGCGTCAAAAATAGTGAAAACCAGATGCAACGCATACAGTATTTCGACGGATCCGTCGTAGATCCGCTAGACGGTTCCGTCGAAAAACTGGATCCGTTGTGTCCGTTTTTACAATCCGTTTCATCCGTTTTTGACGGATCTGTTTTCCCTGCCTAAAAATGGGAGTCTCCTAAATGTGATTGGCTACTGGAAAATAGGGAAAACTATATATTGACTGTTTTTACAGCCCATGTCACGATTCACACCGTGACTGTCAAGATCCCTTAGCCGCTGCCCACAATATGTCACGGATTGGGGTGACTTTAGACCAACAGAGGGCTATCACATGTGCAGGGGGCTTATCCTAGTTATCCCTCCACTGCCACAATGGGATGAAAAAAAAAAAATACACACACGAGGCTATTGACCTCTTGTTTACAGCAGGGGCTTATTTTAGGTATCCCACTGCTCTTCCGTATACCATGAACTGCAGGGATTTGTGTATATCCTGCTACAGTTCCACTTAAACCTTGCAGCTCTCTGGCGCCCCCCTTACTGTCAGGTCAGATTAGGTACTGCACCTAGGGTGATTAGTCGCCAGAAACGCGGCCTGCTATGTACTGGCTATTGGGTGCCCTGCAGCGACGCGATAACTACTCCCACTCAGGCAGGAACAATAATTATCAAGCCGCAGTCGCTACAGTGACCCCCAAAAGCCGGCACACGGTCGCTGCCACCAGCTCCAATTGAACGGGTCTGGAGCTAACCCCAAAACAGTAGCGTAATTCCCTTCAGAGACAGGGTACGGTTTAGGGCAGGAAGAACGAACTAGTATTAAATATTATACCCCATAAATGATTTTTAGGCAGTGTTTATAAAATATTTTACAAAGATGTTACAAATGAGACAATTGCAAATATGTACAAGGTAATTATGAAAATAAAAGGATTAAAGGAAGAAAAGATAACTCACATGTTCTTAGTTCATATCAGTTCAGGCAAACACCATGCTAGGGGGAGGGGCTCCCAAAAATCCCAATGCATGAGGTACAGCTCTTCAGGTCAGACCCACATGTTCTTCCAGCAACAGAGTCACTGCTGGAGTCCGGCCAAACCAGTTATAGCTTAGGTCGGTGACATCACCAAAAAGGCTGGCTATCCCAGACCCTCCTCTCTCTACATTCTGACTAAGTATAAGCTAAATCTTTCTAAGACTTGTAATTCCGCTGCTGAACCTATCATAATCGCACTATACCCCTCATTCATCTCGTATCATCGCCGGCATTCCAGTGAGACCAAACATGTCCCACCTGTCACGCACACTGACAGAGAAATCCCTACCTCTGTACCAGATGGAGCTAGAAACCTGTGTGTTCGAGGGATGGGTAGATCCTCCGAGTGTGATTACAAATATATGTTTTCGTGGTCTTAACTTAAACGATTTGCCTAATATCTTCCAAAAACAGAACAAAAGACTTTCATATTCTGGAAGGTTCTAATCTAGTAAAAGCTGGGCATTTTCCCCCACAGGAAATACTGGTCGTAAATACCTTTCGTCAATAAAACTCTCTTCCCCATGTACATTGACAAGGCAGCTCTTGGCTGAGTGAAAGGGAAGGGGGGTTTTTAACCCACAGCATGCTAGCAACAGAACTATACTTATATGATATTTCATACCATATCGTGACACCTCCCCCTTTTAGCGTGCGCTACGGCGGCAGAACCTCTCGGTATGCCTCCATGCGCACCTCCGTGGGTTCACCCTGGCGGGAGAGTCCATCTGCATTCCCATGCTCTTTGCCCGCTTTGTGTTTAATGGTGAAGTCAAATTGCTGAAGGGCAAGGCTCCAGCGTAGCAACCTGCCGTTGGTTCCACACATGGTGCTTAGCCAGCGCAGAGGGTTGTGGTCGGTCACCACCGTGAAGGTGCGACCGTACAAGTAGGGCTGCAAGCGCTGCAGGGCCCAGACTATGGCCAGACACTCCTTCTCGATGGTGGAGTAGGCCACTTCTCTCGGCAAAAGTTTCCGGCTCAGGTACAACACGGGGTGCTCTTGGTCCTCCGAGTCAACCTGGCTGAGCACAGCACCAAGGCCAAACTCGCTGGCGTCGGTCTGTACCAAGAACGGTCGACTGCTGTCGACTGCTTTCAACACAGGGGCGTTGCACAGTGCTGTCTTCAACGCCTGGAAGGCCCCCTCACAGCCATCTGTCCAGTTGACGATGTGGGGTAGCTTCTTCCTGGTGAGGTCCGTCAAAGGTTTTGCCAGGCTACTATAGTGCTGCACGAAGCGCCTATAGTACCCTGCAGTGCCCAGGAAGGACATCACCTGTTTCTTGTTCCTGGGAGTGGGCCAGTTCACGATCACGCCCACTTTGTCAGGCTCTGGCTTTAGGGTGTTTCCACCTACCCGGTGCCCCAGGTAGTGAACCTCCCTCATGCCCATCTGGCACTTTCCCGGCTTGATAGTCAGTCCTGCTCGGTGAATTCGCCCGAGCACCTCCTCGAGATGCTGCAGGTGTTCATCCCAGGAGGGACTGAAGATGGCAATGTCATCTAAGTACGCCACAGCGTACTTCTCCAGTCCCTGAAGCAGGAGATTGACCATCCGCTGGAAAGTGGCAGGGGCATTCTTCATGCCGAAGGGCATGACCGTGGACTCGTACAGTCCAAAGGGTGTGATAAAGGCGGACTTCTCCTGCGCCTCGGGGCTCAGGGGAATCTGCCAGTATCCGCGACTCAGGTCCATTATTGTCAGGTATTTTGCGCCAGCTAACATCTCAAGCAGCTCCTCGATGCGCGGCATTGGGTGCGCGTCAGAGGCTGTAATGGCGTTGAGCCCCCTGTAGTCCACGCAGAACCGGGTGGTCCGGTCCTTCTTTGGCACGAGAACTACAGGTGAGGCCCACGCGCTCTTTGACCGTTGAATCACTCCCAGCTGTAACATCTCATCGATCTCCTGGCGCATAATCTGCTGCACCTGGTCAGAGATTCGATAGGGTGTTCACCGTAGTGGGACGTGATTCCCGGTGTCCACCTCGTGGACGGCTAACTCAGTCCTTCCAGGCCGGTTGGAGAACACGACCCGGAAGGGTTCCAGTGTGGTTTGCAACTGCAACCGCTGTGGTTCATCTAGCGAGGCGCTTACCTCCACGTCCTCAATGGACCCACGGGCCTTGGCTTGGGCCAGCATGTCCAGGAGGGTGTCTTCCTCCCCTTCTTCGGGTGCGCTGCAGACCGGTAGGACGAAAGGTTCACGTTCGTGATGAGCCTTCATCATGTTGACGTGAAAGGCCTTTCGCCTACCCCGAGTGTGGTCAAGCGTGACCACGTAGGTGACCGGGTTGAGCTGTTGGTGGACGACGTACGGGCCCTCCCAGGCTGCCTGAAGCTTATCCGTTGGTACAGGAACCAGCACCCACACCTTTTGACCCACATGGTAGGTCCGTTCCCGGGCGTTCTGGTCGTACCAGTGTTTCTGATCAGCCTGAGCCTGCGTCATGTTGTCATGCACCAACTGCGTCAAGGTCTGCATCTTGTCACGGAAGCGCATGACATACTCCACTATGGACACTTCAGAAGGGTTCGGCTCCTCTTCCCAGGATTCTCTTACCAACCCAAGGGGTCCCCGGACTCGCCTGCCGTACAGGAGCTCGAAGGGGGAGAACCCCGTCGAGGCCTGCGGAACCTCTCGGTAAGCAAATAGCAGGTGTGGGAGGTACCGCTCCCAGTCGCGCCCTTGTGTCTCAACCAGCATGCATAGCATCTGTTTGAGGGTACCATTGAAGCGTTCACACAAGCCATTGGTCTGTGGGTGATACGCACTCGATACCAGGTGCTTCACCTGCATTTTCTTACAGAGAGCCTCCATTAGGTGAGACATAAATTGGGTCCCTCGATCAGTAAGCATTTCCCTGGGAAATCCTACCCGTGAAAAGATGGCCAACAGGGCATCCGCCACCTTATCTGCCCTAGTTGACGACAGAGCTACTGCCTCTGGGTACCGGGTAGCGTAGTCTACCACAGTAAGAATATATTGCTTTCCAGAGCTGCTGGGGACGGCCAGCGGGCCCACAATGTCCACCGCAATCCTCTGGAAAGGCTCCTCTATCACTGGCAAAGGGATCAGGGGAGCCTTAAGAGCAGGCCCCGCCTTCCCCACTCTTTGACAGGTGACACAGGAGCGGCAGTAGTTTGACACATCTGTCCCCATCTTAGGCCAATAGAAGTGTTGAGACAGCCGGGCCTTAGTTTTGCTGATCCCCAAGTGTCCAGCTAGCGGGATCTCATGGGCAATCCGCAACAACTCACCCCGGAATTGCTGTGGGACGACCAGCTGTCTTTCCCTCAACCACTCCTTTTGTGATTCTCCGGGTACTGTCTCCCGGTACAACCTTCCTCCTTCCCAGAACACCTTCTCCTTATCAGTCTCGGAGAATGACGTCCCGGCGAGTTGTCTCAAACTCCCTAGGCTCGCATCTGTGTGCAGAGCGGCCTGAAACTCCTGGCTAGGGGAAGCCAGAAGCGATGTCAGGGTCCCTTCCCCACGGAAGCCCTCTGGGACCTGCTCTGGGTCCACCTCTGGTTCAGTCATACTGATGACTGAAGAGGGTCCGGGAGGCAGACAGTTATCTGCGTTCCGGGCACTCTGACTGCGGGTGACAGCAGCTACGTAGGCTGTCTCCCCGGGGGTTTCTACAGACCCATCAGCCGACGCTGCTATGGGCTCTACCTCCCCATCCACCCCCATTACCTCAGGAGCATTGCTACTTATGGGCCAGTTACCTTCCTCGGTGGCACTGGTCAATTGCATGGCATCACCTTGCTCACGGTTCCCATGTATCTCCCCATTTCTTGTAGCACCGACACTTGCCCCTGCTAGGGGTTCCTCAGCCGTCTCACTCCGCAGAGCGACGTGGCTGAGTACTCCTGTACCTATGGACACATCAACTTTCACAGAAACATCATTATCAGATACAGTTGGCACAGGTACAACATTTCCACCATCCATCGTAGGGAAAAAATTGTTAACAGATGCATCATTACAAGATAAAGCATGGTCAGGTAACACATGCGATTTCCCATCATCATCATCATCATCATCACCAGGGTTAACTTTACCCTTATTAGTAGATTGGGGAGGAGGGTCATCCACGAAGTATGCAACCAACCTCCCCAAATCAGTTCCCAACAAAACATCAGTGGGCAAATTATCAGACAGCCCCACTTCCTTCACCCCGCTCCCGGCACCCCAATCAATAAAAACCCGGGCCATCGGTAAGGGACAGCTGATGCCCCCAATCCCAGTGACAGTTAGGGTTTTCCCCGGAATGATTTCTTCAGGGGCCGCCAGTTCGGGTCGGATGAGGGTTCGTTCAGCCCCGGTGTCCTTGAGGCCTGTAGCAACACGACCTCCCACAAGGACATGCTGTACGTTATCACACCCCCTCCCAGCCACACCACCCACCAAAAGAACTGCTGCATTCGGCCCTGGGGCCTGGGATGAGGGGTTCTTCTGCTTGGCTGGACATCGGGGACTGATGTGACCAGTCTGCCTGCAGTGGTAACACTGGCGAAGTTCGGTGGCAGGTCTGGTGCTGTTGGCCACGGGGACAGGACCTCTGGTAGCTTGGCTGGCAGGGGTACTGGCGTTGGTTGCAGGCTTACCCCCTCTCCAGCTGGAGGTGACTGGCTTCCACACTTCCGATCTACGGTTGGCCTCATAGGCATCGGCAATCTGCGCTGCTTTCGTCACGTCTTTGGGTTCTCTGTCCATCACGAACTGTCGCACCTCAGTTGGGCAAAGATGGAAGAACTGGTCTTTGATCATCAGGTCTCGCAGCTGTGCAAAGGTGGTCACTGACAGTCCTTGGGTCCACTGGTCAAAGTGGGTCCCCAGTCCATGCACCACATCACTGTAACTGTCGTGTGGGCCACGTTGGAGGGTCCGAAACTTTTTACGGTACACCTCGGGTGTAAGCTGGTACTTGGCTATCAGAGCCTGCTTGATGGCCTCATAGTCACCATCTTGTTCTTGAGGGAGGGCAGCAAACGCCTCCAGAGCTTTTCCTCTCAGCCCTGGTGTCAGGTATCGTGCCCATTCTTGTGTAGGCAGGTGGTACTGTCTGCAGGCTTTCTCAAAGGCCCGCAGAAAAGTGTCCAAGTCCCCATCCTTTTCCATAACAGGAAAGTGGTCGGGCCGGGGCTTTGGTGTCTGAGCGCTGCTGGGCTCACGGCTCTGGGACGACCCCTGCATTTGCAGTTGGGCCATCTGCAGCTGGTACTCCCGCTGCGCTTGGGCCTCTCGCTCGGCTCGCTGGGCCTGGGCCTCTCGCTCGGCTCTCTCGGTTTTGCTGGATCAGCTGCAGACGTCGGTCCAGGTCATCTGTGGAGCATTGTTGCAGCGCCAGCTGCAGGAGGAGGTCTGCGCCCCCTTGGTTGCCAGTAGGGCCCGTATTCAGTGGTTGGACCTCTGCTGCAGCACCATGTTCGCTTGTGCCGGCTTCTGCGGCCTCTGGGCTCTGTGAGTGGTCTAGAGCGGCTTCCCATTGCATCAGGGCTGCGACCAGTTCGCTTTTGCTTTTGCTTGCATAGTCAATGTGCTGTGACTTGCATAAGGCAACAAGGGTGTCTCTGGTCTGCTGTTCATAAAAGGTTTCTCCCAGCCCAACCATGGTTGCCAAATAAAAGAGAGAATAGAAAAACGAAGAGAAAGGGAGGGGATAATTACCAGTACACAATTGTCTCACAACTAATAAACACTGAGTTCGTTCTCCAAACTTATTTGCGCAGAGTTCTCGCAAGAACTTTCTGCAAGTTTTTAGTGAGAGGAATGATTGCTCAAACCAAATCACTAATGCTCTAATATCCCACCGCCTTGCCACCAATATGTCACGATTCACACCGTGACTGTCAAGATCCCTTAGCCGCTGCCCACAATATGTCACGGATTGGGGTGACTTTAGACCAACAGACGGCTATCACATGTGCAGGGGGGCTTATCCTAGTTATCCCTCCACTGCCACAATGGGATGAAAAAAAAAAATACACACACGAGGCTATTGACCTCTTGTTTACAGCAGGGGCTTATTTTAGGTATCCCACTGCTCTTCCGTATACCATGAACTGCAGGGATTTGTGTATATCCTGCTACAGTTCCACTTAAACCTTGCAGCTCTCTGGCGCCCCCCTTACTGTCAGGTCAGATTAGGTACTGCACCTAGGGTGATTAGTCGCCAGTAGGGTTGAGCGAAACGGATCGGTCATTTTCATAAGTCGCCGACTTTTGGCAAAGTCGGCGTCTCATGAAACCCGACCCGATCCCAGCGTGGGGTCGGCCATGCGGTACGCGATCTTGGCGCCAAAGTCGCGTTTTGAATGACGCCTTCCCCGCCATTTTTTCAGCCAATTGTGGGCAGCGTGATGACATAGGTTCCGGCCCGGTTTCTGCGGCGTCATAGAGCCATATTACCTTTTGGGGAGAGAGAGAGAGAGAGAGAGAGAGAGAGAGATGCACATTGACTTGCATTGGGTTTCGTGTTCCGGGACCGGAACCCGACTTTACAGTAGAATCGGCCGATTTCACACGATCCGACTTTTGAGAAGGTCGGGTTTCACAAAACCCAACTCGATCCTAAAAAAGCAAAAGTCGCTCAACCCTAGTCGCCAGAAACGCGGCCTGCTATGTACTGGCTATTGGGTGCCCTGCAGCGACGCGATAACTACTCCCACTCAGGCAGGAACAATAATTATCAAGCCGCAGTCGCTACAGTGACCCCCAAAAGCCGGCACACGGTCGCTGCCACCAGCTCCAATTGAACGGGTCTGGAGCTAACCCCAAAACAGTAGCGTAATTCCCTTCAGAGACAGGGTACGGTTTAGGGCAGGAAGAACGAACTAGTATTAAATATTATACCCCATAAATGATTTTTAGGCAGTGTTTATAAAATATTTTACAAAGATGTTACAAATGAGACAATTGCAAATATGTACAAGGTAATTATGAAAATAAAAGGATTAAAGGAAGAAAAGATAACTCACATGTTCTTAGTTCATATCAGTTCAGGCAAACACCATGCTAGGGGGAGGGGCTCCCAAAAATCCCAATGCATGAGGTACAGCTCTTCAGGTCAGACCCACATGTTCTTCCAGCAACAGAGTCACTGCTGGAGTCCGGCCAAACCAGTTATAGCTTAGGTCGGTGACATCACCAAAAAGGCTGGCTATCCCAGACCCTCCTCTCTCTACATTCTGACTAAGTATAAGCTAAATCTTTCTAAGACTTGTAATTCCGCTGCTGAACCTATCATAATCGCACTATACCCCTCATTCATCTCGTATCATCGCCGGCATTCCAGTGAGACCAAACATGTCCCACCTATCACGCACACTGACAGAGAAATCCCTACCTCTGTACCAGATGGAGCTAGAAACCTGTGTTTCGAGGGATGGGTAGATCCTCCGAGTGTGATTACAAATATATGTTTTCGTGGTCTTAACTTAAACGATTTGCCTAATATCTTCCAAAAACAGAACAAAAGACTTTCATATTCTGGAAGGTTCTAATCTAGTAAAAGCTGGGCACTTTCCCCCACAGGAAATACTGGTCGTAAATACCTTTCGTCAATAAAACTCTCTTCCCCATGTACATTGACAAGGCAGCTCTTGGCTGAGTGAAAGGGAAGGGGGGTGTTTAACCCACAGCATGCTAGCAACAGAACTAAACTTATATGATATTTCATACCATATCGTGACAGCCCATCTTTGAAAGGGTTTAGAGAAAGTGGCAGAGATGGAAGGAGTACTTGTGAGGATTGCGAACGTAGTTACTGATGTGATTTTTGAGACCAATCAGCTGGATATAATGGTTCGGGAGAAGGAGGCAGAAGCAGCAAGAAGGAGGAAGCTTCAACCTCGACGTCGCAGACTATGGATTCATCCCATTAATGCACTGCGGATGACCCGGGGCATCTATTCTACTCTGTACATGGAGTTGTGGCAGAACCCGGAGAAATTTTTTAATTATGTTCGGATGAGGCAGGAGCATTTTGATTTGTTGCTGGAACAAGTTGGGGATGTCATCCGAAGGCAGGACACACGCATGAGGCTTTCCATTTCACCGGCGGAGCGGCTGATGGTGACCCTGCGGTAAGCTTATTTTTTTTTTTAATCATTGTTCATATTTAATGCCATGTAAACATGTTTTAACCTATGTGAACAAGCTGCAGAAAATACTGCGCTGAAACACAGCGTTGCATTTTCTGCAGCATGTTATTTTTTTATTGTTTGGGGCCATTCCACATTTTTTAACACCTGCTGCATAATAGGAATGCACAGATGTCAAAATGCTGTTTTAAATGAGCACTACAAGAGAACTAAAACTTCAACAGTTCCATTTATCGAAGCTTAAAAAAAAAAATAAATGTAATATTTGTGTACATTGCTTAAACATGTTATGTGGGTCTTTGCAATTTTTACTAACATTTTTTTTTGTTTTTCACAGATTCCTGGCTACAGGAGAATCCCTAACTTCCCTACGTTACCAGTTCCGCCTTGGAATATCAACTATTTCCGGAATTGTGAAAGGCACCTGCCAGGCTATATGGGATGCTTTGCACACGGAGTACATGCCACAACCGACAAAGGACATCTGGCTGCAGAGTGCAGAACTGTTTGAGAAACTGTGCCATTTCCCAAACTGCTTGGGTGCCGTAGATGGGAAACACATCCATATTGCTAAACCGGCAGGATCAGGCTCAGAGTTCTTCAACTACAAGAAGTAGTTTTCTATCGTAGTCATGGCCATTGCAGATGCCAACTGTAAATTTCTGGCTGTGGACATTGGAGCCTATGGCCGGTCTTCAAAACTTCACCGATGGGCAGGTGTTTGTATGGAGACACGTATGATTTTCCACCAGCAAGAGCACTCCCGGGAACAAGTGGACCACCTATGCCGTATGTTTGTGTGGGTGATGAGGCCTTCCAGTTGTCCCCACATCTCCTAAAACCATATGCAAGCAGAGACTTGACCCGAACAAAACCAGTTTTCAATTAAAGCTTAACAAGAGCCAGACGAGTGGTGGAGTGTGCGTTTGGCATTCTAACTGCAAAGTGGCGCGTGCTGCTCACCGCCATCAGACTGCACACACAAACAGTGGATGAGGTTGTCAAGGCCTGTGTGGTCCTGCATAACTTTGTTCTTTCCAAGGAGCCTGTTTCCACGGATGATGAGGACTTGGAGACCACCTTATGGGATTACCACAGCAGCTCTGTACGTTCCCAGAATGAGGGACCACTTTGCAGAGTATTTTGTGTCACCTGTAGGCAGCGTGCCATGGCAAGACAACATAGTGTGAGATCTTTCTTTCATGTCTCGGTGATTAATGTTTCTGTACAAAGTGTGACACCAAGTTTTATTAATGAGTTTCCAAAAGTTTGGTATTTTTGGTAATAAACCAAATATGTTATGGGTAAATATATTTTTATTAAAGAGAAGAGAATTTTACAAGAAAAACAGTAGTTGAAAACTACGACAATGATCAAAGTACTTTTTCTTATAATATACAATTCGAGAAGAGTAACACAAAAAACACTCGTTCACAAACCTTGCATAAATCTTACATAAAAGAAAGAAAAAAAAAACGGTAACTTTAACATATAAGCAATAACTCCTTGCCCCCGCAACAGGCGAGGACTTTAATTACCGTGAATAAAAGAAAGCATACCTAAAATCAGTGCGCCCATGTCCCCTAGAGCGAGACATGCACGCAAATAGTAACATTATAAAAGTAACTGGTAAATCATGGTACAGAGCTATCACCCCGAGCTGGTGGAAGGTGAACAGCTCAGGCCGTTCACAATAATGCTGGACTTTGACTCATCACCACAGTTATGCCTGCGATTGCCATGCTTTCCTATGGCCTCAATACACCTCCATGCGCATTCTGGGGAGACCATGCAGCGCCCCCTACCTGTAACAGGGGTCACTGCATCACACCTTCTAGCCTTACATTCCAATCATGTGTATCGTGCCACCAAGTTTCAGTCATGTGTGGTGTACAGTGTGGTCACATGTGGTGTACGGTGAGGGGGTCACATGTGGTGTAGGGTGTGGAGGTCACATGTGGTGTACGGTGTGGGGTTCACGTGTGGTATACGGTGTGGGGGTCACATGTGGTATACGGTGTGGGGGTCACGTGTGGTGTACGGGTCACGTGTGGTGTAGGGTGTGGTGGTCACGTGTGGTGTACGGTGTGGGGGTCACGTGTGGTGTACAGGTCACGTGTGGTGTACGGTGTGGGGGTCACATGTGGTATACGGTGTGGGGGTCACATGTGGTATACGGTGTGGGGGTCACGTGTGGTGTAGGGTGTGGGGGTCACGTGTGGTGTACGGTGTGGGTGTCACGTATGGTGTGGGGGTCACGTGTGGTGTACGGGTCACGTGTGGTGTACGGTGTGGGGTCACGTGTGGTTTATGGTGTGGGGGTCACGTGGTGTACGGTGTGGGGGTCACGTGTGGTGTACGGTGTGGGGGTCACGTGTGGTGTACGGTCACGTGTGGTGTACGGTGTAGGGGTCACGTGTGGTGTACGGTGTGGGGGTCACGTGTGGTGTACGGGTCATGTGTGGTGTCCGGTGTGGGGGTCACGTGTGGTGTACGGTGTGGGGGTCACGTGTGGTGTACGGTGTGGGGGTCACGTGTGGTGTACGGTGTGGGGGTCACGTGTGGTGTACGGTGTGGGGGTCACGTGTGGTGTAGGGTGAGGGGGTCACGTGTGGTGTAGGGTGAGGGGGTCACATGTGGTGTACGGTGTGGGGGTCACGTGTGGTGTACGGTGTGGGGGTCACGTGTGGTGTACGGTGTGGGGGTCACGTGTGGTGTAGGGGTCACGTGTGGTGTACGGTGTGGGGGTCACGTGTGGTGTACGGTGTGGGGGTCACGTGTGGTGTACGGTGTGGGGGTCACGTGTGGTGTACGGTGAGGGGGTCACGTGTGGTGTACGGTGTGGGGGTCACGTGTGGTGTACGGTGTGGGGGTCTCGTGTGGTGTACGATGTGGGGGTCACGTGTGGTGTACGGGTCACGTGTGGTGTACGGTGTGGGGTCACGTGTGGTGTATGGTGTGGGGGTCACGTGGTGTATGGTGTGTGGGTCACGTGTGGTGTAGGGTGTGGGGGTCATGTGTGGTGTACGGTGTGGGGGTCACGTGTGGTGTACGGTGTGGGGGTCACGTGTGGTGTACGGTGTGAGGGTCACGTGTGGTGTACGGTGTGGGGGTCACGTGTGGTGTATGGTGTGGGGGTCACGTGTACGGTGTGGGGGTCACGTGTGGTGTAGGGGTCACGTGTAGTGTACGGTGTGGGAGTCACGTGTGGTGTACGGTGTGGGGGTCACGTGTGGTGTAGGGTGTGGGGGTCACATGTGGTGTACGGTGTGGGGGTCACGTGTGGTGTACGGGTCACGTGTGGTGTACGGTGTGGGGGTCACGTGTGGTGTACGGTGTGGGGGTCACGTGTGGTGTACGGTGTGGGGGTCACGTGTGGTGTACGGTGTGGGGGTCACGTGTGGTGTACGGGTCACGTGTGGTGTACGGTGTGGGGGTCACGTATGGTGTACGGGTCACGTGTGGTGTACGGTGTGGGAGTCACGTGTGGTGTACGGTGTGGGGGTCACGTGTGGTGTACAGTGTGGGGTCACGTGTGGTGTAGGGGTCACGTGTGGTGTACGGTGTGGGGGTCACGTGTGGTGTACGGTGTGGGGGTCACGTGTGGTGTAGGGGTCACGTGTGGTGTACGGGTCACGTGTGGTGTACGGTGTGGGGGTCACGTGTGGTGTACGGTGTGGGGGTCACGTGTGGTGTACGGTGTGGGGGTCACGTGTGGTGTAGGGGTCACGTGTGGTGTACAGTGTGGGGTCACGTGTGGTGTACGGTGTGGGGGTCACGTGTGGTGTAGGGGTCACGTGTGGTGTACGGTGTGGGGGTCACGTGTGGTGTACGGTGTGGGGGTCACGTGTGGTGTAGGGGTCACGTGTGGTGTACGGTGTGGGGTCACGGACGTGTGGTGTACGGTGTGGGGGTTACGTGTGGTGTAGGGGTCACGTGTGGTGTACGGTGTGGGGGTCACGTGTGGTGTACGGTGTGGGGGTCACGTGTGGTGTAGGGGTCACGTGTGGTGTACGGTGTGGGGGTCACGTGTGGTGTACGGTGTGGGGGTCACGTGTGGTGTAGGGTGAGGGGGTCACGTGTGGTGTAGGGTGAGGGGGTCACGTGTGGTGTACGGTGTGGGGGTCACGTGTGGTGTACGGTGTGGGGGTCACGTGTGGTGTATGGTGTGGGGGTCACGTGTGGTGTAGGGGTCACGTGTGGTGTACGGTGTGGGGGTCACGTGTGGTGTACGGTGTGGTGTACGGTGTGGTGTACGGTGTGGGGGTCACGTGTGGTGTACGGTGTGGGGGTCACGTGTGGTGTAGGGTGAGGGGGTCACGTGTGGTGTACGGTGTGGGGGTCACGTGTGGTGTATGATGTGGGGGGTCACGTGTGGTGTACGGTGTGGGGGTCACGTGTGGTGTACAGGTCACGTGTGGTGTACGGTGTGGGGGTCACGTGTGGTGTACGGGTCACGTGTGGTGTACGGTGTGGGGGTCACGTGTGGTGTACGGGTCACGTGTGGTGTACGGTGTGGGGGTTACGTGTGGTGTAGGGTGTGGGGGTCACGTGTGGTGTACGGTGTGGGGTCACGTGTGGTGTACGGTGTAGGGGTCACGTGTGGTGTAGGGTGAGGGGGGTCACGTGTGGTGTACGATGTGGGGGTCACGTGTGGTGTACGGTGTGGGCGTCAAGTGTGGTGTATGGTGTGGGGGTCACGTGGTGTACGGTGTGGGGGTCACATGTGGTGTACGGTGTGGGGGTCACGTGTGGTGTAGGGTGTGGGGGTCACGTGTGGTGTACGGTGTGGGTGTCACGTATGGTGTGGGGGTCACGTGTGGTGTACGGGTCACGTGTGGTGTACGGTGTGGGGTCACGTGTGGTTTATGGTGTGGGGGTCACGTGGTGTACGGTGTGGGGGTCACGTGTGGTGTACGGTGTGGGGGTCACGTGTGGTGTACGGTGTAGGGGTCACGTGTGGTGTACGGTGTGGGGGTCACATGTGGTGTACGGGTCACGTGTGGTGTACGGGTCACGTGTGGTGTCCGGTGTGGGGGTCACGTGTGGTGTACGGTGTGGGGGTCACGTGTGGTGTACGGTGTGGGGGTCACGTGTGGTGTACGGTGTGGGGGTCACGTGTGGTGTACGGTGTGGGGGTCACGTGTGGTGTAGGGTGAGGGGGTCACGTGTGGTGTAGGGTGAGGGGGTCACATGTGGTGTACGGTGTGGGGGTCACGTGTGGTGTACGGTGTGGGGGTCACGTGTGGTGTACGGTGTGGGGGTCACGTGTGGTGTAGGGGTCACGTGTGGTGTACGGTGTGGGGGTCACGTGTGGTGTACGGTGTGGGGGTCACGTGTGGTGTACGGTGTGGGGGTCACGTGTGGTGTACGGTGTGGGGGTCACGTGTGGTGTAGGGTGAGGGGGTCACGTGTGGTGTACGGTGTGGGGGTCACGTGTGGTGTACGGTGTGGGGGTCTCGTGTGGTGTACGATGTGGGGGTCACGTGTGGTGTACGGGTCACGTGTGGTGTACGGTGTGGGGTCACGTGTGGTGTATGGTGTGGGGGTCACGTGTGGTGTACGGTGTGGGGGTCACGTGTGGTGTATGGTTTGGGGGTCACGTGTGGTGTACGGTGTGAGGGTCACGTGTGGTGTACGGTGTGGGGGTCACGTGTGGTGTACGGTGTGGGGGTCACGTGTGGTGTACGGTGTGAGGGTCACGTGTGGTGTACGGTGTGGGGGTCACGTGTGGTGTATGGTGTGGGGGTCACGTGTACGGTGTGGGGGTCACGTGTGGTGTAGGGGTCACGTGTAGTGTACGGTGTGGGAGTCACGTGTGGTGTACGGTGTGGGGGTCACGTGTGGTGTAGGGTGTGGGGGTCACATGTGGTGTACGGTGTGGGGGTCACGTGTGGTGTACGGGTCACGTGTGGTGTACGGTGTGGGGGTCACGTGTGGTGTACGGTGTGGGGGTCACGTGTGGTGTACGGTGTGGGGGTCACGTGTGGTGTACGGTGTGGGGGTCACGTGTGGTGTACGGGTCACGTGTGGTGTACGGTGTGGGGGTCACGTATGGTGTACGGGTCACGTGTGGTGTACGGTGTGGGAGTCACGTGTGGTGTACGGTGTGGGGGTCACGTGTGGTGTACAGTGTGGGGTCACGTGTGGTGTAGGGGTCACGTGTGGTGTACGGTGTGGGGGTCACGTGTGGTGTAGGGGTCACGTGTGGTGTACGGGTCACGTGTGGTGTACGGTGTGGGGGTCACGTGTGGTGTACGGTGTGGGGGTCACGTGTGGTGTACGGTGTGGGGGTCACGTGTGGTGTAGGGGTCACGTGTGGTGTACAGTGTGGGGTCACGTGTGGTGTACGGTGTGGGGGTCACGTGTGGTGTAGGGGTCACGTGTGGTGTACGGTGTGGGGGTCACGTGTGGTGTACGGTGTGGGGGTCACGTGTGGTGTAGGGGTCACGTGTGGTGTACGGTGTGGGGTCACGGACGTGTGGTGTACGGTGTGGGGGTCACGTGTGGTGTAGGGGTCACGTGTGGTGTACGGTGTGGGGGTCACGTGTGGTGTACGGTGTGGGGGTCACGTGTGGTGTAGGGGTCACGTGTGGTGTACGGTGTGGGGGTCACGTGTGGTGTAGGGTGAGGGGGTCACGTGTGGTGTAGGGTGAGGGGGTCACGTGTGGTGTACGGTGTGGGGGTCACGTGTGGTGTACGGTGTGGGGGTCACGTGTGGTGTACGGTGTGGGGGTCACGTGTGGTGTAGGGGTCACGTGTGGTGTACGGTGTGGGGGTCACGTGTGGTGTACGGTGTGGGGGTCACGTGCGGTGTACGGTGTGGGGGTCACGTGTGGTGTACGGTGTGGGGGTCACGTGTGGTGTAGGGTGAGGGGGTCACGTGTGGTGTAGGGTGAGGGGGTCACGTGTGGTGTACGGTGTGGGGGTCACTTGTGGTGTACGGTGTGGGGGTCTCGTGTGGTGTACGATGTGGGGGTCACGTGTGGTGTACGGGTCACGTGTGGTGTACGGTGTGGGGTCACGTGTGGTGTATGGTGTGGGGGTCACGTGGTGTATGGTGTGTGGGTCACGTGTGGTGTAGGGTGTGGGGGTCATGTGTGGTGTACGGTGTGGGGGTCACGTGTGGTGTACGGTGTGGGGGTCACGTGTGGTGTACGGTGTGAGGGTCACGTGTGGTGTACGGTGTGGGGGCACGTGTGGTGTATGGTGTGGGGGTCACGTGTACGGTGTGGGGGTCACGTGTGGTGTAGGGGTCACGTGTGGTGTACGGTGTGGGGGTCACGTGTGGTGTACGGTGTGGGGGTCACGTGTGGTGTACGGTGTGGGGGTCACGTGTGGTGTAGGGTGAGGGGGTCACGTGTGGTGTAGGGTGAGGGGGTCACGTGTGGTGTACGGTGTGGGGGTCACGAGTGGTGTACGGTGTGGGGGTCACGTGTGGTGTACGGTGTGGGGGTCACGTGTGGTGTAGGGGTCACGTGTGGTGTACGGTGTGGGGGTCACGTGTGGTGTACGGTGTGGGGGTCACGTGTGGTGTACGGTGTGGGGGTCACGTGTGGTGTACGGTGTGGGGGTCACGTGTGGTGTAGGGTGAGGGGGTCACGTGTGGTGTACGGTGTGGGGGTCACGTGTGGTGTATGATGTGGGGGGTCACGTGTGGTGTACGGTGTGGGGGTCACGTGTGGTGTACAGGTCACGTGTGGTGTACGGTGTGGGGGTCACGTGTGGTGTACGGGTCACGTGTGGTGTACGGTGTGGGGGTCACGTGTGGTGTACGGGTCACGTGTGGTGTACGGTGTGGGGGTTACGTGTGGTGTAGGGTGTGGGGGTCACGTGTGGTGTACGGTGTGGGGTCACGTGTGGTGTACGGTGTAGGGGTCACGTGTGGTGTAGGGTGAGGGGGGTCACGTGTGGTGTACGATGTGGGGGTCACGTGTGGTGTACGGTGTGGGCGTCACGTGTGGTGTAGGGTGAGGGGGGTCACGTGTGGTGTAGGGTGTGGGGGTCACGTGTGGTGTAGGGTGAGGGGGTCACGTGTGGTGTACGATGTGGGGGTCACGTGTGGTGTACGGTGTGGGGGTCACGTGTGGTGTACGTGTGGGGTCACGTGTGGTGTATGGGTCACGTGGTGTACGGTGTGGGGGTCACATGTGGTGTACGGTGTGGGGGTCACGTGTGGTGTAGGGTGTGGGGGTCACGTGTGGTGTACGGGTCACGTGTGGTGTACGGTGTGGGGTCACGTGTGGTTTATGGTGTGGGGGTCACGTGGTGTACGGTGTGGGGGTCACGTGTGGTGTACGGTCACGTGTGGTGTACAGTGTATGGGTCACGTGTGGTGTACGGTGTGGGGGTCACGTGTGGTGTACGGGTCACGTGTGGTGTACGGGTCACGTGTGGTGTCCGGTGTGGGGGTCACGTGTGGTGTACGGTGTGGGGGTCACGTGTGGTGTACGGTGTGGGGGTCACGTGTGGTGTACGGTGTGGGGGTCACGTGTGGTGTACGGTGTGGGGGTCACGTGTGGTGTAGGGTGAGGGGGTCACGTGTGGTGTAGGGTGAGGGGGTCACATGTGGTGTACGGTGTGGGGGTCACGTGTGGTGTACGGTGTGGGGGTCACGTGTGGTGTACGGTGTGGGGGTCACGTGTGGTGTAGGGGTCACGTGTGGTGTACGGTGTGGGGGTCACGTGTGGTGTACGGTGTGGGGGTCACGTGTGGTGTACGGTGTGGGGGTCACGTGTGGTGTACGGTGTGGTGTAGGGTGAGGGGGTCACGTGTGGTGTACGGTGTGGGGGTCACGTGTGGTGTACGGTGTGGGGGTCTCGTGTGGTGTACGATGTGGGGGTCACGTGTGGTGTACGGGTCACGTGTGGTGTACGGTGTGGGGTCACGTGTGGTGTATGGTGTGGGGGTCACGTGGTGTATGGTGTGTGGGTCACGTGTGGTGTAGGGTGTGGGGGTCATGTGTGGTGTACGGTGTGAGGGTCACGTGTGGTGTACGGTGTGGGGGTCACGTGTGGTGTACGGTGTGAGTGTCACGTGTGGTGTACGGTGTGGGGGTCACGTGTGGTGTATGGTGTGGGGGTCACGTGTACGGTGTGGGGGTCACGTGTGGTGTAGGGGTCACGTGTAGTGTACGGTGTGGGAGTCACGTGTGGTGTACGGTGTGGGGGTCACGTGTGGTGTAGGGTGTGGGGGTCACATGTGGTGTACGGTGTGGGGGTCACGTGTGGTGTACGGGTCACGTGTGGTGTACGGTGTGGGGGTCACGTGTGGTGTACGGTGTGGGGGTCACGTGTGGTGTACGGTGTGGGGGTCACGTGTGGTGTACGGTGTGGGGGTCACGTGTGGTGTACGGGTCACGTGTGGTGTACGGTGTGGGGGTCACGTATGGTGTACGGGTCACGTGTGGTGTACGGTGTGGGAGTCACGTGTGGTGTACGGTGTGGGGGTCACGTGTGGTGTACAGTGTGGGGTCACGTGTGGTGTAGGGGTCACGTGTGGTGTACGGTGTGGGGGTCACGTGTGGTGTAGGGGTCACGTGTGGTGTACGGGTCACGTGTGGTGTACGGTGTGGGGGTCACGTGTGGTGTACGGTGTGGGGGTCACGTGTGGTGTACGGTGTGGGGGTCACGTGTGGTGTAGGGGTCACGTGTGGTGTACAGTGTGGGGTCACGTGTGGTGTACGGTGTGGGGGTCACGTGTGGTGTAGGGGTCACGTGTGGTGTACGGTGTGGGGGTCACGTGTGGTGTACGGTGTGGGGGTCACGTGTGGTGTAGGGGTCACGTGTGGTGTACGGTGTGGGGTCACGGACGTGTGGTGTACGGTGTGGGGGTCACGTGTGGTGTAGGGGTCACGTGTGGTGTACGGTGTGGGGGTCACGTGTGGTGTACGGTGTGGGGGTCACGTGTGGTGTAGGGGTCACGTGTGGTGTACGGTGTGGGGGTCACGTGTGGTGTACGGTGTGGGGGTCACGTGTGGTGTAGGGTGAGGGGGTCACGTGTGGTGTAGGGTGAGGGGGTCACGTGTGGTGTACGGTGTGGGGGTCACGTGTGGTGTACGGTGTGGGGGTCACGTGTGGTGTACGGTGTGGGGGTCACGTGTGGTGTAGGGGTCACGTGTGGTGTACGGTGTGGGGGTCACGTGTGGTGTACGGTGTGGGGGTCACGTGTGGTGTACGGTGTGGGGGTCACGTGTGGTGTAGGGTGAGGGGGTCACGTGTGGTGTACGGTGTGGGGGTCACGTGTGGTGTACGGTGTGGGGGTCTCGTGTGGTGTACGATGTGGGGGTCACGTGTGGTGTACGGGTCACGTGTGGTGTACGGTGTGGGGTCACGTGTGGTGTATGGTGTGGGGGTCACGTGGTGTATGGTGTGTGGGTCACGTGTGGTGTAGGGTGTGGGGGTCATGTGTGGTGTACGGTGTGGGGGTCACGTGTGGTGTACGGTGTGGGGGTCACGTGTGGTGTACGGTGTGAGGGTCACGTGTGGTGTACGGTGTGGGGGTCACGTGTGGTGTATGGTGTGGGGGTCACGTGTACGGTGTGGGGGTCACGTGTGGTGTAGGGGTCACGTGTAGTGTACGGTGTGGGAGTCACGTGTGGTGTACGGTGTGGGGGTCACGTGTGGTGTAGGGTGTGGGGGTCACGTGTGGTGTACGGTGTGGGGGTCACGTGTGGTGTACGGGTCACGTGTGGTGTACGGTGTGGGGGTCACGTGTGGTGTACGGTGTGGGGGTCACGTGTGGTGTACGGGTCACGTGTGGTGTACGGTGTGGGGGTCACGTGTGGTGTACGGGTCACGTGTGGTGTACGGTGTGGGGGTCACGTATGGTGTACGGGTCACGTGTGGTGTACGGTGTGGGAGTCACGTGTGGTGTACGGTGTGGGGGTCACGTGTGGTGTACAGTGTGGGGTCACGTGTGGTGTAGGGGTCACGTGTGGTGTACGGTGTGGGGGTCACGTGTGGTGTACGGTGTGGGGGTCACGTGTGGTGTAGGGGTCACGTGTGGTGTACGGTGTGGGGGTCACGTGTGGTGTACGGTGTGGGAGTCACGTGTGGTGTAGGGGTCACGTGTGGTGTACAGTGTGGGGTCACGTGTGGTGTACGGTGTGGGGGTCACGTGTGGTGTAGGGGTCACGTGTGGTGTACGGTGTGGGGGTCACGTGTGGTGTACGGTGTGGGGGTCACGTGTGGTGTAGGGGTCACGTGTGGTGTACGGTGTGGGGTCACGGACGTGTGGTGTACGGTGTGGGGGTCACGTGTGGTGTAGGGGTCACGTGTGGTGTACGGTGTGGGGGTCACGTGTGGTGTACGGTGTGGGGGTCACGTGTGGTGTAGGGGTCACGTGTGGTGTACGGTGTGGGGTCACGGACGTGTGGTGTACGGTGTGGGGGTCACGTGTGGTGTACGGTGTGGGGGTCACGTGTGGTGTACGGTGTGGGGGTCACGTGTGGTGTACGGTGTGGGGGTCACGTGTGGTGTACGGTGTAGGGGTCACGTGTGGTGTACAGTGTGGGGGTCACGTGTGGTGTACGGTGTGGGGGTCACGTGTGGTGTACGGTGTGGGGGTCACGTGTGGTGTACGGTGTGGGGGTCACGTGTGGTGTACGGTGTAGGGGTCACGTGTGGTGTACAGTGTGGGGGTCACGTGTGGTGTACGGTGTGGGGGTCACGTGTGGTGTAGGGGTCACGTGTGGTGTACGGTGTGGGGGTCACGTGTGGTGTACGGTGTGGGGGTCACGTGTGGTGTACGGTGTAGGGGGTCACGTGTGGTGTACAGTGTGGGGGTCACGTGTGGTGTACGGTGTGGGGGTCACGTGTGGTGCAGGGTGTGGGGGTCACGTGTGGTGTACGGTGTGGGGGTCACGTGTGGTGTACGGTGTGGGGGTCACGTGTGGTGTACGGTGTGGGGGTCACGTGTGGTGTACGGTGTAGGGGTCACGTGTGGTGTACAGTGTGGGGTCACGTGTGGTGTACGGTGTGGGGTCACGTGTGTACAGGAGTAGGATGTCGCGCACCACCTGGTGGTTATGGACAGCTTGTTGCCATGGTGCTTTCTCTTCAGCTTTGGTGTGGGCGGGGCTGGACGTCTGAAAATGAGGCAGGAGGCGGCGCCTGTGGATGACGCAGGGGGCGCGGCGTTGTGACGTCACTGATCCGGCTCTCAGCTGCGGCCTCGCTCCCGGTGTCTGCGCTGCTCCGGTGAGTACGGGATTGGGAAGACGCGGGTCACACAGCAGCGGTGCCGCGGGCAGAGCTCGGTGCATGGAGAGGGGCGGCAGCGGCCCCGTCACCTCAGTGTCCTGTGTGCGGCCCCGGGCTCCTGTGCAGTGTAACCGGGGAATATAACGGTCAGGGCGGAGGGAACCGGCGACGTCATAGGAGGAGGATGGGGAGGCCGGTCACTATGGAGGAGGAGGATGGGGAGGCCGGTCACTATGGAGGAGGAGGATGGGGAGGCCGGTCACTATGGAGGAGGAAGATGGGGAGAGCGGTCACTATGGAGGAGGAGGATGGGGAGGCCGGTCACTATGGAGGAGGAGGATGGGGAGAGCGGTCACTATGGAGGAGGAGGATGGGGAGAGCGGTCACTATGGAGGAGGAGGATGGGGAGGCCGGTCACTATGGAGGAGGAGGATGGGGAGAGCGGTCACTATGGAGGAGGAGGAGGATGGGGAGAGCGATCACTATGGAGGAGGAGGATGGGGAGAGCGGTCACTATAGAGGAGGAAGATGGGGAGAGCGGTCACTATGGAGGAGGAGGATGGGGAGAGCGGTCACTATGGAGGAGGAGGAGGATGGGGAGAGCGGTCACTATGGAGGAGGAGGATGGGGAGAGCGGTCACTATGGAGGAGGAGGATGGGGAGAGCGGTCACTATGGAGGAGGAGGATGGGGAGGCCGGTCACTATGGAGGAGGAGGAGGATGGGGAGAGCGGTCACTATGGAGGAGGAGGAGGATGGGGAGAGCGATCACTATGGAGGAGGAGGATGGGGAGAGCGGTCACTATAGAGGAGGAAGATGGGGAGAGCGGTTACTATGGAGGAGGAGGATGGGGAGAGCGGTCACTATGGAGGAGGAGGAGGATGGGGAGAGCGGTCACTATAGAGGAGGAAGATGGGGAGAGCGGTCACTATGGAGGAGGAGGATGGGGAGAGCGGTCACTATGGAGGAGGAGGAGGATGGGGAGAGCGGTCACTATGGAGGAGGAGGATGGGGAGAGCGGTCACTATGGAGGAGGATGGGGAGGCCGGTCACTATGGAGGAGGATGGGGAGGCCGGTCACTATGGAGGAGGAGGATGGGGAGGCCGGTCACTATGGAGGAGGAGGAGGATGGGGAGGCCGGTCACTATGGAGGAGGAGGAGGATGGGGAGAGCGGTCACTATGGAGGAGGAGGATGGGGAGAGCGGTCACTATGGAGGAGGAGGATGGGGAGAGCCGGTCACTATGGAGGAGGAGGATGGGGAGGCCGGTCACTATGGAGGAGGAGGATGGGGAGAGCGGTCACTATGGAGGAGGATGGGGAGGCCGGTCACTATGGAGATGGAGGAGGATGGGGAGGCCGGTCACTATGGAGGAGGAGGAGGATGGGGAGAGCGGTCACTATGGAGGAGGAGGATGGGGAGAGCGGTCACTATGGAGGAGGAGGATGGGGAGAGCGGTCACTATGGAGGAGGAGGATGGGGAGAGCGGTCACTATGGAGGAGGAGGATGGGGAGAGCGGTCACTATGTAGGAGGATGGGGAGGCCGGTCACTATGGAGGAGGAGGATGGGGAGGCCGGTCACTATGGAGGAGGATGAGGATGGGGAGGCCGGTCACTATGGAGGAGGAGGAGGATGGGGAGGCCGGTCACTATGGAGGAGGAGGAGGATGGGGAGGCCGGTCACTATGGAGGATGGGGAGGCCGGTCACTATGGAGGATGGGGAGAGCGGTCACTATGGAGGAGGAGGATGGGGAGAGCGGTCACTATGGAGGAGGAGGATGGGGAGGCCGGTCACTATGGAGGAGGAGGATGGGGAGGCCGGTCACTATGGAGGAGGATGAGGATGGGGAGGCCGGTCACAATGGAGGATGAGGATGGGGAGGCCGGTCACTATGGAGGAGGAGGATGGGGAGAGCCATCACTATGGAGGAGGAGGATGGGGAGAGCCGGTCACTATGGAGGAGGAGGATGGGGAGAGCGGTCACTATGGAGGAGGAGGATGGGGAGAGCGGTCACTATGGAGGAGGAGGAGGATGGGGAGGTCGGTCACTATGGAGGAGGATGAGGAGGCCAGTCACTATAGAGGAGGAGGATGGGGAGGCCGGTCACTATGGAGGAGGATGGGGAGGCCGGTCACTATGGAGGAGGAGGAGGATGGGGAGGCCGGTCACTATGGAGGAGGAGGAGGCCAGTCACTATAGAGGAGGAGGATGGGGAGGCCGGTCACTATGGAGGAGGAGGATGGGGAGGCCGGTCACTATGGAGGAGGAAGATGGGGAGAGCGGTCACTATGGAGGAGGAGGATGGGGAGAGCGGTCACTATGGAGGAGGAGGATGGGGAGAGCGGTCACTATGGAGGAGGATGGGGAGAGCGGTCACTATGGAGGAGGAGGATGGGGAGAGCAGTCACTATGGAGGAGGAGGATGGGGAGGCCGGTCACTATGGAGATGGAGGAGGATGGGGAGGCCGGTCACTATGGAGGAGGAGGAGGATGGGGAGAGCGGTCACTATGGAGGAGGAGGATGGGGAGAGCGGTCACTATGGAGGAGGAGGATGGGGAGAGCGGTCACTATGGAGGAGGAGGATGGGGAGAGCGGTCACTATGGAGGAGGAGGATGGGGAGAGCGGTCACTATGTAGGAGGATGGGGAGGCCGGTCACTATGGAGGAGGAGGATGGGGAGGCCGGTCACTATGGAGGAGGATGAGGATGGGGAGGCCGGTCACTATGGAGGAGGAGGAGGATGGGGAGGCCGGTCACTATGGAGGAGGAGGAGGATGGGGAGGCCGGTCACTATGGAGGATGGGGAGGCCGGTCACTATGGAGGATGGGGAGAGCGGTCACTATGGAGGAGGAGGATGGGGAGAGCGGTCACTATGGAGGAGGAGGATGGGGAGGCCGGTCACTATGGAGGAGGAGGATGGGGAGGCCGGTCACTATGGAGGAGGATGAGGATGGGGAGGCCGGTCACAATGGAGGATGAGGATGGGGAGGCCGGTCACTATGGAGGAGGAGGATGGGGAGAGCCATCACTATGGAGGAGGAGGATGGGGAGAGCCGGTCACTATGGAGGAGGAGGATGGGGAGAGCGGTCACTATGGAGGAGGAGGATGGGGAGAGCGGTCACTATGGAGGAGGAGGAGGATGGGGAGGCCGGTCACTATGGAGGAGGATGAGGAGGCCAGTCACTATAGAGGAGGAGGATGGGGAGGCCGGTCACTATGGAGGAGGATGGGGAGGCCGGTCACTATGGAGGAGGAGGAGGATGGGGAGGCCGGTCACTATGGAGGAGGAGGAGGCCAGTCACTATAGAGGAGGAGGATGGGGAGGCCGGTCACTATGGAGGAGGAGGATGGGGAGGCCGGTCACTATGGAGGAGGAAGATGGGGAGAGCGGTCACTATGGAGGAGGAGGATGGGGAGAGCGGTCACTATGGAGGAGGAGGATGGGGAGAGCGGTCACAATGGAGGATGAGGATGGGGAGGCCGGTCACTATGGAGGAGGAGGATGGGGAGAGCCATCACTATGGAGGAGGAGGATGGGGAGAGCCGGTCACTATGGAGGAGGAGGATGGGGAGAGCGGTCACTATGGAGGAGGAGGATGGGGAGAGCGGTCACTATGGAGGAGGAGGAGGATGGGGAGGCCGGTCACTATGGAGGAGGATGAGGAGGCCAGTCACTATAGAGGAGGAGGATGGGGAGGCCGGTCACTATGGAGGAGGATGGGGAGGCCGGTCACTATGGAGGAGGATGGGGAGGCCGGTCACTATGGAGGAGGAGGAGGCCAGTCACTATAGAGGAGGAGGATGGGGAGGCCGGTCACTATGGAGGAGGAGGATGGGGAGGCCGGTCACTATGGAGGAGGAAGATGGGGAGAGCGGTCACTATGGAGGAGGAGGATGGGGAGAGCGGTCACTATGGAGGAGGAGGATGGGGAGAGCGGTCACTATGGAGGAGGATGGGGAGAGCGGTCACTATGGAGGAGGAGGATGGGGAGAGCGGTCACTATGGAGGAGGAGGATGGGGAGAGCGGTCACTATGGAGGAGGAGGATGGGGAGGCCGGTCACTATGGAGATGGAGGAGGATGGGGAGGCCGGTCACTATGGAGGAGGAGGAGGATGGGGAGAGCGGTCACTATGGAGGAGGAGGATGGGGAGAGCGGTCACTATGGAGGAGGAGGATGGGGAGAGCGGTCACTATGGAGGAGGAGGATGGGGAGAGTGGTCACTATGTAGGAGGATGGGGAGGCCGGTCACTATGGAGGAGGAGGATGGGGAGGACGGTCACTATGGAGGAGGATGAGGATGGGGAGGCCGGTCACTATGGAGGAGGAGGAGGATGGGGAGGCCGGTCACTATGGAGGAGGAGGAGGATGGGGAGGCCGGTCACTATGGAGGATGGGGAGGCCGGTCACTATGGAGGATGGGGAGAGCGGTCACTATGGAGGAGGAGGATGGGGAGAGCGGTCACTATGGAGGAGGAGGATGGGGAGGCCGGTCACTATGGAGGAGGAGGATGGGGAGGCCGGTCACTATGGAGGAGGAGGATGGGGAGGCCGGTCACTATGGAGGAGGATGAGGATGGGGAGGCCGGTCACAATGGAGGATGAGGATGGGGAGGCCGGTCACTATGGAGGAGGAGGATGGGGAGAGCCATCACTATGGAGGAGGAGGATGGGGAGAGCCGGTCACTATGGAGGAGGAGGATGGGGAGAGCGGTCACTATGGAGGAGGAGGATGGGGAGAGCGGTCACTATGGAGGAGGAGGAGGATGGGGAGGCCGGTCACTATGGAGGAGGATGAGGAGGCCAGTCACTATAGAGGAGGAGGATGGGGAGGCCGGTCACTATGGAGGAGGATGGGGAGGCCGGTCACTATGGAGGAGGAGGATGGGGAGGCCGGTCACTATGGAGGAGGAGGATGGGGAGAGCGGTCACTATGGAGGAGGATGGGGAGGCCGGTCACTATGGAGGAGGAGGATGGGGAGGCCGGTCACTATGGAGGAGGAGGAGGATGGGGAGAGCGGTCACTATGGAGGAGGAGGATGGGGAGAGCGGTCACTATGGAGGAGGAGGATGGGGAGAGCCGGTCACTATGGAGGAGGAGGATGGGGAGGCCGGTCACTATGGAGGAGGAGGATGGGGAGAGCGGTCACTATGGAGGAGGAGGATGGGGAGAGCGGTCACTATGGAGGAGGAGGAGGATGGGGAGAGCGGTCACTATGGAGGAGGAGGATGGGGAGAGCGGTCACTATGGAGGAGGAGGATGGGGAGGCCGGTCACTATGGAGGAGGATGAGGATGGGGAGGCCGGTCACTATGGAGGAGGAGGAGGATGGGGAGGCCGGTCACTATGGAGGAGGAGGAGGATGGGGAGGCCGGTCACTATGGAGGATGGGGAGGCCGGTCACTATGGAGGATGGGGAGAGCGGTCACTATGGAGGAGGAGGATGGGGAGAGGGGTCACTATGGAGGAGGAGGAGGAGGCCAGTCACTATAGAGGAGGAGGATGGGGAGGCCGGTCACTATGGAGGAGGATGGGGAGGCCGGTCACTATGGAGGAGGAGGAGGATGTGGAGGCCGGTCACTATGGAGGAGGAGGAGGCCAGTCACTATAGAGGAGGAGGATGGGGAGGCCGGTCACTATGGAGGAGGAGGATGGGGAGGCCGGTCACTATGGAGGAGGAAGATGGGGAGAGCGGTCACTATGGAGGAGGAGGATGGGGAGAGCGGTCACTATGGAGGAGGAGGATGGGGAGAGCGGTCACTATGGAGGAGGAGGATGGGGAGAGAGGTCACTATGGAGGAGGAGGATGGGGAGAGCGGTCACTATGGAGGAGGAGGATGGGGAGAGCGGTCACTATGGAGGAGGATGAGGATGGGGAGGCCGGTCACTATGGAGGAGGAGGATGGGGAGGCCGGTCACTATGGAGGAGGATGGGGAGGCCGGTCACTATGGAGGAGGAGGATGGGGAGAGCGGTCACTATGGAGGAGGATGGGGAGGCCGGTCACTATGGAGGAGGAGGAGGATGGGGAGAGCGGTCACTATGGAGGAGGAGGATGGGGAGAGCGGTCACTATGGAGGAGGATGGGGAGGCCGGTCACTATGGAGGAGGAGGATGGGGAGGCCGGTCACTATGGAGGAGGAGGATGGGGAGGCCGGTCACTATGGAGGAGGAGGAGGATGGGGAGAGCGGTCACTATGGAGGAGGAGGATGGGGAGAGCGGTCACTATGGAGGAGGAGGATGGGGAGAGCCGGTCACTATGGAGGAGGAGGATGGGGAGGCCGGTCACTATGGAGGAGGAGGATGGGGAGAGCGGTCACTATGGAGGAGGATGGGGAGGTCGGTCACTATGGAGGAGGAGGAGGATGGGGAGAGCGGTCACTATGGAGGAGGAGGATGGGGAGAGCGGTCACTATGGAGGAGGAGGATGGGGAGAGCGGTCACTATGGAGGAGGATGGGGAGGCCGGTCACTATGGAGAAGGAGGATGGGGAGGCCGGTCACTATGGAGGAGGATGAGGATGAGGATGGGGAGGCCGGTCACTATGGAGGAGGAGGAGGATGGGGAGGCCGGTCACTATGGAGGAGGAGGAGGATGGGGAGGCCGGTCACTATGGAGGATGGGGAGGCCGGTCACTATGGAGGATGGGGAGAGCGGTCACTATGGAGGAGGAGGATGGGGAGAGCGGTCACTATGGAGGAGGAGGAGGAGGATGGGGAGGCCGGTCACTATGGAGGAGGAGGATGGGGAGGCCGGTCACTATGGAGGAGGAGGATGGGGAGGCCGGTCACTATGGAGGAGGATGAGGATGGGGAGGCCGGTCACAATGGAGGAGGAGGATGGGGAGGCCGGTCACTATGGAGGAGGAGGATGGGGAGAGCCATCACTATGGAGGAGGAGGATGGGGAGAGCGGTCACTATGGAGGAGGAGGATGGGGAGAGCGGTCACTATGGAGGAGGAGGATGGGGAGAGCGGTCACTATGGAGGAGGAGGAGGATGGGGAGGCCGGTCACTATGGAGGAGGATGGGTAGGCCGGTCACTATGGAGGAGGAGGAGGATGGGGAGGCCGGTCACTATGGAGGAGGAGGAGGCCAGTCACTATAGAGGAGGAGGATGGGGAGGCCGGTCACTATGGAGGAGGAGGATGGGGAGGCCGGTCACTATGGAGGAGGAAGATGGGGAGAGCGGTCACTATGGAGGAAGAGGATGGGGAGAGCGGTCACTATGGAGGAGGAGGATGGGGAGAGCGGTCACTATGGAGGAGGATGGGGAGAGCGGTCACTATGGAGGAGGAGGATGGGGAGAGCGGTCACTATGGAGGAGGAGGATGGGGAGAGCGGTCACTATGGAGGAGGATGAGGATGGGGAGGCCGGTCACTATGGAGGAGGAGGATGGGGAGGCCGGTCACTATGGAGGAGGAGGATGGGGAGGCCGGTCACTATGGAGGAGGAGGAGGATGGGGAGAGCGGTCACTATGGAGGAGGAGGATGGGGAGAGCGGTCACTATGGAGGAGGAGGATGGGGAGAGCCGGTCACTATGGAGGAGGAGGATGGGGAGGCCGGTCACTATGGAGGAGGAGGATGGGGAGAGCGGTCACTATGGAGGAGGATGGGGAGGTCGGTCACTATGGAGGAGGAGGAGGATGGGGAGAGCGGTCACTATGGAGGAGGATGGGGAGGCCGGTCACTATGGAGGAGGAGGATGGGGAGAGCGGTCACTATGGAGGAGGATGGGGAGGCCGGTCACTATGGAGGAGGAGGAGGATGGGGAGAGCGGTCACTATGGAGGAGGAGGATGGGGAGAGCGGTCACTATGGAGGAGGATGGGGAGGCCGGTCACTATGGAGGAGGAGGATGGGGAGGCCGGTCACTATGGAGGAGGAGGAGGATGGGGAGAGCGGTCACTATGGAGGAGGAGGATGGGGAGAGCGGTCACTATGGAGGAGGAGGATGGGGAGAGCCGGTCACTATGGAGGAGGAGGATGGGGAGGCCGGTCACTATGGAGGAGGAGGATGGGGAGAGCGGTCACTATGGAGGAGGATGGGGAGGCCGGTCACTATTGAGGAGGAGGAGGATGGGGAGAGCGGTCACTATGGAGGAGGATGGGGAGGCCGGTCACTATGGAGGAGGAGGAGGATGGGGAGAGCGGTCACTATGGAGGAGGAGGATGGGGAGAGCGGTCACTATGGAGGAGGAGGATGGGGAGAGCGGTCACTATGGAGGAGGATGGGGAGGCCGGTCACTATGGAGGAGGAGGATGGGGAGGCCGGTCACTATGGAGGAGGATGAGGATGGGGAGGCCGGTCACTATGGAGGAGGAGGAGGATGGGGAGGCCGGTCACTATGGAGGATGGGGAGGCCGGTCACTATGGAGGATGGGGAGAGCGGTCACTATGGAGGAGGAGGATGGGGAGAGCGGTCACTATGGAGGAGGAGGAGGAGGATGGGGAGGCCGGTCACTATGGAGGAGGAGGATGGGGAGGCCGGTCACTATGGAGGAGGATGAGGATGGGGAGGCCGGTCACAATGGAGGAGGAGGATGGGGAGAGCCATCACTATGGAGGAGGAGGATGGGGAGAGCCGGTCACTATGGAGGAGGAGGATGGGGAGAGCGGTCACTATGGAGGAGGAGGATGGGGAGAGCGGTCACTATGGAGGAGGAGGAGGATGGGGAGGCCGGTCACTATGGAGGAGGATGAGGAGGCCAGTCACTATAGAGAAGGAGGATGGGGAGGCCGGTCACTATGGAGGAGGATGGGGAGGCCGGTCACTATGGAGGAGGAGGAGGATGGGGAGGCCGGTCACTATGGAGGAGGAGGAGGCCAGTCACTATAGAGGAGGAGGATGGGGAGACCGGTCACTATAGAGGAGGAGGATGGGGAGGCCGGTCACTATAGAGGAGGAGGATGGGGAGGCCGGTCACTATAGAGGAGGAGGATGGGGAGGCCGGTCACTATAGAGGAGGAGGATGGGGAGACCGGTCACTATAGAGGAGGAAGATGGGGAGGCCGGTCACTATAGAGGAGAAGGATGGGGAGGCCGGTCACTATGGAGGAGGATGAGGAGGCCAGTCACTATAGAGAAGGAGGATGGGGAGGCCGGTCACTATGGAGGAGGATGGGGAGGCCGGTCACTATGGAGGAGGAGGAGGATGGGGAGGCCGGTCACTATGGAGGAGGAGGAGGCCAGTCACTATAGAGGAGGAGGATGGGGAGACCGGTCACTATAGAGGAGGAGGATGGGGAGGCCGGTCACTATAGAGGAGGAGGATGGGGAGGCCGGTCACTATAGAGGAGGAGGATGGGGAGACCGGTCACTATAGAGGAGGAAGATGGGGAGGCCGGTCACTATGGAGGAGGAGGATGGGGAGGCCGGTCACTATGGAGGAGGAGGATGGGGAGGCCGGTCACTATGGAGGAGGAGGAGGATGGGGAGAGCGGTCACTATGGAGGAGGAGGATGGGGAGAGCGGTCACTATGGAGGAGGAGGATGGGGAGGCCGGTCACTATGGAGGAGGAGGATGGGGAGGCCGGTCACTATGGAGGAGGAGGATGGGGAGGCCGGTCACTATGGAGGAGGAGGAGGATGGGGAGAGCGGTCACTATGGAGGAGGAGGATGGGGAGAGCCGTCACTATGGAGGAGGATGGGGAGAGCCGTCACTATGGAGGAGGAGGAGGATGGGGAGGCCGGTCACTATGGAGGAGGAGGAGGATGGGGAGAGCGGTCACTATGGAGGAGGAGGATGGGGAGAGCGGTCACTATGGAGGAGGAGGATGGGGAGAGCGGTCACTATGGAGGAGGAGGAGGATGGGGAGGCCGGTCACTATGGAGGAGGAGGAGGATGGGGAGAGCGGTCACTATGGAGGAGGAGGATGGGGAGAGCGGTCACTATGGAGGAGGAGGAGGATGGGGAGGCCGGTCACTATAGAGGAGGAGGATGGGGAGACCGGTCACTATAGAGGAGGAGGATGGGGAGAGCCGGTCACTATGGAGGAGGAGGATGGGGAGAGCGGTCACTATGGAGGAGGAGGATGGGGAGAGCGGTCACTATGGAGGAGGAGGAGGATGGGGAGGCCGGTCACTATGGAGGAGGAGGAGGATGGGGAGAGCGGTCACTATGGAGGAGGAGGATGGGGAGAGCGGTCACTATGGAGGAGGAGGAGGATGGGGAGGCCGGTCACTATAGAGGAGGAGGATGGGGAGACCGGTCACTATAGAGGAGGAGGATGGGGAGGCCGGTCACTATGGAGGAGGAGGATGATGGGGAGAGCGGTCACTATGGAGGAGGATGGGGAGAGCGGTCACTATGGAGGAGGATGGGGAGAGCGGTCACTATGGAGGAGGATGGGGAGAGCGGTCACTATGGAGGAGGAGGAGGATGGGGAGGCCGGTCACTATGGAGGAGGAGGAGGATGGGGAGAGCGGTCACTATGGAGGATGGGGAGAGCCGTCACTATGGAGGAGGAGGAGGATGGGGAGGCCGGTCACTATGGAGGAGGAGGAGGATGGGGAGAGCGGTCACTATGGAGGAGGAGGATGGGGAGAGCGGTCACTATGGAGGAGGAGGAGGATGGGGAGGCCGGTCACTATAGAGGAGGAGGATGGGGAGACCGGTCACTATAGAGGAGGAGGATGGGGAGGCCGGTCACTATAGAGGAGAAGGATGGGGAGGCCGGTCACTATGGAGGAGGAGGAGGATGGGGAGAGCGGTCACTATGGAGGAGGAGGATGGGGAGAGCGGTTACTATGGAGGAGGAGGATGAGGAGGCCGGTCACTATGGAGGAGGAGGATGAGGAGGCCAGTCACTATAGAGGAGGAGGATGGGGAGGCCGGTCACTATAGAGGAGGAGGATGGGGAGGCCGGTCACTATAGAGGAGGAGGATGGGGAGGCCGGTCACTATAGAGGTGGAGGATGGGGAGGCCGGTCACTATAGAGGAGGAGAATGGGGAGGCCGGTCACTATGGAGGAGGAGGATGGGGAGGCCGGTCACTATGGAGGAGGAGGATGGGGAGGCCGGTCACTATGGAGGATGGGGAGGCCGGTCACTATGGAGGAGTGGTCTTATGAGGTGTGGGGGGATGTTACTGGTATATAGCGGGGTCTTATGAAGGGTGGGAGTTCCACACAAGACACCACCGTATTATGGGGTGGTTGTGGTATAGTTATGGGGGATGGGCAGTGATGCTGATGTGTGGGGGGCAGTGATGTATGGGCATCACTTTTTACGGGAAGCCATGACGGGGCAGTAAAGTTCTTTTTCTTTTTTTCAGGTGCTGATATGTCGCATGAGAAGAGTTTTCTGGTGACGGGGGACCCCTACTCTAATCCCCCTTATCCAGTTGGACAAAATACTGTTCCAGCGCCAGGATACGGACAACCACCGTACCCCAATACTGCCCCCTATCCTACTACTGCCCCCTATCCCACTACTGCCCCCTATCCTACAGAGGTCCCGTACCCTAATGCTGTTCCATACCCCAATCACCCACCTATGGGGCAGCCCCCCTACCCACCGGCTTACAACCAGGGGCCCTATCCAGGAGCCCCATATCCAGGGCAGCCGTATCAGCACCCTCCATACGGACAGGGCGGTTACCCCCCAGAGCAGGGCGGTGAGTGATTGGTGTGGGGGTCGTGCAGATCTGGTTTTCAGCTGATTACATGAGGTCACAGAGTTAATTGTGTTGAATTAATAAAAATACATGTTCAGCCGAGTGCAGGGACGAGACGAAGGGAAGGGGCCAAGGGATGAGACGAAGGGAAAGGGGCCAATGGACGAGACGAAGGGAAAGGGGCCAAGGGACGAGACGAAGGGAAGGGGCCAAGGGACGAGACCAAGGGAAAGGGCCAAGGGACGAGACCAAGGGAAGGGGCCCATGTCAGCCCACAAAGCATCATCCGGCCACAGAACACAACGTTAACTGTTACGACTGGTGGATCCACTGGACCAAATAATCAGAAAAGAACATTTCACATTTACATCATTATATTCTTCTAAAAAAGCATCTCAGCCTTTATGAAACCATCAATGGTTCCTGCTGTGACTTCTTCTGAGATCATCTGTTCCACAGGTTGATGTTTCTCATGGTAGAGAACCCTTGTCTCCTGTAGAGATGGCCCCTGTCTTTCTCCAGGTGGAGGGAGCGCCCCCTTGTCTCCTGTAGAGATGGCCCCTGTCTTTCTCCAGGTGGAGGGAGCGCCCCCTTGTATCCTCTGGAGATGGCCCCTGTGTTTCTCCAGGTGGAGGGAGCGCCCCCTTGTATCCTCTGGAGATGGCACCTGTCTTTCTCCAGGTGGAGGGATCGCCCCCTTGTATCCTCTGGAGATGGCACCTGTCTTTCTCCAGGTGGAGGGAGCGCCCCCTTGTATCCTCTGGAGATGGCCCCTGACTTTCTCCAGGTGGAGGGATCGCACCCTTGTATCCTCTGGAGATGGCCCCTGTCTTTCTCCAGGTGGAGGGAGCGCCCCCTTGTATCCTCTGGAGATTGCCCCTGACTTTCTCCAGGTGGAGGGAGCGCCCCCTTGTATCCTCTGGAGATGGCACCGGTCTTTCTCCAGGTGGAGGGAGCGCCCCCTTGTATCCTCTGGAGATGGCACCTGTCTTTCTCCAGGTGGAGGGAGCGCCCCCTTGTATCCTCTGGAGATGGCCCCTGTCTTTCTCCAGGTGGAGGGAGCGCCCCCTTGTATCCTCTGAAGATGGCACCGGTCTTTCTCCAGGTGGAGGGAGCGCCCCCTTGTATCCTCTGGAGATGGCACCGGTCTTTCTCCAGGTGGAGGGAGCGCCCCCTTGTATCCTCTGAAGATGGCACCGGTCTTTCTCCAGGTGGAGGGAGCGCCCCCTTGTATCCTCTGGAGATGGCCCCTGTCTTTCTCCAGGTGGAGGGATCCCCCCTTGTATCCTCTGGAGATGGCCCTTGTCTTTCTCCAGGTGGAGGGAGTGCCCCCTTGTATCCTCTGGAGATGGCACCTGTCTTTCTCCAGGTGGAGGGAGCGCCCCCTTGTATCCTCTGGAGATGGCCCCTGTCTTTCTCCAGGTGGAGGGAGCGCCCCCTTGTATCCTCTGGATATGGCCCCTGTCTTTCTCCAGGTGGAGGGAGCGCCCCCTTGTATCCTCTGGAGATGGCACCTGTCTTTCTCCAGGTGGAGGGAGCGCCCCCTTGTATACTCTGGAGATGGCACCTGTCTTTCTCCAGGTGGAGGGAGCGCCCCCTTGTATCCTCTGGATATGGCCCCTGTCTTTCTCCAGGTGGAGGGATTCCCCCTTGTATCCTCTGGAGATGGCCCTTGTCTTTCTCCAGGTGGAGGGATCGCCCCCTTGTATCCTCTGGAGATGGCACCTGTCTTTCTCCAGGTGGAGGGATCCCCCCTTGTATCCTCTGGAGATGGCCCCTGTCTTTCTCCAGGTGGAGGGAGCGCCCCCTTGTATCCTCTGGAGATGGCACCTGTCTTTCTCCAGGTGGAGGGAGCGCCCCCTTGTATCCTCTGGATATGGCCCCTGTCTTTCTCCAGGTGGAGGGATTCCCCCTTGTATCCTCTGGAGATGGCCCTTGTCTTTCTCCAGGTGGAGGGATCGCCCCCTTGTATCCTCTGGAGATGGCACCTGTCTTTCTCCAGGTGGAGGGATCCCCCCTTGTATCCTCTGGAGATGGCCCCTGTCTTTCTCCAGGTGGAGGGAGCGCCCCCTTGTATCCTCTGGAGATGGCACCTGTCTTTCTCCAGGTGGAGGGAGCGCCCCCTTGTATCCTCTGGAGATGGCCCCTGTCTTTCTCCAGGTGGAGGGAGCGCCCCCTTGTATCCTCTGGAGATGGCACCTGTCTTTCTCCAGGTGGAGGGAGCGCCCCCTTGTATCCTCTGGATATGGCCCCTGTCTTTCTCCAGGTGGAGGGATTCCCCCTTGTATCCTCTGGAGATGGCCCTTGTCTTTCTCCAGGTGGAGGGATCGCCCCCTTGTATCCTCTGGAGATGGCACCTGTCTTTCTCCAGGTGGAGGGATCCCCCCTTGTATCCTCTGGAGATGGCCCCTGTCTTTCTCCAGGTGGAGGGAGCGCCCCCTTGTATCCTCTGGAGATGGCACCTGTCTTTCTCCAGGTGGAGGGAGCGCCCCCTTGTATCCTCTGGAGATGGCACCTGTCTTTCTCCAGGTGGAGGGAGCGCCCCCTTGTATCCTCTGGAGATGGCACCTGTCTTTCTCCAGGTGGAGGGATCGCCCCCTTGTATCCTCTGGAGATGGCCCCTGTCTTTCTCCAGGTGGAGGGAGCGCACCCTTGTATCCTCTGGAGATGGCCCCTGTCTTTCTCCAGGTGGAGGGATCGCCCCCTTGTATCCTCTGGATATGGCCCCTGTCTTTCTCCAGGTGGAGGGATTCCCCCTTGTATCCTCTGGAGATGGCCCTTGTCTTTCTCCAGGTGGAGGGAGCGCCCCCTTGTATCCTCTGGAGATGGCACCTGTCTTTCTCCAGGTGGAGGGAGCGCCCCCTTGTATCCTCTGGATATGGCCCCTGTCTTTCTCCAGGTGGAGGGATTCCCCCTTGTATCCTCTGGAGATGGCCCTTGTCTTTCTCCAGGTGGAGGGATCGCCCCCTTGTATCCTCTGGAGATGGCACCTGTCTTTCTCCAGGTGGAGGGATCCCCCCTTGTATCCTCTGGAGATGGCCCCTGTCTTTCTCCAGGTGGAGGGAGCGCCCCCTTGTATCCTCTGGAGATGGCACCTGTCTTTCTCCAGGTGGAGGGAGCGCCCCCTTGTATCCTCTGGAGATGGCCCCTGTCTTTCTCCAGGTGGAGGGAGCGCCCCCTTGTATCCTCTGAAGATGGCACCGGTCTTTCTCCAGGTGGAGGGAGCGCCCCCTTGTATCCTCTGGAGATGGCACCGGTCTTTCTCCAGGTGGAGGGAGCGCCCCCTTGTATCCTCTGAAGATGGCACCGGTCTTTCTCCAGGTGGAGGGAGCGCCCCCTTGTATCCTCTGGAGATGGCCCCTGTCTTTCTCCAGGTGGAGGGAGCGCCCCCTTGTATCCTCTGGAGATGGCACCTGTCTTTCTCCAGGTGGAGGGAGCGCCCCCTTGTATCCTCTGGAGATGGCACCTGTCTTTCTCCAGGTGGAGGGAGCGCCCCCTTGTATCCTCTGGAGATGGCCCCTGTCTTTCTCCAGGTGGAGGGAGCGCCCCCTTGTATCCTCTGGAGATGGCACCTGTCTTTCTCCAGGTGGAGGGATCCCCCCTTGTATCCTCTGGAGATGGCACCTGTCTTTCTCCAGGTGGAGGGAGCGCCCCCTTGTATCCTCTGGAGATGGCCCCTGTCTTTCTCCAGGTGGAGGGATCCCCCCTTGTATCCTCTTTAGATGGCCCCTGTCTTTCTCCAGGTGGAGGGATCCCCCCTTGTATCCTCTGGAGATGGCCCCTGACTTTCTCCTGGTGGAGGGATCCCCCCTTGTATCCTCTGGAGATGGCCCCTGTCTTTCTCCAGGTGGAGGGATCCCCCCTTGTATCCTCTGGAGATGGCACCTGTCTTTCTCCAGGTGGAGGGATCCCCCCTTGTATCCTCTGGAGATGGCACCTGTCTTTCTCCAGGTGGAGGGAGCGCACCCTTGTATCCTCTGGAGATGGCCCTTGTCTTTCTCCAGGTGGAGGGATCGCCCCCTTGTATCCTCTGGAGATGGCACCGGTCTTTCTCCAGGTGGAGGGAGCGCCCCCTTGTATCCTCTGGAGATGGCCCCTGTCTTTCTCCAGGTGGAGGGATCGCCCCCTTGTATCCTCTGGAGATGGCACCTGTCTTTCTCCAGGTGGAGGGAGCGCCCCCTTGTATCCTCTGGAGATGGCCCCTGTCTTTCTCCAGGTGGAGGGAGCGCCCCCTTGTATCCTCTGGAGATGGCCCTTGTCTTTCTCCAGGTGGAGGGAGCGCACCCTTGTATCCTCTGGAGATGGCACCTGTCTTTCTCCAGGTGGAGGGATCCACCCTTGTATCCTCTGGAGATGGCCCTTGTCTTTCTCCAGGTGGAGGGAGCGCACCCTTGTATCCTCTGGAGATGGCACCTGTCTTTCTCCAGGTGGAGGGATCCCCCCTTGTATCCTCTGGAGATGGCACCTGTCTTTCTCCAGGTGGAGGGATCCCCCCTTGTATCCTCTGGAGATGGCCCCTGACTTTCTCCAGGTGGAGGGAGCGCCCCATTGTATCCTCTGGAGATGGCCGTTGTCTTTCTCCAGGTGGAGGGAGCGCCCCCTTGTATCCTCTGGAGATGGCCCCTGACTTTCTCCAGGTGGAGGGAGCGCACCCTTGTATCCTCTGGAGATGGCACCTGTCTTTCTCCAGGTGGAGGGATCGCCCCCTTGTATCCTCTGGAGATGGCACCTGTCTTTCTCCTGGTGGAGGGAGCGCCCCCTTGTATCCTCTGGAGATGGCACCTGTCTTTCTCCAGGTGGAGGGAGCGCCCCCTTGTATCCTCTGGAGATGGCCCCTGTCTTTCTCCAGGTGGAGGGAGCGCCCCCTTGTATCCTCTGGAGATGGCCCTTGTCTTTCTCCAGGTGGAGGGAGCGCACCCTTGTATCCTCTGGAGATAGCACCTGTCTTTCTCCAGGTGGAGGGATCCCCCCTTGTATCCTCTGGAGATTGCCCTTGTCTTTCTCCAGGTGGAGGGAGCGCCCCCTTGTATCCTCTGGAGATGGCCCCTGACTTTCTCCAGGTGGAGGGAGCGCACCCTTGTATCCTCTGGAGATAGCACCTGTCTTTCTCCAGGTGGAGGGATCGCCCCCTTGTATCCTCTTTAGATGGCCCCTGTCTTTCTCCAGGTGGAGGGATCCCCCCTTGTATCCTCTGGAGATGGCCCCTGACTTTCTCCTGGTGGAGGGATCCCCCCTTGTATCCTCTGGAGATGGCCCCTGTCTTTCTCCAGGTGGAGGGATCCCCCCTTGTATCCTCTGGAGATGGCACCTGTCTTTCTCCAGGTGGAGGGATCCCCCCTTGTATCCTCTGGAGATGGCACCTGTCTTTCTCCAGGTGGAGGGAGCGCCCCCTTGTATCCTCTGGAGATGGCCGTTGTCTTTCTCCAGGTGGAGGGAGCGCCTCCTTGTATCCTCTGGAGATGGCCCCTGTCTTTCTCCAGGTGGAGGGAGCGCCTCCTTGTATCCTCTGGAGATGGCCCCTGTCTTTCTCCAGGTGGAGGGATCCCCCCTTGTATCCTCTGGAGATGGCCCCTGTCTTTCTCCAGGTGGAGGGAGCGCCCCCTTGTATCCTCTGGAGATGGCCCCTGTCTTTCTCCAGGTGGAGGGAGCGCCCCCTTGTATCCTCTGGAGATGGCACCTGTCTTTCTCCAGGTGGAGGGAGCGCCCCCTTGTATCCTCTGGAGATGGCCCCTGTCTTTCTCCAGGTGGAGGGAGCGCCCCCTTGTATCCTCTGGAGATGGCACCTGTCTTTCTCCAGGTTGAGGGAGCGCCCCATTGTATCCTCTGGAGATGGCCGTTGTCTTTCTCCAGGTGGAGGAATCCCCCCTTGTATCCTCTGGAGATGGCCCCTGTCTTTCTCCAGGTGGAGGGAGCGCCCCCTTGTATCCTCTGGAGATGGCCCCTGTCTTTCTCCAGGTGGAGGGAGCGCCCCCTTGTATCCTCTGGAGATGGCCCCTGTCTTTCTCCAGGTGGAGGGATCGCCCCCTTGTATCCTCTGGAGATGGCACCTGTCTTTCTCCAGGTTGAGGGAGCGCCCCATTGTATCCTCTGGAGATGGCCGTTGTCTTTCTCCAGGTGGAGGAATCCCCCCTTGTATCCTCTGGAGATGGCCCCTGTCTTTCTCCAGGTGGAGGGAGCGCCCCCTTGTATCCTCTGGAGATGGCACCTGTCTTTCTCCAGGTGGAGGGAGCGCACCCTTGTATCCTCTGGAGATGGCCCCTGTCTTTCTCCAGGTGGAGGGAGCGCACCCTTGTATCCTCAGGAGATGGCACCGGTCTTTCTCCAGGTGGAGGGAGCGCCCCCTTGTATCCTCTGGAGATGGCACCTGTCTTTCTCCAGGTGGAGGGAGCGCCCCCTTGTATCCTCTGGAGATGGCCCCTGACTTTCTCCAGGTGGAGGGAGCGCACCCTTGTATCCTCTGGAGATGGCCCCTGTCTTTCTCCAGGTGGAGGGATCGCCCCCTTGTATCCTCTGGAGATGGCCCCTGTCTTTCTCCAGGTGGAGGGAGCGCCCCCTTGTATCCTCTGGAGATGGCACCTGTCTTTCTCCAGGTGGAGGGAGCGCCCCCTTGTATCCTCTGGAGATGGCCCCTGTCTTTCTCCAGGTGGAGGGAGCGCCCCCTTGTATCCTCTGGAGATGGCCCCTGTCTTTCTCCAGGTGGAGGGAGCGCCCCCTTGTATCCTCTGGAGATGGCCCCTGTCTTTCTCCAGGTGGAGGGATCGCCCCCTTGTATCCTCTGGAGATGGCCCCTGTCTTTCTCCAGGTGGAGGGAGCGCCCCCTTGTATCCTCTGGAGATGGCCCCTGTCTTTCTCCAGGTGGAGGGAGCGCCCCCTTGTATCCTCTGGAGATGGCACCTGTCTTTCTCCAGGTGGAGGGATCGCCCCCTTGTATCCTCTGGAGATGGCCCCTGACTTTCTCCAGGTGGAGGAATCGCCCCCTTGTATCCTCTGGAGATGGCCCCTGTCTTTCTCCAGGTGGAGGGAGCGCCCCCTTGTATCCTCTGGAGATGGCCCCTGTCTTTCTCCAGGTGGAGGGATCGCCCCCTTGTATCCTCTGGAGATGGCCGCTGACTTTCTCCAGGTGGAGGGAGCGCCCCCTTGTATCCTCTGGAGATGGCCCCTGTCTTTCTCCAGGTGGAGGGAGCGCCCCCTTGTATCCTCTGGAGATGGCCCCTGACTTTCTCCAGGTGGAGGGAGCGCCCCCTTGTATCCTCTGGAGATGGCCCCTGTCTTTCTCCAGGTGGAGGGATCGCCCCCTTGTATCCTCTGGAGATGGCCCCTGTCTTTCTCCAGGTGGAGGGAGTGCCCCCTTGTATCCTCTGGAGATGGCCCCTGACTTTCTCCAGGTGGTAGGGATCCCCCCTTGTATCCTCTGGAGATGGCACCTGTCTTTCTCCAGGTGGAGGGAGCGCCCCCTTGTATCCTCTGGAGATGGCACCTGTCTTTCTCCAGGTGGAGGGAGCGCCCCCTTGTATCCTCTGGAGATGGCACCTGTCTTTCTCCAGGTGGAGGGAGCGCCCCCTTGTATCCTCTGGAGATGGCACCTGTCTATCTCCAGGTGGAGGGAGCGCACCCTTGTATCCTCTGGAGATGGCACCTGTCTTTCTCCAGGTGGAGGGAGCGCCCCCTTGTATCCTCTGGAGATGGCCCCTGTCTTTCTCCAGGTGGAGGGATCCCCCCTTGTATCCTCTGGAGATGGCACCTGTCTATCTCCAGGTGGAGGGATCGCCCCCTTGTATCCTCTGGGGATGGCCCCTGTCTTTCTCCAGGTGGAGGGATCGCCCCCTTGTATCCTCTGGAGATGGCACCTGTCTATCTCCAGGTGGAGGGAGCGCACCCTTGTATCCTCTGGAGATGGCACCTGTCTTTCTCCAGGTGGAGGGAGCGCCCCCTTGTTTCCTCTGGAGATGGCCCCTGTCTTTCTCCAGGTGGAGGGAGCGCCACCTTGTATCCTCTGGGGATGGCCCCTGTCTTTCTCCAGGTGGAGGGATCGCCCCCTTGTATCCTCTGGGGATGGCCCCTGTCTTTCTCCAGGTGGAGGGATCGCCCCCTTGTATCCTCTGGAGATGGCCCCTGTCTTTCTCCAGGTGGAGGGAGCGCCCCCTTGTATCCTCTGGAGATGGCACCGGTCTTTCTCCAGGTGGAGGGAGCGCCCCCTTGTATCCTCTGGAGATGGCCCCTGTCTTTCTCCAGGTGGAGGGATCCCCCCTTGTATCCTCTGGAGATGGCCCCTGTCTTTCTCCAGGTGGAGGGAGCGCCCCCTTGTATCCTCTGGAGATGGCCCCTGTCTTTCTCCAGGTGGAGGGATCCCCCCTTGTATCCTCTGGAGATGGCCCCTGTCTTTCTCCAGGTGGAGGGAGCGCCCCCTTGTATCCTCTGGAGATGGCCCCTGTCTTTCTCCAGGTGGAGGGAGGGCCTCCTTGTATCCTCTGGAGATGGCCCCTGTCTTTCTCCAGGTGGAGGGATCGCCCCCTTGTATCCTCTGGAGATGGCCCCTGTCTTTCTCCAGGTGGAGGGAGCGCCCCCTTGTATCCTCTGGAGATGGCCCCTGTCTTTCTCCAGGTGGAGGGATCGCCCCCTTGTATCCTCTGGAGATGGCCCCTGTCTTTCTCCAGGTGGAGGGAGCGCCCCCTTGTATCCTCTGGAGATGGCCCCTGACTTTCTCCAGGTGGAGGGAGCGCACCCTTGTATCCTCTGGAGATTGCCCCTGTCTTTCTCCAGGTGGAGGGAGCGCCCCCTTGTATCCTCTGGAGATGGCCCCTGTCTTTCTCCAGGTGGAGGGATCGCCCCCTTGTATCCTCTGGAGATGGCCCCTGACTTTCTCCAGGTGGAGGGAGGGCCTCCTTGTATCCTCTGGAGATGGCCCCTGTCTTTCTCCAGGTGGAGGGATCGCCCCCTTGTATCCTCTGGAGATGGCACCTGTCTTTCTCCAGGTGGAGGGAGCGCCCCCTTGTATCCTCTGGAGATGGCACCTGTCTTTCTCCAGGTGGAGGGAGCGCCCCCTTGTATCCTCTGGAGATGGCACCTGTCTTTCTCCAGGTGGAGGGATTCCCCCTTGTATCCTCTGGAGATGGCCCCTGTCTTTCTCCAGGTGGAGGGAGCGCACCCTTGTATCCTCTGGAGATGGCCCCTGTCTTTCTCCAGGTGGAGGGAGCGCCCCCTTGTATCCTCTGGAGATCGCCCCTGTCTTTCTCCAGGTGGAGGGAGCGCACCCTTGTATCCTCTGGAGATGGCCCCTGTCTTTCTCCAGGTGGAGGGATCCCCCCCTTGTATCCTCTGGAGATGGCCCCTGTCTTTCTCCAGGTGGAGGGATCCCCCCTTGTATCCTCTGGAGATGGCCCCTGTCTTTCTCCAGGTGGAGGGAGCGCCCCCTTGTATCCTCTGGAGATGGCCCCTGTCTTTCTCCAGGTGGAGGGAGCGCCCCCTTGTAACCTCTGGAGATTGCCCCTGTCTTTCTCCAGGTGGAGGGAGCGCCCCCTTGTATCCTCTGGAGATGGCCCTTGTCTTTCTCCAGGTGGAGGGATCCCCCCTTGTATCCTCTGGAGATGGCACCTGTCTTTCTCCAGGTGGAGGGAGCGCCCCCTTGTAACCTCTGGAGATTGCCCCTGTCTTTCTCCAGGTGGAGGGAGCGCCCCCTTGTATCCTCTGGAGATGGCACCTGTCTTTCTCCAGGTGGAGGGATCGCCCCCTTGTATCCTCTGGAGATGGCCCCTGTCTTTCTCCAGGTGGAGGGAGCGCCCCCTTGTATCCTCTGGAGATGGCCCTTGTCTTTCTCCAGGTGGAGGGATCCCCCCTTGTATCCTCTGGAGATGGCACCTGTCTTTCTCCAGGTGGAGGGAGCGCCCCCTTGTAACCTCTGGAGATTGCCCCTGTCTTTCTCCAGGTGGAGGGAGCGCCCCCTTGTATCCTCTGGAGATGGCACCTGTCTTTCTCCAGGTGGAGGGAGCGCCCCCTTGTATCCTCTGGAGATGGCACCTGTCTTTCTCCAGGTGGAGGGAGCGCCCCCTTGTAACCTCTGGAGATTGCCCCTGTCTTTCTCCAGGTGGAGGGAGCGCCCCCTTGTATCCTCTGGAGATGGCACCTGTCTTTCTCCAGGTGGAGGGAGCGCCCCCTTGTATCCTCTGGAGATGGCCCTTGTCTTTCTCCAGGTGGAGGGAGCGCCCCCTTGTATCCTCTGGAGATGGCACCTGTCTTTCTCCAGGTGGAGGGAGCGCCCCCTTGTATCCTCTGGAGATGGCCCCTGACTTTCTCCAGGTGGAGGGAGCGCCTCCTTGTATCCTCTGGAGATGGCACCGGTCTTTCTCCAGGTGGAGGGAGCGCACCCTTGTATCCTCTGGAGATGGCACCTGTCTTTCTCCAGGTGGAGGGATCCCCCCCTTGTATCCTCTGGAGATGGCACCTGTCTTTCTCCAGGTGGAGGGAGCGCCCCCTTGTATCCTCTGGAGATGGCACCTGTCTTTCTCCAGGTGGAGGGAGCGCCCCCTTGTATCCTCTGGAGATGGCACCTGTCTTTCTCCAGGTGGAGGGAGCGCCCCCTTGTATCCTCTGGAGATGGCCCCTGTCTTTCTCCAGGTGGAGGGAGCGCCCCCTTGTATCCTCTGGAGATGGCCCCTGTCTTTCTCCAGGTGGAGGGAGCGCACCCTTGTATCCTCTGGAGATGGCCCCTGACTTTCTCCAGGTGGAGGGAGCGCCCCCTTGTAACCTCTGGAGATTGCCCCTGACTTTCTCCAGGTGGAGGGAGCGCCCCCTTGTATCCTCTGGAGATGGCCCCTGACTTTCTCCAGGTGGAGGGATCCCCCCTTGTATCCTCTGGAGATGGCACCTGTCTTTCTCCAGGTGGAGGGAGCGCCCCCTTGTATCCTCTGGAGATGGCCCTTGTCTTTCTCCAGGTGGAGGGAGCGCCCCCTTGTATCCTCTGGAGATGGCACCTGTCTTTCTCCAGGTGGAGGGAGCGCCCCCTTGTATCCTCTGGAGATGGCCCCTGTCTTTCTCCAGGTGGAGGGAGCGCACCCTTGTATCCTCTGGAGATGGCCCCTGTCTTTCTCCAGGTGGAGGGAGCGCACCCTTGTATCCTCTGGAGATGGCCCCTGACTTTCTCCAGGTGGAGGGAGCGCCCCCTTGTATCCTCTGGAGATGGCCCCTGACTTTCTCCAGGTGGAGGGATCCCCCCTTGTATCCTCTGGAGATGGCACCTGTCTTTCTCCAGGTGGAGGGAGCGCCCCCTTGTATCCTCTGGAGATGGCCCTTGTCTTTCTCCAGGTGGAGGGAGCGCCCCCTTGTATCCTCTGGAGATGGCACCTGTCTTTCTCCAGGTGGAGGGAGCGCCCCCTTGTAACCTCTGGAGATGGCCCCTGACTTTCTCCAGGTGGAGGGATCCCCCCTTGTATCCTCTGGAGATGGCCCCTGTCTTTCTCCAGGTGGAGGGAGCGCCCCCTTGTATCCTCTGGAGATGGCCCCTGTCTTTCTCCAGGTGGAGGGAGCGCCCCCTTGTATCCTCTGGAGATGGCCCCTGTCTTTCTCCAGGTGGAGGGAGCGCCCCCTTGTATCCTCTGGAGATGGCACCTGTCTTTCTCCAGGTGGAGGGAGCGCCCCCTTGTATCCTCTGGAGATGGCCCCTGACTTTTTCCAGGTGGAGGGAGCGCCCCCTTGTATCCTCTGGAGATGGCCCCTGTCTTTCTCCAGGTGGAGGGAGCGCACCCTTGTATCCTCTGGAGATGGCCCCTGTCTTTCTCCAGGTGGAGGGAGCGCCCCCTTGTATCCTCTGGAGATGGCCCCTGTCTTTCTCCAGGTGGAGGGAGCGCCCCCTTGTAACCTCTGGAGATTGCCCCTGTCTTTCTCCAGGTGGAGGGAGCGCCCCCTTGTATCCTCTGGAGATGGCACCTGTCTTTCTCCAGGTGGAGGGAGAGCCCCCTTGTATCCTCTGGAGATGGCCCCTGTCTTTCTCCAGGTGGAGGGATCGCCCCCTTGTATCCTCTGGAGATGGCCCCTGTCTTTCTCCAGGTGGAGGGAGCGCCCCCTTGTATCCTCTGGAGATGGCACCTGACTTTCTCCAGGTGGAGGGAGCGCCTCCTTGTATCCTCTGGAGATGGCACCGGTCTTTCTCCAGGTGGAGGGAGCGCACCCTTGTATCCTCTGGAGATGGCACCTGTCTTTCTCCAGGTGGAGGGATCCCCCCCTTGTATCCTCTGGAGATGGCCCCTGTCTTTCTCCAGGTGGAGGGAGCGCCCCCTTGTATCCTCTGGAGATGGCCCCTGTCTTTCTCCAGGTGGAGGGAGCGCCTCCTTGTATCCTCTGGAGATGGCACCGGTCTTTCTCCAGGTGGAGGGAGCGCACCCTTGTATCCTCTGGAGATGGCACCTGTCTTTCTCCAGGTGGAGGGATCCCCCCTTGTATCCTCTGGAGATGGCACCTGTCTTTCTCCAGGTGGAGGGAGCGCCCCCTTGTATCCTCTGGAGATGGCCCCTGACTTTCTCCAGGTGGAGGGAGCGCCCCCTTGTATCCTCTGGAGATGGCCCCTGTCTTTCTCCAGGTGGAGGGAGCGCCCCCTTGTATCCTCTGGAGATGGCACCTGTCTTTCTCCAGGTGGAGGGAGCGCCCCCTTGTATCCTCTGGAGATGGCCCCTGACTTTTTCCAGGTGGAGGGAGCGCCCCCTTGTATCCTCTGGAGATGGCCCCTGTCTTTCTCCAGGTGGAGGGAGCGCACCCTTGTATCCTCTGGAGATGGCCCCTGTCTTTCTCCAGGTGGAGGGAGCGCCCCCTTGTATCCTCTGGAGATGGCCCCTGTCTTTCTCCAGGTGGAGGGAGCGCCCCCTTGTAACCTCTGGAGATTGCCCCTGTCTTTCTCCAGGTGGAGGGAGCGCCCCCTTGTATCCTCTGGAGATGGCCCCTGACTTTCTCCAGGTGGAGGGAGCGCCTCCTTGTATCCTCTGGAGATGGCACCGGTCTTTCTCCAGGTGGAGGGAGCGCACCCTTGTATCCTCTGGAGATGGCACCTGTCTTTCTCCAGGTGGAGGGATCCCCCCCTTGTATCCTCTGGAGATGGCACCTGTCTTTCTCCAGGTGGAGGGAGCGCCTCCTTGTATCCTCTGGAGATGGCACCGGTCTTTCTCCAGGTGGAGGGAGCGCACCCTTGTATCCTCTGGAGATGGCACCTGTCTTTCTCCAGGTGGAGGGATCCCCCCTTGTATCCTCTGGAGATGGCACCTGTCTTTCTCCAGGTGGAGGGAGCGCCCCCTTGTATCCTCTGGAGATGGCCCCTGACTTTCTCCAGGTGGAGGGAGCGCCCCCTTGTATCCTCTGGAGATGGCCCCTGTCTTTCTCCAGGTGGAGGGATCGCCCCCTTGTATCCTCTGGAGATGGCCCCTGACTTTCTCCAGGTGGAGGGAGCGCCTCCTTGTATCCTCTGGAGATGGCCCCTGTCTTTCTCCAGGTGGAGGGAGCGCCCCCTTGTATCCTCTGGAGATGGCCCCTGTCTTTCTCCAGGTGGAGGGAGCGCACCCTTGTATCCTCAGGAGATGGCACCGGTCTTTCTCCAGGTGGAGGGAGCGCCCCCTTGTATCCTCTGGAGATGGCACCTGTCTTTCTCCAGGTGGAGGGAGCGCACCCTTGTATCCTCTGGAGATGGCCCCTGTCTTTCTCCAGGTGGAGGGAGCGCCCCCTTGTATCCTCTGGAGATGGCACCTGTCTTTCTCCAGGTGGAGGGAGCGCCTCCTTGTATCCTCTGGAGATGGCCCCTGTCTTTCTCCAGGTGGAGGGATCCCCCCTTGTATCCTCTGGAGATGGCACCTGTCTTTCTCCAGGTGGAGGGATCCCCCCTTGTATCCTCTGGAGATGGCCCCTGTCTTTCTCCAGGTGGAGGGAGCGCCCCCTTGTAACCTCTGGAGATGGCACCTGTCTTTCTCCAGGTGGAGGGTGCGCCCCCTTGTATCCTCTGGAGATGGCCCCTGACTTTCTCCAGGTGGAGGGAGCGCACCCTTGTATCCTCAGGAGATGGCACCGGTCTTTCTCCAGGTGGAGGGAGCGCCCCCTTGTATCCTCTGGAGATGGCACCTGTCTTTCTCCAGGTGGAGGGATCGCCCCCTTGTATCCTCTGGAGATGGCACCTGTCTTTCTCCAGGTGGAGGGAGCGCCCCCTTGTATCCTCTGGAGATGGCACCTGTCTTTCTCCAGGTGGAGGGAGCGCCCCCTTGTATCCTCTGGAGATGGCCCCTGACTTTCTCCAGGTGGAGGGAGCGCACCCTTGTATCCTCTGGAGATGGCCCCTGTCTTTCTCCAGGTGGAGGGATCGCCCCCTTGTATCCTCTGGAGATGGCCCCTGTCTTTCTCCAGGTGGAGGGAGCGCCCCCTTGTATCCTCTGGAGATGGCCCCTGACTTTCTCCAGGTGGAGGGAGCGCACCCTTGTATCCTCTGGAGATGGCCCCTGTCTTTCTCCAGGTGGAGGGATCGCCCCCTTGTATCCTCTGGAGATGGCCCCTGTCTTTCTCCAGGTGGAGGGAGCGCCCCCTTGTATCCTCTGGAGATGGCACCTGTCTTTCTCCAGGTGGAGGGAGCGCCCCCTTGTATCCTCTGGAGATGGCCCCTGTCTTTCTCCAGGTGGAGGGATCCCCCCTTGTATCCTCTGGAGATGGCCCCTGTCTTTCTCCAGGTGGAGGGATCCCCCCTTGTATCCTCTGGAGATGGCCCCTGTCTTTCTCCAGGTGGAGGGATCGCCCCCTTGTATCCTCTGGAGATGGCCCCTGTCTTTCTCCAGGTGGAGGGAGTGCCCCCTTGTATCCTCTGGAGATGGCCCCTGACTTTCTCCAGGTGGAGGGAGCGCCCCCTTGTATCCTCTGGAGATGGCACCTGTCTTTCTCCAGGTGGAGGGATCGCCCCCTTGTATCCTCTGGAGATGGCCCCTGTCTTTCTCCAGGTGGAGGGAGCGCCCCCTTGTATCCTCTGGAGATGGCCCCTGACTTTCTCCAGGTGGAGGGAGCGCCCCCTTGTATCCTCTGGAGATGGCCCCTGTCTTTCTCCAGGTGGAGGGAGCGCCCCCTTGTATCCTCTGGAGATGGCCCCTGTCTTTCTCCAGGTGGAGGGATCGCCCCCTTGTATCCTCTGGAGATGGCCCCTGTCTTTCTCCAGGTGGAGGGAGCGCACCCTTGTATCCTCTGGAGATGGCCCCTGTCTTTCTCCAGGTGGAGGGATCGCCCCCTTGTATCCTCTGGAGATGGCCCCTGACTTTCTCCAGGTGGAGGGAGCGCCTCCTTATATCCTCTGGAGATGGCCCCTGTCTTTCTCCAGGTGGAGGGAGCGCCCCCTTGTATCCTCTGGAGATGGCACCTGTCTTTCTCCAGGTGGAGGGAGCGCACCCTTGTATCCTCTGGAGATGGCCCCTGTCTTTCTCCAGGTGGAGGGAGCGCCCCCTTGTATCCTCTGGAGATGGCCCTTGTCTTTCTCCAGGTGGAGGGAGCGCCCCCTTGTATCCTCTGGAGATGGCCCCTGACTTTCTCCAGGTGGAGGGAGCGCACCCTTGTATCCTCTGGAGATGGCCCCTGACTTTCTCCAGGTGGAGGGAGCGCCCCCTTGTATCCTCTGGAGATGGCCCCTGTCTTTCTCCAGGTGGAGGGAGCGCCCCCTTGTATCCTCTGGAGATGGCCCCTGTCTTTCTCCAGGTGGAGGGAGCGCCCCCTTGTATCCTCTGGAGATGGCCCCTGTCTTTCTCCAGGTGGAGGGAGCGCACCCTTGTATCCTCAGGAGATGGCACCGGTCTTTCTCCAGGTGGAGGGAGCGCCCCCTTGTATCCTCTGGAGATGGCCCCTGTCTTTCTCCAGGTGGAGGGAGCGCCCCCTTGTATCCTCTGGAGATGGCACCTGTCTTTCTCCAGGTGGAGGGATCGCCCCCTTGTATCCTCTGGAGATGGCCCCTGTCTTTCTCCAGGTGGAGGGAGCGCCCCCTTGTATCCTCTGGAGATGGCCCCTGTCTTTCTCCAGGTGGAGGGAGCGCACCCTTGTATCCTCAGGAGATGGCACCGGTCTTTCTCCAGGTGGAGGGAGCGCCCCCTTGTATCCTCTGGAGATGGCCCCTGTCTTTCTCCAGGTGGAGGGAGCGCCCCCTTGTATCCTCTGGAGATGGCACCTGTCTTTCTCCAGGTGGAGGGATCGCCCCCTTGTATCCTCTGGAGATGGCCCCTGTCTTTCTCCAGGTGGAGGGAGCGCCCCCTTGTATCCTCTGGAGATGGCACCTGTCTTTCTCCAGGTGGAGGGAGCGCCCCCTTGTATCCTCTGGAGATGGCCCCTGTCTTTCTCCAGGTGGAGGGATCCCCCCCTTGTATCCTCAGGAGATGGCACCGGTCTTTCTCCAGGTGGAGGGAGCGCCCCCTTGTATCCTCTGGAGATGGCACCTGTCTTTCTCCAGGTGGAGGGAGCGCCCCCTTGTATCCTCTGGAGATGGCCCCTGTCTTTCTCCAGGTGGAGGGAGCGCCCCCTTGTATCCTCTGGAGATGGCCCCTGTCTTTCTCCAGGTGGAGGGAGCGCACCCTTGTATCCTCTGGAGATGGCCCCTGTCTTTCTCCAGGTGGAGGGAGCGCCCCCTTGTATCCTCTGGAGATGGCCCCTGTCTTTCTCCAGGTGGAGGGAGCGCCCCCTTGTAACCTCTGGAGATTGCCCCTGTCTTTCTCCAGGTGGAGGGAGCGCCCCCTTGTATCCTCTGGAGATGGCCCCTGTCTTTCTCCAGGTGGAGGGAGCGCCCCCTTGTATCCTCTGGAGATGGCCCCTGACTTTCTCCAGGTGGAGGGAGCGCACCCTTGTATCCTCAGGAGATGGCACCGGTCTTTCTCCAGGTGGAGGGAGCGCCCCCTTGTATCCTCTGGAGATGGCACCTGTCTTTCTCCAGGTGGAGGGAGCGCCCCCTTGTATCCTCTGGAGATGGCCCCTGACTTTCTCCAGGTGGAGGGAGCGCACCCTTGTATCCTCTGGAGATGGCCCCTGTCTTTCTCCAGGTGGAGGGATCGCCCCCTTGTATCCTCTGGAGATGGCCCCTGTCTTTCTCCAGGTGGAGGGAGCGCCCCCTTGTATCCTCTGGAGATGGCACCTGTCTTTCTCCAGGTGGAGGGAGCGCCCCCTTGTATCCTCTGGAGATGGCCCCTGTCTTTCTCCAGGTGGAGGGATCCCCCCTTGTATCCTCTGGAGATGGCCCCTGTCTTTCTCCAGGTGGAGGGATCCCCCCTTGTATCCTCTGGAGATGGCCCCTGTCTTTCTCCAGGTGGAGGGATCGCCCCCTTGTATCCTCTGGAGATGGCCCCTGTCTTTCTCCAGGTGGAGGGAGTGCCCCCTTGTATCCTCTGGAGATGGCCCCTGACTTTCTCCAGGTGGAGGGAGCGCCCCCTTGTATCCTCTGGAGATGGCACCTGTCTTTCTCCAGGTGGAGGGATCGCCCCCTTGTATCCTCTGGAGATGGCCCCTGTCTTTCTCCAGGTGGAGGGAGCGCCCCCTTGTATCCTCTGGAGATGGCCCCTGACTTTCTCCAGGTGGAGGGAGCGCCCCCTTGTATCCTCTGGAGATGGCCCCTGTCTTTCTCCAGGTGGAGGGAGCGCCCCCTTGTATCCTCTGGAGATGGCCCCTGTCTTTCTCCAGGTGGAGGGATCGCCCCCTTGTATCCTCTGGAGATGGCCCCTGTCTTTCTCCAGGTGGAGGGAGCGCACCCTTGTATCCTCTGGAGATGGCCCCTGTCTTTCTCCAGGTGGAGGGATCGCCCCCTTGTATCCTCTGGAGATGGCCCCTGACTTTCTCCAGGTGGAGGGAGCGCCTCCTTATATCCTCTGGAGATGGCCCCTGTCTTTCTCCAGGTGGAGGGAGCGCCCCCTTGTATCCTCTGGAGATGGCCCCTGTCTTTCTCCAGGTGGAGGGAGCGCACCCTTGTATCCTCAGGAGATGGCACCGGTCTTTCTCCAGGTGGAGGGAGCGCCCCCTTGTATCCTCTGGAGATGGCCCCTGTCTTTCTCCAGGTGGAGGGAGCGCCCCCTTGTATCCTCTGGAGATGGCACCTGTCTTTCTCCAGGTGGAGGGATCGCCCCCTTGTATCCTCTGGAGATGGCCCCTGTCTTTCTCCAGGTGGAGGGAGCGCCCCCTTGTATCCTCTGGAGATGGCACCTGTCTTTCTCCAGGTGGAGGGAGCGCCCCCTTGTATCCTCTGGAGATGGCCCCTGTCTTTCTCCAGGTGGAGGGATCCCCCCCTTGTATCCTCAGGAGATGGCACCGGTCTTTCTCCAGGTGGAGGGAGCGCCCCCTTGTATCCTCTGGAGATGGCACCTGTCTTTCTCCAGGTGGAGGGAGCGCCCCCTTGTATCCTCTGGAGATGGCCCCTGTCTTTCTCCAGGTGGAGGGAGCGCCCCCTTGTATCCTCTGGAGATGGCCCCTGTCTTTCTCCAGGTGGAGGGAGCGCACCCTTGTATCCTCTGGAGATGGCCCCTGTCTTTCTCCAGGTGGAGGGAGCGCCCCCTTGTATCCTCTGGAGATGGCCCCTGTCTTTCTCCAGGTGGAGGGAGCGCCCCCTTGTAACCTCTGGAGATTGCCCCTGTCTTTCTCCAGGTGGAGGGAGCGCCCCCTTGTATCCTCTGGAGATGGCCCCTGACTTTCTCCAGGTGGAGGGAGCGCACCCTTGTATCCTCAGGAGATGGCACCGGTCTTTCTCCAGGTGGAGGGAGCGCCCCCTTGTATCCTCTGGAGATGGCACCTGTCTTTCTCCAGGTGGAGGGAGCGCCCCCTTGTATCCTCTGGAGATGGCCCCTGACTTTCTCCAGGTGGAGGGAGCGCACCCTTGTATCCTCTGGAGATGGCCCCTGTCTTTCTCCAGGTGGAGGGATCGCCCCCTTGTATCCTCTGGAGATGGCCCCTGTCTTTCTCCAGGTGGAGGGAGCGCCCCCTTGTATCCTCTGGAGATGGCACCTGTCTTTCTCCAGGTGGAGGGATCGCCCCCTTGTATCCTCTGGAGATGGCCCCTGTCTTTCTCCAGGTGGAGGGAGCGCCCCCTTGTATCCTCTGGAGATGGCCCCTGTCTTTCTCCAGGTGGAGGGATCCCCCCTTGTATCCTCTGGAGATGGCCCCTGTCTTTCTCCAGGTGGAGGGATCGCCCCCTTGTATCCTCTGGAGATGGCCCCTGTCTTTCTCCAGGTGGAGGGAGTGCCCCCTTGTATCCTCTGGAGATGGCCCCTGACTTTCTCCAGGTGGAGGGAGCGCCCCCTTGTATCCTCTGGAGATGGCACCTGTCTTTCTCCAGGTGGAGGGATCGCCCCCTTGTATCCTCTGGAGATGGCCCCTGTCTTTCTCCAGGTGGAGGGAGCGCCCCCTTGTATCCTCTGGAGATGGCCCCTGACTTTCTCCAGGTGGAGGGAGCGCCCCCTTGTATCCTCTGGAGATGGCCCCTGTCTTTCTCCAGGTGGAGGGAGCGCCCCCTTGTATCCTCTGGAGATGGCCCCTGTCTTTCTCCAGGTGGAGGGATCGCCCCCTTGTATCCTCTGGAGATGGCCCCTGTCTTTCTCCAGGTGGAGGGAGCGCACCCTTGTATCCTCTGGAGATGGCCCCTGTCTTTCTCCAGGTGGAGGGATCGCCCCCTTGTATCCTCTGGAGATGGCCCCTGACTTTCTCCAGGTGGAGGGAGCGCCTCCTTATATCCTCTGGAGATGGCCCCTGTCTTTCTCCAGGTGGAGGGAGCGCCCCCTTGTATCCTCTGGAGATGGCACCTGTCTTTCTCCAGGTGGAGGGAGCGCCCCCTTGTATCCTCTGGAGATGGCCCCTGACTTTCTCCAGGTGGAGGGAGCGCCCCCTTGTATCCTCTGGAGATGGCCCCTGTCTTTCTCCAGGTGGAGGGAGCGCCCCCTTGTATCCTCTGGAGATGGCCCCTGTCTTTCTCCAGGTGGAGGGAGCGCCCCCTTGTATCCTCTGGAGATGGCACCTGTCTTTCTCCAGGTGGAGGGATCGCCCCCTTGTATCCTCTGGAGATGGCCCCTGTCTTTCTCCAGGTGGAGGGAGCGCCCCCTTGTATCCTCTGGAGATGGCACCTGTCTTTCTCCAGGTGGAGGGAGCGCCTCCTTGTATCCTCTGGAGATGGCCCCTGTCTTTCTCCAGGTGGAGGGAGCGCCCCCTTGTATCCTCTGGAGATGGCCCCTGTCTTTCTCCAGGTGGAGGGATCGCCCCCTTGTATCCTCTGGAGATGGCACCTGTCTTTCTCCAGGTGGAGGGAGCGCCCCCTTGTATCCTCTGGAGATGGCCCCTGTCTTTCTCCAGGTGGAGGGAGCGCCCCCTTGTATCCTCTGGAGATGGCACCTGTCTTTCTCCAGGTGGAGGGAGCGCCCCCTTGTATCCTCTGGAGATGGCCCCTGTCTTTCTCCAGGTGGAGGGATCCCCCCCTTGTATCCTCAGGAGATGGCACCGGTCTTTCTCCAGGTGGAGGGAGCGCCCCCTTGTATCCTCTGGAGATGGCACCTGTCTTTCTCCAGGTGGAGGGAGCGCCCCCTTGTATCCTCTGGAGATGGCCCCTGTCTTTCTCCAGGTGGAGGGAGCGCCCCCTTGTATCCTCTGGAGATGGCCCCTGTCTTTCTCCAGGTGGAGGGAGCGCACCCTTGTATCCTCTGGAGATGGCCCCTGTCTTTCTCCAGGTGGAGGGAGCGCCCCCTTGTATCCTCTGGAGATGGCCCCTGTCTTTCTCCAGGTGGAGGGAGCGCCCCCTTGTAACCTCTGGAGATTGCCCCTGTCTTTCTCCAGGTGGAGGGAGCGCCCCCTTGTATCCTCTGGAGATGGCACCTGTCTTTCTCCAGGTGGAGGGAGCGCCCCCTTGTAACCTCTGGAGATTGCCCCTGTCTTTCTCCAGGTGGAGGGAGCGCCCCCTTGTATCCTCTGGAGATGGCCCCTGTCTTTCTCCAGGTGGAGGGAGCGCCCCCTTGTATCCTCTGGAGATGGCCCCTGTCTTTCTCCAGGTGGAGGGAGCGCCCCCTTGTATCCTCTGGAGATGGCACCTGTCTTTCTCCAGGTGGAGGGAGCGCCCCCTTGTATCCTCTGGAGATGGCACCTGTCTTTCTCCAGGTGGAGGGAGCGCACCCTTGTATCCTCTGGAGATGGCACCGGTCTTTCTCCAGGTGGAGGGAGCGCCCCCTTGTATCCTCTGGAGATGGCCCCTGTCTTTCTCCAGGTGGAGGGATCGCCCCCTTGTATCCTCTGGAGATGGCCCCTGTCTTTCTCCAGGTGGAGGGATCGCACCCTTGTATCCTCTGGAGATGGCACCTGTCTTTCTCCAGGTGGAGGGAGCGCACCCTTGTATCCTCTGGAGATGGCACCGGTCTTTCTCCAGGTGGAGGGAGCGCCCCCTTGTATCCTCTGGAGATGGCCCCTGTCTTTCTCCAGGTGGAGGGATCGCCCCCTTGTATCCTCTGGAGATGGCCCCTGTCTTTCTCCAGGTGGAGGGAGCGCCCCCTTGTATCCTCTGGAGATGGCCCCTGTCTTTCTCCAGGTGGAGGGATCGCCCCCTTGTATCCTCTGGAGATGGCCCCTGTCTTTCTCCAGGTGGAGGGAGCTCCCCCTTGTATCCTCTGGAGATGGCCCCTGTCTTTCTCCAGGTGGAGGGAGCGCCCCCTTGTATCCTCTGGAGATGGCCCCTGTCTTTCTCCAGGTGGAGGGATCCCCCCTTGTATCCTCTGGAGATGGCACCTGTCTTTCTCCAGGTGGAGGGAGCGCCCCCTTGTATCCTCTGGAGATGGCCCCTGTCTTTCTCCAGGTGGAGGGAGCGCCCCCTTGTATCCTCTGGAGATGGCCCCTGTCTTTCTCTAGGTGGAGGGAGCGCCCCCTTGTATCCTCTGGAGATGGCACCTGTCTTTCTCCAGGTGGAGGGAGCGCCCCCTTGTATCCTCTGGAGATGGCCCCTGACTTTCTCCAGGTGGAGGGAGCGCCCCCTTGTATCCTCTGGAGATGGCCCCTGTCTTTCTCCAGGTGGAGGGATCGCCCCCTTGTATCCTCTGGAGATGGCCCCTGTCTTTCTCCAGGTGGAGGGAGCGCCCCCTTGTATCCTCTGGAGATGGCCCCTGTCTTTCTCCAGGTGGAGGGAGCGCCCCCTTGTATCCTCTGGAGATGGCCCCTGTCTTTCTCCAGGTGGAGGGAGCGCCCCCTTGTATCCTCTGGAGATGGCCCCTGTCTTTCTCCAGGTGGAGGGAGCGCCCCCTTGTATCCTCTGGAGATGGCCCCTGTCTTTCTCCAGGTGGAGGGAGCGCCCCCTTGTAACCTCTGAAGATTGCCCCTGTCTTTCTCCAGGTGGAGGGAGCGCCCCCTTGTATCCTCTGGAGATGGCCCCTGTCTTTCTCCAGGTGGAGGGATCCCCCCTTGTATCCTCTGGAGATTGCCCCTGTCTTTCTCCAGGTGGAGGGATCGCCCCCTTGTATCCTCTGGAGATGGCCCCTGTCTTTCTCCAGGTGGAGGGATCGCCCCCTTGTATCCTCTGGAGATGGCACCTGTCTTTCTCCAGGTGGAGGGAGCGCACCCTTGTATCCTCTGGAGATGGCCCCTGTCTTTCTCCAGGTGGAGGGATCGCCCCCTTGTATCCTCTGGAGATGGCACCTGTCTTTCTCCAGGTGGAGGGAGCGCCCCCTTGTATCCTCTGGAGATTGCCCCTGTCTTTCTCCAGGTGGAGGGAGCGCCCCCTTGTATCCTCTGGAGATGGCCCCTGTCTTTCTCCAGGTGGAGGGAGCGCACCCTTGTATCCTCTGGAGATGGCCCCTGTCTTTCTCCAGGTGGAGGGAGCGCCCCCTTGTATCCTCTGGAGATGGCCCCTGTCTTTCTCCAGGTGGAGGGAGCGCACCCTTGTATCCTCTGGAGATGGCCCCTGTCTTTCTCCAGGTGGAGGGAGCGCCCCCTTGTATCCTCTGGAGATGGCCCCTGTCTTTCTCCAGGTGGAGGGAGCGCCCCCTTGTATCCTCTGGAGATGGCCCCTGACTTTCTCCAGGTGGAGGGAGCGCCCCCTTGTATCCTCTGGAGATGGCCCCTGTCTTTCTCCAGGTGGAGGGAGCGCACCCTTGTATCCTCTGGAGATGGCACCTGTCTTTCTCCAGGTGGAGGGATCGCACCCTTGTATCCTCTGGAGATGGCCCCTGACTTTCTCCAGGTGGAGGGAGCGCCCCCTTGTAACCTCTGGAGATGGCCCCTGTCTTTCTCCAGGTGGAGGGAGCGCCCCCTTGTATCCTCTGGAGATGGCCCCTGACTTTCTCCAGGTGGAGGGATCCCCCCTTGTATCCTCTGGAGATGGCCCCTGTCTTTCTCCAGGTGGAGGGATCCCCCCTTGTATCCTCTGGAGATGGCCCCTGTCTTTCTCCAGGTGGAGGGAGCGCACCCTTGTATCCTCTGGAGATGGCCCCTGTCTTTCTCCAGGTGGAGGGATCCCCCCTTGTATCCTCTGGAGATGGCCCTTGTCTTTCTCCAGGTGGAGGGAGCGCCCCCTTGTATCCTCTGGAGATGGCCCCTGACTTTTTCCAGGTGGAGGGAGCGCACCCTTGTGTCCTCTGGAGATGGCCCCTGTCTTTCTCCAGGTGGAGGGAGCGCCCCCTTGTATCCTCTGGAGATGGCCCCTGTCTTTCTCCAGGTGGAGGGAGCGCCCCCTTGTATCCTCTGGAGATGGCCCCTGTCTTTCTCCAGGTGGAGGGAGCGCCCCCTTGTATCCTCTGGAGATGGCACCTGTCTTTCTCCAGGTGGAGGGATCGCCCCCTTGTATCCTCTGGAGATGGCCCCTGTGTTTCTCCAGGTGGAGGGAGCGCCCCCTTGTATCCTCTGGAGATGGCCCCTGTCTTTCTCCAGGTGGAGGGAGCGCCCCCTTGTATCCTCTGGAGATGGCCCCTGTCTTTCTCCAGGTGGAGGGAGCGCCCCCTTGTATCCTCTGGAGATGGCCGTTGTCTTTCTCCAGGTGGAGGGATCCCCCCTTGTATCCTCTGGAGATGGCCCCTGTCTTTCTCCAGGTGGAGGGAGCGCCCCCTTGTATCCTCTGGAGATGGCCCCTGTCTTTCTCCAGGTGGAGGGAGGGCCCCCTTGTATCCTCTGGAGATGGCCCCTGACTTTCTCCAGGTGGAGGGAGCGCCCCCTTGTAACCTCTGGAGATTGCCCCTGTCTTTCTCCAGGTGGAGGGAGCGCCCCCTTCTATCCTCTGGAGATGGCCCCTGTCTTTCTCCAGGTGGAGGGAGCGCCCCCTTGTATCCTCTGGAGATGGCCCTTGTCTTTCTCCAGGTGGAGGGAGCGCCCCCTTGTATCCTCTGGAGATGGCACCTGTCTTTCTCCAGGTGGAGGGAGCGCCCCCTTGTATCCTCTGGAGATGGCCTCTGTCTTTCTCCAGGTGGAGGGAGCGCCCCCTTGTATCCTCTGGAGATGGCCCTTGTCTTTCTCCAGGTGGAGGGAGCGCACCCTTGTATCCTCTGGAGATGGCCCCTGTCTTTCTCCAGGTGGAGGGAGCGCCCCCTTGTATCCTCTGGAGATGGCACCTGTCTTTCTCCAGGTGGAGGGAGCGCCCCCTTGTATCCTCTGGAGATGGCACCTGTCTTTCTCCAGGTGGAGGGAGCGCCCCCTTGTATCCTCTGGAGATGGCACCTGTCTTTCTCCAGGTGGAGGGAGCGCACCCTTGTATCCTCTGGAGATGGCCCCTGACTTTCTCCAGGTGGAGGGATCGCACCCTTGTATCCTCTGGAGATGGCCCCTGACTTTCTCCAGGTGGAGGGAGCGCCCCCTTGTATCCTCTGGAGATGGCACCTGTCTTTCTCCAGGTGGAGGGAGCGCCCCCTTGTATCCTCTGGAGATGGCCCTTGTCTTTCTCCAGGTGGAGGGATCGCCCCCTTGTATCCTCTGGAGATGGCACCTGTCTTTCTCCAGGTGGAGGGAGCGCCCTCTTGTATCCTCTGGAGATGGCCCCTGTCTTTCTCCAGGTGGAGGGAGCGCCCCCTTGTATCCTCTGGAGATGGCACCGGTCTTTCTCCAGGTGGAGGGAGCGCCCCCTTGTATCCTCTGGAGATGGCCCCTGTCTTTCTCCAGGTGGAGGGATCGCCCCCTTGTATCCTCTGGAGATGGCCCCTGACTTTCTCCAGGTGGAGGGAGGGCCTCCTTGTATCCTCTGGAGATGGCCCCTGTCTTTCTCCAGGTGGAGGGAGCGCCCCCTTGTATCCTCTGGAGATGGCCCCTGTCTTTCTCCAGGTGGAGGGAGCGCCCCCTTGTATCCTCTGGAGATGGCACCTGTCTTTCTCCAGGTGGAGGGAGCGCACCCTTGTATCCTCTGGAGATGGCCCCTGACTTTCTCCTGGTGGAGGGAGCGCCCCCTTGTATCCTCTGGAGATGGCCCCTGTCTTTCTCCAGGTGGAGGGATCCCCCCTTGTATCCTCTGGAGATGGCCCCTGTCTTTCTCCAGGTGGAGGGAGCGCCCCCTTGTATCCTCTGGAGATGGCCCCTGTCTTTCTCCAGGTGGAGGGAGCGCCCCCTTGTATCCTCTGGAGATGGCCCCTGTCTTTCTCCAGGTGGAGGGATCGCCCCCTTGTATCCTCTGGAGATGGCACCTGTCTTTCTCCAGGTGGAGGGAGCGCCCCCTTGTATCCTCTGGAGATGGCCCCTGTCTTTCTCCAGGTGGAGGGAGCGCACCCTTGTATCCTCTGGAGATGGCACCTGTCTTTCTCCAGGTGGAGGGAGCGCCCCCTTGTATCCTCTGGAGATGGCCCCTGTCTTTCTCCAGGTGGAGGGATCGCCCCCTTGTATCCTCTGGAGATGGCACCTGTCTTTCTCCAGGTGGAGGGAGCGCCCCCTTGTATCCTCTGGAGATGGCCCCTGTCTTTCTCCAGGTGGAGGGAGCGCCCCCTTGTATCCTCTGGAGATGGCCCTTGTCTTTCTCCAGGTGGAGGGATCCCCCCTTGTATCCTCTGGAGATGGCCCCTGTCTTTCTCCAGGTGGAGGGAGCGCCCCTTGTATCCTCTGGAGATGGCCCCTGTCTTTCTCCAGGTGGAGGGAGCGCACCCTTGTATCCTCTGGAGATGGCACCTGTCTTTCTCCAGGTGGAGGGAGCGCCCCCTTGTATCCTCTGGAGATGGCCCCTGTCTTTCTCCAGGTGGAGGGAGCGCCCCCTTGTATCCTCTGGAGATGGCCCTTGTCTTTCTCCAGGTGGAGGGATCCCCCCTTGTATCCTCTGGAGATGGCCCCTGTCTTTCTCCAGGTGGAGGGAGCGCCCCTTGTATCCTCTGGAGATGGCCCCTGACTTTCTCCAGGTGGAGGGAGCGCCCCCTTGTATCCTCTGGAGATGGCACCTGTCTTTCTCCAGGTGGAGGGAGCGCCCCCTTGTATCCTCTGGAGATGGCCCTTGTCTTTCTCCAGGTGGAGGGAGCGCCCCCTTGTATCCTCTGGAGATGGCACCTGTCTTTCTCCAGGTGGAGGGAGCGCCCCCTTGTATCCTCTGGAGATGGCACCGGTCTTTCTCCAGGTGGAGGGAGCGCCCCCTTGTATCCTCTGGAGATGGCCCCTGTCTTTCTCCAGGTGGAGGGAGCGCACCCTTGTATCCTCTGGAGATGGCACCTGTCTTTCTCCAGGTGGAGGGAGCGCCCCCTTGTAACCTCTGGAGATTGCCCCTGTCTTTCTCCAGGTGGAGGGAGCGCCCCCTTGTATCCTCTGGAGATGGCCCCTGTCTTTCTCCAGGTGGAGGGAGCGCACCCTTGTATCCTCTGGAGATGGCCCCGGTCTTTCTCCAGGTGGAGGGAGCGCCCCCTTGTAACCTCTGGAGATGGCACCTGTCTTTCTCCAGGTGGAGGGAGCGCCCCCTTGTATCCTCTGGAGATGGCCCCTGACTTTTTCCAGGTGGAGGGAGCGCCCCCTTGTATCCTCTGGAGATGGCCCCTGTCTTTCTCCAGGTGGAGGGAGCGCCCCCTTGTATCCTCTGGAGATGGCCCCTGTCTTTCTCCAGGTGGAGGGAGCGCCCCCTTGTAACCTCTGGAGATTGCCCCTGTCTTTCTCCAGGTGGAGGGAGCGCCCCCTTGTAACCTCTGGAGATTGCCCCTGTCTTTCTCCAGGTGGAGGGAGCGCCCCCTTGTATCCTCTGGAGATGGCCCCTGACTTTCTCCAGGTGGAGGGAGCGCCTCCTTGTATCCTCTGGAGATGGCCCCTGTCTTTCTCCAGGTGGAGGGAGCGCCCCCTTGTATCCTCTGGAGATGGCACCTGTCTTTCTCCAGGTGGAGGGAGCGCACCCTTGTATCCTCTGGAGATGGCCTCTGTCTTTCTCCAGGTGGAGGGAGCGCACCCTTGTATCCTCTGGAGATGGCACCTGTCTTTCTCCAGGTGGAGGGATCCCCCCCTTGTATCCTCTGGAGATGGCACCTGTCTTTCTCCAGGTGGAGGGAGCGCCTCCTTGTATCCTCTGGAGATGGCACCGGTCTTTCTCCAGGTGGAGGGAGCGCACCCTTGTATCCTCTGGAGATGGCACCTGTCTTTCTCCAGGTGGAGGGATCCCCCCTTGTATCCTCTGGAGATGGCACCTGTCTTTCTCCAGGTGGAGGGAGCGCCCCCTTGTATCCTCTGGAGATGGCCTCTGTCTTTCTCCAGGTGGAGGGAGCGCACCCTTGTATCCTCTGGAGATGGCCCCTGTCTTTCTCCAGGTGGAGGGATCGCCCCCTTGTATCCTCTGGAGATGGCCCCTGTCTTTCTCCAGGTGGAGGGATCGCCCCCTTGTATCCTCTGGAGATGGCCCCTGTCTTTCTCCAGGTGGAGGGATCGCCCCCTTGTATCCTCTGGAGATGGCACCTGTCTTTCTCCAGGTGGAGGGAGCGCCCCCTTGTTTCCTCTGGAGATGGCACCTGTCTTTCTCCAGGTGGAGGGATCGCCCCCTTGTATCCTCTGGAGATGGCACCTGTCTTTCTCCAGGTGGAGGGAGCGCACCCTTGTATCCTCTGGAGATGGCCCTTGTCTTTCTCCAGGTGGAGGGATCGCCCCCTTGTATCCTCTGGAGATGGCACCGGTCTTTCTCCAGGTGGAGGGAGCGCCCCCTTGTATCCTCTGGAGATGGCCCCTGTCTTTCTCCAGGTGGAGGGAGCGCCCCCTTGTATCCTCTGGAGATGGCACCTGTCTTTCTCCAGGTGGAGGGAGCGCACCCTTGTATCCTCTGGAGATGGCCTCTGTCTTTCTCCAGGTGGAGGGAGCGCACCCTTGTATCCTCTGGAGATGGCACCTGTCTTTCTCCAGGTGGAGGGATCCCCCCCTTGTATCCTCTGGAGATGGCACCTGTCTTTCTCCAGGTGGAGGGAGCGCCTCCTTGTATCCTCTGGAGATGGCACCGGTCTTTCTCCAGGTGGAGGGAGCGCACCCTTGTATCCTCTGGAGATGGCACCTGTCTTTCTCCAGGTGGAGGGATCCCCCCTTGTATCCTCTGGAGATGGCACCTGTCTTTCTCCAGGTGGAGGGAGCGCCCCCTTGTATCCTCTGGAGATGGCCTCTGTCTTTCTCCAGGTGGAGGGAGCGCCCCCTTGTATCCTCTGGAGATGGCCCCTGTCTTTCTCCAGGTGGAGGGATCGCCCCCTTGTATCCTCTGGAGATGGCCCCTGTCTTTCTCCAGGTGGAGGGATCGCCCCCTTGTATCCTCTGGAGATGGCCCCTGTCTTTCTCCAGGTGGAGGGATCGCCCCCTTGTATCCTCTGGAGATGGCACCTGTCTTTCTCCAGGTGGAGGGAGCGCCCCCTTGTTTCCTCTGGAGATGGCACCTGTCTTTCTCCAGGTGGAGGGATCGCCCCCTTGTATCCTCTGGAGATGGCACCTGTCTTTCTCCAGGTGGAGGGAGCGCACCCTTGTATCCTCTGGAGATGGCCCTTGTCTTTCTCCAGGTGGAGGGATCGCCCCCTTGTATCCTCTGGAGATGGCACCGGTCTTTCTCCAGGTGGAGGGAGCGCCCCCTTGTATCCTCTGGAGATGGCCCCTGTCTTTCTCCAGGTGGAGGGATCGCCCCCTTGTATCCTCTGGAGATGGCCCCTGTCTTTCTCCAGGTGGAGGGATCGCCCCCTTGTATCCTCTGGAGATGGCACCTGTCTTTCTCCAGGTGGAGGGAGCGCCCCCTTGTATCCTCTGGAGATGGCCCCTGTCTTTCTCCAGGTGGAGGGAGCGCCCCCTTGTATCCTCTGGAGATGGCCCTTGTCTTTCTCCAGGTGGAGGGAGCGCACCCTTGTATCCTCTGGAGATGGCACCTGTCTTTCTCCAGGTGGAGGGATCCACCCTTGTATCCTCTGGAGATGGCCCTTGTCTTTCTCCAGGTGGAGGGAGCGCACCCTTGTATCCTCTGGAGATGGCACCTGTCTTTCTCCAGGTGGAGGGATCCCCCCTTGTATCCTCTGGAGATGGCACCTGTCTTTCTCCAGGTGGAGGGATCCCCCCTTGTATCCTCTGGAGATGGCCCCTGACTTTCTCCAGGTGGAGGGAGCGCCCCATTGTATCCTCTGGAGATGGCCGTTGTCTTTCTCCAGGTGGAGGGAGCGCCCCCTTGTATCCTCTGGAGATGGCCCCTGACTTTCTCCAGGTGGAGGGAGCGCACCCTTGTATCCTCTGGAGATGGCACCTGTCTTTCTCCAGGTGGAGGGATCGCCCCCTTGTATCCTCTGGAGATGGCACCTGTCTTTCTCCTGGTGGAGGGAGCGCCCCCTTGTATCCTCTGGAGATGGCACCTGTCTTTCTCCAGCTGGAGGGAGCGCCCCCTTGTATCCTCTGGAGATGGCCCTTGTCTTTCTCCAGGTGGAGGGAGCGCACCCTTGTATCCTCTGGAGATGGCACCTGTCTTTCTCCAGGTGGAGGGATCCCCCCTTGTATCCTCTGGAGATTGCCCTTGTCTTTCTCCAGGTGGAGGGAGCGCCCCCTTGTATCCTCTGGAGATGGCCCCTGACTTTCTCCAGGTGGAGGGAGCGCACCCTTGTATCCTCTGGAGATAGCACCTGTCTTTCTCCAGGTGGAGGGATCGCCCCCTTGTATCCTCTTTAGATGGCCCCTGTCTTTCTCCAGGTGGAGGGATCCCCCCTTGTATCCTCTGGAGATTGCCCTTGTCTTTCTCCAGGTGGAGGGAGCGCCCCCTTGTATCCTCTGGAGATGGCCCCTGACTTTCTCCAGGTGGAGGGAGCGCACCCTTGTATCCTCTGGAGATGGCACCTGTCTTTCTCCAGGTGGAGGGATCCCCCCTTGTATCCTCTGGAGATTGCCCTTGTCTTTCTCCAGGTGGAGGGAGCGCACCCTTGTATCCTCTGGAGATGGCCCCTGACTTTCTCCTGGTGGAGGGATCCCCCCTTGTATCCTCTGGAGATGGCCCCTGTCTTTCTCCAGGTGGAGGGATCCCCCCTTGTATCCTCTGGAGATGGCACCTGTCTTTCTCCAGGTGGAGGGATCCCCCCTTGTATCCTCTGGAGATGGCACCTGTCTTTCTCCAGGTGGAGGGAGCGCCCCCTTGTATCCTCTGGAGATGGCCGTTGTCTTTCTCCAGGTGGAGGGAGCGCCTCCTTGTATCCTCTGGAGATGGCCCCTGTCTTTCTCCAGGTGGAGGGAGCGCCTCCTTGTATCCTCTGGAGATGGCCCCTGTCTTTCTCCAGGTGGAGGGATCCCCCCTTGTATCCTCTGGAGATGGCCCCTGTCTTTCTCCAGGTGGAGGGAGCGCCCCCTTGTATCCTCTGGAGATGGCCCCTGTCTTTCTCCAGGTGGAGGGAGCGCCCCCTTGTATCCTCTGGAGATGGCACCTGTCTTTCTCCAGGTGGAGGGAGCGCCCCCTTGTATCCTCTGGAGATGGCCCCTGTCTTTCTCCAGGTGGAGGGAGCGCCCCCTTGTATCCTCTGGAGATGGCACCTGTCTTTCTCCAGGTTGAGGGAGCGCCCCATTGTATCCTCTGGAGATGGCCGTTGTCTTTCTCCAGGTGGAGGAATCCCCCCTTGTATCCTCTGGAGATGGCCCCTGTCTTTCTCCAGGTGGAGGGAGCGCCCCCTTGTATCCTCTGGAGATGGCCCCTGTCTTTCTCCAGGTGGAGGGAGCGCCCCCTTGTATCCTCTGGAGATGGCCCCTGTCTTTCTCCAGGTGGAGGGAGCGCCCCCTTGTATCCTCTGGAGATGGCACCTGTCTTTCTCCAGGTGGAGGGAGCGCACCCTTGTATCCTCTGGAGATGGCCCCTGTCTTTCTCCAGGTGGAGGGATCGCCCCCTTGTATCCTCTGGAGATGGCACCTGTCTTTCTCCAGGTTGAGGGAGCGCCCCATTGTATCCTCTGGAGATGGCCGTTGTCTTTCTCCAGGTGGAGGAATCCCCCCTTGTATCCTCTGGAGATGGCCCCTGTCTTTCTCCAGGTGGAGGGAGCGCCCCCTTGTATCCTCTGGAGATGGCACCTGTCTTTCTCCAGGTGGAGGGAGCGCACCCTTGTATCCTCTGGAGATGGCCCCTGTCTTTCTCCAGGTGGAGGGAGCGCACCCTTGTATCCTCAGGAGATGGCACCGGTCTTTCTCCAGGTGGAGGGAGCGCCCCCTTGTATCCTCTGGAGATGGCACCTGTCTTTCTCCAGGTGGAGGGAGCGCCCCCTTGTATCCTCTGGAGATGGCCCCTGACTTTCTCCAGGTGGAGGGAGCGCACCCTTGTATCCTCTGGAGATGGCCCCTGTCTTTCTCCAGGTGGAGGGATCGCCCCCTTGTATCCTCTGGAGATGGCCCCTGTCTTTCTCCAGGTGGAGGGAGCGCCCCCTTGTATCCTCTGGAGATGGCACCTGTCTTTCTCCAGGTGGAGGGAGCGCCCCCTTGTATCCTCTGGAGATGGCCCCTGTCTTTCTCCAGGTGGAGGGAGCGCCCCCTTGTATCCTCTGGAGATGGCCCCTGTCTTTCTCCAGGTGGAGGGAGCGCCCCCTTGTATCCTCTGGAGATGGCCCCTGTCTTTCTCCAGGTGGAGGGATCGCCCCCTTGTATCCTCTGGAGATGGCCCCTGTCTTTCTCCAGGTGGAGGGAGCGCCCCCTTGTATCCTCTGGAGATGGCCCCTGTCTTTCTCCAGGTGGAGGGAGCGCCCCCTTGTATCCTCTGGAGATGGCACCTGTCTTTCTCCAGGTGGAGGGATCGCCCCCTTGTATCCTCTGGAGATGGCCCCTGACTTTCTCCAGGTGGAGGAATCGCCCCCTTGTATCCTCTGGAGATGGCCCCTGTCTTTCTCCAGGTGGAGGGAGCGCCCCCTTGTATCCTCTGGAGATGGCCCCTGTCTTTCTCCAGGTGGAGGGATCGCCCCCTTGTATCCTCTGGAGATGGCCGCTGACTTTCTCCAGGTGGAGGGAGCGCCCCCTTGTATCCTCTGGAGATGGCCCCTGTCTTTCTCCAGGTGGAGGGAGCGCCCCCTTGTATCCTCTGGAGATGGCCCCTGACTTTCTCCAGGTGGAGGGAGCGCCCCCTTGTATCCTCTGGAGATGGCCCCTGTCTTTCTCCAGGTGGAGGGATCGCCCCCTTGTATCCTCTGGAGATGGCCCCTGTCTTTCTCCAGGTGGAGGGAGTGCCCCCTTGTATCCTCTGGAGATGGCCCCTGACTTTCTCCAGGTGGTAGGGATCCCCCCTTGTATCCTCTGGAGATGGCACCTGTCTTTCTCCAGGTGGAGGGAGCGCCCCCTTGTATCCTCTGGAGATGGCACCTGTCTTTCTCCAGGTGGAGGGAGCGCCCCCTTGTATCCTCTGGAGATGGCACCTGTCTTTCTCCAGGTGGAGGGAGCGCCCCCTTGTATCCTCTGGAGATGGCACCTGTCTATCTCCAGGTGGAGGGAGCGCACCCTTGTATCCTCTGGAGATGGCACCTGTCTTTCTCCAGGTGGAGGGAGCGCCCCCTTGTATCCTCTGGAGATGGCCCCTGTCTTTCTCCAGGTGGAGGGATCCCCCCTTGTATCCTCTGGAGATGGCACCTGTCTATCTCCAGGTGGAGGGATCGCCCCCTTGTATCCTCTGGGGATGGCCCCTGTCTTTCTCCAGGTGGAGGGATCGCCCCCTTGTATCCTCTGGAGATGGCACCTGTCTATCTCCAGGTGGAGGGAGCGCACCCTTGTATCCTCTGGAGATGGCACCTGTCTTTCTCCAGGTGGAGGGAGCGCACCCTTGTATCCTCTGGGGATGGCCCCTGTCTTTCTCCAGGTGGAGGGATCGCCCCCTTGTATCCTCTGGGGATGGCCCCTGTCTTTCTCCAGGTGGAGGGAGTGCCCCCTTGTATCCTCTGGAGATGGCCCCTGACTTTCTCCAGGTGGAGGGATCGCCCCCTTGTATCCTCTGGAGATGGCCCCTGTCTTTCTCCAGGTGGAGGGATCGCCCCCTTGTATCCTCTGGAGATGGCCCCTGTCTTTCTCCAGGTGGAGGGATCGCCCCCTTGTATCCTCTGGAGATGGCCCCTGTCTTTCTCCAGGTGGAGGGAGCGCCCCCTTGTATCCTCTGGAGATGGCACCGGTCTTTCTCCAGGTGGAGGGAGCGCCCCCTTGTATCCTCTGGAGATGGCCCCTGTCTTTCTCCAGGTGGAGGGATCCCCCCTTGTATCCTCTGGAGATGGCCCCTGTCTTTCTCCAGGTGGAGGGATCGCCCCCTTGTATCCTCTGGAGATGGCCCCTGTCTTTCTCCAGGTGGAGGGAGCGCCCCCTTGTATCCTCTGGAGATGGCACCGGTCTTTCTCCAGGTGGAGGGAGCGCCCCCTTGTATCCTCTGGAGATGGCCCCTGTCTTTCTCCAGGTGGAGGGATCCCCCCTTGTATCCTCTGGAGATGGCCCCTGTCTTTCTCCAGGTGGAGGGAGCGCCCCCTTGTATCCTCTGGAGATGGCCCCTGTCTTTCTCCAGGTGGAGGGATCCCCCCTTGTATCCTCTGGAGATGGCCCCTGTCTTTCTCCAGGTGGAGGGAGCGCCCCCTTGTATCCTCTGGAGATGGCCCCTGTCTTTCTCCAGGTGGAGGGATCGCCCCCTTGTATCCTCTGGAGATGGCCCCTGACTTTCTCCAGGTGGAGGGAGGGCCTCCTTGTATCCTCTGGAGATGGCCCCTGTCTTTCTCCAGGTGGAGGGATCGCCCCCTTGTATCCTCTGGAGATGGCCCCTGTCTTTCTCCAGGTGGAGGGAGCGCCCCCTTGTATCCTCTGGAGATGGCCCCTGTCTTTCTCCAGGTGGAGGGATCGCCCCCTTGTATCCTCTGGAGATGGCCCCTGTCTTTCTCCAGGTGGAGGGATCCCCCCTTGTATCCTCTGGAGATGGCCCCTGTCTTTCTCCAGGTGGAGGGAGCGCCCCCTTGTATCCTCTGGAGATGGCCCCTGTCTTTCTCCAGGTGGAGGGATCGCCCCCTTGTATCCTCTGGAGATGGCCCCTGACTTTCTCCAGGTGGAGGGAGGGCCTCCTTGTATCCTCTGGAGATGGCCCCTGTCTTTCTCCAGGTGGAGGGATCGCCCCCTTGTATCCTCTGGAGATGGCCCCTGTCTTTCTCCAGGTGGAGGGAGCGCCCCCTTGTATCCTCTGGAGATGGCACCTGTCTTTCTCCAGGTGGAGGGAGCGCCCCCTTGTATCCTCTGGAGATGGCACCTGTCTTTCTCCAGGTGGAGGGAGCGCCCCCTTGTATCCTCTGGAGATGGCACCTGTCTTTCTCCAGGTGGAGGGATTCCCCCTTGTATCCTCTGGAGATGGCCCCTGTCTTTCTCCAGGTGGAGGGAGCGCACCCTTGTATCCTCTGGAGATGGCCCCTGTCTTTCTCCAGGTGGAGGGAGCGCCCCCTTGTATCCTCTGGAGATCGCCCCTGTCTTTCTCCAGGTGGAGGGAGCGCACCCTTGTATCCTCTGGAGATGGCCCCTGTCTTTCTCCAGGTGGAGGGATCCCCCCCTTGTATCCTCTGGAGATGGCCCCTGTCTTTCTCCAGGTGGAGGGATCCCCCCTTGTATCCTCTGGAGATGGCCCCTGTCTTTCTCCAGGTGGAGGGAGCGCCCCCTTGTATCCTCTGGAGATGGCCCCTGTCTTTCTCCAGGTGGAGGGAGCGCCCCCTTGTAACCTCTGGAGATTGCCCCTGTCTTTCTCCAGGTGGAGGGATCGCCCCCTTGTATCCTCTGGAGATGGCACCTGTCTTTCTCCAGGTGGAGGGATCCCCCCTTGTATCCTCTGGAGATGGCACCTGTCTTTCTCCAGGTGGAGGGAGCGCCCCCTTGTAACCTCTGGAGATTGCCCCTGTCTTTCTCCAGGTGGAGGGAGCGCCCCCTTGTATCCTCTGGAGATGGCACCTGTCTTTCTCCAGGTGGAGGGATCGCCCCCTTGTATCCTCTGGAGATGGCCCCTGTCTTTCTCCAGGTGGAGGGAGCGCCCCCTTGTATCCTCTGGAGATGGCCCTTGTCTTTCTCCAGGTGGAGGGATCCCCCCTTGTATCCTCTGGAGATGGCACCTGTCTTTCTCCAGGTGGAGGGAGCGCCCCCTTGTAACCTCTGGAGATTGCCCCTGTCTTTCTCCAGGTGGAGGGAGCGCCCCCTTGTATCCTCTGGAGATGGCACCTGTCTTTCTCCAGGTGGAGGGATCGCCCCCTTGTATCCTCTGGAGATGGCACCTGTCTTTCTCCAGGTGGAGGGAGCGCCCCCTTGTAACCTCTGGAGATTGCCCCTGTCTTTCTCCAGGTGGAGGGAGCGCCCCCTTGTATCCTCTGGAGATGGCACCTGTCTTTCTCCAGGTGGAGGGAGCGCCCCCTTGTATCCTCTGGAGATGGCCCTTGTCTTTCTCCAGGTGGAGGGAGCGCCCCCTTGTATCCTCTGGAGATGGCACCTGTCTTTCTCCAGGTGGAGGGAGCGCCCCCTTGTATCCTCTGGAGATGGCCCCTGACTTTCTCCAGGTGGAGGGAGCGCCTCCTTGTATCCTCTGGAGATGGCACCGGTCTTTCTCCAGGTGGAGGGAGCGCACCCTTGTATCCTCTGGAGATGGCACCTGTCTTTCTCCAGGTGGAGGGATCCCCCCCTTGTATCCTCTGGAGATGGCACCTGTCTTTCTCCAGGTGGAGGGAGCGCCCCCTTGTATCCTCTGGAGATGGCACCTGTCTTTCTCCAGGTGGAGGGAGCGCCCCCTTGTATCCTCTGGAGATGGCACCGGTCTTTCTCCAGGTGGAGGGAGCGCACCCTTGTATCCTCTGGAGATGGCCCCTGTCTTTCTCCAGGTGGAGGGAGCGCCCCCTTGTATCCTCTGGAGATGGCACCTGTCTTTCTCCAGGTGGAGGGAGCGCCCCCTTGTATCCTCTGGAGATGGCCCCTGTCTTTCTCCAGGTGGAGGGAGCGCCCCCTTGTATCCTCTGGAGATGGCCCCTGTCTTTCTCCAGGTGGAGGGAGCGCACCCTTGTATCCTCTGGAGATGGCCCCTGACTTTCTCCAGGTGGAGGGAGCGCCCCCTTGTATCCTCTGGAGATGGCCCCTGACTTTCTCCAGGTGGAGGGATCCCCCCTTGTATCCTCTGGAGATGGCACCTGTCTTTCTCCAGGTGGAGGGAGCGCCCCCTTGTATCCTCTGGAGATGGCCCTTGTCTTTCTCCAGGTGGAGGGAGCGCCCCCTTGTATCCTCTGGAGATGGCACCTGTCTTTCTCCAGGTGGAGGGAGCGCCCCCTTGTATCCTCTGGAGATGGCCCCTGTCTTTCTCCAGGTGGAGGGAGCGCACCCTTGTATCCTCTGGAGATGGCCCCTGTCTTTCTCCAGGTGGAGGGAGCGCACCCTTGTATCCTCTGGAGATGGCCCCTGACTTTCTCCAGGTGGAGGGAGCGCCCCCTTGTATCCTCTGGAGATGGCCCCTGACTTTCTCCAGGTGGAGGGATCCCCCCTTGTATCCTCTGGAGATGGCACCTGTCTTTCTCCAGGTGGAGGGAGCGCCCCCTTGTATCCTCTGGAGATGGCCCTTGTCTTTCTCCAGGTGGAGGGAGCGCCCCCTTGTATCCTCTGGAGATGGCCCCTGTCTTTCTCCAGGTGGAGGGAGCGCCCCCTTGTATCCTCTGGAGATGGCACCTGTCTTTCTCCAGGTGGAGGGAGCGCCCCCTTGTATCCTCTGGAGATGGCACCTGTCTTTCTCCAGGTGGAGGGAGCGCCCCCTTGTAACCTCTGGAGATTGCCCCTGTCTTTCTCCAGGTGGAGGGAGCGCCCCCTTGTAACCTCTGGAGATGGCCCCTGACTTTCTCCAGGTGGAGGGATCCCCCCTTGTATCCTCTGGAGATGGCCCCTGTCTTTCTCCAGGTGGAGGGAGCGCCCCCTTGTATCCTCTGGAGATGGCCCCTGTCTTTCTCCAGGTGGAGGGAGCGCACCCTTGTATCCTCAGGAGATGGCACCGGTCTTTCTCCAGGTGGAGGGAGCGCCCCCTTGTATCCTCTGGAGATGGCACCTGTCTTTCTCCAGGTGGAGGGAGCGCACCCTTGTATCCTCTGGAGATGGCCCCTGTCTTTCTCCAGGTGGAGGGAGCGCCCCCTTGTATCCTCTGGAGATGGCACCTGTCTTTCTCCAGGTGGAGGGAGCGCCTCCTTGTATCCTCTGGAGATGGCCCCTGTCTTTCTCCAGGTGGAGGGATCCCCCCTTGTATCCTCTGGAGATGGCCCCTGTCTTTCTCCAGGTGGAGGGAGCGCCCCCTTGTATCCTCTGGAGATGGCACCTGTCTTTCTCCAGGTGGAGGGAGCGCCCCCTTGTATCCTCTGGAGATGGCCCCTGTCTTTCTCCAGGTGGAGGGATCCCCCCTTGTATCCTCTGGAGATGGCCCCTGTCTTTCTCCAGGTGGAGGGAGCGCCCCCTTGTATCCTCTGGAGATGGCCCCTGACTTTCTCCAGGTGGAGGGAGCGCACCCTTGTATCCTCAGGAGATGGCACCGGTCTTTCTCCAGGTGGAGGGAGCGCCCCCTTGTATCCTCTGGAGATGGCACCTGTCTTTCTCCAGGTGGAGGGAGCGCCCCCTTGTATCCTCTGGAGATGGCCCCTGACTTTCTCCAGGTGGAGGGAGCGCACCCTTGTATCCTCAGGAGATGGCACCGGTCTTTCTCCAGGTGGAGGGAGCGCCCCCTTGTATCCTCTGGAGATGGCACCTGTCTTTCTCCAGGTGGAGGGAGCGCCCCCTTGTATCCTCTGGAGATGGCCCTTGTCTTTCTCCAGGTGGAGGGAGCGCACCCTTGTATCCTCTGGAGATGGCCCCTGTCTTTCTCCAGGTGGAGGGAGCGCCCCCTTGTATCCTCTGGAGATGGCCCCTGTCTTTCTCCAGGTGGAGGGAGCGCCCCCTTGTATCCTCTGGAGATGGCCCCTGTCTTTCTCCAGGTGGAGGGATCGCCCCCTTGTATCCTCTGGAGATGGCCCCTGTCTTTCTCCAGGTGGAGGGAGCGCCCCCTTGTATCCTCTGGAGATGGCACCTGTCTTTCTCCAGGTGGAGGGAGCGCCCCCTTGTATCCTCTGGAGATGGCCCCTGTCTTTCTCCAGGTGGAGGGATCCCCCCTTGTATCCTCTGGAGATGGCCCCTGTCTTTCTCCAGGTGGAGGGATCCCCCCTTGTATCCTCTGGAGATGGCCCCTGTCTTTCTCCAGGTGGAGGGATCGCCCCCTTGTATCCTCTGGAGATGGCCCCTGTCTTTCTCCAGGTGGAGGGAGTGCCCCCTTGTATCCTCTGGAGATGGCCCCTGACTTTCTCCAGGTGGAGGGAGCGCCCCCTTGTATCCTCTGGAGATGGCACCTGTCTTTCTCCAGGTGGAGGGATCGCCCCCTTGTATCCTCTGGAGATGGCCCCTGTCTTTCTCCAGGTGGAGGGAGCGCCCCCTTGTATCCTCTGGAGATGGCCCCTGACTTTCTCCAGGTGGAGGGAGCGCCCCCTTGTATCCTCTGGAGATGGCCCCTGTCATTCTCCAGGTGGAGGGAGCGCCCCCTTGTATCCTCTGGAGATGGCCCCTGTCTTTCTCCAGGTGGAGGGATCGCCCCCTTGTATCCTCTGGAGATGGCCCCTGTCTTTCTCCAGGTGGAGGGAGCGCACCCTTGTATCCTCTGGAGATGGCCCCTGTCTTTCTCCAGGTGGAGGGATCGCCCCCTTGTATCCTCTGGAGATGGCCCCTGACTTTCTCCAGGTGGAGGGAGCGCCTCCTTATATCCTCTGGAGATGGCCCCTGTCTTTCTCCAGGTGGAGGGAGCGCCCCCTTGTATCCTCTGGAGATGGCCCCTGTCTTTCTCCAGGTGGAGGGAGCGCACCCTTGTATCCTCAGGAGATGGCACCGGTCTTTCTCCAGGTGGAGGGAGCGCCCCCTTGTATCCTCTGGAGATGGCCCCTGTCTTTCTCCAGGTGGAGGGAGCGCCCCCTTGTATCCTCTGGAGATGGCACCTGTCTTTCTCCAGGTGGAGGGAGCGCCCCCTTGTATCCTCTGGAGATGGCACCTGTCTTTCTCCAGGTGGAGGGAGCGCCCCCTTGTATCCTCTGGAGATGGCCCCTGTCTTTCTCCAGGTGGAGGGATCCCCCCCTTGTATCCTCAGGAGATGGCACCGGTCTTTCTCCAGGTGGAGGGAGCGCCCCCTTGTATCCTCTGGAGATGGCACCTGTCTTTCTCCAGGTGGAGGGAGCGCCCCCTTGTATCCTCTGGAGATGGCCCCTGTCTTTCTCCAGGTGGAGGGAGCGCCCCCTTGTATCCTCTGGAGATGGCCCCTGTCTTTCTCCAGGTGGAGGGATCCCCCCTTGTATCCTCTGGAGATGGCCCCTGACTTTCTCCAGGTGGAGGGAGCGCACCCTTGTATCCTCTGGAGATGGCCCCTGTCTTTCTCCAGGTGGAGGGAGCGCACCCTTGTATCCTCTGGAGATGGCCCCTGTCTTTCTCCAGGTGGAGGGAGCGCCCCCTTGTATCCTCTGGAGATGGCCCCTGTCTTTCTCCAGGTGGAGGGAGCGCCCCCTTGTAACCTCTGGAGATTGCCCCTGTCTTTCTCCAGGTGGAGGGAGCGCCCCCTTGTATCCTCTGGAGATGGCACCTGTCTTTCTCCAGGTGGAGGGAGCGCCCCCTTGTAACCTCTGGAGATTGCCCCTGTCTTTCTCCAGGTGGAGGGAGCGCCCCCTTGTATCCTCTGGAGATGGCCCCTGTCTTTCTCCAGGTGGAGGGAGCGCCCCCTTGTATCCTCTGGAGATGGCCCCTGTCTTTCTCCAGGTGGAGGGAGCGCCCCCTTGTATCCTCTGGAGATGGCCCCTGTCTTTCTCCAGGTGGAGGGAGCGCCCCCTTGTATCCTCTGGAGATGGCACCTGTCTTTCTCCAGGTGGAGGGAGCGCCCCCTTGTATCCTCTGGAGATGGCACCTGTCTTTCTCCAGGTGGAGGGAGCGCACCCTTGTATCCTCTGGAGATGGCACCGGTCTTTCTCCAGGTGGAGGGAGCGCCCCCTTGTATCCTCTGGAGATGGCCCCTGTCTTTCTCCAGGTGGAGGGATCGCCCCCTTGTATCCTCTGGAGATGGCCCCTGTCTTTCTCCAGGTGGAGGGATCGCACCCTTGTATCCTCTGGAGATGGCACCTGTCTTTCTCCAGGTGGAGGGAGCGCACCCTTGTATCCTCTGGAGATGGCACCGGTCTTTCTCCAGGTGGAGGGAGCGCCCCCTTGTATCCTCTGGAGATGGCCCCTGTCTTTCTCCAGGTGGAGGGATCGCCCCCTTGTATCCTCTGGAGATGGCCCCTGTCTTTCTCCAGGTGGAGGGAGCGCCCCCTTGTATCCTCTGGAGATGGCCCCTGTCTTTCTCCAGGTGGAGGGATCGCCCCCTTGTATCCTCTGGAGATGGCCCCTGTCTTTCTCCAGGTGGAGGGAGCTCCCCCTTGTATCCTCTGGAGATGGCCCCTGTCTTTCTCCAGGTGGAGGGAGCGCCCCCTTGTATCCTCTGGAGATGGCCCCTGTCTTTCTCCAGGTGGAGGGATCCCCCCTTGTATCCTCTGGAGATGGCACCTGTCTTTCTCCAGGTGGAGGGAGCGCCCCCTTGTATCCTCTGGAGATGGCCCCTGTCTTTCTCCAGGTGGAGGGAGCGCCCCCTTGTATCCTCTGGAGGGGCCCCTGTCTTTCTCTAGGTGGAGGGAGCGCCCCCTTGTATCCTCTGGAGATGGCACCTGTCTTTCTCCAGGTGGAGGGAGCGCCCCCTTGTATCCTCTGGAGATGGCCCCTGACTTTCTCCAGGTGGAGGGAGCGCCCCCTTGTATCCTCTGGAGATGGCCCCTGTCTTTCTCCAGGTGGAGGGATCGCCCCCTTGTATCCTCTGGAGATGGCCCCTGTCTTTCTCCAGGTGGAGGGAGCGCCCCCTTGTATCCTCTGGAGATGGCCCCTGTCTTTCTCCAGGTGGAGGGAGCGCACCCTTGTATCCTCTGGAGATGGCCCCTGTCTTTCTCCAGGTGGAGGGAGCGCCCCCTTGTATCCTCTGGAGATGGCCCCTGACTTTTTCCAGGTGGAGGGAGCGCCCCCTTGTATCCTCTGGAGATGGCCCCTGTCTTTCTCCAGGTGGAGGGAGCGCCCCCTTGTATCCTCTGGAGATGGCCCCTGTCTTTCTCCAGGTGGAGGGAGCGCCCCCTTGTAACCTCTGAAGATTGCCCCTGTCTTTCTCCAGGTGGAGGGAGCGCCCCCTTGTATCCTCTGGAGATGGCCCCTGTCTTTCTCCAGGTGGAGGGATCCCCCCTTGTATCCTCTGGAGATTGCCCCTGTCTTTCTCCAGGTGGAGGGATCGCCCCCTTGTATCCTCTGGAGATGGCCCCTGTCTTTCTCCAGGTGGAGGGATCGCCCCCTTGTATCCTCTGGAGATTGCCCCTGTCTTTCTCCAGGTGGAGGGAGCGCACCCTTGTATCCTCTGGAGATGGCCCCTGTCTTTCTCCAGGTGGAGGGATCGCCCCCTTGTATCCTCTGGAGATGGCACCTGTCTTTCTCCAGGTGGAGGGAGCGCCCCCTTGTATCCTCTGGAGATTGCCCCTGTCTTTCTCCAGGTGGAGGGAGCGCCCCCTTGTATCCTCTGGAGATGGCCCCTGTCTTTCTCCAGGTGGAGGGAGCGCACCCTTGTATCCTCTGGAGATGGCCCCTGTCTTTCTCCAGGTGGAGGGAGCGCCCCCTTGTATCCTCTGGAGATGGCCCCTGTCTTTCTCCAGGTGGAGGGAGCGCACCCTTGTATCCTCTGGAGATGGCCCCTGTCTTTCTCCAGGTGGAGGGAGCGCCCCCTTGTATCCTCTGGAGATGGCCCCTGTCTTTCTCCAGGTGGAGGGAGCGCCCCCTTGTATCCTCTGGAGATGGCCCCTGACTTTCTCCAGGTGGAGGGAGCGCCCCCTTGTATCCTCTGGAGATGGCCCCTGTCTTTCTCCAGGTGGAGGGAGCGCACCCTTGTATCCTCTGGAGATGGCACCTGTCTTTCTCCAGGTGGAGGGATCGCACCCTTGTATCCTCTGGAGATGGCCCCTGACTTTCTCCAGGTGGAGGGAGCGCCCCCTTGTATCCTCTGGAGATGGCACCTGTCTTTCTCCAGGTGGAGGGAGCGCACCCTTGTATCCTCTGGAGATGGCCCCTGACTTTCTCCAGGTGGAGGGATCGCACCCTTGTATCCTCTGGAGATGGCCCCTGACTTTCTCCAGGTGGAGGGAGCGCCCCCTTGTATCCTCTGGAGATGGCCCCTGTCTTTCTCCAGGTGGAGGGATCCCCCCTTGTATCCTCTGGAGATTGCCCCTGTCTTTCTCCAGGTGGAGGGAGCGCCCCCTTGTATCCTCTGGAGATGGCCCCTGTCTTTCTCCAGGTGGAGGGAGCGCCCCCTTGTATCCTCTGGAGATGGCCCCTGACTTTCTCCAGGTGGAGGGATCCCCCCTTGTATCCTCTGGAGATGGCCCCTGTCTTTCTCCAGGTGGAGGGATCCCCCCTTGTATCCTCTGGAGATGGCCCCTGTCTTTCTCCAGGTGGAGGGAGCGCACCCTTGTATCCTCTGGAGATGGCCCCTGTCTTTCTCCAGGTGGAGGGATCCCCCCTTGTATCCTCTGGAGATGGCCCTTGTCTTTCTCCAGGTGGAGGGAGCGCCCCCTTGTATCCTCTGGAGATGGCCCCTGACTTTTTCCAGGTGGAGGGAGCGCACCCTTGTGTCCTCTGGAGATGGCCCCTGTCTTTCTCCAGGTGGAGGGAGCGCCCCCTTGTATCCTCTGGAGATGGCCCCTGTCTTTCTCCAGGTGGAGGGAGCGCCCCCTTGTATCCTCTGGAGATGGCCCCTGTCTTTCTCCAGGTGGAGGGAGCGCCCCCTTGTATCCTCTGGAGATGGCACCTGTCTTTCTCCAGGTGGAGGGATCGCACCCTTGTATCCTCTGGAGATGGCCCTTGTCTTTCTCCAGGTGGAGGGAGCGCCCCCTTGTATCCTCTGGAGATGGCCCCTGTCTTTCTCCAGGTGGAGGGAGCGCCCCCTTGTATCCTCTGGAGATGGCCGTTGTCTTTCTCCAGGTGGAGGGATCCCCCCTTGTATCCTCTGGAGATGGCCCCTGTCTTTCTCCAGGTGGAGGGAGCGCCCCCTTGTATCCTCTGGAGATGGCCCCTGTCTTTCTCCAGGTGGAGGGAGGGCCCCCTTGTATCCTCTGGAGATGGCCCCTGACTTTCTCCAGGTGGAGGGAGCGCCCCCTTGTAACCTCTGGAGATTGCCCCTGTCTTTCTCCAGGTGGAGGGAGCGCCCCCTTGTATCCTCTGGAGATGGCCCCTGTCTTTCTCCAGGTGGAGGGAGCGCCCCCTTGTATCCTCTGGAGATGGCCCTTGTCTTTCTCCAGGTGGAGGGAGCGCCCCCTTGTATCCTCTGGAGATGGCACCTGTCTTTCTCCAGGTGGAGGGAGCGCCCCCTTGTATCCTCTGGAGATGGCCTCTGTCTTTCTCCAGGTGGAGGGAGCGCCCCCTTGTATCCTCTGGAGATGGCCCTTGTCTTTCTCCAGGTGGAGGGAGCGCACCCTTGTATCCTCTGGAGATGGCCCCTGTCTTTCTCCAGGTGGAGGGAGCGCCCCCTTGTATCCTCTGGAGATGGCCCCTGTCTTTCTCCAGGTGGAGGGAGCGCCCCCTTGTATCCTCTGGAGATGGCCCCTGTCTTTCTCCAGGTGGAGGGAGCGCCCCCTTGTATCCTCTGGAGATGGCCCCTGTCTTTCTCCAGGTGGAGGGAGTGCCCCCTTGTATCCTCTGGAGATGGCCCCTGACTTTCTCCAGGTGGAGGGAGCGCCTCCTTGTATCCTCTGGAGATGGCCCCTGTCTTTCTCCAGGTGGAGGGAGCGCCCCCTTGTATCCTCTGGAGATGGCCCCTGTCTTTCTCCAGGTGGAGGGAGCGCCCCCTTGTATCCTCTGGAGATGGCCCCTGTCTTTCTCCAGGTGGAGGGAGCGCACCCTTGTATCCTCAGGAGATGGCACCGGTCTTTCTCCAGGTGGAGGGAGCGCCCCCTTGTATCCTCTGGAGATGGCACCTGTCTTTCTCCAGGTGGAGGGAGCGCACCCTTGTATCCTCTGGAGATGGCCCCTGTCTTTCTCCAGGTGGAGGGAGCGCCCCCTTGTATCCTCTGGAGATGGCACCTGTCTTTCTCCAGGTGGAGGGATCCCCCCTTGTATCCTCTGGAGATGGCCCCTGTCTTTCTCCAGGTGGAGGGATCGCCCCCTTGTATCCTCTGGAGATGGCACCTGTCTATCTCCAGGTGGAGGGAGTGCCCCCTTGTATCCTCTGGAGATGGCCCCTGTCTTTCTCCAGGTGGAGGGAGCGCCCCCTTGTATCCTCTGGAGATGGCACCTGTCTTTCTCCAGGTGGAGGGATCGCCCCCTTGTATCCTCTGGAGATGGCACCTGTCTTTCTCCAGGTGGAGGGAGCGCCCCCTTGTATCCTCTGGAGATGGCCCCTGTCTTTCTCCAGGTGGAGGGAGCGCCCCCTTGTATCCTCTGGAGATGGCACCTGTCTTTCTCCAGGTGGAGGGATCGCCCCCTTGTATCCTCTGGAGATGGCACCGGTCTTTCTCCAGGTGGAGGGAGCGCCCCCTTGTATCCTCTGGAGATGGCCCCTGTCTTTCTCCAGGTGGAGGGAGCGCACCCTTGTATCCTCAGGAGATGGCACCGGTCTTTCTCCAGGTGGAGGGAGCGCCCCCTTGTATCCTCTGGAGATGGCACCTGTCTTTCTCCAGGTGGAGGGAGCGCCCCCTTGTATCCTCTGGAGATGGCCCCTGACTTTCTCCAGGTGGAGGGAGCGCACCCTTGTATCCTCTGGAGATGGCCCCTGTCTTTCTCCAGGTGGAGGGATCGCCCCCTTGTATCCTCTGGAGATGGCCCCTGTCTTTCTCCAGGTGGAGGGAGCGCCCCCTTGTATCCTCTGGAGATGGCCCCTGTCTTTCTCCAGGTGGAGGGAGCGCCCCCTTGTATCCTCTGGAGATGGCCCCTGTCTTTCTCCAGGTGGAGGGAGCGCCCCCTTGTATCCTCTGGAGATGGCCCCTGTCTTTCTCCAGGTGGAGGGAGCGCCCCCTTGTATCCTCTGGAGATGGCACCGGTCTTTCTCCAGGTGGAGGGAGCGCCCCCTTGTATCCTCTGGAGATGGCACCTGTCTTTCTCCAGGTGGAGGTAGCGCCCCCTTGTATCCTCTGGAGATGGCCCCTGACTTTCTCCAGGTGGAGGGAGCGCCCCCTTGTATCCTCTGGAGATGGCCCCTGTCTTTCTCTAGGTGGAGGGATCGCCCCCTTGTATCCTCTGGAGATGGCCCCTGTCTTTCTCCAGGTGGAGGGAGCGCACCCTTGTATCCTCTGGAGATGGCCCCTGTCTTTCTCCAGGTGGAGGGAGCGCCCCCTTGTATCCTCTGGAGATGGCCCCTGACTTTTTCCAGGTGGAGGGAGCGCCCCCTTGTATCCTCTGGAGATGGCCCCTGTCTTTCTCCAGGTGGAGGGAGCGCCCCCTTGTATCCTCTGGAGATGGCACCTGTCTTTCTCCAGGTGGAGGGAGCGCCTCCTTGTATCCTCTGGAGATGGCCCTTGTCTTTCTCCAGGTGGAGGGAGCGCCCCCTTGTATCCTCTGGAGATGGCACCTGTCTTTCTCCAGGTGGAGGGAGCGCCCCCTTGTATCCTCTGGATATGGCCCCTGTCTTTCTCCAGGTGGAGGGAGCGCCCCCTTGTAACCTCTGGAGATGGCACCTGTCTTTCTCCAGGTGGAGGGATCCCCCCTTGTATCCTCTGGAGATTGCCCCTGTCTTTCTCCAGGTGGAGGGATCGCCCCCTTGTATCCTCTGGAGATGGCCCCTGTCTTTCTCCAGGTGGAGGGAGCGCCCCCTTGTATCCTCTGGAGATGGCCCCTGTCTTTCTCCAGGTGGAGGGAGCGCACCCTTGTATCCTCTGGAGATGGCCCCTGTCTTTCTCCAGGTGGAGGGAGCGCACCCTTGTATCCTCTGGAGATGGCACCTGTCTTTCTCCAGGTGGAGGGATCGCACCCTTGTATCCTCTGGAGATGGCCCCTGACTTTCTCCAGGTGGAGGGAGCGCCCCCTTGTAACCTCTGGAGATGGCCCCTGTCTTTCTCCAGGTGGAGGGAGCGCCCCCTTGTATCCTCTGGAGATGGCCCCTGTCTTTCTCCAGGTGGAGGGAGCGCCCCCTTGTATCCTCTGGAGATGGCCCCTGTCTTTCTCCAGGTGGAGGGAGCGCACCCTTGTATCCTCTGGAGATGGCCCCTGTCTTTCTCCAGGTGGAGGGATCCCCCCTTGTATCCTCTGGAGATGGCCCTTGTCTTTCTCCAGGTGGAGGGAGCGCCCCCTTGTATCCTCTGGAGATGGCCCCTGACTTTTTCCAGGTGGAGGGATCGCCCCCTTGTATCCTCTGGAGATGGCCCCTGACTTTCTCCAGGTGGAGGGAGCGCCCCCTTGTATCCTCTGGAGATGGCCCCTGTCTTTCTCCAGGTGGAGGGAGCGCCCCTTGTATCCTCTGGAGATGGCCCCTGACTTTCTCCAGGTGGAGGGAGCGCCCCCTTGTATCCTCTGGATATGGCCCCTGTCTTTCTCCAGGTGGAGGGAGCGCCCCCTTGTATCCTCTGGAGATGGCACCTGTCTTTCTCCAGGTGGAGGGATCCCCCCTTGTATCCTCTGGAGATTGCCCCTGTCTTTCTCCAGGTGGAGGGATCGCCCCCTTGTATCCTCTGGAGATGGCCCCTGTCTTTCTCCAGGTGGAGGGAGCGCCCCCTTGTATCCTCTGGAGATGGCCCCTGTCTTTCTCCAGGTGGAGGGAGCGCACCCTTGTATCCTCTGGAGATGGCCCCTGTCTTTCTCCAGGTGGAGGGAGCGCACCCTTGTATCCTCTGGAGATGGCACCTGTCTTTCTCCAGGTGGAGGGATCGCACCCTTGTATCCTCTGGAGATGGCCCCTGACTTTCTCCAGGTGGAGGGAGCGCCCCCTTGTAACCTCTGGAGATGGCCCCTGTCTTTCTCCAGGTGGAGGGAGCGCCCCCTTGTATCCTCTGGAGATGGCCCCTGTCTTTCTCCAGGTGGAGGGAGCGCCCCCTTGTATCCTCTGGAGATGGCCCCTGTCTTTCTCCAGGTGGAGGGAGCGCACCCTTGTATCCTCTGGAGATGGCCCCTGTCTTTCTCCAGGTGGAGGGATCCCCCCTTGTATCCTCTGGAGATGGCCCTTGTCTTTCTCCAGGTGGAGGGAGCGCCCCCTTGTATCCTCTGGAGATGGCCCCTGACTTTTTCCAGGTGGAGGGATCGCCCCCTTGTATCCTCTGGAGATGGCCCCTGACTTTCTCCAGGTGGAGGGAGCGCCCCCTTGTATCCTCTGGAGATGGCCCCTGTCTTTCTCCAGGTGGAGGGAGCGCCCCTTGTATCCTCTGGAGATGGCCCCTGACTTTCTCCAGGTGGAGGGAGCGCCCCCTTGTATCCTCTGGAGATGGCCCCTGTCTTTCTCCAGGTGGAGGGAGCGCCCCCTTGTATCCTCTGGAGATGGCCCCTGTCTTTCTCCAGGTGGAGGGAGCGCCCCCTTGTATCCTCTGGAGATGGCCCCTGTCTTTCTCCAGGTGGAGGGAGCGCACCCTTGTATCCTCAGGAGATGGCACCTGTCTTTCTCCAGGTGGAGGGATCGCCCCCTTGTATCCTCTGGAGATGGCACCTGTCTTTCTCCAGGTGGAGGGAGCGCCCCCTTGTATCCTCTGGAGATGGCCCCTGTCTTTCTCCAGGTGGAGGGAGCGCCCCCTTGTATCCTCTGGAGATGGCCCCTGTCTTTCTCCAGGTGGAGGGAGCGCCCCCTTGTATCCTCTGGAGATGGCCCCTGTCTTTCTCCAGGTGGAGGGATCCCCCCTTGTATCCTCTAGAGATGGCCCCTGTCTTTCTCCAGGTGGAGGGAGCGCACCCTTGTATCCTCTGGAGATGGCCCCTGTCTTTCTCCAGGTGGAGGGAGCGCCCCCTTGTATCCTCTGGAGATGGCCCCTGTCTTTCTCCAGGTGGAGGGAGGGCCCCCTTGTATCCTCTGGAGATGGCCCCTGACTTTCTCCAGGTGGAGGGAGCGCCCCCTTGTAACCTCTGGAGATTGCCCCTGTCTTTCTCCAGGTGGAGGGAGCGCCCCCTTGTATCCTCTGGAGATGGCACCTGTCTTTCTCCAGGTGGAGGGAGCGCCCCCTTGTATCCTCTGGAGATGGCACCTGTCTTTCTCCAGGTGGAGGGAGCGCCCCCTTGTATCCTCTGGAGATAGCCCCTGTCTTTCTCCAGGTGGAGGGAGCGCCCCCTTGTATCCTCTGGAGATGGCACCTGTCTTTCTCCAGGTGGAGGGATCGCCCCCTTGTATCCTCTGGAGATGGCACCTGTCTTTCTCCAGGTGGAGGGATCGCCCCCTTGTATCCTCTGGAGATGGCCCTTGTCTTTCTCCAGGTGGAGGGAGCGCCCCCTTGTAACCTCTGGAGATGGCCCCTGTCTTTCTCCAGGTGGAGGGAGCGCCCCCTTGTAACCTCTGGAGATGGCCCCTGTCTTTCTCCAGGTGGAGGGAGCGCACCCTTGTATCCTCTGGAGATGGCCCCTGTCTTTCTCCAGGTGGAGGGAGCGCACCCTTGTATCCTCTGGAGATGGCACCTGTCTTTCTCCAGGTGGAGGGAGCGCCCCCTTGTATCCTCTGGAGATGGCACCTGTCTTTCTCCAGGTGGAGGGAGCGCCCCCTTGTATCCTCTGGAGATGGCACCTGTCTTTCTCCAGGTGGAGGGATCCCCCCCTTGTATCCTCTGGAGATGGCCCCTGTCTTTCTCCAGGTGGAGGGAGCGCACCCTTGTATCCTCTGGAGATTGCCCCTGACTTTCTCCAGGTGGAGGGATCGCACCCTTGTATCCTCTGGAGATGGCACCTGTCTTTCTCCAGGTGGAGGGAGCGCCCCCTTGTATCCTCTGGAGATGGCCCTTGTCTTTCTCCAAGTGGAGGGATCGCCCCCTTGTATCCTCTGGAGATGGCCCCTGTCTTTCTCCAGGTGGAGGGAGCGCCCCCTTGTATCCTCTGGAGATGGCCCTTGTCTTTCTCCAGGTGGAGGGAGCGCCCCCTTGTATCCTCTGGAGATGGCACCTGTCTTTCTCCAGGTGGAGGGAGCGCCCCTTGTATCCTCTGGAGATGGCCCCTGTCTTTCTCCAGGTGGAGGGAGCGCCCCCTTGTATCCTCTGGAGATGGCACCTGTCTTTCTCCAGGTGGAGGGAGCGCCCCCTTGTATCCTCTGGAGATGGCCCCTGTCTTTCTCCAGGTGGAGGGAGCGCCCCCTTGTATCCTCTGGAGATGGCCCCTGTCTTTCTCCAGGTGGAGGGAGCGCCCCCTTGTATCCTCTGGAGATGGCACCTGTCTTTCTCCAGGTGGAGGGAGCGCCCCCTTGTATCCTCTGGAGATGGCCCCTGTCTTTCTCCAGGTGGAGGGAGCGCCCCCTTGTATCCTCTGGAGATGGCCCCTGTCTTTCTCCAGGTGGAGGGAGCGCCCCCTTGTATCCTCTGGAGATGGCATCGGTCTTTCTCCAGGTGGAGGGAGCGCCCCCTTGTATCCTCTGGAGATGGCACCTGTCTTTCTCCAGGTGGAGGGAGCGCCCCCTTGTATCCTCTGGAGATGGCACCTGTCTTTCTCCAGGTGGAGGGAGCGCCCCCTTGTATCCTCTGGAGATGGCACCTGTCTTTCTCCAGGTGGAGGGAGCGCACCCTTGTATCCTCTGGAGATGGCCCCTGACTTTCTCCAGGTGGAGGGATCGCACCCTTGTATCCTCTGGAGATGGCATCGGTCTTTCTCCAGGTGGAGGGATCCCCCCTTGTATCCTCTGGAGATGGCCCCTGTCTTTCTCCAGGTGGAGGGATCGCCCCCTTGTATCCTCTGGAGATGGCATCGGTCTTTCTCCAGGTGGAGGGATCCCCCCTTGTATCCTCTGGAGATTGCCCCTGTCTTTCTCCAGGTGGAGGGATCGCCCCCTTGTATCCTCTGGAGATGGCATCGGTCTTTCTCCAGGTGGAGGGATCCCCCCTTGTATCCTCTGGAGATGGCCCCTGTCTTTCTCCAGGTGGAGGGATCGCCCTCTTGTATCCTCTGGAGATGGCACCTGTCTTTCTCCAGGTGGAGGGAGCGCCTCCTTGTATCCTCTGGAGATGGCCCCTGACTTTCTCCAGATGGAGGGAGCGCACCCTTGTATCCTCTGGAGATGGCCCCTGTCTTTCTCCAGGTGGAGGGAGCGCCTCCTTGTATCCTCTGGAGATGGCCCCTGACTTTATCCAGGTGGAGGGAGCGCCCCCTTGTATCCTCTGGAGATGGCACCTGTCTTTCTCCAGGTGGAGGGAGCGCCCCCTTGTATCCTCTGGAGATGGCACCTGTCTTTCTCCAGGTGGAGGGAGCGCCCCCTTGTATCCTCTGGAGATGGCACCTGTCTTTCTCCAGGTGGAGGGAGCGCCCCCTTGTATCCTCTGGAGATGGCACCTGTCTTTCTCCAGGTGGAGGGATCGCACCCTTGTATCCTCTGGAGATGGCCCTTGTCTTTCTCCAAGTGGAGGGATCGCCCCCTTGTATCCTCTGGAGATGGCCCCTGTCTTTCTCCAGGTGGAGGGAGCGCCCCCTTGTATCCTCTGGAGATGGCCCCTGACTTTCTCCAGGTGGAGGGAGCGCCCCCTTGTATCCTCTGGAGATGGCCCCTGACTTTCTCCAGGTGGAGGGAGCGCCCCCTTGTATCCTCTGGAGATGGCCCCTGACTTTCTCCAGGTGGAGGGAGCGCACCCTTGTATCCTCTGGAGATGGCCCCTGACTTTCTCCAGGTGGAGGGAGCGCCCCCTTGTATCCTCTGGAGATGGCCCCTGTCTTTCTCCAGGTGGAGGGAGCGCCCCCTTGTATCCTCTGGAGATGGCCCCTGTCTTTCTCCAGGTGGAGGGAGCGCACCCTTGTATCCTCTGGAGATGGCCCCTGACTTTTTCCAGGTGGAGGGAGCGCCCCCTTGTATCCTCTGGAGATGGCCCCTGTCTTTCTCCAGGTGGAGGGAGCGCCCCCTTGTAACCTCTGGAGATTGCCCCTGTCTTTCTCCAGGTGGAGGGATCGCACCCTTGTATCCTCTGGAGATGGCCCCTGTCTTTCTCCAGGTGGAGGGAGCGCCCCCTTGTATCCTCTGGAGATGGCCCTTGTCTTTCTCCAGGTGGAGGGAGCGCACCCTTGTATCCTCTGGAGATGGCCCCTGTCTTTCTCCAGGTGGAGGGAGCGCCCCCTTGTATCCTCTGGAGATGGCCCCTGTCTTTCTCCAGGTGGAGGGAGCGCCCCCTTGTATCCTCTGGAGATTGCCCCTGTCTTTCTCCAGGTGGAGGGATCGCACCCTTGTATCCTCTGGAGATGGCCCCTGTCTTTCTCCAGGTGGAGGGAGCGCCCCCTTGTATCCTCTGGAGATGGCCCTTGTCTTTCTCCAGGTGGAGGGAGCGCCCCCTTGTATCCTCTGGAGATGGCCCCTGTCTTTCTCCAGGTGGAGGGAGCGCCCCCTTGTATCCTCTGGAGATGGCCCCTGTCTTTCTCCAGGTGGAGGGAGCGCCCCCTTGTATCCTCTGGAGATGGCCCCTGTCTTTCTCCAGGTGGAGGGAGCGCCCCCTTGTATCCTCTGGAGATGGCCCCTGTCTTTCTCCAGGTGGAGGGAGCGCCCCCTTGTATCCTCTGGAGATGGCCCCTGTCTTTCTCCAGGTGGAGGGAGCGCCCCCTTGTATCCTCTGGAGATGGCACCTGTCTTTCTCCAGGTGGAGGGAGCGCACCCTTGTATCCTCTGGAGATGGCCCCTGTCTTTCTCCAGGTGGAGGGATCCCCCCTTGTATCCTCTGGAGATGGCACCTGTCTATCTCCAGGTGGAGGGAGCGCCCCCTTGTAACCTCTGGAGATGGCCCCTGTCTTTCTCCAGGTGGAGGGAGCGCCCCCTTGTATCCTCTGGAGATGGCACCTGTCTTTCTCCAGGTGGAGGGATCCCCCCTTGTATCCTCTGGAGATGGCCCCTGTCTTTCTCCAGGTGGAGGGAGCGCCCCCTTGTATCCTCTGGAGATGGCCCCTGTCTTTCTCCAGGTGGAGGGATCCCCCCTTGTATCCTCTGGAGATGGCCCCTGTCTTTCTCCAGGTGGAGGGAGCGCCCCCTTGTATCCTCTGGAGATGGCCCCTGTCTTTCTCCAGGTGGAGGGATCGCCCCCTTGTATCCTCTGGAGATGGCCCCTGACTTTCTCCAGGTGGAGGGAGCGCCCCCTTGTATCCTCTGGAGATGGCCCCTGTCTTTCTCCAGGTGGAGGAATCGCCCCCTTGTATCCTCTGGAGATGGCCCCTGTCTTTCTCCAGGTGGAGGGATCGCCCCCTTGTATCCTCTGGAGATGGCCCCTGACTTTCTCCAGGTGGAGGGAGCGCCCCCTTGTATCCTCTGGAGATGGCCCTTGTCTTTCTCCAGGTGGAGGAATCGCCCCCTTGTATCCTCTGGAGATGGCCCCTGTCTTTCTCCAGGTGGAGGGAGCGCCCCCTTGTATCCTCTGGAGATGGCCCCTGACTTTCTCCAGGTGGAGGGATCGCCCCCTTGTATCCTCTGGAGATGGCCCCTGACTTTCTCCAGGTGGAGGGAGCGCCCCCTTGTATCCTCTGGAGATGGCCCCTGTCTTTCTCCAGGTGGAGGGATCGCCCCCTTGTATCCTCTGGAGATGGCCCCTGTCTTTCTCCAGGTGGAGGGAGTGCCCCCTTGTATCCTCTGGAGATGGCCCCTGACTTTCTCCAGGTGGTAGGGATCCCCCCTTGTATCCTCTGGAGATGGCACCTGTCTTTCTCCAGGTGGAGGGAGCGCCCCCTTGTATCCTCTGGAGATGGCACCTGTCTTTCTCCAGGTGGAGGGAGAGCCCCCTTGTATCCTCTGGAGATGGCCCCTGTCTTTCTCCAGGTGGAGGGAGCGCCCCCTTGTATCCTCTGGAGATGGCCCCTGACTTTCTCCAGGTGGAGGGATCGCCCCCTTGTATCCTCTGGAGATGGCCCCTGACTTTCTCCAGGTGGAGGGAGCGCCCCCTTGTATCCTCTGGAGATGGCCCCTGTCTTTCTCCAGGTGGAGGGATCGCCCCCTTGTATCCTCTGGAGATGGCCCCTGTCTTTCTCCAGGTGGAGGGAGTGCCCCCTTGTATCCTCTGGAGATGGCCCCTGACTTTCTCCAGGTGGTAGGGATCCCCCCTTGTATCCTCTGGAGATGGCACCTGTCTTTCTCCAGGTGGAGGGAGCGCCCCCTTGTATCCTCTGGAGATGGCTCCTGTCTTTCTCCAGGTGGAGGGATCGCCTCCTTGTATCCTCTGGAGATGGCCCCTGTCTTTCTCCAGGTGGAGGGAGCGCCCCCTTGTATCCTCTGGAGATGGCACCTGTCTTTCTCCAGGTGGAGGGAGCGCCCCCTTGTATCCTCTGGAGATGGCACCTGTCTTTCTCCAGGTGGAGGGAGCGCACCCTTGTATCCTCTGGAGATGGCCCCTGTCTTTCTCCAGGTGGAGGGAGCGCCCCTTGTATCCTCTGGAGATGGCCCCTGTCTTTCTCCAGGTGGAGGGATCCCCCCTTGTATCCTCTGGAGATGGCACCTGTCTATCTCCAGGTGGAGGGAGCGCCCCCTTGTATCCTCTGGAGATGGCCCCTGTCTTTCTCCAGGTGGAGGGAGCGCCCCCTTGTATCCTCTGGAGATGGCACCGGTCTTTCTCCAGGTGGAGGGAGCGCCCCCTTGTATCCTCTGGAGATGGCCCCTGTCTTTCTCCAGGTGGAGGGATCGCCCCCTTGTATCCTCTGGAGATGGCCCCTGACTTTCTCCAGGTGGAGGGAGGGCCTCCTTGTATCCTCTGGAGATGGCCCCTGTCTTTCTCCAGGTGGAGGGAGCGCCCCCTTGTATCCTCTGGAGATGGCCCCTGTCTTTCTCCAGGTGGAGGGAGCGCCCCCTTGTATCCTCTGGAGATGGCACCTGTCTTTCTCCAGGTGGAGGGAGCGCACCCTTGTATCCTCTGGAGATGGCCCCTGACTTTCTCCTGGTGGAGGGAGCGCCCCCTTGTATCCTCTGGAGATGGCACCTGTCTTTCTCCAGGTGGAGGGATTCCCCCTTGTATCCTCTGGAGATGGCCCCTGTCTTTCTCCAGGTGGAGGGAGCGCACCCTTGTATCCTCTGGAGATGGCACCTGTCTTTCTCCAGGTGGAGGGAGCGCCCCCTTGTATCCTCTGGAGATGGCCCCTGTCTTTCTCCAGGTGGAGGGAGCGCACCCTTGTATCCTCTGGAGATGGCCCCTGTCTTTCTCCAGGTGGAGGGAGCGCCCCTTGTATCCTCTGGAGATGGCCCCTGACTTTCTCCAGGTGGAGGGAGCGCCCCCTTGTATCCTCTGGAGATGGCACCTGTCTTTCTCCAGGTGGAGGGAGCGCCCCCTTGTATCCTCTGGAGATGGCCCCTGTCTTTCTCCAGGTGGAGGGAGCGCCCCCTTGTATCCTCTGGAGATGGCCCCTGTCTTTCTCCAGGTGGAGGGAGCGCCCCCTTGTATCCTCTGGAGATGGCCCTTGTCTTTCTCCAGGTGGAGGGAGCGCCCCCTTGTATCCTCTGGAGATGGCACCTGTCTTTCTCCAGGTGGAGGGAGCGCCCCCTTGTATCCTCTGGAGATTGCCCCTGTCTTTCTCCAGGTGGAGGGAGCGCCCCCTTGTAACCTCTGGAGATTGCCCCTGTCTTTCTCCAGGTGGAGGGAGCGCCCCCTTGTATCATCTGGAGATGGCCCCTGTCTTTCTCCAGGTGGAGGGAGCGCCCCCTTGTATCCTCTGGAGATGGCACCTGTCTTTCTCCAGGTGGAGGGAGCGCCCCCTTGTAACCTCTGGAGATGGCCCCTGTCTTTCTCCAGGTGGAGGGATCGCACCCTTGTAACCTCTGGAGATGGCACCTGTCTTTCTCCAGGTGGAGGGAGCCCCCCCTTTGTATCCTCTGGAGATGGCCCCTGTCTTTCTCCAGGTGGAGGGATCGCACCCTTGTATCCTCTGGAGATTGCCCCTGTCTTTCTCCAGGTGGAGGGAGCGCCCCCTTGTAACCTCTGGAGATTGCCCCTGTCTTTCTCCAGGTGGAGGGAGCGCCCCCTTGTATCCTCTGGAGATGGCCCCTGACTTTCTCCAGGTGGAGGGAGCGCCTCCTTGTATCCTCTGGAGATGGCACCGGTCTTTCTCCAGGTGGAGGGAGCGCCCCCTTGTATCCTCTGGAGATGGCCCTTGTCTTTCTCCAGGTGGAGGGATCGCCCCCTTGTATCCTGTAGAGATGGCCCCTGTCTTTCTCCAGGTGGAGGGATCCCCCCCTTGTATCCTCTGGAGATGGCACCTGTCTTTCTCCAGGTGGAGGGAGTGCCCCCTTGTATCCTCTGGAGATGGCCCCTGTCTTTCTCCAGGTGGAGGGAGCGCCCCCTTGTATCCTCTGGAGATGGCCCCTGTCTTTCTCCAGGTGGAGGGAGCGCCCCCTTGTATCCTCTGGAGATGGCCCCTGTCTTTCTCCAGGTGGAGGGAGCGCCCCCTTGTATCCTCTGGAGATGGCCCCTGTCTTTCTCCAGGTGGAGGGAGCGCACCCTTGTATCCTCTGGAGATGGCCCCTGACTTTCTCCAGGTGGAGGGATCCCCCCCTTGTATCCTCTGGAGATGGCACCTGTCTTTCTCCAGGTGGAGGGAGTGCCCCCTTGTATCCTCTGGAGATGGCCCCTGTCTTTCTCCAGGTGGAGGGAGTGCCCCCTTGTATCCTCTGGAGATGGCCCCTGTCTTTCTCCAGGTGGAGGGAGTGCCCCCTTGTATCCTCTGGAGATGGCCCCTGTCTTTCTCCAGGTGGAGGGAGTGCCCCCTTGTATCCTCTGGAGATGGCCCCTGTCTTTCTCCAGGTGGAGGGAGCGCCCCCTTGTATCCTCTGGAGATGGCACCTGTCTTTCTCCAGGTGGAGGGAGCGCCCCCTTGTATCCTCTGGAGATGGCCCCTGTCTTTCTCCAGGTGGAGGGAGCGCCCCCTTGTATCCTCTGGAGATGGCACCTGTCTTTCTCCAGGTGGAGGGAGCGCACCCTTGTATCCTCTGGAGATGGCCCCTGACTTTCTCCAGGTGGAGGGAGCGCCCCCTTGTATCCTCTGGAGATGGCCCCTGTCTTTCTTCAGGTGGAGGGATCGCCCCCTTGTATCCTCTGGAGATGGCACCTGTCTTTCTCCAGGTGGAGGGAGCGCCCCCTTGTATCCTCTGGAGATGGCCCCTGTCTTTCTCCAGGTGGAGGGAGCGCCCCCTTGTATCCTCTGGAGATGGCCCCTGTCTTTCTCCAGGTGGAGGGAGCGCCTCCTTGTATCCTCTGGAGATGGCCCCTGTCTTTCTCCAGGTGGAGGGAGCGCCCCCTTGTATCCTCTGGAGATGGCACCTGTCTTTCTCCAGGTGGAGGGAGCGCCCCCTTGTATCCTCTGGAGATGGCACCTGTCTTTCTCCAGGTGGAGGGAGCGCCCCCTTGTATCCTCTGGAGATGGCACCTGTCTTTCTCCAGGTGGAGGGAGCGCCCCCTTGTATCCTCTGGAGATGGCCCTTGTCTTTCTCCAGGTGGAGGGAGCGCCTCCTTGTATCCTCTGGAGATGGCCCCTGTCTTTCTCCAGGTGGAGGGAGCGCCCCCTTGTATCCTCTGGAGATGGCACCTGTCTTTCTCCAGGTGGAGGGAGCGCCCCCTTGTATCCTCTGGAGATGGCCCCTGTCTTTCTCCAGGTGGAGGGATCGCCCCCTTGTATCCTCTGGAGATGGCCCCTGTCTTTCTCCAGGTGGAGGGAGCGCCCCCTTGTATCCTCTGGAGATGGCACCTGTCTTTCTCCAGGTGGAGGGAGCGCCCCCTTGTATCCTCTGGAGATGGCCCCTGACTTTCTCCAGGTGGAGGGAGCGCACCCTTGTATCCTCTGGAGATGGCCCCTGTCTTTCTCCAGGTGGAGGGAGCGCCCCCTTGTATCCTCTGGAGATGGCCCCTGTCTTTCTCCAGGTGGAGGGAGCGCCCCCTTGTATCCTCTGGAGATGGCCCCTGTCTTTCTCCAGGTGGAGGGAGCACCCCCTTTTATCCTCTGGAGATGGCCCCTGTCTTTCTCCAGGTGGAGGGAGCGCCCCCTTGTATCCTCTGGAGATGGCCCCTGTCTTTCTCCAGGTGGAGGGAGCGCCCCCTTGTATCCTCTGGAGATGGCCCCTGTCTTTCTCCAGGTGGAGGGAGCACCCCCTTTTATCCTCTGGAGATGGCCCCTGTCTTTCTCCAGGTGGAGGGAGCGCCCCCTTGTATCCTCTGGAGATGGCACCTGTCTTTCTCCAGGTGGAGGGAGCGCCCCCTTGTATCCTCTGGAGATGGCCCCTGTCTTTCTCCAGGTGGAGGGAGGGCCTCCTTGTATCCTCTGGAGATGGCCCCTGTCTTTCTCCAGGTGGAGGGAGCGCCCCCTTGTATCCTCTGGAGATGGCACCTGTCTTTCTCCAGGTGGAGGGAGCGCCCCCTTGTATCCTCTGGAGATGGCACCTGTCTTTCTCCAGGTGGAGGGATCCCCCCCTTGTATCCTCTGGAGATGGCCCCTGTCTTTCTCCAGGTGGAGGGAGCGCCCCCTTGTATCCTCTGGAGATGGCCCCTGTCTTTCTCCAGGTGGAGGGAGCGCCCCCTTGTATCCTCTGGAGATGGCACCTGTCTTTCTCCAGGTGGAGGGAGCGCACCCTTGTATCCTCTGGAGATGGCCCCTGACTTTTTCCAGGTGGAGGGAGCGCCCCCTTGTATCCTCTGGAGATGGCCCCTGTCTTTCTCCAGGTGGAGGGAGCGCCCCCTTGTAACCTCTGAAGATTGCCCCTGTCTTTCTCCAGGTGGAGGGAGCGCCCCCTTGTATCCTCTGGAGATGGCCCCTGTCTTTCTCCAGGTGGAGGGATCCCCCCTTGTATCCTCTGGAGATTGCCCCTGTCTTTCTCCAGGTGGAGGGATCGCCCCCTTGTATCCTCTGGAGATGGCCCCTGACTTTCTCCAGGTGGAGGGAGCGCCCCCTTGTATCCTCTGGAGATTGCCCCTGTCTTTCTCCAGGTGGAGGGATCGCCCCCTTGTATCCTCTGGAGATGGCCCCTGTCTTTCTCCAGGTGGAGGGAGCGCCCCCTTGTATCCTCTGGAGATGGCCCCTGTCTTTCTCCAGGTGGAGGGAGCGCACCCTTGTATCCTCTGGAGATGGCCCCTGTCTTTCTCCAGGTGGAGGGAGCGCACCCTTGTATCCTCTGGAGATGGCACCTGTCTTTCTCCAGGTGGAGGGATCGCACCCTTGTATCCTCTGGAGATGGCCCCTGACTTTCTCCAGGTGGAGGGAGCGCCCCCTTGTAACCTCTGGAGATGGCCCCTGTCTTTCTCCAGGTGGAGGGAGCGCCCCCTTGTATCCTCTGGAGATGGCCCCTGTCTTTCTCCAGGTGGAGGGAGCGCCCCCTTGTATCCTCTGGAGATGGCCCCTGTCTTTCTCCAGGTGGAGGGAGCGCACCCTTGTATCCTCTGGAGATGGCCCCTGTCTTTCTCCAGGTGGAGGGATCCCCCCTTGTATCCTCTGGAGATGGCCCTTGTCTTTCTCCAGGTGGAGGGAGCGCCCCCTTGTATCCTCTGGAGATGGCCCCTGACTTTTTCCAGGTGGAGGGAGCGCCCCCTTGTATCCTCTGGAGATGGCCCCTGTCTTTCTCCAGGTGGAGGGAGCGCCCCCTTGTATCCTCTGGAGATGGCCCCTGTCTTTCTCCAGGTGGAGGGAGCGCCCCCTTGTATCCTCTGGAGATGGCCCCTGTCTTTCTCCAGGTGGAGGGATCCCCCCTTGTATCCTCTGGAGATGTCCCCTGTCTTTCTCCAGGTGGAGGGAGCGCACCCTTGTATCCTCTGGAGATGGCCCCTGTCTTTCTCCAGGTGGAGGGAGCGCCCCCTTGTATCCTCTGGAGATGGCCCCTGTCTTTCTCCAGGTGGAGGGAGGGCCCCCTTGTATCCTCTGGAGATGGCACCTGTCTTTCTCCAGGTGGAGGGAGCGCCCCCTTGTAACCTCTGGAGATGGCACCTGTCTTTCTCCAGGTGGAGGGATCCCCCCTTGTATCCTCTGGAGATGGCCCCTGACTTTCTCCAGGTGGAGGGAGCGCCCCCTTGTATCCTCTGGAGATGGCACCTGTCTTTCTCCAGGTGGAGGGAGCGCACCCTTGTATCCTCTGGGGATGGCACCTGTCTTTCTCCAGGTGGAGGGAGCGCCCCCTTGTATCCTCTGGAGATGGCCCCTGACTTTCTCCAGGTGGAGGGAGCGCCCCCTTGTATCCTCTGGAGATGGCACCTGTCTTTCTCCAGGTGGAGGGATCGCCCCCTTGTATCCTCTGGAGATGGCACCTGTCTTTCTCCAGGTGGAGGGATCGCCCCCTTGTATCCTCTGGAGATGGCCCCTGTCTTTCTCCAGGTGGAGGGAGCGCACCCTTGTATCCTCTGGAGATGGCCCCTGTCTTTCTCCAGGTGGAGGGAGCGCACCCTTGTATCCTCTGGAGATGGCCCCTGTCTTTCTCCAGGTGGAGGGAGCGCACCCTTGTATCCTCTGGAGATGGCACCTGTCTTTCTCCAGGTGGAGGGAGCGCCCCCTTGTATCCTCTGGAGATGGCACCTGTCTTTCTCCAGGTGGAGGGAGCGCCCCCTTGTATCCTCTGGAGATGGCACCTGTCTTTCTCCAGGTGGAGGGATCCCCCCCTTGTATCCTCTGGAGATGGCACCTGTCTTTCTCCAGGTGGAGGGAGCGCCCCCTTGTATCCTCTGGAGATGGCACCTGTCTTTCTCCAGGTGGAGGGAGCGCCCCCTTGTATCCTCTGGAGATGGCACCTGTCTTTCTCCAGGTGGAGGGAGCGCCCCCTTGTATCCTCTGGAGATGGCACCTGTCTTTCTCCAGGTGGAGGGAGCGCCCCCTTGTATCCTCTGGAGATGGCCCTTGTCTTTCTCCAGGTGGAGGGAGCGCCCCCTTGTATCCTCTGGAGATGGCCCCTGTCTTTCTCCAGGTGGAGGGAGCGCACCCTTGTATCCTCTGGAGATGGCCCCTGTCTTTCTCCAGGTGGAGGGAGCGCCCCCTTGTATCCTCTGGAGATGGCACCTGTCTTTCTCCAGGTGGAGGGAGCGCCCCCTTGTATCCTCTGGAGATGGCACCTGTCTTTCTCCAGGTGGAGGGAGCGCCCCCTTGTATCCTCTGGAGATGGCACCTGTCTTTCTCCAGGTGGAGGGAGCGCACCCTTGTATCCTCTGGAGATGGCCCCTGACTTTCTCCAGGTGGAGGGATCGCACCCTTGTATCCTCTGGAGATGGCACCTGTCTATCTCCAGGTGGAGGGAGCGCCCCCTTGTATCCTCTGGAGATGGCACCTGTCTTTCTCCAGGTGGAGGGAGCGCCCCCTTGTAACCTCTGGAGATTGCCCCTGTCTTTCTCCAGGTGGAGGGAGCGCCCCCTTGTATCCTCTGGAGATGGCCCCTGTGTTTCTCCAGGTGGAGGGAGCGCACCCTTGTATCCTCTGGAGATGGCCCCTGACTTTCTCCAGGTGGAGGGATCGCACCCTTGTATCCTCTGGAGATGGCCCCTGACTTTCTCCAGGTGGAGGGAGCGCCCCCTTGTATCCTCTGGAGATGGCACCTGTCTTTCTCCAGGTGGAGGGAGCGCCCCCTTGTATCCTCTGGAGATGGCCCTTGTCTTTCTCCAGGTGGAGGGATCGCCCCCTTGTATCCTCTGGAGATGGCACCTGTCTTTCTCCAGGTGGAGGGAGCGCCCTCTTGTATCCTCTGGAGATGGCCCCTGTCTTTCTCCAGGTGGAGGGATCGCCCCCTTGTATCCTCTGGAGATGGCCCCTGTCTTTCTCCAGGTGGAGGGAGCGCCCCCTTGTATCCTCTGGAGATGGCCCCTGTCTTTCTCCAGGTGGAGGGAGCGCCCCCTTGTAACCTCTGGAGATGGCACCTGTCTTTCTCCAGGTGGAGGGAGCGCCCCCTTGTATCCTCTGGAGATGGCCCCTGTCTTTCTCCAGGTGGAGGGATCGCCCCCTTGTATCCTCTGGAGATGGCACCTGTCTTTCTCCAGGTGGAGGGAGCGCCCCCTTGTATCCTCTGGAGATGGCACCTGTCTTTCTCCAGGTGGAGGGAGCGCCCCCTTGTATCCTCTGGAGATGGCACCTGTCTTTCTCCAGGTGGAGGGAGCGCCCTCTTGTATCCTCTGGAGATGGCACCTGTCTTTCTCCAGGTGGAGGGAGCGCCCCCTTGTATCCTCTGGAGATGGCACCTGTCTTTCTCCAGGTGGAGGGAGCGCACCCTTGTATCCTCTGGAGATGGCACCTGTCTTTCTCCAGGTGGAGGGAGTGCCCCCTTGTATCCTCTGGAGATGGCCCCTGTCTTTCTCCAGGTGGAGGGAGCGCACCCTTGTATCCTCTGGAGATGGCCCCTGACTTTCTCCAGGTGGAGGGAGCGCCTCCTTGTATCCTCTGGAGATGGCACCGGTCTTTCTCCAGGTGGAGGGAGCGCACCCTTGTATCCTCTGGAGATGGCACCTGTCTTTCTCCAGGTGGAGGGAGCGCCCCCTTGTATCCTCTGGAGATGGCACCTGTCTTTCTCCAGGTGGAGGGAGCGCACCCTTGTATCCTCTGGAGATGGCACCTGTCTTTCTCCAGGTGGAGGGATCCCCCCTTGTATCCTCTGGAGATGGCCCCTGTCTTTCTCCAGGTGGAGGGATCCCCCCCTTGTATCCTCTGGAGATGGCCCCTGTCTTTCTCCAGGTGGAGGGAGCGCCCCCTTGTATCCTCTGGAGATGGCCCCTGTCTTTCTCCAGGTGGAGGGAGCGCCCCCTTGTATCCTCTGGAGATGGCCCCTGTCTTTCTCCAGGTGGAGGGAGCGCCCCCTTGTATCCTCTGGAGATGGCCCCTGTCTTTCTCCAGGTGGAGGGAGCGCCCCCTTGTATCCTCTGGAGATGGCCCCTGTCTTTCTCCAGGTGGAGGGAGCGCCCCCTTGTATCCTCTGGAGATGGCCCCTGTCTTTCTCCAGGTGGAGGGAGCGCACCCTTGTATCCTCTGGAGATGGCCCCTGTCTTTCTCCAGGTGGAGGGATCCCCCCTTGTATCCTCTGGAGATGGCCCCTGTCTTTCTCCAGGTGGAGGGATCGCCCCCTTGTATCCTCTGGAGATGGCCCCTGTCTTTCTCCAGGTGGAGGGAGTGCCCCCTTGTATCCTCTGGAGATGGCCCCTGACTTTCTCCAGGTGGAGGGAGCGCCTCCTTGTATCCTCTGGAGATGGCCCCTGTCTTTCTCCAGGTGGAGGGAGCGCCCCCTTGTATCCTCTGGAGATGGCCCCTGTCTTTCTCCAGGTGGAGGGAGCGCACCCTTGTATCCTCAGGAGATGGCACCGGTCTTTCTCCAGGTGGAGGGAGCGCCCCCTTGTATCCTCTGGAGATGGCACCTGTCTTTCTCCAGGTGGAGGGAGCGCACCCTTGTATCCTCTGGAGATGGCCCCTGTCTTTCTCCAGGTGGAGGGAGCGCCCCCTTGTATCCTCTGGAGATGGCACCTGTCTTTCTCCAGGTGGAGGGAGCGCCCCCTTGTATCCTCTGGAGATGGCCCCTGTCTTTCTCCAGGTGGAGGGAGCGCCTCCTTGTATCCTCTGGAGATGGCCCCTGTCTTTCTCCAGGTGGAGGGAGCGCACCCTTGTATCCTCTGGAGATGGCACCTGTCTTTCTCCAGGTGGAGGGAGCGCCCCCTTGTATCCTCTGGAGATGGCACCTGTCTTTCTCCAGGTGGAGGGAGCGCCCCCTTGTATCCTCTGGAGATGGCCCCTGTCTTTCTCCAGGTGGAGGGAGAGCCCCCTTGTATCCTCTGGAGATGGCCCCTGTCTTTCTCCAGGTGGAGGGAGCGCCCCCTTGTATCCTCTGGAGATGGCCCCTGTCTTTCTCCAGGTGGAGGGAGAGCCCCCTTGTATCCTCTGGAGATGGCCCCTGTCTTTCTCCAGGTGGAGGGATCCCCCCTTGTATCCTCTGGAGATGGCCCCTGTCTTTCTCCAGGTGGAGGGAGCGCACCCTTGTATCCTCTGGAGATGGCCCCTGACTTTCTCCAGGTGGAGGGAGCGCCCCCTTGTATCCTCTGGAGATGGCCCCTGTCTTTCTCCAGGTGGAGGGAGAGCCCCCTTGTATCCTCTGGAGATGGCCCCTGTCTTTCTCCAGGTGGAGGGAGCGCCCCCTTGTATCCTCTGGAGATGGCACCGGTCTTTCTCCAGGTGGAGGGAGCGCCCCCTTGTATCCTCTGGAGATGGCACCTGTCTTTCTCCAGGTGGAGGGAGCGCCCCCTTGTATCCTCTGGAGATGGCCCCTGTCTTTCTCCAGGTGGAGGGAGAGCCCCCTTGTATCCTCTGGAGATGGCCCCTGTCTTTCTCCAGGTGGAGGGATCCCCCCTTGTATCCTCTGGAGATGGCCCCTGTCTTTCTCCAGGTGGAGGGAGCGCCCCCTTGTATCCTCTGGAGATGGCCCCTGTCTTTCTCCAGGTGGAGGGATCCCCCCCTTGTATCCTCTGGAGATGGCCCCTGTCTTTCTCCAGGTGGAGGGATCGCCCCCTTGTATCCTCTGGAGATGGCCCCTGTCTTTCTCCAGGTGGAGGGAGCGCACCCTTGTATCCTCAGGAGATGGCACCGGTCTTTCTCCAGGTGGAGGGAGCGCCCCCTTGTATCCTCTGGAGATGGCCCCTGTCTTTCTCCAGGTGGAGGGAGCGCACCCTTGTATCCTCTGGAGATGGCCCCTGACTTTCTCCAGGTGGAGGGAGCGCACCCTTGTATCCTCTGGAGATGGCCCCTGTCTTTCTCCAGGTGGAGGGATCCCCCCTTGTATCCTCTGGAGATGGCCCCTGACTTTCTCCAGGTGGAGGGAGCGCACCCTTGTATCCTCTGGAGATGGCCCCTGTCTTTCTCCAGGTGGAGGGATCGCCCCCTTGTATCCTCTGGAGATGGCCCCTGTCTTTCTCCAGGTGGAGGGAGCGCCCCCTTGTATCCTCTGGAGATGGCCCCTGTCTTTCTCCAGGTGGAGGGATCCCCCCTTGTATCCTCTGGAGATGGCCCCTGACTTTCTCCAGGTGGAGGGAGCGCACCCTTGTATCCTCTGGAGATGGCCCCTGTCTTTCTCCAGGTGGAGGGATCCCCCCTTGTATCCTCTGGAGATGGCCCCTGTCTTTCTCCAGGTGGAGGGATCGCCCCCTTGTATCCTCTGGAGATGGCCCCTGTCTTTCTCCAGGTGGAGGGAGTGCCCCCTTGTATCCTCTGGAGATGGCCCCTGACTTTCTCCAGGTGGAGGGAGCGCCCCCTTGTATCCTCTGGAGATGGCACCTGTCTTTCTCCAGGTGGAGGGATCGCCCCCTTGTATCCTCTGGAGATGGCCCCTGTCTTTCTCCAGGTGGAGGGAGCGCACCCTTGTATCCTCAGGAGATGGCACCGGTCTTTCTCCAGGTGGAGGGAGCGCCCCCTTGTATCCTCTGGAGATGGCACCTGTCTTTCTCCAGGTGGAGGGAGCGCCCCCTTGTATCCTCTGGAGATGGCCCCTGACTTTCTCCAGGTGGAGGGAGCGCCCCCTTGTATCCTCTGGAGATGGCCCCTGTCTTTCTCCAGGTGGAGGGAGCGCCCCCTTGTATCCTCTGGAGATGGCCCCTGTCTTTCTCCAGGTGGAGGGAGCGCCCCCTTGTATCCTCTGGAGATGGCACCTGTCTTTCTCCAGGTGGAGGGAGCGCCCCCTTGTATCCTCTGGAGATGGCCCCTGACTTTCTCCAGGTGGAGGGAGCGCCCCCTTGTATCCTCTGGAGATGGCCCCTGTCTTTCTCCAGGTGGAGGGAGCGCCCCCTTGTATCCTCTGGAGATGGCCCCTGTCTTTCTCCAGGTGGAGGGAGCGCCCCCTTGTATCCTCTGGAGATGGCCCTTGTCTTTCTCCAGGTGGAGGGAGCGCACCCTTGTATCCTCTGGAGATGGCACCTGTCTTTCTCCAGGTGGAGGGATCCCCCCTTGTATCCTCTGGAGATGGCACCTGTCTTTCTCCAGGTGGAGGGAGCGCCCCCTTGTATCCTCTGGAGATGGCCCCTGTCTTTCTCCAGGTGGAGGGAGTGCCCCCTTGTATCCTCTGGAGATGGCCCCTGACTTTCTCCAGGTGGAGGGAGCGCCTCCTTGTATCCTCTGGAGATGGCCCCTGTCTTTCTCCAGGTGGAGGGAGCGCCCCCTTGTATCCTCTGGAGATGGCCCCTGTCTTTCTCCAGGTGGAGGGATCCCCCCTTGTATCCTCTGGAGATGGCCCCTGACTTTCTCCAGGTGGAGGGAGCGCCTCCTTGTATCCTCTGGAGATGGCCCCTGTCTTTCTCCAGGTGGAGGGAGCGCACCCTTGTATCCTCAGGAGATGGCACCTGTCTTTCTCCAGGTGGAGGGATCGCCCCCTTGTATCCTCTGGAGATGGCCCCTGTCTTTCTCCAGGTGGAGGGAGCGCCCCCTTGTATCCTCTGGAGATGGCCCCTGTCTTTCTCCAGGTGGAGGGATCCCCCCTTGTATCCTCTGGAGATGGCCCCTGACTTTCTCCAGGTGGAGGGAGCGCCTCCTTGTATCCTCTGGAGATGGCCCCTGACTTTCTCCAGGTGGAGGGAGCGCCCCCTTGTATCCTCTGGAGATGGCACCTGTCTTTCTCCAGGTGGAGGGATCGCCCCCTTGTATCCTCTGGAGATGGCCCCTGTCTTTCTCCAGGTGGAGGGAGCGCACCCTTGTATCCTCAGGAGATGGCACCGGTCTTTCTCCAGGTGGAGGGATCGCCCCCTTGTATCCTCTGGAGATGGCACCTGTCTTTCTCCAGGTGGAGGGAGCGCCCCCTTGTATCCTCTGGAGATGGCACCTGTCTTTCTCCAGGTGGAGGGAGCGCCCCCTTGTATCCTCTGGAGATGGCACCTGTCTTTCTCCAGGTGGAGGGAGCGCACCCTTGTATCCTCTGGAGATGGCCCCTGTCTTTCTCCAGGTGGAGGGAGCGCCCCCTTGTATCCTCTGGAGATGGCCCCTGTCTTTCTCCAGGTGGAGGGATCCCCCCTTGTATCCTCTGGAGATGGCCCCTGTCTTTCTCCAGGTGGAGGGAGCGCCCCCTTGTATCCTCTGGAGATGGCACCTGTCTTTCTCCAGGTGGAGGGAGCGCCCCCTTGTATCCTCTGGAGATGGCCCCTGTCTTTCTCCAGGTGGAGGGATCGCCCCCTTGTATCCTCTGGAGATGGCCCCTGTCTTTCTCCAGGTGGAGGGAGCGCACCCTTGTATCCTCAGGAGATGGCACCGGTCTTTCTCCAGGTGGAGGGAGCGCCCCCTTGTATCCTCTGGAGATGGCACCTGTCTTTCTCCAGGTGGAGGGAGCGCCCCCTTGTATCCTCTGGAGATGGCCCCTGACTTTCTCCAGGTGGAGGGAGCGCACCCTTGTATCCTCTGGAGATGGCCCCTGTCTTTCTCCAGGTGGAGGGATCGCCCCCTTGTATCCTCTGGAGATGGCCCCTGTCTTTCTCCAGGTGGAGGGAGCGCCCCCTTGTATCCTCTGGAGATGGCCCCTGTCTTTCTCCAGGTGGAGGGAGCACCCCCTTGTATCCTCTGGAGATGGCCCCTGTCTTTCTCCAGGTGGAGGGAGCGCCCCCTTGTATCCTCTGGAGATGGCCCCTGTCTTTCTCCAGGTGGAGGGAGCGCCCCCTTGTATCCTCTGGAGATGGCACCTGTCTTTCTCCAGGTGGAGGGAGCGCCCCCTTGTATCCTCTGGAGATGGCCCCTGTCTTTCTCCAGGTGGAGGGAGCGCCCCCTTGTATCCTCTGGAGATGGCCCCTGTCTTTCTCCAGGTGGAGGGAGCGCCCCCTTGTATCCTCTGGAGATGGCACCTGTCTTTCTCCAGGTGGAGGGATCGCCCCCTTGTATCCTCTGGAGATGGCCCCTGTCTTTCTCCAGGTGGAGGGAGCGCCCCCTTGTATCCTCTGGAGATGGCCCCTGTCTTTCTCCAGGTGGAGGGAGCGCCCCCTTGTATCCTCTGGAGATGGCCCCTGACTTTCTCCAGGTGGAGGGAGCGCCCCCTTGTATCCTCTGGAGATGGCCCCTGTCTTTCTCCAGGTGTAGGGATCGCCCCCTTGTATCCTCTGGAGATGGCCCCTGTCTTTCTCCAGGTGGAGGGAGCGCCCCCTTGTATCCTCTGGAGATGGCACCTGTCTTTCTCCAGGTGGAGGGAGCGCCCCCTTGTATCCTCTGGAGATGGCCCCTGTCTTTCTCCAGGTGGAGGGAGCGCCCCCTTGTATCCTCTGGAGATGGCCCCTGACTTTTTCCAGGTGGAGGGAGCGCCCCCTTGTATCCTCTGGAGATGGCCCCTGTCTTTCTCCAGGTGGAGGGAGCGCCCCCTTGTAACCTCTGAAGATTGCCCCTGTCTTTCTCCAGGTGGAGGGAGCGCCCCCTTGTATCCTCTGGAGATGGCCCCTGTCTTTCTCCAGGTGGAGGGATCCCCCCTTGTATCCTCTGGAGATTGCCCCTGTCTTTCTCCAGGTGGAGGGATCGCCCCCTTGTATCCTCTGGAGATGGCCCCTGTCTTTCTCCAGGTGGAGGGAGCGCCCCCTTGTATCCTCAGGAGATGGCACCGGTCTTTCTCCAGGTGGAGGGATCGCCCCCTTGTATCCTCTGGAGATGGCCCCTGTCTTTCTCCAGGTGGAGGGAGGGCCCCCTTGTATCCTCTGGAGATGGCCCCTGACTTTCTCCAGGTGGAGGGAGCGCACCCTTGTATCCTCTGGAGATGGCCCCTGTCTTTCTCCAGGTGGAGGGATCCCCCCTTGTATCCTCTGGAGATGGCCCCTGTCTTTCTCCAGGTGGAGGGAGCGCCCCCTTGTATCCTCTGGAGATGGCACCTGTCTTTCTCCAGGTGGAGGGAGCGCCCCCTTGTATCCTCTGGAGATGGCCCTTGTCTTTCTCCAGGTGGAGGGAGCGCACCCTTGTATCCTCTGGAGATGGCACCTGTCTTTCTCCAGGTGGAGGGATCCCCCCTTGTATCCTCTGGAGATGGCACCTGTCTTTCTCCAGGTGGAGGGAGCGCCCCCTTGTATCCTCTGGAGATGGCCCCTGTCTTTCTCCAGGTGGAGGGAGTGCCCCCTTGTATCCTCTGGAGATGGCCCCTGACTTTCTCCAGGTGGAGGGAGCGCCTCCTTGTATCCTCTGGAGATGGCCCCTGTCTTTCTCCAGGTGGAGGGAGCGCCCCCTTGTATCCTCTGGAGATGGCCCCTGTCTTTCTCCAGGTGGAGGGATCCCCCCTTGTATCCTCTGGAGATGGCCCCTGACTTTCTCCAGGTGGAGGGAGCGCCTCCTTGTATCCTCTGGAGATGGCCCCTGTCTTTCTCCAGGTGGAGGGAGCGCACCCTTGTATCCTCAGGAGATGGCACCTGTCTTTCTCCAGGTGGAGGGATCGCCCCCTTGTATCCTCTGGAGATGGCCCCTGTCTTTCTCCAGGTGGAGGGAGCGCCCCCTTGTATCCTCTGGAGATGGCCCCTGTCTTTCTCCAGGTGGAGGGATCCCCCCTTGTATCCTCTGGAGATGGCCCCTGACTTTCTCCAGGTGGAGGGAGCGCCTCCTTGTATCCTCTGGAGATGGCCCCTGACTTTCTCCAGGTGGAGGGAGCGCCCCCTTGTATCCTCTGGAGATGGCACCTGTCTTTCTCCAGGTGGAGGGATCGCCCCCTTGTATCCTCTGGAGATGGCCCCTGTCTTTCTCCAGGTGGAGGGAGCGCACCCTTGTATCCTCAGGAGATGGCACCGGTCTTTCTCCAGGTGGAGGGAGCGCCCCCTTGTATCCTCTGGAGATGGCACCTGTCTTTCTCCAGGTGGAGGGAGCGCACCCTTGTATCCTCTGGAGATGGCCCCTGTCTTTCTCCAGGTGGAGGGAGCGCCCCCTTGTATCCTCTGGAGATGGCCCCTGTCTTTCTCCAGGTGGAGGGATCCCCCCTTGTATCCTCTGGAGATGGCCCCTGTCTTTCTCCAGGTGGAGGGAGCGCCCCCTTGTATCCTCTGGAGATGGCACCTGTCTTTCTCCAGGTGGAGGGATCGCCCCCTTGTATCCTCTGGAGATGGCCCCTGTCTTTCTCCAGGTGGAGGGAGCGCACCCTTGTATCCTCAGGAGATGGCACCGGTCTTTCTCCAGGTGGAGGGAGCGCCCCCTTGTATCCTCTGGAGATGGCACCTGTCTTTCTCCAGGTGGAGGGAGCGCCCCCTTGTATCCTCTGGAGATGGCCCCTGACTTTCTCCAGGTGGAGGGAGCGCACCCTTGTATCCTCTGGAGATGGCCCCTGTCTTTCTCCAGGTGGAGGGATCGCCCCCTTGTATCCTCTGGAGATGGCCCCTGTCTTTCTCCAGGTGGAGGGAGCGCCCCCTTGTATCCTCTGGAGATGGCCCCTGTCTTTCTCCAGGTGGAGGGAGCACCCCCTTGTATCCTCTGGAGATGGCCCCTGTCTTTCTCCAGGTGGAGGGAGCGCCCCCTTGTATCCTCTGGAGATGGCCCCTGTCTTTCTCCAGGTGGAGGGAGCGCCCCCTTGTATCCTCTGGAGATGGCCCCTGACTTTCTCCAGGTGGAGGGAGCGCCCCCTTGTATCCTCTGGAGATGGCACCTGTCTTTCTCCAGGTGGAGGGATCGCCCCCTTGTATCCTCTGGAGATGGCCCCTGTCTTTCTCCAGGTGGAGGGAGCGCCCCCTTGTATCCTCTGGAGATGGCCCCTGTCTTTCTCCAGGTGGAGGGAGCGCCCCCTTGTATCCTCTGGAGATGGCCCCTGTCTTTCTCCAGGTGGAGGGAGCGCCCCCTTGTATCCTCTGGAGATGGCCCCTGACTTTCTCCAGGTGGAGGGAGCGCCCCCTTGTATCCTCTGGAGATGGCCCCTGTCTTTCTCCAGGTGTAGGGATCGCCCCCTTGTATCCTCTGGAGATGGCCCCTGTCTTTCTCCAGGTGGAGGGAGCGCCCCCTTGTATCCTCTGGAGATGGCACCTGTCTTTCTCCAGGTGGAGGGAGCGCCCCCTTGTATCCTCTGGAGATGGCCCCTGTCTTTCTCCAGGTGGAGGGAGCGCCCCCTTGTATCCTCTGGAGATGGCCCCTGACTTTTTCCAGGTGGAGGGAGCGCCCCCTTGTATCCTCTGGAGATGGCCCCTGTCTTTCTCCAGGTGGAGGGAGCGCCCCCTTGTAACCTCTGAAGATTGCCCCTGTCTTTCTCCAGGTGGAGGGAGCGCCCCCTTGTATCCTCTGGAGATGGCCCCTGTCTTTCTCCAGGTGGAGGGAGCGCCCCCTTGTATCCTCTGGAGATGGCCCCTGTCTTTCTCCAGGTGGAGGGAGCGCCCCCTTGTATCCTCTGGAGATGGCCCCTGTCTTTCTCCAGGTGGAGGGATCCCCCCTTGTATCCTCTGGAGATTGCCCCTGTCTTTCTCCAGGTGGAGGGATCGCCCCCTTGTATCCTCTGGAGATGGCCCCTGTCTTTCTCCAGGTGGAGGGAGCGCCCCCTTGTATCCTCAGGAGATGGCACCGGTCTTTCTCCAGGTGGAGGGATCGCCCCCTTGTATCCTCTGGAGATGGCCCCTGTCTTTCTCCAGGTGGAGGGAGGGCCCCCTTGTATCCTCTGGAGATGGCCCCTGACTTTCTCCAGGTGGAGGGAGCGCACCCTTGTATCCTCTGGAGATGGCCCCTGTCTTTCTCCAGGTGGAGGGATCCCCCCTTGTATCCTCTGGAGATGGCCCCTGTCTTTCTCCAGGTGGAGGGAGCGCCCCCTTGTATCCTCTGGAGATGGCACCTGTCTTTCTCCAGGTGGAGGGATCCCCCCTTGTATCCTCTGGAGATGGCCCCTGTCTTTCTCCAGGTGGAGGGAGCGCCCCCTTGTATCCTCTGGAGATGGCCCCTGTCTTTCTCCAGGTGGAGGGAGCGCACCCTTGTATCCTCTGGAGATGGCCCCTGTCTTTCTCCAGGTGGAGGGAGCGCACCCTTGTATCCTCTGGAGATGGCACCTGTCTTTCTCCAGGTGGAGGGATCGCACCCTTGTATCCTCTGGAGATGGCCCCTGACTTTCTCCAGGTGGAGGGAGCGCCCCCTTGTAACCTCTGGAGATGGCCCCTGTCTTTCTCCAGGTGGAGGGAGCGCCCCCTTGTATCCTCTGGAGATGGCCCCTGTCTTTCTCCAGGTGGAGGGAGCGCCCCCTTGTATCCTCTGGAGATGGCCCCTGTCTTTCTCCAGGTGGAGGGAGCGCACCCTTGTATCCTCTGGAGATGGCCCCTGTCTTTCTCCAGGTGGAGGGATCCCCCCTTGTATCCTCTGGAGATGGCCCTTGTCTTTCTCCAGGTGGAGGGAGCGCCCCCTTGTATCCTCTGGAGATGGCCCCTGACTTTTTCCAGGTGGAGGGAGCGCCCCCTTGTATCCTCTGGAGATGGCCCCTGTCTTTCTCCAGGTGGAGGGAGCGCCCCCTTGTATCCTCTGGAGATGGCCCCTGTCTTTCTCCAGGTGGAGGGAGCGCCCCCTTGTATCCTCTGGAGATGGCCCCTGTCTTTCTCCAGGTGGAGGGATCCCCCCTTGTATCCTCTGGAGATGGCCCCTGTCTTTCTCCAGGTGGAGGGAGCGCACCCTTGTATCCTCTGGAGATGGCCCCTGTCTTTCTCCAGGTGGAGGGAGCGCCCCCTTGTATCCTCTGGAGATGGCCCCTGACTTTCTCCAGGTGGAGGGAGGGCCCCCTTGTATCCTCTGGAGATGGCCCCTGACTTTCTCCAGGTGGAGGGAGCGCCCCCTTGTATCCTCTGGAGATGGCACCTGTCTTTCTCCAGGTGGAGGGATCGCCCCCTTGTATCCTCTGGAGATGGCCCCTGTCTTTCTCCAGGTGGAGGGAGCGCACCCTTGTATCTTCTGGAGATGGCACCTGTCTTTCTCCAGGTGGAGGGAGCGCCCCCTTGTATCCTCTGGAGATGGCACCTGTCTTTCTCCAGGTGGAGGGATCCCCCCCTTGTATCCTCTGGAGATGGCACCTGTCTTTCTCCAGGTGGAGGGAGCGCCCCCTTGTATCCTCTGGAGATGGCACCTGTCTTTCTCCAGGTGGAGGGAGCGCCCCCTTGTATCCTCTGGAGATGGCACCTGTCTTTCTCCAGGTGGAGGGAGCGCCCCCTTGTATCCTCTGGAGATGGCACCTGTCTTTCTCCAGGTGGAGGGAGCGCCCCCTTGTATCCTCTGGAGATGGCACCTGTCTTTCTCCAGGTGGAGGGAGCGCCCCCTTGTATCCTCTGGAGATGGCACCTGTCTTTCTCCAGGTGGAGGGAGCGCCCCCTTGTATCCTCTGGAGATGGCCCTTGTCTTTCTCCAGGTGGAGGGAGCGCACCCTTGTATCCTCTGGAGATGGCCCCTGTCTTTCTCCAGGTGGAGGGAGCGCCCCCTTGTATCCTCTGGAGATGGCACCTGTCTTTCTCCAGGTGGAGGGAGCGCCCCCTTGTATCCTCTGGAGATGGCACCTGTCTTTCTCCAGGTGGAGGGAGCGCCCCCTTGTATCCTCTGGAGATGGCACCTGTCTTTCTCCAGGTGGAGGGAGCGCACCCTTGTATCCTCTGGAGATGGCCCCTGACTTTCTCCAGGTGGAGGGATCGCACCCTTGTATCCTCTGGAGATGGCCCCTGACTTTCTCCAGGTGGAGGGAGCGCCCCCTTGTATCCTCTGGAGATGGCACCTGTCTTTCTCCAGGTGGAGGGAGCGCCCCCTTGTATCCTCTGGAGATGGCCCTTGTCTTTCTCCAGGTGGAGGGATCGCCCCCTTGTATCCTCTGGAGATGGCACCTGTCTTTCTCCAGGTGGAGGGAGCGCCCTCTTGTATCCTCTGGAGATGGCCCCTGTCTTTCTCCAGGTGGAGGGATCGCCCCCTTGTATCCTCTGGAGATGGCCCCTGTCTTTCTCCAGGTGGAGGGAGTGCCCCCTTGTATCCTCTGGAGATGGCACCTGTCTTTCTCCAGGTGGAGGGAGCGCCCCCTTGTATCCTCTGGAGATGGCACCTGTCTTTCTCCAGGTGGAGGGAGCGCCCCCTTGTATCCTCTGGAGATGGCACCTGTCTTTCTCCAGGTGGAGGGAGCGCCCTCTTGTATCCTCTGGAGATGGCACCTGTCTTTCTCCAGGTGGAGGGAGCGCCCCCTTGTATCCTCTGGAGATGGCACCTGTCTTTCTCCAGGTGGAGGGAGCGCACCCTTGTATCCTCTGGAGATGGCACCTGTCTTTCTCCAGGTGGAGGGAGCGCACCCTTGTATCCTCTGGAGATGGCCCCTGACTTTCTCCAGGTGGAGGGATCGCACCCTTGTATCCTCTGGAGATGGCCCCTGACTTTCTCCAGGTGGAGGGAGCGCCCCCTTGTATCCTCTGGAGATGGCACCTGTCTTTCTCCAGGTGGAGGGAGCGCCCCCTTGTATCCTCTGGAGATGGCACCTGTCTTTCTCCAGGTGGAGGGATCGCACCCTTGTATCCTCTGGAGATGGCCCTTGTCTTTCTCCAAGTGGAGGGATCGCCCCCTTGTATCCTCTGGAGATGGCCCCTGTCTTTCTCCAGGTGGAGGGAGCGCCCCCTTGTATCCTCTGGAGATGGCCCCTGTCTTTCTCCAGGTGGAGGGAGCGCCCCCTTGTATCCTCTGGAGATGGCCCTTGTCTTTCTCCAGGTGGAGGGAGCGCCCCCTTGTATCCTCTGGAGATGGCCCCTGACTTTCTCCAGGTGGAGGGAGCGCACCCTTGTATCCTCTGGAGATGGCCCCTGACTTTCTCCAGGTGGAGGGAGCGCCCCCTTGTATCCTCTGGAGATGGCCCCTGTCTTTCTCCAGGTGGAGGGAGCGCCCCCTTGTATCCTCTGGAGATGGCCCCTGTCTTTCTCCAGGTGGAGGGAGAGCCCCCTTGTATCCTCTGGAGATGGCATCGGTCTTTCTGCGTGGTGACGTCTCTGTTCTGCAGTCTCTGCGTGGTTACTGCCCTGTGAAGAGGAGCAGAACAGCACAGTATCAAAGCGTTAATGGAAATGGCGGCAGCAGCTCTGAACCTCACGGTCCCCACTTATTACTGGGGATCATTGAGAGTTGACATGACCTCTATATATCCAGAGCTCCCCTCTGTATTCACATTGTCAGTATATACTATATATCCACAGCTCCCCTCTGTAGTCACATGCTCTCTATATACTATATATCCTCAGCTCCTCTGTAGTCACACGCTCTGTATATACTATATATTCACAGCTCCTCTCTGTAGTTACATGCTCTGTATATACTATATATCCACAGCTCCTCTCTGTAGTCACACGCTCTGTATATACTATATATCCACAGCTCCTCTCTGTAGTCACACGCTCTGTTTATACTATATATCCACAGCTCCTCTCTGTAGTCACACACTCTGTATATACTATATATCCACAGCTCCTCTCTGTAGTCACACGCTCTGTATATACTATATATCCACAGCTCCTCTCTGTAGTCACATTGTCTGTATATACTATATATCCTCAGCTCCTCTGTAGTCACACGCTCTGTATATACTATATATTCACAGCTCCTCTCTGTAGTTACATGCTCTGTATATACTATATATCCACAGCTCCTCTCTGTAGTCACACGCTCTGTATATACTATATATCCACAGCTCCTCTCTGTAGTCACACGCTCTGTATATACTATATATCCACAGCTCCTCTCTGTAGTCACACTCTGTATATACTATATATCCACAGCTCCTCTCTGTAGTCACACTCTGTATATACTATATATCCACAGCTCCTCTCTGTAGTCACACGCTCTGTATATACTATATATCCACAGCTCCTCTCTATAGTCACACGCTCTGTATATACTATATATCCACAGCTCCTCTCTGTAGTCACACGCTCTGTATATACTATATTTCCACAGCTCCTCTCTGTAGTCACACTCTGTATATACTATATATCCAGAGCTCCTCTCTGTAGTCACACTCTGTATATACTATATATCCACAGCTCCTCTCTGTAGTCACACGCTCTGTATATACTATATATCCACAGCTCCCCTGTCTCTGTAGTCACACTCTGTATATACTATATATCCAGAGCTCCTCTCTGTAGTCACACGCTCTGTATATACTATATTTCCACAGCTCCTCTCTGTAGTCACACTCTGTATATACTATATATCCACAGCTCCTCTCTGTAGTCACACGCTCTGTATATATTATATATCCACAGCTCCCCTCTGTCTCTGTAGTCACACTCTGTATATACTATATATCCAGAGCTCCTCTCTGTAGTCACACGCTCTGTATATACTATATATCCACAGCTCCTCTCTGTAGTCACACGCTCTGTATATATTATATATCCACAGCTCCCCTGTCTCTGTAGTCACACTCTGTATATACTATATATCCACAGCTCCTCTCTGTAGTCACACGCTCTGTATATACTATATTTCCACAGCTCCTCTCTGTAGTCACGCTCTGTATATACTATATTTCCACAGCTCCTCTCTGTAGTCACACTCTGTATATACTATATATCCAGAGCTCCTCTCTGTAGTCACACTCTGTATATACTATATATCCACAGCTCCTCTCTGTAGTCACATTGTCTGTATATACTATATATCCACAGCTCCTCTCTGTAGTCACACGCTCTGTATATACTATATATCCTCAGCTCCTCTCTGTAGTCACGCTCTGTATATACAATATATCCACAGCTCCTCTCTGTAGTCACACTCTGTATATACTATATATCCACAGCTCCTCTGTAGTCACACGCTCTGTATATACTATATATCCACAGCTCCCCTCTGTAGTCACACGCTCTGTATATACTATATATCCACAGCTCCTCTCTGTAGTCACACGCTCTGTATATACTATATATCCTCAGCTCCTCTCTGTAGTCACGCTCTGTATATACAATATATCCACAGCTCCTCTCTGTAGTCACACTCTGTATATACTATATATCCACAGCTCCTCTCTGTAGTCACACTCTGTATATACTATATATCCAGAGCTCCTCTCTGTAGTCACACTCTGTATATACTATATATCCACAGCTCCTCTCTGTAGTCACACGCTCTGTATATATTATATATCCACAGCTCCCCTGTCTCTGTAGTCACACTCTGTATATACTATATATCCAGAGCTCCTCTCTGTAGTCACACGCTCTGTATATACTATATTTCCACAGCTCCTCTCTGTAGTCACACTCTGTATATACTATATATCCACAGCTCCTCTCTGTAGTCACACGCTCTGTATATATTATATATCCACAGCTCCTCTCTGTAGTCACACGCTCTGTATATATTATATATCCACAGCTCCCCTGTCTCTGTAGTCACACTCTGTATATACTATATATCCACAGCTCCTCTGTAGTCACATGTTCTGTATATACTATATATCCACAGCTCTTCTCTGTAGTCACACGCTCTGTATATGCTATATATCCACAGCTCCTGTCTGTAGTCACACACTCTGTATATACTATATATCCACAGCTCCTCTCTGTAGTCACACGCTCTGTATATATTATATATCCACAGCTCCCCTCTGTCTCTGTAGTCACACTCTGTATATACTATATATCCACAGCTCCTCTCTGTAGTCACACGCTCTGTATATACTATATTTCCACAGCTCCTCTCTGTAGTCACACTCTGTATATACTATATATCCAGAGCTCCTCTCTGTAGTCACACGCTCTGTATATATTATATATCCACAGCTCCCCTGTCTCTGTAGTCACATTGTCTGTATATACTATATATCCACAGCTCCTCTGTAGTCACACGCTCTGTATATACTATATATCCTCAGCTCCTCTCTGTAGTCATGCTCTGCTCCCCGGCCTCCCTCCCGGGTGGGTGCCCTGCTCCCCGGCCTCCCTCCCGGGTGGGTGCCCTGCTCCCCGGCCTCCCTCCCGCGTGGGTGCTCTGCTCCCCGGCCTCCCTCCCGGGTGGGTGCTCTGCTCCCCGGCCTCCCTCCCGGGCGGGTGCTCTGCTCCCCAGCCTCCCTCCCGGGCGGGTGCTCTGCTCCCCGGCCTCCCTCCCGGGTGGGTGCCCTGCTCCCCGGCCTCCCTCCCGGGTGGGTGCTCTGCTCCCCGGCCTCCCTCCCGGGTGGGTGCCCTGCTCCCCGGCCTCCCTCCCGGGTGGGTGCCCTGCTCCCCGGCCTCCCTCCCGGGTGGGTGCCCTGCTCCCCGGCCTCCCTCCCGCGTGGGTGCTCTGCTCCCCGGCCTCCCTCCTCCTGATCTGTTGTACAAGTGTCCATACACAGACAGGGATGAGAAGCGGTGGGGAGAATGTGGCACTTACTGACCACTGATTGTTGAAGCCTGACATTGGCAGGGCCAACACTGAACTAACTACCTCCTCCCCCTCGTAATTGGGCCCAGGGGTAGCTGGGGGAAGGGGTAAATTGTCAGTAGTAACAGCAGAGCATACAAGGCAGACTGCTCCACCAGTCCTATCCCGGCAGGCTCACACTCAGCAGCTACAACTCCTGTTGTTAACTCCACTTGTTTAGGAGCTGTCTACTGACCAAGCCTGACATTGACTTCTTGCATCCCTCCTTTTCTTTTTTTCCTCAGATTTCGGGTCTCCCATACATAGCACCACCTATCATGAGGAAGGACCCCCCTCATATTGTGATAACCAGGACTTTCCCATCAGCCATTGGGATGATAAGAACATCCGGCGAGCATTCATTCGTAAGGTCAGTGTGGATGGATGACATCGACAGGGTGACCGCTACTCCTGGGTTTGTGGCGAACACCTGAGTGATAAGTGACGGTCTGAGTGCTACTCGGGATCTGCTGACAAGTCTGCACCACAGGACCAGGCTGAAGAGGGATGTGAACTATCATCATTGGTGCTCTGTTGGCGATGTCTGGAGCTTCTGCCTGCTCTGTTGGCGGTGTCTGGAGCCTCTGTCTGCTCTGTTGGCGGTGTCTGGAGCCTCTGTCTGCTCTGTTGGCGGTGTCTGGAGCCTCTGTCTGCTCTGTTGGCGGTGTCTGGAGCCTCTGTCTGCTCTGTTGGCGGTGTCTGGAGCCTCTGCCTGCTCTGTTGGCGGTGTCTGGAGCTTCTGCTCTGTTGGCGCTGTCTGGAGCTTCTGCTCTGTTGGCGCTGTCTGGAGCCTCTGTCTGCTCTGTTGGCGATGCCTGGAGCCTCTGTCTGCTCTGTTGGCGGTGTCTGGAGCTTCTGCTCTGTTGGCGATGTCTGGAGCCTCTGCTCTGTTGGCGGTGTCTGGAGCCTCTGCCTGCTCTGTTGGCGATGTCTGGAGCTTCTGCTCTGTTGGCGCTGTCTGGAGCCTCTGCCTGCTCTGTTGGCGGTGTCTGGAGCCTCTGCCTGCTCTGTTGGCGCTGTCTGGAGCCTCTGCCTGCTCTGTTGGCGGTGTCTGGAGCTTCTGCTCTGTTGGCGGTGTCTGGAGCCTCTGCTCTGTTGGCGGTGTCTGGAGCCTCTGCCTGCTCTGTTGGCGATGTCTGGAGCTTCTGCTCTGTTGGCGCTGTCTGGAGCCTCTGCCTGCTCTGTTGGCGGTGTCTGGAGCCTCTGCCTGCTCTGTTGGCGCTGTCTGGAGCCTCTGCCTGCTCTGTTGGCGCTGTCTGGAGCCTCTGCCTGCTCTGTTGGCGCTGTCTGGAGCCTCTGCCTGCTCTGTTGGCGCTGTCTGGAGCCTCTGCCTGCTCTGTTGGCGCTGTCTGGAGCCTCTGCCTGCTCTGTTGGTGCTGTCTGGAGCCTCTGCCTGCTCTGTTGGCGCTGTCTGGAGCCTCTGCCTGCTCTGTTGGCGCTGTCTGGAGCCTCTGCCTGCTCTGTTGGCGCTGTCTGGAGCCTCTGCCTGCTCTGTTGGCGCTGTCTGGAGCCTCTGCCTGCTCTGTTGGCGCTGTCTGGAGCCTCTGCCTGCTCTGTTGGCGCTGTCTGGAGCCTCTGCCTGCTCTGTTGGCGCTGTCTGGAGCCTCTGCCTGCTCTGTTGGCGCTGTCTGGAGCCTCTGCCTGCTCTGTTGGCGCTGTCTGGAGCCTCTGCCTGCTCTGTTGGCGCTGTCTGGAGCCTCTGCCTGCTCTGTTGGCGGTGTCTGGAGCCTCTGCCTGCTCTGTTGGCGGTGTCTGGAGCCTCTGCCTGCTCTGTTGGCGGTGTCTGGAGCCTCTGCCTGCTCTGTTGGCGGTGTCTGGAGCCTCTGCCTGCTCTGTTGGCGGTGTCTGGAGCCTCTGCTATCTCTGTTGGCGATGCCTCGAGCCTCTGTCTGCTCTGTTGGCGGTGTCTGGAGCCTCTGTCTGCTCTGTTGGCGATGTCTGGAGCCTCTGTCTGCTCTGTTGGCGATGTCTGGAGCCTCTGCTATCTCTGTTGGCGATGCCTTGAGCCTCTGTCTGCTCTGTTGGCGATGCCTGGAGCCTCTGTCTGCTCTGTTGGCGGTGTCTGGAGCCTCTGCCTGCTCTGTTGGCGGTGTCTGGAGCCTCTGCCTGCTCTGTTGGCGGTGTCTGGAGCCTCTGTCTGCTCTGTTGGCGATGCCTGGAGCCTCTGCCTGCTCTGTTGGCGATGCCTGGAGCCTCTGTCTGCTCTGTTGGCGATGCCTGGAGCCGCTGCCTGCTCTGTTGGCGATGCCTGGAGCCGCTGCCTGCTCTGTTGGCGATGCCTGGAGCCGCTGCCTGCTCTGTTGGCGGTGTCTGGAGCCTCTGCCTACTCTGTTGGCGGTGTCTGGAGCCTCTGCCTGCTCTGTTGGCGGTGTCTGGAGCCTCTGCCTGCTCTGTTGGCGGTGTCTGGAGCCTCTGCCTGCTCTGTTGGCGGTGTCTGGAGCCTCTGCCTGCTCTGTTGGCGGTGTCTGGAGCCTCTGCCTGCTCTGTTGGCGGTGTCTGGAGCCTCTGCCTGCTCTGTTGGCGGTGTCTGGAGCCTCTGCCTGCTCTGTTGGCGGTGTCTGGAGCCTCTGCCTGCTCTGTTGGCGGTGTCTGGAGCCTCTGCCTGCTCTGTTGGCGGTGTCTGGAGCCGCTGCCTGCTCTGTTGGCGGTGTCTGGAGCCGCTGCCTGCTCTGTTGGCGATGTCTGGAGCCGCTGCCTGCTCTGTTGGCGATGTCTGGAGCCTCTGCCTGCTCTGTTGGCGGTGTCTGGAGCCTCTGCTATCTCTGTTGGCGATGCCTTGAGCCTCTGTCTGATCTGTTGGCGGTGTCTGGAGCCTCTGTCTGCTCTGTTGGCGGTGTCTGGAGCCTCTGTCTGCTCTGTTGGCGGTGTCTGGAGCCTCTGTCTGCTCTGTTGGCGATGTCTGGAGCCTCTGCTATCTCTGTTGGCGATGCCTTGAGCCTCTGTCTGATCTGTTGGCGGTGTCTGGAGCCTCTGCTCTGTTGGCGGTGTCTGGAGCCTCTGCTCTGTTGGCGGTGTCTGGAGCCTCTGCTCTGTTGGCGGTGTCTGGAGCCTCTGCCTGCTCTGTTGGCGGTGTCTGGAGCCTCTGCCTGCTCTGTTGGCGGTGTCTGGAGCCTCTGCTATCTCTGTTGGCGATGCCTTGAGCCTCTGTCTGCTCTGTTGGCGGTGTCTGGAGCCTCTGTCTGCTCTGTTGGCGATGTCTGGAGCCTCTGTCTGCTCTGTTGGCGATGTCTGGAGCCTCTGCTATCTCTGTTGGCGATGCCTTGAGCCTCTGTCTGCTCTGTTGGCGATGCCTGGAGCCTCTGTCTGCTCTGTTGGCGGTGTCTGGAGCCTCTGCTCTGTTGGCGGTGTCTGGAGCCTCTGCTCTGTTGGCGGTGTCTGGAGCCTCTGCTCTGTTGGCGGTGTCTGGAGCCTCTGCTCTGTTGGCGGTGTCTGGAGCCTCTGCCTGCTCTGTTGGCGGTGTCTGGAGCCTCTGCCTGCTCTGTTGGCGGTGTCTGGAGCCTCTGCTCTGTTGGCGGTGTCTGGAGCCTCTGCTCTGTTGGCGATGTCTGGAGCCTCTGCCTGCTCTGTTGGCGGTGTCTGGAGCCTCTGCTATCTCTGTTGGCGATGCCTGGAGCCTCTGTCTGCTCTGTTGGCGGTGTCTGGAGCCTCTGTCTGCTCTGTTGGCGATGCCTGGAGCCTCTGCCTGCTCTGTTGGCGATGCCTGGAGCCTCTGTCTGCTCTGTTGGCGATGCCTGGAGCCGCTGCCTGCTCTGTTGGCGATGCCTGGAGCCGCTGCCTGCTCTGTTGGCGATGCCTGGAGCCTCTCTCTGCTCTGTTGGCGATGCCTGGAGCCTCTGTCTGCTCTGTTGGCGATGCCTGGAGCCTCTGTCTGCTCTGTTGGCGATGCCTGGAGCCTCTCTCTGCTCTGTTGGCGATGCCTGGAGCCTCTCTCTGCTCTGTTGGCGATGCCTGGAGCCTCTCTCTGCTCTGTTGGCGATGCCTGGAGCCTCTCTCTGCTCTGTTGGCGATGCCTGGAGCCTCTGCTATCTCTGTTGGCGATGCCTGGAGCCTCTGTCTGCTCTGTTGGCGATGCCTGGAGCTTCTGCTCTGTTGGCGGTGTCTGGAGCCTCTGTCTGCTCTGTTGGCGGTGTCTGGAGCCTCTGCCTGCTCTGTTGGCGGTGTCTGGAGCCTCTGTCTGCTCTGTCGGCGATGCCTGGAGCCTCTCTCTGCTCTGTCGGCGATGCCTGGAGCCTCTCTCTGCTCTGTTGGCGATGTCTGGAGCCTCTGCCTGCTCTGTCGGCGGTGTCTGGAGCCTCTGTCTGCTCTGTTGGCGATGCCTGGAGCCTCTGCCTGCTCTGTTGGCGATGCCTGGAGCCTCTGTCTGCTCTGTTGGCGATGCCTGGAGCCGCTGCCTGCTCTGTTGGCGATGCCTGGAGCCGCTGCCTGCTCTGTTGGCGATGCCTGGAGCCTCTCTCTGCTCTGTTGGCGATGCCTGGAGCCTCTGTCTGCTCTGTTGGCGATGCCTGGAGCCTCTGTCTGCTCTGTTGGCGATGCCTGGAGCCTCTCTCTGCTCTGTTGGCGATGCCTGGAGCCTCTCTCTGCTCTGTTGGCGATGCCTGGAGCCTCTCTCTGCTTTGTTGGCGATGCCTGGAGCCTCTCTCTGCTCTGTTGGCGATGCCTGGAGCCTCTCTCTGCTCTGTTGGCGATGCCTGGAGCCTCTCTCTGCTCTGTTGGCGATGCCTGGAGCCTCTGCTATCTCTGTTGGCGATGCCTGGAGCTTCTGCTCTGTTGGCGGTGTCTGGAGCCTCTGTCTGCTCTGTTGGCGGTGTCTGGAGCCTCTGCCTGCTCTGTTGGCGGTGTCTGGAGCCTCTGTCTGCTCTGTCGGCGATGCCTGGAGCCTCTCTCTGCTCTGTCGGCGATGCCTGGAGCCTCTCTCTGCTCTGTTGGCGATGCCTGGAGCCTCTGTCTGCTCTGTTGGCGGTGTCTGGAGCCTCTGCTATCTCTGTTGGCGATGCCTGGAGCCTCTGTCTGCTCTGTTGGCGATGCCTGGAGCTTCTGCTCTGTTGGCGGTGTCTGGAGCCTCTGTCTGCTCTGTTGGCGGTGTCTGGAACCTCTGCCTGCTCTGTTGGCGGTGTCTGGAGCCTCTGTCTGCTCTGTTGGCGGTGTCTGGAGCCTCTGCTATCTCTGTTGGCGGTGTCTGGAGCCTCTGCTATCTCTGTTGGCGGTGTCTGGAGCCTCTCTCTGCTCTGTTGGCGATGCCTGGAGCCTCTGCCTGCTCTGTTGGCGCTGTCTGGAGCCTCTGCCTGCTCTGTTGGCGATGCCTGGAGCCTCTGCCTGCTCTGTTGGCGATGCCTGGAGCCTCTGTCTGCTCTGTTGGCGGTGTCTGGAGCCTCTGCTATCTCTGTTGGCGGTGTCTGGAGCCTCTGCTATCTCTGTTGGCGGTGTCTGGAGCCTCTCTCTGCTCTGTTGGCGATGCCTGGAGCCTCTGTCTGCTCTGTTGGCGCTGTCTGGAGCCTCTGCCTGCTCTGTTGGCGATGCCTGGAGCCTCTGCCTGCTCTGTTGGCGATGCCTGGAGCCTCTCTCTGCTCTGTTGGCGATGCCTGGAGCCTCTCTCTGCTCTGTTGGCGATGCCTGGAGCCTCTCTCTGCTCTGTTGGCGATGCCTGGAGCCGCTGCCTGCTCTGTTGGCGATGCCTGGAGCCTCTGTCTGCTCTGTTGGCGGTGTCTGGAGCCTCTGTCTGCTCTGTTGGCGGTGCCTGGAGCCTCTGTCTGCTCTGTTGGCGATGCCTGGAGCCTCTGCCTGCTCTGTTGGCGGTGTCTGGAGCCTCTGTCTGCTCTGTTGGCGATGCCTGGAGCCGCTGCCTGCTCTGTTGGCGGTGTCTGGAGCCTCTGTCTGCTCTGTTGGCGATGCCTGGAGCCGCTGCCTGCTCTGTTGGCGGTGTCTGGAGCCGCTGCCTGCTCTGTTGGCGGTGTCTGGAGCCTCTGCCTGCTCTGTTGGCGGTGTCTGGAGCCTCTGCCTGCTCTGTTGGCGGTGTCTGGAGCCTCTGCCTGCTCTGTTGGCGGTGTCTGGAGCCTCTGCCTGCTCTGTTGGCGGTGTCTGGAGCCTCTGCCTGCTCTGTTGGCGATGCCTGGAGCCTCTGTCTGCTCTGTTGGCGATGCCTGGAGCCTCTCTCTGCTCTGTTGGCGATTCCTGGAGCCTCTCTCTGCTCTGTTGGCGATGCCTGGAGCCTCTGTCTGCTCTGTTGGCGATGCCTGGAGCCGCTGCCTCCTCTGTTGGCGATGCCTGGAGCCTCTGTCTGCTCTGTCGGCGGTGTCTGGAGCCTCTGTCGGAGATGTCTGGAGCCGCTGCCTGCTCTGTTGGCGGTGTCTGGAGCCGCTGCCTGCTCTGTTGGCGGTGTCTGGAGCCTCTGCCTGCTCTGTTGGCGGTGTCTGGAGCCTCTGCCTGCTCTGTTGGCGGTGTCTGGAGCCTCTGCCTGCTCTGTTGGCGGTGTCTGGAGCCTCTGCCTGCTCTGTTGGCGGTGTCTGGAGCCTCTGCTATCTCTGTTGGCGATGCCTGGAGCCTCTCTCTGATCTGTTGGCGATGCCTGGAGCCTCTCCCTGCTCTGTTGGCGATGCCTGGAGCCTCTGTCTGCTCTGTTGGCGATGCCTGGAGCCTCTGTCTGCTCTGTTGGCGATGCCTGGAGCCTCTGCCTGCTCTGTTGGCGGTGTCTGGAGCCTCTGCCTGCTCTGTTGGCGGTGTCTGGAGCCTCTGCCTGCTTGTCCTTGAGGTAATGCTCTAACCTCTCCTCAGGTCTTCCTCGTCCTCACGGCTCAGCTCCTCGTCACCTTCGCGTTTGTTGCTGTGTTCACCTTTGTGAAGGAGGTCCAGCTCTACGTGAGGAGGAACGCATGGACGTATTACCTCTCCTACGCCATCTTCTTTGTCTCCCTCATTACTCTCAGCTGCTGTGGAGATTTTCGTCGCCGTCACCCTTGGAACCTGGTGGCCCTGGTAAGTGCAGTGATCAGGGGCCCATATAGTGGGAGGACGGATGTGGAGGGCGAGTCTCACAATCTGTTTCCCACAGTCCATCCTGACCCTCAGCCTCTCCTACATGGTGGGAATGATTGCCAGCTTCTACGAGACGGACGCCGTGATAATGGCGCTGGGCATCACCGCCGCCGTCTGCTTCACCGTGGTCCTGTTCTCCCTGCAGGTGAGTGTGCCCCACAGTAACTACCACCCCCATCCTCCGAGGAAGGCTTTTTCTCTTACCCTCCATGTCTTCACAGACTAAATACGACTTCACTTCCTGCATGGGGGTCCTGATGGTCAGCCTGGTGGTGCTCATCATCTTTTCGATCCTCTGCATCTTCATCCGCAACAAGATCCTGCAGATCGTCTACGCCTCGCTGGGGGCACTGCTGTTCACCTGCGTGAGTCCTGACACCCGCCCCTCTCCCTGTTGTCGCCGATCTTTACTCTTATCTGGTGTGGGCTCAGCTGACTCCACACCTCTTTGTGGGTATAGGTTGTCACATCCCATGATCTATCACTTGGGGTGGAGTAGAGATGTCACTGCTGACGTCCCGGTAGGCTGAGCTGTGGCTTTCTCTGGTTCTGCTCCTCCACCTGCTGGAGCGGAGGGTCGGATCAGAGTGATGGGGGCTGCAGTGAGGGCCTGGTCTTATCTAAGAAGGGTGACGGCGACCCTCCACTGCACAGTCTCCTGGGAAATGTGTTCCCCGCTGGGTCCTGTCATCCACCTCCGGCGAAGATATCACAGTGCCCCCATATAAGAGGACCCCCGCTCAGGGTCTCTGAGGTCGTGTCATGTGGTCGTGCGCCTTCCTCCTGCAGTTCTCCTGATGGGTTCCTCCATTACGTTAGTTCTGTTCCCCAACATTGCTGACAGTTTCCTCCTTGTGTCTCCCCTAGTTCCTGGCAGTGGACACTCAGATGATCCTTGGGAACAAGCAGCTGTCACTCAGCCCTGAAGAATATGTGTTTGCTGCCCTGAACCTGTACACGGACATTATTAACATCTTCCTGTACATCCTGGCTATAATCGGAAAGGCCAAGGAGTGATGTGTGGCCCCGGAGCCAGGACCCTCCTCGCTTCCCCCCTGTGCTCCCCTGTGAATGTATGTGAATGTCCCAGCTCCCGTCACTAGCTGCACTTTATGCCCCTGAACCTGAGCCTCCTGCAGCGCAGCGGCCTCCACGCTCCCTCTGCTCCCGCTGGTGTAGATGCTGCGCATGTTCCCGTTGTGGATTTGGTCGGTGGCTGTAATACTGAGACATTTGCTTGCCCTCAATGTGAATGGCGCCAGGCCCCTTGAGGAGTGGGCACCACCGGCCTTTGGTGTCACTGTATATACTCCCAGACTTTCCTTGTGTCTCCCCTGCATGGATCAGGAGACACGGGACCACGTCCTGGGGACCGGACCATGCAGTATTAACCTGTACCTGTGTATAGCACTCGGTGTTATGTCTCCCACAATCCTCCCTGATTTCACCATTCCACAGTCTGATCCACGGATGGGTCATTTCCACAAACATACTGGGGCCAGGACCAGTCATCAGACAGCGGCCCTAGGTATACTGTCCCCTGCCAGGCCTTTCCTCCACAGTGTCCAGACATGAGGCAGACTGGCCATGGTTGGTGATTTCAGTGCTTTCCTCCATGGTGTCCACACATAGGGTGCACTGGCCATGGCCGGTGGTCTCTGGTGATTCCATGGCGTTCCTCCATGGTGTCCACACATAGGGTGCACTGGCCATGGCTGGTGGTCTCTAGTGATTCCATGGCTTTCCTCCATGGTGTCCACACATAGGGTGCACTGGCCATGGCTGGTGGTCTCTAGTGATTCCATGGCTTTCCTCCATGGTGTCCACACATAGGGTGCACTGGCCATGGCTGGTGGTCTCTGGTGATTCCATGGCTTTCCTCCGTGGTGTCCACACATAGGGTGCACTGGCCATGGCCGGTGGTCTCTGATTCCAGGGCTTTCCTCTGTGATGTCCACACATAGGGTGCACTGGCCACGGCTGGTGGTCTCTAGTGATTCCATGGCTTTCCTCCATGGTGTCCACACATAGGGTGCACTGGCCATGGCTGGTGGTCTCTGGTGATTCCATGGCTTTCCTCCATGGTGTCCACACATAGGGTGCACTGGCCATGGCCGGTGGTCTCTGATTCCAGGGCTTTCCTCTGTGATGTCCACACATAGGGTGCACTGGCCACGGCTGGTGGTCTCTAGTGATTCCATGGCTTTCCTCCATGGTGTCCACACATAGGGTGCACTGGCCATGGCTGGTGGTCTCTAGTGATTCCATGGCTTTCCTCCATGGTGTCCACACATAGGGTGCACTGGCCATGGCTGGTGGTCTCTGGTGATTCCATGGCTTTCCTCCGTGGTGTCCACACATAGGGTGCACTGGCCACGGCTGGTGGTCTCTAGTGATTCCATGGCTTTCCTCCATGGTGTCCACACATAGGGTGCACTGGCCATGGCCGGTGGTCTCTGATTCCAGGGCTTTCCTCCGTGATGTCCACACATAGGGTGCACTGGCCATGGCCGATGGTCTTTGATTCCATGGCTTTCCTCCATGGTGTCCACACATAGGGTGCACTGGCCATGGCCAGTGGTCTCTGATTCCAGGGCTTTCCTCCGTGATGTCCACACATAGGGTGCACTGGCCATGACTGGTGGTCTCTGGTGATTCCAGGGATTTTCCCATGGTGTCCACACAATAGGGTGCACTGGCCATGGCTGGTGGTCTCTGGTAATTCCATGGCGTTCCTCCATGGTGTCCACACATAGGGTGCACTGGCCATGACCGGTGGTCTCTGGTGATTCCAGGGATTTTCCCCATGGTGTCCACACAATAGGGTGCACTGGCCATGGCTGGTGGTCTCTGGTGATTCCATGGCGTTCCTCCATGGTGTCCACACATAGGATGCAGTGGCCATGGCTAGTGGTGTCTGGTGATGCTGGGTCCGGTGGCTGGCTGCTGCCCCCCCCCCCCCAGTGGTTTCACTGCTCACTGCGTGATGACTACAGACATGTAAATTCAATAAAATCCTTTCCTATTTAAGTTTTCCGTGTCTTCTGGTGAATGTCTTTTACCCTGCAGGACATGGCCCATTAGTGACCTCCCGGCCTTTCCTCATCAGCGCTGACTGTTTCCATCTTATGTGGAATAATTGGTTCAGGCCGAGTACTTTGATGAAGGTCGGCGGTGGGAAGATCACAGAGCGCTGGTGGCCGTAGCCGCTGTACTAATGTTGACGTGTGAGGGTCTTTGTCCGGACATCTGTGCATGGTTCGGGCATGACATGTCCGTGGGGGGGGGGATACGTGGACTCTCAGATGGCACATGGTCACACAGCCTCCATGGCGATATCGGTGCCCGGCCTGCCCTGAAGAGAGGGCTGTAGGCAGGGCAGGATGTCGTCACAGTAATGGCGCCTGCACTTCTGGAGGCCAGGGTACATTTCACACAGACAATGGGCTGCTAGTGAAGTCCTGGAGGGCGGACATAAGTTCGCTACACAGTGCGGATGATGCTGCCGCTCTATATAACACCACAATAGCTGCAGCTTTGGAATCTCTTGCCCCTCTCACACATACCAAAGCTCGCAAAATCAACAGACAACCCTGGCACACCAGCCTGACCAAAGAACTGAGGCGAGCTTCCAGGGCTGCAGAGCGGAGATGGAAAAGATCCCACTCCAACAAGCACTTTATCGCATTCAAACAGTCCCTCACTACTTTCAGGCTATGTGCACACGTCAGGATTTCTTGCAGAAATTTTCGTGACAAAAACCGGACATTTCTGCCAGAAATCCGCATGCGTTTTTTGACGCTTTTTTTGCGTTTTTTCCCAATGCATAAAACGGCGGGAAAAACGCGGAAAATCCGCAAAATTAATGAACATGCTGCTTTTTTTACCGCGATGCGTTTTTTTCGCGGAAAAAAAACCCACCATGTGCGCAAAACATGCAGAATACATTCTAAATTATAGGATGCATAATGTATGCATTTTTAATGAGTTTTTATAGCGTTTTTATCGTGAAAAAACCTGAACGTGTGCACATACCCTCATGGTCACACTCGCCACAGCTAAACAAACCTACTTCTCATCTCTCATATCCTCCCTGTCTCACAACCCTAAACAGTTATTCAACACCTTCAATTCTCTCCTCCGTCCCCCAGCACCACCTCCTTCCCCACTCATCTCAGCTGAAGACTTTGCCTCATTTTTCAAGCAGAAGATTGATAACATGGGAGACCGTTTTGGTTGACAACCCCCAGAGCCCTTGCTCCCAACTGCCCATCCCTCCTCCTCCAAAACCAACTTCTCCACCATTACAAAAGTTCGACTCTCCACTCTACTCTCAAGATCGCATCTCACCACCTGTGCACTTGACCCGATCCCATCCCATTTCATCCCAAACCTCACCACAGTCTTCATACCAACCCTAACCCGTCTCTTCAACCTATCACTAACAACTGGTGTTTTCCCCTCAAGCTTTAAACATGCCTCAATCACACCTATCCTCAAAAAGCCCTCTCTTGACCCATCCTCTGTATCTATCTATCTCCCTATATCACTTCTCCCCTATGCCTCAAAACTACTGGAACAACACGTCCATCTTGAACTGTCCTCCCATCTCTCTTCCTGCTCCCTCTTCGACCGCTTACAATAAGGCTTCCGGTCACACCACTCCACTGAAACTGCCCTAACTAAGGTCACCAATGACCTATTAACCGCCAAGAGCAAGCGACACTACTCTGTCCTCCTCCTCCTGGACCTGTCCTTTGACACAGTGGACCATTCCCTATTACTACAGACCCTCTCATCCCTTGGCATCACAGACTTGGCCCTATCCTGGATCTCGTCATACCTAACAGACCGGACATTCAGTGTCTCCCACTCACACACCACCTCCTCACCTCGCCCCCTATCTGTTGGAGTCCCGCAAGGTTCAGTCCTAGGGCCCCTGCTCTTCTCCATTTACACCTTGGGCCTGGGACAGCTCATAGAATCTCACGGTTTTCAGTATCATCTCTATGCCGACGACACACAGCTCTACATCTCTGGACCAGATATCACCTCCCTACTAACCAGAATCCCTCAATGTCTATCCGCTATTTCATCCTTCTTCTCCGCTAGATTTCTGAAACTTAACATGGACAAAACAGAATTCATCATCTTTCCCCCATCTCACGCAACCCCCCAACGAACCTATCCATTACAGTAAATGGATGCCCACTCTCCCCAGTCCCACAAGCTCGCTGCCTCGGGGTTATCCTTGACGCTGATCTCTCCTTCAAACCACATATCCAAGCCCTCTCCACTTCCTGCCGCCTTCAACTCAAACATATTTCACAGATCCGTACATTCCTAAACTAAGAGTGCAAAAACCCTAGTCCATGCCCTCATCATCTCTCGCCTTGACTACTGCAACCTCCTGCTCTGTGGCCTCCCCTCTAACACTCTCGCACCCCTCCAATCTATTCTAAACTCAGCTGCCCGACTAATCCATCTGTCCCCCCACTATTCCCCGGCCTCTCCCATCTGTCAATCCCTGCTAACCATTACCCAGAGACAGGGCCGGTTTTAGGCAAAGTGGGGCCCTAAGCAAAGTTTAAAATGGGGCCCAAATGCTAACATATTGCACATCATACAGAAGCATTTCTGCTGTATTTACATGCGCTGATCTCAGGCCGCTAAACGAGTGAGATCGACAATACTGAAGTCGTTGGACGCTTGTTTCCCGGCCTCTTTCCACCATCTGAGAAAGAATGAAGGGGACAGAACTATCACTAAGGGCTGTCCCACACGTCCAGATAATTCCGGTACCGGAATAAATCGGTACCGGAGTTATCCGTGTGCCTGGGAACTCACGTAGGCCATACGAGCGGCACACATGTGCCGCCCGTATGGCGAGTGGGTACCACACGGAGCGTGTGGTACCCACGCGTGTGGTACCCTGCATCGCGGATTCATATGTTCCCTTCAGCAGCGTTTGCTGCAGAGAAAATATGAAGAATAGTGTTTAAAATAAAGATCTATGTGTCCGCCGCCCCCCCACCCCCTGTGCGCCCCCCCGCTGTTCAGAAAATACTTACCCGCCTCCCTCGCTGCTTCCTGGTCTGGCCGCGGCTTCTAGTGTATGCGGTCACGTGGGGCCGATCATTTACAGTCATGAATATGTGGCTCCACCTCCCATAGGGGCGGAGCCGACTATTCATGATTGTAAATGATCGGCCCCACGTGACCGCATACAGTGGAAGCCGCGGGGCAGAGAGGAAGGAGTGACAGCCAACGTGGGAGCGGGTGAGTATTTTCAGAACAGCGGGGGGGCGCACGGGGTGGGGGGGCGGCGGACACATAGATCTTTATTTTAAACACTATTATTCATATTTTCTCTGCAGCAAACGCTGCTACAGGGAACATATGAATCGCGGCTTCAGCACCAGTGGGGGGGGACAGCGCTTACTGTAGCGCTGTCTCCTGCACGCACACGGACCCCAGATGGAGAACGTCCGTGTGAGGTCCGTGTTTTACACGGACCCATTGACTCTATTGGGTCCGTGTAATCCGTGCGCTCCCACGAACACTGACATGTCTCCGTGTTTGGCACACGGAGACACGGTCCGCAAAAAATCAATGACATCTGAACAGATGCATTGATTTTTATGGGTCTACGTGTGTCAGTGTCTCCGGTACGTGAGGAAACGGTCACCTCACGTACCGGAGCCACTGACGTGTGAAACCGGCCTAATAGATCACCATACAGTATCATGTTATCAACAGCACATCTACAGTTTATACCGGCGATGTGCTGCTGAGAACAAGGATTTTTATTCCGGCATAAACAATCCAATCACCCAATGAATATGCAGCATTTTGCTTGTTTAGTATAATACACCCCATAGTCCTCCATATAATATAATGTGCCCCATAGTCCTCCATATAGTATAATACACTCCTCATAGTCCTCCATATAGTATTATACACTTCCCATAGTCCTCCATATAGTATAATACACTCCTCATAGTCTTCCATATATTAAAATATACTCTTCAGTCCTCCATATAGCATAATACACTCCTCACAGTGCTCCATATAGTATAATGCACCGCCATAGTCATCCATGTAGTACAATTCACTTCCCATAGTATAATGCACCCCATAGTTCTTCATATAGTATAATGTATTCCCCATAGTCCTCAATACAATATAATTCAGCCCACGTATAGTATAATGCAGCCACCCCAGAGTATAATGTAACCCCCCCACAGAGTATAATGTAACCTCCCCATAGAATATAATGTAGCCCCCTCATAGAGTATGATGCAATCACCCCTCATAGAATATAAATATAATACAGCCCCCCCCATAGAATATGATGTAGCCCCATCAAAGGGTATGATGCAATCATCCCTCATAAAATCTAATAAAGCCCCACACAGAATATAATGCAGCCCCCTCCATAGAATATAATGTAACCCCCAAATATATAACACAGCCACATAGTATATAACACAGCCTTCCCCATAGAATATAATATACCCCCATAGTATATAGCACAGCCCACACAGTACTATACAGCACAGCCCACACAGTACTATACAGCACAGCCCACACAGTAGTATACAGCACTGCCCACAGTAGTATACAGCACTGCCCACAGTAGTATACAGCAGAGCCCACAGTAGTATACAGCACTGCCCACAGTAGTATACAGCACTGCCCACAGTAGTATACAGCACTGCCCACAGTAGTATACAGCAGAGCCCACAGTAGTATACAGCACTGCCCACAGTAGTATACAGCAGAGCCCACAGTAGTATACAGCAGAGCACACAGCAGAGCACACAGCAGTATACAGCACAGCTCACATCCCCCCTTCCCTCCCCACCTCTCTCCTCCCGAGAAAGGCTGCACAGTCCAGTAAAAAAAAACACAAGCTCCTTACCTCTCCCCGAGCTGCTCCCTGCTCCTGTGTCGGCGGTTGCCGCCGCACTGCCTGGCACACAGTGAGTGCGCGATGATGCGCACCCGCTGTGTCAGAGGCAGAGCGGGGAATGATGGGAGAGGGAGCGTCAGGTGATGCTGTCTCCTCCATCATTGCTTTGAACTGTACCGGCAGACGCCGGTATAGTTCAATGCTGCGGGGGAGTCGGCGCTGGCGGCAGGCGGGCCCCCTGCCTCACGAGGGCCCCATAGCGGCTGCGTGACTTGCCGCTAGCTGGGGGAGCGGGGAGACCAGGCCTGCCTGCCCCTAACGCCGGCCCTGCCCAGAGATTCCAGTACAAAACCCTAACCATGACGTACAAAGCCATCCACAACCTGTCTCTTCCATACATCTGTGACCTCGTCTCCCGGTACTTTCCTGCACGCAACCTCCGATCCTCACAAGATCTCCTTCTCTACTCCCCTCTTATCTCCTCTTCCCACAATCGTATACAAGATTTCTCTCGCGTATCACCCCTACTCTGGAACCCTCTACCACAACACATCAGACTCTCGCCCACCATCGAAACCTTCAAAAAGAATCTGAAGACCCACCTCTTCCGACAAGCCTACAACCTGCAGTAACCACCGATCGACCATACCGCTGCACGACCAGCTCTACCCTCACCTACTGTATCCTCACCCATCCCTTGTAGATTGTGAGCCTTCGCGGGCAGGGTCCTCTCTCCTCCTGTTCCAGTTGTGACTTGTATTGTTTAAGATTATTGTACTTGTTTTTATTATGTACACCCCTCTTCACATGTAAAGCGCCATGGAATAAATGGAGCTATAATAATGTACCGCATGGCCCCGGCCTACATATGATCTTGCGTAGAAACTGTGCGACCATCTGTGACTTTGTCCGTGGGCTTGGATTCAGGATAATAAGCACTTAATTGCGAGTGGCATGGCACACCCATGAGAGCACCAGCGTTTCTATGTTGGCTGCACGGTGCCTACTTGATATGATCTAATGTCCCCATGTAGAAACCCAATTGTACGAGGTGATGCCGTTGCTCTGGGCATCTTCCTGCAGCTCTGCCAGGGGAATATCTTAAAGGGTTAATGGCACATATAAGATTCCTTGTCTGAGAAAAAAAAACTTGTGGCAACGTTGTCGTAGGGCGGGGGCTCCATCATGAGGCTAGGTCTCCGTCGTGGGGCAGGGGCTCCGTCTTGCGACCAGGACTCGGTCGTGGGGCAGGAGCTCTGTCTTGGGACCAGGGCTCTGTCGTAGGGCGAGGGCTGCATCGGAGGGTGAGGGTACCCTTTTCTCTACTGTGACCCAAAAACAGGACGCGATGTATTGCTTATAACTGGTAAATTTCCTGCACAATGGGCGGGTGCTCCTAGCGCACCGCTGCCTCCCGTCCCCCTAGTTAACCCATTTGTGACGTAGCCAACTTCCTTTTTTTTCCTGTGCACATGGACGTGTGATGTTCTTTCTGCAGGACAACCTGTCCTTTCGAGTGATTCCAGTCACTTCCAGGGAAAGTTCAGAGTGGTGAAATTGTAAAAAAAAAATGCAATTCTACTGTTGTTTTTTGGGAATTGTGGCGCAGGGCGTGATGACGTGGCGTAGGGTGTGTGACTTGGCTTAAGGCGTGTGGTGACGAGACGTAGGGCGTGTGGTGACGTGGCTTAGGGCTTTTGGTGACGTGACCTGGTGACATGACTGTGGCTGCTCCAGGGTTGTGTGCCTGTTTCCGATGCTGGTGCACTCAGTCCTCTCTCCTCCGGGGCGCTGGACATTTTATTGCTGCAGTTTGGGGAACATCTGATGTATTCATCGCTTCTTACTGCACTTTTTTTGCGACCAAAAAACCTACAATTTTATCGTTTTGTATTTTTCATGCCGTTTCTCCTGGACGGTGTGGACTATGCGGGCGCCGGGACGACTCCTGTGCATTTGTTTTGGTTTTAAAATTAATTTTTTTGGAGGTGGGAAAAGGAGCGATCCAAGTTTTCAGTTAAAAAATATGAAAACAAACACCTACTTTATGCTGCATTTGTCGCCTCCACATGGACAGGCAGCAGTGCTCGTCTGATGACTGGCGCTTTACACTGCAGTACCGCGGCTCTACGACTGGCACAATGGGTCTCTGCGATGGCACAGAGCAGCATCAACAGAAATTACCAGCACCCTGCAATCTCGTCACAGAATGATGCGCGCCCATGACGGCACAGTGAGAATACCTCTATCAGATGAACACTGGCATCTAATAGGTTAACAGTTGGAATTGGTGGAGCACCCCCGTAGGGCTATGGGGTACTCGGACCCGGGTCCTTCGGTTATCAGTGGGGATGTCACGGTGGCTGACCCGGTCCGTGGCCCTAGGGGAACGTCCGTTATAAATGGGGGAAAGGTCTTTAAAGGGATAATGTTCGTGATGCCACCTGTGGTATTTGGTCAGGGTGACCAACGCTTAGGGGTCCGCTGGGATGATGTTATAGCAGCCAGATGGTATACCTTCCCACAGGTGAAGTGTGTCCCCAGGGCTTCCCAGAGGTGTAGATGGTGATGGTGGATGATGTAAGGCGCAGTAAATATCGAGGACACAAGGTTGCAGTCTCTTTACCTTTACTGAATGCTTCAGCATCCACAGTCCAGGGTACACACCACAGGGTAGGCAGAGTCCAGCCGGTCTGAAGGCAAATCCAGAGTCCTCTTATCCAGGTGGAAATCAGTAGCCTTCCTCTAGCGCCTGGGTGTTGTAGTACCTCCTTGCTGTGCGTCTCGGTAAGGTCCTCACAACTGCTAAAGATGTTATGTCTTTCTCTCTGTCCCCCTGATGGATAGGATAGGACAAAACCCGTATGACTGATGGCCTGAGGCTTTTTACAGGGACTCTAGCACGCCCCAGCTCCCACAAGTTGCCACCGTGCCTCCTGGGTATAAGGTCGGGCAGCTAACATGGAATTAGCTGTCCTGCCAGTCTCTGAAGTAAAGCGTAGAGATCCTTACTCCCTCGGTGTTCTGGCTACCATTCTGCGCCTCAGAAGGAGGCAGCCTTTTGCAGGGCAGAACTCCTTCTGGATTCCTTGACTTCGTTTCTCACTCACTACAAGACAATTCCCTTCTGATGTCTTTTTCTCTGCATACTGCCGCACTTGGGGCAGGCGCAGCTCCGTGGCCTTCTGTCTAAGCCTCTGACAGGATCCCACCCCTGTCAGGGACCCACTACCTGAGAGGAGCTCAGATAGCAGCTCACTGGGTGAAGCCCAGCTCACTTCTGCCTAACTTCCTGTCCAACCCACCAGTTTTACCTATATGTGAGGAGTGCGCTAGTGGATAGGAGCAAGGCTCCCGCTGGTGGACTGGAGTGTGAAGTGTATTGTGTGGTATGTAGTGTTGAGCTTTCCGATACTGCAAATATCGGGTATCGGCCGATATTCGCTGTATCAGAATTCCGATACCGAGTTCCGATATTTCTGCGAAATCGGAATCGGAAGTTCCCACAGTGCAAAAATGCAGTATAATTGAGTGTGGGCGGTGTGTGGGCAGAGACTGCGTGTCTCTGTGCGGGTGGGGTCTGCGGGACCGTGGGTGGTCTGTGCGTGCCTGCTGGGGGGTCTGTACGGCCTGCCGGGGGGTCTGTACGGCCTCTCCGGGGTCTGTGCGGCTTGCCGGGGGGTCTGTACGGCCTGCCGGGAGGTCTGTATGGCCTCTCCGGGGTCTGCGCGGACTGCCGGGGGTCTTTGTGTCTGTGCAGGCATTGTCCGATGGGACTACAAGTCCCATCGGGCTATGCCTGCTACAATGACAGTGATTGACACATTAGCCAATGATGGGACAGTAGTAGTCCCATCATCCGGCTAATGTGTTGAATGTAAAAAAAAAAATACTCCATACATACTACATACATGCTACATTCATGCTACATACATACATGCTACATACATACATGCTACATACTACATACATACATGCTACATTCATGCTACATGCTACATACATGCTACATACATACTACAAACATACTACATACATACATGCTACATACATGCTACATACATACATAGTATTCATAGTTATTAAGGTTGAAGGAAGACTTTAAGTCCATCTAGTTCAACCCATAGCCTAACCTAACATGCCCTAACATGTTGATCCAGAGGAAGGCAAAAAAAAACCATGTCGCAAATAGTAAAATCCACATTGGGGATAAAAATTCCTTCCCGACTCCACATACGGCAGTCAGATTAGTTCCCTGGATCAACGCCCTATCAAGGAATCTAGTGTATATACCCTGTAACATTATACTTTTCCAGAAAGGTATCCAGTCCCCTCTTAAATGCAAGTAATGAATCACAATTACATGCTACATACATGCTACATACATACATACTACATACATACATGCTACATACATGCTACATGCTACATACATGCTACATATATGCTACATACATACATGCTACATACTACATACATACATGCTACATGTATACATACTACATACAGATGCGCCATTTCTGGAGCGGCTGCGGACTGGTATTTGTAGCCGGGGGGAGGCCAATATCCATGGCCCCTCTCTAGGCTATGAATGTCAGCCCGCAGCTGTCTGCGTAGCCTTTCTGGCTATAAAATATAGGGGGACCCCACGTCATTTTTTTGGGGGGTCCCCCTATTTTAATAGCCAGTAAAGGCTATTCAGACAGCTGCGGGCTGATATTCATAGCAGGCTACAAATATTGGCCCCCGGCCGTTGGCTTTCCCCCTCTGGTGCAGAAAATTGCGAGGGAGCCCACGCCGTTTTTTTCCTTTTTTTTGTTTTTTATTTTAAATTCAACGCTCATAAAGGCCTCTTTCACACTTGCGTCGGTAGGGGTCCGTCGCTATGCGTCGGGCCGACGTACCGACGCACGTTGTGAAATTTGTGCATGACGTGGGCAGCGGATGCAGTTTTTCAACGCATCCGCTGCCCATTCTGAAGTCCGGGGAGGACGGGGCGGAGTTTCTGCCGCGCATGCGCGGTAGAAAATGGCGGATGGGACGGACAAAAAAACATTCACTTGATGCAGGTTTTGATGCTGGTTTTTGGTGCAGTTTTTGATGCGGTTTTAGATGCTGTTTTTGATGCACTGTTCGTTCCGTTTTTTGACCGGTTTTGATGCAGTTTTTGGAAATAAATAAATGGAAAATGTTCATGATTTGAATGGAAACATGCATGAAAAAACTGATTGGGAGACCGTATTCATCATTTCACATCTGTTTCATCCGTTTTTTGCTGGATCCGTCGCTGTGCGTTTTTTTGCCGGACAGAAAAAACGTTCCTCTGTATGCGTTTTCCGTCCGGCTTAAACAGCTTTTTTGACGGATCCTGCAAAAAACTGATGAAACGTGTGGCCATCAGGCGCAATCCGGCGCTAATACAACTCTATGAGAAAAACCGGATCTGGCATAAAAAAAAAGGATCCGGCGGAAAAAAACGGATCTGGTGAAAAAAAAAACGGATCTGGCGGGAAAAAAAAGGATCCTGCAAATATGCTCCCAGGATGCGTTTTTTTCCCCATAGACTTGTACTAGCGACGGATCGCGACGGATGGCCACACGTCGCGTCCGTCGTGCAACGGATCCATTGTGTTTTGGTGGACCGTCGGCACGAAAAAACGTTCAAGTGAACATTTTTTTGTCCATCGCATCCGCCATTTTCTACTGCGCATGCGCGGCAGAAACTCTGCCCCCTCCTCCCCGCACTTTAGAATGGGCAGCGGATGCGTTGAAAAACTGCATCCGCTGCCCATGTCGTGCACAAATTTCACAACGTGCGTCGGGTCGTCGGACCGACGCATAGCGATGGACCCCTACCGACGCAAGTGTGAAACAGGCCTTTATGAGCGTTGAATTAAAAAAAAACGGCGTGGGCTCCCGCGCAATTTTCTGCGCCAGAGGGGGAAAGCCGGCGGCCGGGGGCCAATATTTGTAGCCTGCTATGAATATCAGCCCACAGCTGTCTGCGTAGCCTTTACTGGCTATTAAAATAAGGGGACCACCCAAAAAATGACGTGGGGTCCCCCTATATTTTATAGCTGGAAAGGCTACGCAGACAGCTGCGGGCTGATATTCATAGCCTAGAGAGGGGCCATGGATATTGGCCCCCCCCCCCAGCTACAAATACCAGTCCGCAGCCGCCCCGGAAATGGCGCATCTGTAAGATGCGCCAATTCCGGCACTTAGCCCCTCTCTTCCCAATCCCATGTAGCGGTGGGATATGGGGTAATAAGGGGTTAATGTCACCTTGCTATTGTAATGTGACATTAAGCCGGGTTAATAACGGAGAGGCGTCGATAAGACGCCTATCCATTATTAATCCAATACTAGTAAAGGGTTAATAAAACACACACATTAGGAAAAAAGTATTTTAATATTCTTCATTTCACCATACTTACCATACTTCAGCGCCTGCAAAAAACGTAAAATAATAAACCGCATACTACCTGTCCGCCGTAGTCCAATTAATAACGAGTGTCCCACGACGATCTCCCCTATAGATCAGTGACATCGGGTGATGTCACTGCTCTATAGGACCCTCAGTGACACACTGACAGGAGACAATGGCTCCTGCAGTGCATCACTGAGGTTACCTTAGGACAAAGTCTCACTTTATGGCAATTGCTGCCTGGGAAAATGTCTCATACAGCAATGCCATAAGTGAGACTAGGGACTATTTTTTTACAGCGGCGGAGGAATACAATGCGGAAGGATACCTTCCTCCCGTCATTGTGTTCCTGGAGCCGCTGGAGAGCGGTTACAACAGCTGTTGCTGCCGTTCTCCACGGAAGATCGTCGTGGGACACTCGTGGATTTCTGCGGACAGGGAGTATATTGGTTGTTTGTTTTTTTTCATATTTTTTACAGGTTGACACTGGCTTCGGGGATCAAAATGGCTAGAATTAGATCCCTGGCAGGCCCGCACAGACCCTGCCCACACACACAGACACTCAGTGTCCGCCCACACACCGCCCACACTCTTCCCCCCTCCGGAACAGCATATAGAAGGACAGAAAGAGCTTATTTACATTCCGATATTTGTGTCCCATTGACTTGCATTGGTATCGGGTATCGGTATCGGCGATATCCGATATTTTTTGGATATCGGCCGATCCATTCCGATACCGATACTTTTGAATATCGGAAGGTATCGCTCAACACTAGTGGTATGTGATACCTGGAAAGAAGATCTCCTTTATTGCCTCCAGAAGTAATATCATTCCCCCTGGTAGAAGAACGACATTACTGCAATGACCAGGACTCTGGGGCGCTGCAATTGGCGCTCTGCTGCGTGGGTAGTATTGGACAGGCTTTCTTGTGCAGAAAGAGCGAGTGTATTAGTGTAGAATTGCGTTTTGCGGGCAGAAAGAGTGAGTATTAGCGTAGAATTGTATTTCATGGGCAGGAAGAGCGAGTGTATTAGTGGAGAATTGCGTTTGATGGGCAGGAAGAGCAAGTGTATTAGTTGTGAGGCAGGGTGCAGGTGTCGCAGGGTCATGTGGATGCCCTGTCATGTGGGGTGACAAGTGTTCAACCCCACAGGTTTGAACAGAGGCAGGGGGTATGTGAGGCAGCGACTGGTGTTACATGTGAGGGTCGCTGTGTGTTAACCCCCAGGATGCGCACAAAGGCGTATTGAGGCCATGGTAGTGCATTGCAGTCACAGGCGTAGCTGTGATTGCAATGCAAAATAAAAGTAAGTGTTAGTCTTGGGCAAGCTATTTGTCCAAGGCAGATTTAAGACAACCTGTTCTGGTCTTTTATTTTTTAAACGGACTACAGGATGGTAGTGGGGCAGTCCGTTTCCTTCCTGGCCGGGCTTTCCATGTGGCCTAAGGCCACAGGTTCCTTGTAAGAATAAAACCCTGAAGCAGAGGGTTGGGTGTGTCAGTGTCAGTTTGGTTTTGCAAGTGTGCAGAACGGAAGGCTCTGCAGAGCTCCACCTGTGTGAGGCAACACAGGCAAGCAGAGCTGGAAGGCCTGGCACCCACAGCGTACACGGCGGTGCAGTCGCCCACAGCAACTTATCTCGGAGGTGGACTGGTGTGTTTACCGGCTGCGACCCAGAGGATAGCGTTCCCAGCTGCGATCCAGATAAAATTGTGTGCTATGTATTGCTGTGAGTTGGACATTAAAACACATTTTGCTTTGAAATTTGCTGGGTCACTGCGTTATCACTGCACTGTGTGGATAACGCTGCACTACATAGTGGAGAATTGCGTTTCAAGGGCAGGAAGAGTGAGTGTATTAGTGGAGAATTGTGTTTCAAGGGCAGGAAGAGTGAGTGTATTAGGTGAGAATTGCATTTCAAGGGCAGGAAGAGCGAGTGCATTAGTGGAGAATTGCATTTCACGTGAAGGAAGACCGAATATATTACAGGAGAATTGTGTTTCACGGGAAGGAAGAGCGAGTGTATTAGTGGAGAATTGCATTTCACGGGCAGGAAGAGCAAGTATTAGTGGAGAATTGTGTTTCACGGGCAGGAAGAGCGAGTGTATTAGCGGAGGATTGCATTTCACGGGAAGAGCGAGTGTATTAGTGGAGAATTGTGTTTCATGGGCAGGAAGAACGAGTGTATTAGTGGAGAATTGTGTTTCATGGGCAGGAAGAGCGAGTGTATTAGTGGAGAATTGTGTTTCATGGGCAGGAAGAGCGAGTGTATTAGTGGAGAATTGTGTTTCATGGGCAGGAAGAGTGAGTGTATTAGTTGAGAATTGCGTTTCACAGGCAGGAAGGGCGAGTGTATTAGTTGAGAATTGCGTTTCTTGGGCAGGAAGAGTGAGTGTATTAGTGGAGAATTGCGTTTCACGGGCAGGAAGAGCGAGTGTATTAGTTGAGAATTGTGTTTCACAGGCAGGAAGGGCGAGTGTATTAGTTGAGAATTGCGTTTCACAGGCAGGAAGGGCGAGTGTATTAGTTGAGAATTGCGTTTCTTGGGCAGGAAGAGTGAGTGTATTAGTGGAGAATTGCGTTTCACGGGCAGGAAGAGCGAGTGTATTAGAGGAGAATTGCGTTTCGTGGGCAGGAAGATCGAGTGTATTAGTGGAGAATTGCGTTTCACGGGCAGGAAGAGCGAGTGTATTAGAGGAGAATTGCGTTTCGTGGGCAGGAAGATCGAGTGTATTAGTGGAGAATTGTGTTTCACGGGCAGGAAGATCGAGTATATTAGTGAAGAATTGCGTTTCACAGGCAGGAAGATCGAGTGTATTAGTGGAGAATTGTGTTTCATGGGCAGGAAGAGCGAGTGTATTAGTGGAGAATTGCGTTTCACGGGCAGGAAGAGCGAGTGTATTAGTGGAGAATTGTGTTTCACGGGCAGGAAGAGTGAGTGTATTAGTGGAGAATTGCGTTTCACGGGCAGGAAGAGCGAGTGTATTAGTGGAGAATTGCGTTTCGCGGGCAGGAAGAGCAAGTGTATTAGTGGAGAATTGCGTTTCGTGGGCAGGAAGAGCGAGTGTATTAGTGGAGAATTGCGTTTCACGGGCAGGAAGAGCGAGTGTATTAGTGGAGAATTGAGTTTCACGGGCAGGAAGAGTGAGTGTATTAGTGGAGAATTGCGTTTCACGGGCAGGAAGAGCGAGTGTATTAGTGGAGAATTGCGTTTCACGGGCAGGAAGAGCGGGTGTATTAGTGGAGAATTGTGTTTCATGGGCAGGAAGAGCGAGTGTATTAGTGGAGAATTGCGTTTCACGGGCAGGAAGAGTGAGTGTATTAGTGGAGAATTGTGTTTCATGGGCAGGAAGAGCGGGTGTATTAGTGGAGAATTGTGTTTCACGGGCAGGAAGAGCGAGTGTATTAGTGGAGAATTGTGTTTCACGGGCAGGAAGAGTGAGTGTATTAGTGGAGAATTGTGTTTCATGGGCAGGAAGAGTGAGCGTATTAGTGGAGAATTGTGTTTCACGGGCAGGAAGAGCGAGTGTATTAGTGGAGAATTGTGTTTCATGGGCAGGAAGAGTGAGCGTATTAGTGGAGAGTTGTGTTTCATGGGCAGGAAGAGCGAGTGTATTAGTGGAGAATTGTGTTTCATGGGCAGGAAGAGCGAGTGTATTAGTGGAGAATTGCGTTTTTTAGGCAGAAAGAGCGAGTGTATTAGTGGAGAGTTGTGTTTCACAGGCAGGAAGAGCGAGTGTATTAGTGGAGAATTGTGTTTCATGGGCAGGAAGAGCGAGTGTATTAGTGGAGAATTGTGTTTCATGGGCAGGAAGAGTGAGTGTATTAGTGGAGAATTGTGTTTCACGGGCAGGAAGAGCGAGTGTATTAGTGGAGAATTGTGTTTCACAGGCAGGAAGAGCGAGTGTATTAGTGGAGAATTGTGTTTCACGGGCAGGAAGAGTGAGTGTATTAGTGGAGAATTGTGTTTCATGGGCAGGAAGAGTGAGCGTATTAGTGGAGAATTGTGTTTCACGGGCAGGAAGAGCGAGTGTATTAGTGGAGAATTGTGTTTCATGGGCAGGAAGAGTGAGCGTATTAGTGGAGAGTTGTGTTTCATGGGCAGGAAGAGTGAGTGTATTAGTGGAGAATTGTGTTTCATGGGCAGGAAGAGCGAGTGTATTAGTGGAGAATTGCGTTTTTTAGGCAGAAAGAGCGAGTGTATTAGTGGAGAGTTGTGTTTCACAGGCAGGAAGAGCGAGTGTATTAGTGGAGAATTGTGTTTCATGGGCAGGAAGAGCGAGTGTATTAGTGGAGAATTGTGTTTCATGGGCTTTCTTGTGCGTTCCAACCGTATAACAATAGAATCTGAATTGATGGAGAAATGCGTCTGGCAGTCGAGCAGGGAATAGGGAGGGAGGAGGTCGTGGAGTGGGGAAGTTGTAGCTGAACTTAATGTAAATGTGTGTATCCTTACAATTAGTCCATATTGTAATATCAGAGAAACACAATTGGTTTAATAGTCATCCTATAAGATAAACCCAGTAGGAGAATATGTTCCTTGTAATGATGGCCCCGATAGTGGGGATATTCGATAATACTGGAGATCATGGTGTCCTTTAGAAACTATCTTTTCTGTAGCAGTTATAAGTCGTACTCCCTGCTGAGGCCTTTAGGGGGCAGTGTCTGTAGCTTATGTCTCCAATAGGCCTCACTACTGTTTAAGGTGCGGATGCGATGGCCACCTCATCTCGGAGGGGGGACATGTCCAATGTTCAATCCCTTGGAATTTTAGTTGTTGCGTCATGGCCTGCGGAGATGAAGTGTTGGGGTAAAGGTAGCAGGAGATTTTTGCATCTAATGGCTGATTTATGTTTTGAGATCCTGTCTTTTATTGAACAGTTTCTCCAATGTACAGGAGACCACAGGGGCATTTAATAAGATAAAGATTTTTTCACTTGTGACCCATCATTTATCATTTAATGGAATATTTCTTGCCTGAGAGGGGATGACGGATTACAATGCCTTCAAGGACGTTGTTACAATGGTGACACTTCCATGTCTCTAAAGTACCCGTTTTGGGGGTCTGAAGGAAATGTTTATTTGAATGGCGTGCTGAGCCAATGTCTGCCCCGACCAGGGAGTCTCTAAGATTGGGTGCTCGTTTGGAGCAAGGTAAAAAAGATTGTTGGAACGCTTGGATATCCAGATGGGCTGATTGTAATATGTTCCAGTGTCTTCTGACAGTTTTGTATATGCAAAGGTATGGTAGGTATGTACGAACGGGTGAGATTGATGGCTCTGGGGTGTAGCTGACTAGCCCCTATCCTGGAATTTCGTGCTCATGTCATTCATCCTTTGCAGAGTGTTTTGTCCGACATAATTCTTTGCACTCTCTGGAACTGAGATTTGGGGATGAAACGTTTCATAGGTGTCGGACATACACTTTGATGTCGTATACTGTTGCAGTCAGTGGGGTTCATGTATAGGTCCTTTGTCAGCACTCCCTGTGCGTCTTTGAGTACCAGTGTATCAAAGAAAATCACTTGGTGGTCATCCCATGTTATTGTGAAGCTAAGACTGGGATTCACAGCAAAAAGAACACCATATAAGAATAGAATAATAATAATATACTCAATAAAACTTAACATTTAATAATCCTCTTATTATAAAAACATACACCACATACAACCTTAGACTGGTGCCAGTTGTTTGACAAACAATAAGACAAAGATACAGGGTGCACTCTATCCCTAGGATTCCGACTATCTGTCCCCTACCTTGCTGCGGAGGTTGGCACCCTATATATCCTGCGCAATGGCACCCCCGCCCAACGTAGGCTACCCCTAAATTGCCCTAATGGGCCCTAACGTGCAAGAAATTCAAACTACTTATTGCACATGCCCCAGTATACTAGTGCGTATGCACCTACGCACTAGTATATTGGGGCATGTGCAATAAGTAGTTTGAATTTCTTGCACGTTAGGGCCCATTAGGGCAATTTAGGGGTAGCCTATGCTGAGCGGGGGCGCCATTGCGCAGGATATATAGGGTGCCAACCTCCGCAGCAAGGTAGGGGACAGATAGTCGGAAACCTAGGGATCGAGTGCACCCTGTATCTTTGTCTTATTGTTTGTCAAACAACTGGCACCAGTCTAAGGTTGTATGTGGTGTATGTTTTTATAATAAGAGGATTATTAAATGTTAAGTTTTATTGAGTATATTATTATTATTCTATTCTTATATGGTGTTCTTTTTGCTGTGAATCTTTGAATTTTTCTGCCACCTTTATTATATGTTTTCTGTGATATGAAGCTAAGACTGGGGCTGTCACGATAATGTGAAAATGCCATATTGTGAGTTTAGTTCTAGAAGGTACCATGGCACAGACACACGGTGCAGATTCAACCCCCCCCCCCTTCTTTCCTCTGCTGCAGCCTAGTGAAATTGAAGCCACTCATTTCCCCCTCCCTGAAGAATTTTTATGGCTTCAAAGTGAAAGTACAAGTAGAAGCACATGGGGGAAGAACAAGTTTCTTTGTCTTTGCTAATGTAAATATCATAGCACCGATTTATGATAGAAGTGGGACAAATACATTTTTGACATGGGCTTTGGTAGAACTATCAGCCAGTGAGTTTTCTAGGTTCCAGAACCAGCACAGTTGAGAAACGGATTACTACGGAACTGAGTCACCCAACCACCCCATGTCTATACTTAAACGAATCCCTATGGCACACTGAGCATAACGACACAGGTGTTGTCTTTCTATGAGGTTCCGACCCCGAGATATGTGAGATTATGATTTTTCTTACTGCTAAGACGGGAGTATCCAGCCTCTAGGTGATGTCACCACAGGGGGAGTGCCTGGTTTTTAGGCTAGGAATATCTGTGTGAAGCAGGAGGCTTCAGTGTCTTTGTGTCCGGGGTGCTGCTGCTATATGGATATGACATGCATCTAGATGTGTGCATCCTACAAAGCCCACAGGCCAGCCATGATGATATGAAATGATCTGAACGCTATGTGTTTTTTCAATTTTAATCCTTCTTTTATTTGTAATTGTAATGTACACCTGATTTTGTCTTCTTTATAGTATCTTTTTATACTTTGTAAACACTGCCTACCTTTTTTGGAGTAAAATATAAAAATATAAAATATAAAATTACTAGCTTGTCTCTCCCTGCTTTATAACAAACTGTGCGTCCTCTGAAGTGAATTACGCTACTGATTTGGGTTGGCTCCAGACCCGTTAATTGGAGCTGGTGGCAGCATACTTTGTGCGTTTGGGAGGCTTTGTAGCGACGGTGGCATTGATAATTATTGTTCCCGCCTGTGTGGAAGTAGTTGTATCGCCCTCGCTGCAGCGTGCGCATAGCCAGTACATAGCAGGCAGCCTTTCTGGCAACTAATTACACTAGGTGCTGTACCTAGTCTGACCTGAGGGTAAGGGGGGCGTCAGAGAGCTGCAAGTTCCAAACCAGAACTGGGAAGTGGGATATAGATAAATCCCCTTCAGAAGGAACCAGGGGTAACCAAACAACCTCGGGCTCGTGACAAATTGGTGTGAGTGGTGGGGATGATAAAAGGTATCTTCCCCGTGAAAGATTGGTGGCATCCCTGACATAGCCGGTGGGATCCGTGACATATTGGTGGCAGCACAGTGTGAATCCTGACATATTGGTGGCAGAGCGGTGGGATCATTTAGCATTAGTGATCGGGTTTGAGCAATCATTCCCCTCACTAAAAACTTGCACAGTTCTTGCGAGGACTTGGCGCAAAAAGGTTTGGAGAACAAGCTCAGTGTTTATTAGTCCTGAGACAATTGTGTGTATTTGTGATTACCTCCTCCCATTCTCTTCGTTGTTCTATCCCATCTTTTATTTGGCAATGATGGCTGCAAAGGGAGAAGCCTGGTAGACCCAGCAGAAGAGGGACACTCTTGTTGGGGTATGCATGTACCATGGCCTGGACCCCCATGGCAAAATCAAGGCTCAAATGGTCATGGAACTGGTGCAATTTGAAGCAGACCAAGCCCGGTCTCAGAGCCCAGGGGCTGCAGAAGCCAGCACAAGCGAAAATTGGGCTGCAGCAGAGGTCCAACCACTGAATGCTGGCCCTACTTGCAACCAGGGCGGATTGGACCCCAACCTGCTGGCGACCTTGGAACAACTCCCCGCCGACGACCGTGATGGACATCTGCAGCTGATCCAGCAATACCAGGAGAGAGCCAAGCGGCAAGCATTGCGGGAGTATCAGCTGCAGTTAGCCCGACTCCAGGTGCCGGAGCCAACAAATTTCTGCGGGCATTTGAGAAAGCCAGCAGACAGTATCGGCTGCCTGGGGACTAATGGGCCTGATACCTGACCCCAGGGCTAAGAGACAAAGCTCTGGAGGCGTTTGCTGCTCTCCCTCAAGATCAAGATGGTGACTATGAGGCCATCAAGCAGGCCCTGATAACCCTCATCCAACCTGAACTGGCGGCCCCTGAAGAGATTATTCTGGGGAAAACACTGACTGTCACCAGGATTGGGGGCATCCGCTGTCCCTTGCAAAGGCCCAGGTGTATGTAGATTGGGGTGTCGGGAGCAGGGTGAAGGAAGTGGGGTGGTCCGATAACTTGCCCACTGATGTTTTATTGGGGACTGATTTGGGGAGGATGGTTGCATATTATGTCCCTGACTCCCCTCCCCTGATGATAGCGATGGGAAATTGCATGTGTTACCTGACAATGCTTTACCGGTTAATGATGTACCTGATAATCATTTTTCTGAAAATGCCGAGGGTAATACTGATAATGCTAATGATGAAAATGTGCATATGTTACCTGCTAACCGTTTGGGTCCTAAGGATGATATCGATAACTTTCTGCCTTCTGGACCCTTCTCAGTCACAGGCGTGACTGAACCAGAGATGGAACCAGAGCAGGTCCCAGAGGGTTCCCGTGGGGAAGGGACCCTGACGTCACTTCTGGCTGCCCCTAGCCAGAAGTTCCAGGCCGCTCTGCACTCAGATGCGAGCCTGGAGAATTTGAGACACCTTGCCGAGACGCCCACCTCTGTGAGTGATAAGGAGAGGGTGTTCTGGGAACAAGGGAGGTTGTACCGGGAGACAATACCCAGAAAATCCCAAAAGGAGTGGTTGAGGGAAAAACAGCTGGTCGTCCTTTACCAATTCAAAGGTGAGTCGTTGTGGATTGCCCATGAGATCCCGCTTGCTGGACACTTGGGGATCAGCAAAACTAAGGCCCAGCTGTCTCAACACTTCTATTGGCCCAAGATGGGGACAGATGTGACAAACTACTGCTGCTCATGTATCACCTGCCAAAGAGTGGGGAAGGTGGGGGCCTGCTATTAAGGCTCCCCTAATCCCTTTGCCAGTGATAGAGGAGCCTTTCCAGAGGATCGCGGTGGACATTGTAGGCCCGCTCTGGAAAGCAATACATCCTCACTGTGATAGACTACGCTACCCGGTACCCAGAGGCAGTGGCTCTGTCCTCAACTAGGGCAGATAAGGTGGCGGATGCACTGTTGGCCATCTTTTCACATGTAGGATTTCCCAGGGAGATGCTTATCGATCAAGGGACCCAATTCAAGTCTCGCCTAATGGAGGCTCTCTGTAAGAGAATGCAGGTGAAGCGTCTGGTATCGAGTGCGTATCAACCACAGACCAATGGCTTGTGTGAGCGCTTCAATGGTACCCTCAAACAAATGCTACTCCCGATTGAGACCCAAGAATGTGACTGGGAGCGGTACCTCCCACACCTTTATTCGCTTACTGAGAGGTTCCGCAAGCCTTGACGGGGTTCTGCCCCTTCGAGCTCCTGTACGGCAGGCGAGTCCGGGGACCCCTTGGGTTGATAAGGGGATCCTGGGAAGAGGAGCCGAATCCTTCTGAAGTATCCATAGTGGAGTATGTCATGCGCTCGTGGATCGTATCATCCGGTTCTGCGTGTACTACAGTGGGCTCAACGCCATTACAGCCTCTGACATGCACCCAATGCCGCGCATCGAGGAGCTGCTTGAGCGGTTAGCTGGCGCAAAATATCTGACCATAATGGATCTGAGTCAAGGATACTAGCAGATTCACATAAGACCCGAGGTGCAGAAGTCCGCCTTTATCACAACCTTCGGACTGTACGAGTCCACGGTCATGCCCTTCGGCATGAAGAATGCCCCTGCCACTTTCCTGCGGATGGTCAACTATCTGCTTCAGGGACTGGAGAAGTACGCGGTGGCGTACCTGGATGACATTGCCATCTTCAGTTCCTCCTGGGATGAACACCTGCAGCATCTCGAAGAGGTGCTCAGGCGAATTCATCAAGCCGGTCTGACCATCAAGCCGGAAAAGTGCCAGATGGGCACGAGAGGTCCACTACCTGGGGCATCGGGTAGGTGGGAAGTCCATAAAGCCAGAACCTGGGAAAGTGGACGCGATCGTGTCCTGGCCCACCCCCAGGACCAAGAAACAGGTGATGTACTTCCTCGGCACTGTAGGGTACTATAGGCACTTCGTACAGAACTAAAGGAGACTGGCAAAACCCTTGACGGACCTCACCAGGTAGAAGCTACCCCACATGTTGTGAATTCCGTTCTTTGGCTCCCTCCGGTGGTTGTAAGTGGCACTTTTGTGAGTTCTGCTCTTGGGCTCCCTCCGGTAGATTTAAGTGGAACTGCTGCTTCTTGGATTTAGCAGTCAGCAGCTGCTTCCACTGATCGTGTATTCTGGCTCGGCTATTTATCCTGGCTCTGTCCTTCAGCCTGTGCCAGTTGTCAATGGTTCCTGGTTGGATTTACATCTCTCTTGGATTTCCCTGATATTCTGTCCAGTTCAGCAAAGATAAGTCCTTGCTTTGTTCTTTTGCAGTTCACTTGTTGTGGACTTAATCGTTCAGCACATTCTATGTTTTTTCTTGTCCAGCTTGTCAGTATGTTTTATTCAGTTAAGCTGGAAGCTCTGGAAAGCAGATTTACCCTCCGCACCTTTAGTCAGGTGTGGAGACTTTTGTAAACTCTGTGGTGGATTTTTCTAGTTTTTAATACTGACCGCACAGTATTCTGTCCTGTCCTATCTATCGAGCTAGATTGGCCTCCTTTGCTACATCCTGGTTTCATTCTGTGTATGTCATTTCCCTCTCCACTCACAGTCAATATTTGTGGGGGGCTGTCTGTCCTTTGGGAATTTTCTCTAAGGCAAGATAGCTTTCCTGTTTCTATCTTTAGGGGTAGTTAGTCCTCCGGCTGTGACAAGGTGTCTAGGGAGTGACAGGAACATCCCACGGCTACTTCTAGTGTTGTGTTAAGCTCAGGAACTGCGGTCAGTACAGGTACCACCTTCTCCAGAGCACGTCCCATGTTGCTCCTAAACCACCAGTTCATAACAGTACAACTGGCCAAAAATGAATTAAATGCATCTCAAAAGAAGGAAAAAAAAGTTCTGAGACATTTTTTTTTCTGCAGTCTGTTTTGTCTTTTTTTTCCTCTTAATCTCTGGGTGGTTCAGGATTTTGGCGCTGGCATGGATGTTCAGGGTTTGTTTTCTGGTGTGGATCAACTAGCTGCAAGAGTACAGAGTATCCAAGATTATGTTGTCCAGACTCCGTCTTTAGAGCCTAAAATTCCTACTCCTGATTTGCTTTTTGGGGACAGATCCAAGTTTTTGAACTTCAAAAATAACTGCAAATTGTTTTTTGCTTTGAAACCCCGTTCCTCTGGTGATCCCATTCAGCAGGTTAAGATTGTCATTTCTCTGCTGCGTGGTGACCCTCAGGACTGGGCATTCTCCCTTGAATCAGGGGATCCTGTTGTGAACTCCGTTTTCAGGCTCCCTCTTGTGGTTACAGATGGTATTGTGTGACTTTGGTTTTTTGGCTCCCCCTGGTGGTTTGGTTTATTATCCTGCGGGTCTGCTGGATCAGCTGCCTCGTTATTCACCAGGGAGGCTCCTATTTAGCTCTGCTTCACTTCCACTTGTTGCCGGCTGTCAATGTATTCAGTGCTATTCTGATTACTCCTGATTATCTCGTTTTCTGCCTCTTCAGGATAAGCTAAGTTCTGTTTGAATATTTTTTGCTCATCTGCCTGCAATATTATTTCTGTGTATGATGAGTCTAGTCCAGCTTGCTAATATGTGATTTCTTTTTGCTGGTAAGCTCTGGGGTACGGAGTTGCTTCCCCCGCACCGTTAGTTGGTGCGGGGGCTCGAGCAATCTCTGCGTGGATATTTTGAATAGGGTTTTTTATTGACCGCACAGTTCCCTTCCTATTTTCTGCTATCTAGTATTAGCGGGCCTCATTTGCTAAATCTGATTTCATCTCTGCGTTTGTGCTTTCCCCTTAACTCACCGTTAATATTTGTGGGGGGCTATTCTATATCTTTGGGGTCATTCCACTGAGGCAAGAGAGGACTTTCTTTCCCTCCAGGAATAGTCAGTTTCTCAGGCCGTGAAGAGACGTCTAGGATTTTTAGGTAACGTTCCACGGCTGCCTATAGTTGTGTGCGGATAGGATCAGGTTGCGGTCAATCTAGTTACCACTTCCCCAGAGCTAGTAGTCTGTTCAGTTACTTAGCTAGTCCGACCTGCGATCCTTGCCACTAGGATCATAACAGTACAGCCGGCCGGTAAAGTGTTAATTGCATGGCAGAAGCAGGAGAAAAGAAGCTTGGAGATATTTTTTTTTTTTTTTTTTGCTGCCGTGTGTCTAGCTGCTGTGTGTCTGGCTTCTCTCCTCCTCTTAATCTTGGTGTGGCTCTGAGTTCAGCTGCGGATATGATATCCAGAGTTTAGCCTCCAGTGTAGATCATCTTGCTGCAAGGGTACAAAGTATTCAGGATTTTGTTGTGCACAGTCCTATGTCAGAGCCTAGAATACCTATTCCGGAGTTGTTTTCTGGAGATAGATCTAGGTTCCTGAATTTTAAGAACAATTGCAAGTTGTTTCTTTCTTTGAAACCTTGTTCCTCTGGGGATTCTGTTCAGCAAGTTAAGATTATTATTTCTTTCTTGCGTGGCGATCCTCAAGATTGGGCTTTCGCATTGGCTCCAGGGGATCCTGCATTGCTCAGTGTGGATGCGTTTTTTCTGGCCCTTGGATTGCTCTATGAAGAACCTAATCTTGAGAACCAGGCTGAAAAAACGCTGTTGGCCCTCTCTCAGGGGCAAGATGACGCAGAGGTGTACTGCCAGAAATTTCGGAAATGGTCGGTGCTTACTCAATGGAATGAGTGTGCCCTGGCTGCAAATTTCAGAAAAGGTCTTTCTGAAGCCATTAAGAATGTCATGGTGGGGTTCCCTACGCCTGCAGGTCTGAATGAGTCAATGACTCTGGCCATTCAGATTGATCGGCGTTTGCGGGAGCGCAAACCTGTGCACCATTTGGCGGTGTCTTCTAAACAGACACCTGAGTCTATGCAATGTGATAGAATTCTGAGCAGAAATGAACGGCAAAATTATAGACGGCAAAATGGGTTGTGCTTTTACTGTGGTGACTCAGCTCATGTTATCTCAGCATGCTCTAAGCGCACAAAAAAGATTGATAAATCTGTCACCATCGGTACTTTACAGCCTAAGTTTATTTTGTCTGTTACCCTGATTTGTTCCCTGTCATCTTACCCGGTTATGGCTTTTGTGGATTCAGGTGCTGCCCTGAGTCTGATGGATTTGTCATTTGCCAGGCGCTGTGGTTTTGTTTTGGAGCCTTTAAAATTCCCTATTCCACTAAGGGGAATTGATGCTACACCATTGGCTACGAATAAACCTCAGTACTGGACACAAGTGACCATGTGCATGACTCCTGTTCATCAGGAGGTGATTCGCTTTCTTGTATTGCATAATTTGCATGATGTTGTCGTGTTGGGCCTGCCATGGTTGCAGACTCATAATCCAGTCCTGGATTGGAAAGCAATGTCTGTGTCAAGTTGGGGTTGTCAGGGAATTCATGGTGGCACTCCTGTGGTGTCAATTGCTTCATCCACTCCTTCTGAGGTCCCTGCGTTTTTGTCAGATTACCAGGATGTATTTGATGAGCCCAAACTCAGTTCTCTACCTCCTCATAGGGATTGTGATTGTGCTATAAATTTGATTCCTGGTAGTAAGTTTCCTAAGGGACGACTTTTCAAAATGTCAGTGCCGGAGCATGCTGCTATGCGGAGTTATATAAAGGAGTCTTTGGAGAAAGGACTTATTCGCCCCTCCTCCTCCCCTCTTGGTGCGGGGTTCTTTTTTGTGGCTAAGAAGGATGGTTCCTTGAGACCTTGTATTGATTATCGCCTTCTAAACAAAATCACGGTCAAATTTCAGTATCCTTTGCCATTGTTATCTGATCTGTTTGCTCGCATTAGGGGGTCTAGTTGGTTCACCAAGATAGATCTTCGTGGTGCGTATAACCTTGTGCGTATTAAGCAGGGTGATGAATGGAAAACTGCATTTAATACGCCCGAAGGCCATTTTGAGTACTTGGTGATGCCTTTTGGACTTTCTAACACTCCTTCTGTCTTTCAGTCCTTTATGCACGACATCTTCCGCGAATATCTGGATAAATTTATGATTGTGTATCTGGATGATATTCTGTTTTTTTTCGGATGATTGGGAGTCCCATGTTAAGCAGGTCAGGATGGTGTTTCAGGTCCTGCGTGCCAATGCTTTATTTGTGAAGGGCTCAAAATGTCTTTTTGGAGTCCAGAAGGTCTCTTTTTTGGGTTTCATTTTTTCTCCTTCTGCTATTGAGATGGACCCAGTCAAGGTTCAGGCTATTCATGACTGGACTCAGCCTACATCTGTTAAGAGTCTTCAGAAGTTCTTGGGTTTTGCTAATTTTTACCGTCGCTTCATCGCTAATTTTTCTGGTGTTGTTAAGCCATTGACGGATTTGACCAAGAAGGGTTCTGATGTTACTAATTGGTCTCCTGCGGCTGTGGAGGCCTTTCGGGAGCTGAAGCGCCGGTTTTCTTCGGCTCCGGTCTTATGTCAGCCAGACGTCTCCCTTCCTTTCCAGGTCGAGGTTGATGCTTCTGAGATTGGAGCAGGGGCTGTTTTGTCGCAGAGAAGCTCTGATGGCTCTGTTCCGCAGGACTGGCGCATAGCAAATGTGGTGCCAATATTCAAAAAGGGCTCTAAAAGTGAACCTGGAAATTATAGGCCAGTAAGTCTAACCTCTACTGTTGGTAAAATATTTGAAGGGTTTCTGAAGGATGTTATTCTGGATTATCTCAATGAGAATAACTGTTTAACTCCATATCAGCATGGGTTTATGAGAAATCGCTCATGTCAAACCAATCTAATCAGTTTTTATGAAGAGGTAAGCTATAGGCTAGACCACGGTGAGTCATTGGACGTGGTATATCTCGATTTTTCCAAAGCGTTTGATACCGTGCCGCACAAGAGGTTGGTACACAAAATGAGAATGCTTGGTCTGGGGGAAAATGTGTGTAAATGGGTTAGTTAGTAACTGGCTTAGTGATAGAAAGCAGAGGGTGGTTATAAATGGTATAGTCTCTAACTGGGTCACTGTGACCAGTGGGGTACCGCAGGGGTCGGTATTGGGACCTGTTCTCTTCAACATATTCATTAATGATCTGGTAGAAGGTTTACACAGTAAAATATTGATATTTGCAGATGATACAAAACTATGTAAAGCAGTTAATACAAGAGAAGATAGTATTCTGCTACAGATGGATCTGGATAAGTTGGAAACTTGGGCTGAAAGGTGGCAGATGAGGTTTAACAATAATAAATGTAAGGTTATACACATGGGAAGAAGGAATCAATATCACCATTACACACTGAACGGGAAACCACTGGGTAAATCTGACAGGGAGAAGGACTTGGGGATCCTAGTTAATGATAAACTTACCTGGAGCAGCCAGTGCCAGGCAGCAGCTGCCAAGGCAAACAGGATCATGGGGTGCATTAAAAGAGGTCTGGATACACATGATGAGAGCATTATACTGCCTCTGTACAAATCCCTAGTTAGACCGCACATGGAGTACTGTGTCCAGTTTTGGGCACCGGTGCTCAGGAAGGATATAATGGAACTAGAGAGAGTACAAAGGAGGGCAACAAAGTTAATAAAGGGGATGGGAGAACTACAATACCCAGATAGATTAGCGAAATTAGGATTATTTAGTCTAGAAAAAAGACGACTGAGGGGCGATCTAATAACCATGTATAAGTATATAAGGGGACAATACAAATATCTCGCTGAGGATCTGTTTATACCAAGGAAGGTGACGGGCACAAGGGGGCATTCTTTGCGTCTGGAGGAGAGAAGGTTTTTCCACCAACATAGAAGAGGATTCTTTACTGTTAGGGCAGTGAGAATCTGGAATTGCTTGCCTGAGGAGGTGGTGATGGCGAACTCAGTCGAGGGGTTCAAGAGAGGCCTGGATGTCTTCCTGGAGCAGAACAATATTGTATCATACAATTATTAGGTTCTGTAGAAGGATATAGATCTGGGGATTTATTATGATGGAATATAGGAATATAGGCTGAACTGGATGGACAAATGTCTTTTTTCGGCCTTACTAACTATGTTACTATGTTACTATGTTACTATGCTCTGTGATGAAGCCATGTGCTTTCTTTTCAAGAAAGTTTTCGCCTGCCGAGCGGAATTATGATGTTGGTAATCGGGAGTTGTTGGCTATGAAGTGGGCATTTGAGGAGTGGCGACATTGGCTCGAGGGAGCTAAGCATCGTGTGGTGGTCTTGACTGATCACAAGAATTTGATTTATCTCGAGTCGGCCAAGCGGCTGAATCCTAGACAGGCTCGTTGGTCGTTGTTTTTCTCTCGTTTTGATTTCGTGGTCTCATACCTGCCTGGTTCGAAGAATGTGAAGGCTGATGCTCTTTCTAGGAGTTTTGTGCCTGACTCTCCTGGTGATTCAGAGCCAGCTGTGTTATGGTTCTCAATGGCAAGAGAACATAGCCCAGCAAACATAAGTACTAGCTCTTGGAAGGATGGAAACTAAACTGACCATGAACTAAACCTGCCGCACAACTAACAGTAGCCGGGTAGCGTTGCCTACGTTTTTTATCCCTAGACGCCCAGCGCCGGCCGGAGGACTAACTAATCCTGGCAGAGGAAAATATAGTCCTGGCTCACCTCTAGAGAAGTTTCCCCGATAGGCAGACAGAGGCCCCCACATATATTGGCGGTGATTTTAGATGAAATGACAAACGTAGTATGAAAATAGGTTTAGCAAAATTGAGGTCCGCTTACTAGATAGCAGGAAGACAGAAAGGGCACTTTCATGGTCAGCTGAAAACCCTATCAAAATACCATCCTGAAATTACTTTAAGACTCTAGTATTAACTCATAACATCAGAGTGGCAATTTCAGATCACAAGAGCTTTCCAGACACAGAAACGAAACTACAGCAGTGAACTGGAACAAAATGCAAAAACAAACGAGGACTAAAGTCCAACTTAGCTGGGAGTTGTCTAGCAGCAGGAACATGCACAGAAAGGCTTCTGATTACAATGTTGACCGGCATGGAAGTGACAGAGGAGCAAGGTTAAATAGCGACTCCCACATCCTGATGGAAACAGGTGAACAGAGGGGATGATGCACACCAGTTCAATTCCACCAGTGGCCACCGGGGGAGCCCAAAATCCAATTTCACAACAGTACCCCCCCCTCAAGGAGGGGGCACCGAACCCTCACCAGAACCACCAGGGCGATCAGGATGAGCCCTATGAAAGGCACGGACCAGATCGGAGGCATGAACATCAGAGGCAGTCACCCAAGAATTATCCTCCTGACCGTATCCCTTCCATTTGACCAGATACTGGAGTTTCCGTCTGGAAACACGGGAGTCCAAGATTTTTTCCACAACGTACTCCAACTCGCCCTCAACCAACACCGGAGCAGGAGGCTCAACGGAAGGCACAACCGGTACCTCATACCTGCGCAACAATGACCGATGAAAAACATTATGAATAGAAAAAGATGCAGGGAGGTCCAAACGGAAGGACACAGGGTTAAGAATCTCCAATATCTTGTACGGGCCGATGAACCGAGGCTTAAACTTAGGAGAAGAAACCCTCATAGGGACAAAACGAGAAGACAACCACACCAAGTCCCCAACACAAAGCCGAGGACCAACCCGACGCCGGCGGTTGGCAAAAAGCTGAGTCTTCTCCTGGGACAACTTCAAATTGTCCACTACCTGCCCCCAAATCTGATGCAACCTCTCCACCACAGCATCCACTCCAGGACAATCCGAAGATTCCACCTGACCAGAAGAAAATCGAGGATGAAACCCCGAATTACAGAAAAAAGGAGACACCAAGGTGGCAGAGCTGGCCCGATTATTGAGGGCAAACTCCGCTAAAGGCAAAAAAGCAACCCAATCATCCTGATCTGCAGACACAAAACACCTCAAATATGTCTCCAAGGTCTGATTCGTCCGCTCGGTCTGGCCATTAGTCTGAGGATGGAAAGCAGACGAGAAAGACAAATCTATGCCCATCCTAGCACAGAATGCTCGCCAAAATCTAGACACGAATTGGGTTCCTCTGTCAGAAACGATATTCTCCGGAATACCATGCAAACGGACCACATTTTGAAAAAACAGAGGAACCAACTCGGAAGAAGAAGGCAACTTAGGCAGGGGAACCAAATGGACCATCTTAGAGAAACGGTCACACACCACCCAGATGACAGACATCTTCTGAGAAACAGGAAGATCCGAAATAAAATCCATCGAGATGTGCGTCCAGGGCCTCTTCGGGATAGGCAAGGGCAACAACAATCCACTAGCCCGAGAACAACAAGGCTTGGCCCGAGCACAAACGTCACAAGACTGCACAAAGCCTCGCACATCTCGAGACAGGGAAGGCCACCAGAAGGACCTTGCCACCAAATCCCTGGTACCAAAGATTCCAGGATGACCTGTCAACGCAGAAGAATGAACCTCAGAAATGACTTTACTGGTCCAATCATCAGGAACAAACAGTCTACCAGGTGGGCAACGATCAGGTCTATCCGCCTGAAACTCCTGCAAGGCCCGCCGCAGGTCTGGAGAAACGGCAGACAATATCACTCCATCCTTAAGGATACCTGTAGGTTCAGAGTTACCAGGGGAGTCAGGCTCAAAACTCCTAGAAAGGGCATCCGCCTTAACATTCTTAGAACCCGGCAGGTAGGACACCACAAAATTAAACCGAGAGAAAAACAACGACCAGCGCGCCTGTCTAGGATTCAGGCGTCTGGCGGACTCAAGATAAATTAGATTTTTGTGGTCAGTCAATACCACCACCTGATGTCTAGCCCCCTCAAGCCAATGACGCCACTCCTCAAAAGCCCACTTCATGGCCAAAAGCTCCCGATTCCCAACATCATAATTCCGCTCGGCGGGCGAAAATTTACGCGAGAAAAAGGCACAAGGTCTCATCACGGAACAATCGGAACTTCTCTGCGACAAAACTGCCCCAGCTCCGATTTCAGAAGCGTCGACCTCAACCTGAAAAGGAAGAGCAACATCAGGCTGACGCAACACAGGGGCGGAAGAAAAGCGGCGCTTAAGCTCCCGAAAGGCCTCCACAGCAGCAGGGGACCAATCAGCAACATCAGCACCCTTCTTAGTCAAATCAGTCAATGGTTTAACAACATCAGAAAAACCAGCAATAAATCGACGATAAAAGTTAGCAAAGCCCAAAAATTTCTGAAGACTCTTAAGAGAAGAGGGTTGCGTCCAATCACAAATAGCCTGAACCTTGACAGGATCCATCTCGATGGAAGAGGGGGAAAAAATATATCCCAAAAAGGAAATCTTTTGAACCCCAAAAACGCACTTAGAACCCTTCACACACAAGGAATTAGACCGCAAAACCTGAAAAACCCTCCTGACCTGCTGGACATGAGAGTCCCAGTCATCCGAAAAAATCAAAATATCATCCAGATACACAATCATAAATTTATCCAAATAATCACGGAAAATGTCATGCATAAAGGACTGAAAGACTGAAGGGGCATTTGAAAGACCAAAAGGCATCACCAAATACTCAAAGTGGCCCTCGGGCGTATTAAATGCGGTCTTCCACTCATCCCCCTGCTTAATTCGCACCAAATTATACGCCCCACGGAGATCTATCTTAGAGAACCACTTGGCCCCCTTTATGCGAGCAAACAAATCAGTCAGCAGTGGCAACGGATATTGATATTTAACCGTGATTTTATTCAAAAGCCGATAATCAATACACGGTCTCAAAGAGCCATCTTTCTTAGCCACAAAGAAAAAACCGGCTCCTAAGGGAGATGACGAAGGACGAATATGTCCCTTTTCCAAGGACTCCTTTATATATTCTCGCATAGCAGCATGTTCAGGCACAGACAGATTAAATAAACGACCCTTAGGGTATTTACTACCCGGAATCAAATCTATGGCACAATCGCACTCCCGGTGCGGAGGTAATGAACCAAGCCTAGGTTCTTCAAAAATGTCACGATATTCAGTCAAGAATTCAGGAATCTCAGAGGGAATAGATGATGAAATGGAAACCACAGGTACGTCCCCATGCGTCCCCTTACATCCCCAGCTTAACACAGACATAGCTTTCCAGTCAAGGACTGGGTTATGAGATTGCAGCCATGGCAATCCAAGCACCAACACATCATGTAGGTTATACAGCACAAGAAAGCGAATAATCTCCTGATGATCCGGATTAATCCGCATAGTTACTTGTGTCCAGTATTGTGGTTTATTGCTAGCCAATGGGGTGGAGTCAATCCCCTTCAGGGGTATAGGAGTTTCAAGAGGCTCCAAATCATACCCACAGCGTTTGGCAAAGGACCGATCCATAAGACTCAAAGCGGCGCCAGAGTCGACATAGGCATCCGCGGTAATAGATGATAAAGAACAAATCAGGGTCACAGATAGAATAAACTTAGACTGTAAAGTGCCAATTGAAACAGACTTATCAAGCTTCTTAGTACGCTTAGAGCATGCTGATATAACATGAGTTGAATCACCGCAATAAAAGCACAACCCATTTTTTCGTCTTAAATTCTGCCGTTCACTTCTGGACAGAATTCTATCACATTGCATATTCTCTGGCGTCTTCTCAGTAGACACCGCCAAATGGTGCACAGGTTTGCGCTCCCGCAGACGCCTATCGATCTGGATAGCCATTGTCATGGACTCATTCAGACCCGCAGGCACAGGGAACCCCACCATAACATCCTTAATGGCATCAGAGAGACCCTCTCTGAAATTCGCCGCCAGGGCGCACTCATTCCACTGAGTAAGCACAGCCCATTTACGGAATTTCTGGCAGTATATTTCAGCTTCGTATTGCCCCTGAGATAGGGACATCAAGGCCTTTTCCGCCTGAAGCTCTAACTGAGGTTCCTCATAAAGCAACCCCAAGGCCAGAAAAAACGCATCCACATTGAGCAACGCAGGATCCCCTGGAGCCAATGCAAAAGCCCAATCCTGAGGGTCGCCCCGGAGCAAGGAAATCACAATCCTGACCTGCTGAGCAGGATCTCCAGCAGAGCGAGATTTCAGGGACAAAAACAACTTGCAATTATTTTTGAAATTTTGAAAGCAAGATCTATTCCCCGAGAAAAATTCAGGCAAAGGAATTCTAGGTTCAGATATAGGAACATGAACAACAAAATCTTGTAAATTTTGAACTTTCGTGGTGAGATTATTCAAACCTGCAGCTAAACTCTGAATATCCATTTTAAACAGGTGAACACAGAGCCATTCCAGGATTAGAAGGAGAGAGAGAGAGAGAGAGAAAGGCTGCAATATAGGCAGACTTGCAAGAGATTCAATTACAAGCACACTCAGAACTGAAGGGAAGGGGAAAAAAAAAAAAAAAAATCTTCAGCAGACTACTCTTTTCTCTCCTTTCTCTGTCAATTAATTTAACCCTTTTTTGGGCCGGTCAAACTGTTATGGTTCTCAATGGCAAGAGAACATAGCCCAGCAAACATAAGTACTAGCTCTTGGAAGGATGGAAACTAAACTGACCATGATCTAAACCTGCCGCACAACTAACAGTAGCCGGGTAGCGTTGCCTACGTTTTTTATCCCTAGTCGCCCAGCGCCGGCCGGAGGACTAACTAATCCTGGCAGAGGAAAATATAGTCCTGGCTCACCTCTAGAGAAGTTTTCCCGATAGGCAGACAGAGGCCCCCACATATATTGGCGGTGATTTTAGATGAAATGACAAACGTAGTATGAAAATAGGTTTAGCAAAATTGAGGTCCGCTTACTAGATAGCAGGAAGACAGAAAGGGCACTTTCATGGTCAGCTGAAAACCCTATCAAAATACCATCCTGAAATTACTTTAAGACTCTAGTATTAACTCATAACATCAGAGTGGCAATTTCAGATCACAAGAGCTTTCCAGACACAGAAACGAAACTACAGCAGTGAACTGGAACAAAATGCAAAAACAAACGAGGACTAAAGTCCAACTTAGCTGGGAGTTGTCTAGCAGCAGGAACATGCACAGAAAGGCTTCTGATTACAATGTTGACCGGCATGGAAGTGACAGAGGAGCAAGGTTAAATAGCGACTCCCACATCCTGATGGAAACAGGTGAACAGAGGGGATGATGCACACCAGTTCAATTCCACCAGTGGCCACCGGGGGAGCCCAAAATCCAATTTCACAACACAGCTGGTATCCTCGGAGAGGGGGTGATTTTGTCTGCCATCTCCCCAGATTTGCGACGAGTGCTGCAGGAGTTTCAGGCGGATAGACCTGACCATTGTCCACCGGAGAGACTGTTTGTCCCGGATAGATGGACCAGCAGAGTTATTTCCGAGGTTCATTCTTCTGTGTTGGCAGGCCATCCTGGGATTTTTGGTACCAGGGATTTGGTGGCTAGGTCCTTCTGGTGGCCTTCCTTGTCGCGGGATGTGCGTTCCTTTGTGCAGTCTTGTGGAATTTGTGCTCGGGCTAAGCCTTGCTGTTCTCATGCCAGTGGCTTGTTGTTACCTTTGCCTGTCCCGAAGAGGCCTTGGACGCACATTTCCATGGATTTTATTTCAGATCTCCCTGTCTCTCAGAGAATGTCGGTCATTTGGGTGGTGTGTGATCGTTTTTCTAAGATGGTCCATTTGGTGCCCTTGCCTAAGTTGCCTTCCTCCTCCGAGTTGGTTCCTCTGTTTTTTCAAAATGTGGTTCGTTTGCACGGGATCCCTGAAAATATTGTTTCCGACAGAGGATCCCAGTTTGTGTCTAGATTTTGGCGGACCTTTTGTGCTAAGATGGGCATTAATTTGTCTTTTTCGTCGGCCTTCCATCCTCAGACGAATGGCCAAACCGAGCGCACTAATCAGACTTTGGAAACCTATTTGAGATGTTTTGTTTCTGCTGATCAGGACGACTGGGTGACTTTTTTGCCATTGGCCGAGTTTGCCCTTAATAATCGGGCTAGTTCTGCTACTTTGGTTTCGCCTTTTTTTTGTAATTCAGGGTTTCATCCTCGTTTTTCCTCGGGTCAGGTGGAGCCTTCTGACTGTCCTGGAGTGGATGTTGTGGTGGATAGGTTGCATCAGATTTGGAATCATGTGGTGGACAATTTGAAGCTGTCACAAGAGAAGGCTCAGCGCTTTGCCAACCGCCGTCGCTGTGTGGGTCCCCGACTTCGCGTTGGGGATTTGGTATGGTTGTCTTCTCGCTTTATTCCTATGAAGGTCTCCTCTCCTAAGTTTAAGCCTCAGTTTATCGGTCCTTATAAGATTTTGGAAGTCCTTAACCCTGTGTCATTTCGTTTGGACCTCCCGGCATCGTTTGCTATTCATAATGTGTTCCATCGGTCGTTGTTGCGGAGGTATGTGGTGCCTGTGGTTCCTTCGGTTGAGCCTCCTGCCCCTGTGCTGGTTGAGGGAGAATTGGAATACGTGGTGGAGAAGATCTTGGATTCTCGTATTTCTAGACGGAGGCTTCAGTATTTGGTTAAGTGGAAAGGCTATGGTCAGGAGGATAATTCCTGGGTTGTCGCCTCTGATGTTCATGCGGCCGATTTGGTTCGTGCCTTCCATGTGGCTCACCCTGATCGCCCTGGGGGTTTTGATGAGGGTTCGATGACCCCTCCTCAAGGGGGGGGGGGGTACTGTTGTGAACTCCGTTTTCAGGCTCCCTCTTGTGGTCACAGATGGTATTGTGTGACTTTGGTTTTTTGGCTCCCCCTGGTGGTTTGGTTTATTATCCTGCGGGTCTGGCTGGATCAGCTGCCTCGTTATTCACCAGGGAGGCTCCTATTTAGCTCTGCTTCACTTCCACTTGTTGCCGGCTGTCAATGTATTCAGTGCTATTCTGATTACTCCTGATTATCTCGTTTTCTGCCTCTTCAGGAGATAAGCTAAGTTGTGTTTGAATATTTTTTGCTCATCTGCCTGCAATATGATTTCTGTGTATGATGAGTCTAGTCCAGCTTGCTAATATGTGATTTCTTTTTGCTGGTAAGCTCTGGGGTACGGAGTTGCTTCCCCCGCACCGTTAGTTGGTGCGGGGGCTCGAGCAATCTCTGCGTGGATATTTTGAATAGGGTTTTTTATTGACCGCACAGTTCCCTTCCTATTTTCTGCTATCTAGTATTAGCGGGCCTCATTTGCTAAATCTGATTTCATCTCTGCGTTTGTGCTTTCCCCTTAACTCACCGTTAATATTTGTGGGGGGCTATTCTATATCTTTGGGGTCATTCCACTGAGGCAAGAGAGGACTTTCTTTCCCTCCAGGAATAGTCAGTTTCTCAGGCCGTGAAGAGACGTCTAGGATTTTTAGGTAACGTTCCACGGCTGCCTATAGTTGTGTGCGGATAGGATCAGGTTGCGGTCAATCTAGTTACCACTTCCCCAGAGCTAGTAGTCTGTTCAGTTACTTAGCTAGTCCGACCTGCGATCCTTGCCACTAGGATCATAACAGGATGCGGCATTGCTTAATTTAGACGCATTTTTTCAAGCGCTCGGATTATTGTATGACGAACCTAATTCTGTGGATCATGCAGAAAAAACCTTGTTGGCCCTATGTCAGGGTCAGGAAGCGGCAGAATTATACTGCCAGAAATTTAGAAAATGGTCTGTGCTCACTAAATGGAATGAGGATGCTCTGGCAGCAATTTTCAGAAAGGGTCTATCTGAAGCCCTTAAAGATGTTATGGTGGGGTTCCCCACGCCTGCTGGTTTGAGCGAATCTATGTCTCTAGCCATTCAGATTGAGCGGCGCCTGCGCGAGCGCAAGGTTGTGCACCATATGGCAGTGTCCTCTGAGCAGAGTCCTGAGCCTATGCAATGTGATAAGATTTTGACTAGAGCAGAACGGCAGGGATTCAGATGTCAGAATAGGCTGTGTTTTTACTGTGGTGATTCTGCTCATGTTATTTCTGATTGCCCTAAGCGTACTAAGAGGGTCGCTAGGTCTGTTACCATCAGTACTGTACAGCCTAAATTTCTCTTATCTGTGACCCTGATTTGCTCATTATCGTCCTTTTCTGTCATGGCATTTGTGGATTCAGGCGCTGCCCTGAACTTAATGGACTTGGAATTCGCCAGGCGCTGTGGTTTTTCCTTGCAGCCTTTGCAGAGCCCTATTCCTTTGAGGGGCATTGATGCTACACCGTTGGCCAAGAATAAACCTCAGTATTGGACTCAGCTGACCATGTGCATGGCTCCATCACATCAGGAAGATTGCCGTTTTCTGGTGTTGCATAACTTGCATGATGTTGTAGTACTGGGTTTTCCATGGTTACAGGAACATAATCCGGTGCTGGATTGGAAATCTATGTCTGTGACTAGTTGGGGTTGTCAAGGGGTACATTTTGACGTTCCTTTGATGTCAATTTCCTCTTCCCCCTCTTCTGAAGTCCCTGAGTTTTTGTCGGATTTCCAGGATGTATTTGATGAGCCCAAGTCCAGTTCCCTTCCTCCACATAGGGACTGTGATTGTGCTATTAACTTGATTCCTGGCTGTAAGTTCCCTAAGGGCCGACTTTTCAATCTGTCTGTGCCAGAGCATGCCGCCATACAGAGTTATGTTAAGGAGTCTTTGGAGAAGGGGCATATTCGGCCGTCTTCGTCACCATTGGGAGTGGGATTCTTTTTTGTTGCCAAGAAGGATGGCTCCTTGAGACCCTGCATTGATTATCTCCTTCTTAATAAGATCACGGTCAAATTCCAATACCCTTTACCTTTGCTTTCTGATTTGTTTGCTAGGATTAAGGGGGCTAGTTGGTTTACTAAGATTGACCTTCGAGGGGCATATAATCTTGTTCGCATTAAACAGGGTGACAAATGGAAAACTGCATTTAATACGCCCGAAGGCCATTTTGAATACCTTGTGATGCCTTTCGGGCTTTCTAATGCTCCTTCTGTATTTCAGTCCTTCATGCATGATATTTTCCGGAATTATCTTGATAAGTTCATGATTGTGTATTTGGATGATATTTTGATTTTTTCCGATGATTGGGAGTCTCATGTGAAGCAGGTCAGGATGGTATTCCAGATCCTTCGTGATAATGCTTTATTTGTGAAGGGGTCTAAGTGCCTATTTGGAGTTCAGAAGGTCTCTTTTTTGGGTTTTATTTTTTCTCCCTCGTCTATAGAAATGGATCCTGTTAAAGGGCCACTGTCACCCCCCTCCAGCCGTTATAAACTAAAAGAGCCACCTTGTGCAGCAGTAGTGCTGCAGTCTAACAAGGTGGCTCTTTTAGTTTTTGATTCAGTTATTCCCTCAATAAAGCGTTTTAAAATTTGTACAAAATAACCTGTCCTTAGACCTGGAGGCGGTCCGAAGCTTCCTCGGTGAATCTCCCAACGGCCGTCACTCTTCTCTTCTGGGGATGTGGTCGCCGCCCCCTGAGCGCTGTTTCTTCTTAAATCCGGCGCCTGCGCTGTGCGTGCCTGCCTGTGACAGGCGCAGTCTTCATTGTCCGTCATAGGTCAGATGCAGGGTGCCTGACTGCGCCTGTGCGGGCAGTGTGGCCACCCTGTTGCTGAATCCCCGCCCCGCACTGTGTTATTCATTATGCACAGTGCGGGGCTGGGGTTCCTGGGCATGCGCACTGCACTGTTCAGACGCTCCCCTGGTCCCCCGCCTTCCAGCGTTGCCGTAATATACAGGTTTCCTTGCCAGCGTTTGGAATGAAGAAGCCGCAAATAACAACGCTGGAATGTGGGGGAGCTGGGGGAGCGTCTGAGCTGGGGGAGCGTCTGAACAGCGCAGTGCGCATGCCCAGGAACCCCAGCCCCGCACTGTGCATAATGAATAACACAGTGCGGGGCGGGGATTCAGCAACAGGGTGGCCACACTGCCCGCACCTGCGCAGACAGGCACCCTGCATCTGACCTATGACGGACAATGAAGACTGCGCCTGCCCCAGGCAGGCACGCACAGCGCAGGCGCCGGATTTAAGAAGAAACAGCGCGCAGGGGGCGGCGACCACATCCCCAGAAGAGAAGAGTGACGGCCGTTGGGAGATTCACCGAGGAAGCTTCGGACCGCCTCCAGGTCTAAGGACAGGTTATTTTGTACAAATTTTAAAACGCTTTATTGAGGGAATAACTGAATCAAAAACTAAAAGAGCCACCTTGTTAGACTGCAGCATTACTGCTGCACAAGGTGGCTCTTTTAGTTTATAACGGCTGGAGGGGGGTGACAGTGGCCCTTTAACCCCTTCACCCCCAAGGGTGGTTTGCACGTTAATGACCGGGCCAATTTTTACAATTCTGACCACTGTCCCTTTATGAGGTTATAACTCTGGAACGCTTCAACGGATCTTGGCGATTCTGACATTGTTTTCTCGTGACATATTGTACTTCATGATAGTGGTAAAATTTCTTCGATATAACTTGCGTTTATTTGTGAAAAAAATGAATATTTGGCGAAAATTTTGAAAATTTCGCAATTTTCCAACTTTGAATTTTTATGCCCTTAAATCACAGACATATGTCATGCAAAATACTTAATAAGTAACATTTCCCACATGTCTACTTTACATCAGCACAATTTTGGAACCAAAATTTTTTTGGGTGACGGAGTTATAAGTGTTAAAAGTTGACCAGCAATTTCTCATTTTTACAACACCATTTTTTTTTAGGGACCACATCTCATTTGAAGTCATTTTGAGGGGTCTATATGATAGAAAATACCCAAGTGTGACACCATTCTAAAAACTGCACCCCTCAAGGTACTCAAAACCACTTTCAAGAAGTTTATTAACCCTTCAGGTGTTTCACAGGAATTTTTGGAATGTTTAAATAAAATTAAACATTTAACTTTTTTTCACTCAAAATTTGTTTCAGCTCCAATTTGTTTTATTTTACCAAGGGTAACAGGAGAAAATAGACCCCAAAATTTGTTGTACAATTCGTCCTGAGTACGCTGATACCCCATATGTGGGTGTAAACCATTGTTTGGGCGCAGGGCAGAGCTCGGAAGGAAAGGAGCGCCATTTGACTTTTCAATGCAAAATTGACTGGAATTGAGATGGGACGCCATGTTGCATTTGGAGAGCCCCTGATGTGCGTAAACATTGAAACCCCCCACAAGTGACACCATTTTGGAAAGTAGACCCCCTAAGGATCTTATCTAGATGTGTGTTGAGCACTTTGACCCAACAAGTGCTTCACAGAAGTTTATAATGCAGAGCCGTAAAAATAAAAATCATATTTTTTCACAAAAATGATCTTTTCGCCCCCATTTTTTTATTTCCCCAAGGGTAAGAGAAGAAATTAGACCACAAAAGTTGTTGTGCAATTTGTCCTGAGTACGACGATACCCCATATGTGGGGATAAACCACTGTTTGGGCACATAGCAGAGCTCGGAAGGGAAGGAGCGCTATTTTACTTTTCAATGCAAAATTGACTGGAATTAAGATGGGATGCTATGTTGCGTTTGGAGAGCCCCTGATGTGCCTAAACATTAAAAACCCCCACAAGTGACACCATTTTGGAAAGTAGACCCCTTAAGGAACTTATCTAGATGTGTGTTGAGCACTTTGACCCAACAAGTGCTTCACAGAAGTTTATAATGCAGAGCCGTAAAAATAAAAATCATATTTTTTCACAAAAATGATCTTTTCGCCCCCATTTTTTTATTTCCCCAAGGGTAAGAGAAGAAATTAGACCACAAAAGTTGTTGAGCAATTTGTCCTGAGTACGACGATACCCCATATGTGGGGGTAAACCACTGTTTGGGCGCATAGCAGAGCTCGGAAGGGAAGGAGCGCTATTTTACTTTTCAATGCAAAATTGACTGGAATTAAGATGGGATGCCATGTTGCGTTTGGAGAGCCCCTGATGTGCCTAAACATTAAAAACCCCCACAAGTGACACCATTTTGGAAAGTAGACCCCCTAAGGAACTTATCTAGATGTGTTTTGATAGCTTTGAACCCCCAAGTGTTTCACTACAGTTTATAACGCAGAGCCGTGAAAATAAAAATTCCTTTTTTTTTTTCACAAAAATGATTTTTAGCCCCCAGTTTTGTATTTTCACAAGGGTATCAGGATAAATTGGACCCCAAACTTTGTTGTTCAATTTGTCCTGAGTACGCTGATACCCCATATGTGGGGGGAACCACTGTTTGGGCGCATGACAGAGCTCGGAAGGGAAGGAGCGCCATTTGGAATGCAGACTTAAATGGATTGGTCTGCAGGCGTCACGTTGCATTTGCAGAGCCCCTGATGTACCCAAACAGTACAAACCCCCCACAATTGACCCCATATTGGAAACTAGACCCCCCAAGGAACTTATCTAGATGTGTTGTGAGAACTTTGAACCCCCAAGTGTTTCACTACAGTTTATAACGCAGAGCCGTGAAAATAAAAATTCCTTTTTTTTTCACAAAAATGATTTTTTAGCCCCCAGTTTTGTATTTTCACAAGGGTACCAGGATAAATTGGGCTCCAAAAGTTGTTGTCCAATTTGTCCTGAGTACGCTGATACCCCATATGTGGGGGGGAACCACTGTTTGGGCGCATGACAGAGCTCGGAAGGGAAGGAGCGCCATTTGGAATGCAGACTTAAATGGATTGGTCTGCAGGCGTCATGTTGCATTTGCAGAGCCCCTGATGTACCCAAACAGTACAAACCCCCCACAAGTGACCCCATATCGGAAACTAGACCCCCCAAGGAACTTATCTAGATGTGTTGTGAGAACTTTGAACCCCCAAGTGTTTCACTACAGTTTACAACGCAGAGCCGTGAAAATAAAAAATCTTTTTTTTCCCACAAAACTTATTTTTTGGCCCCCAGTTTTGTATTTTCCCAAGGGTAGCAGGAGAAATTGGACCCCAAAAGATGATGTCCAATTTGTCCTGAGTACGCTGATACCCCATATGTTGGGGTAAACCCCTGTTTGGGCACACGGGAGAGCTCTGAAGGGAAGGAGCACTGTTTTCCTTTTTCAACGCAGAATTGGCTGGAATTCAGATCGGATGCCATGTCCCGTTTGGAGAGCCCCTGATGTGCCTAAACAGTGGAAACCCCCCAATTATAACTGAAACCCTAATCCAAACACATCCCTAACCCTAGCCCCAACCCTAGCCCTAACCCTAGTCCTAACCCTTGCCCTAACCCTAACCCTAGCCCTAACTCTAGTCCTAACTCTAGCCCTAACCCTAGCCCCAACCCTAGCCCTAACCCTAGCCCTAGCCCTAACCCTTGCCCTAACCCTAACTCTAGTCCTAACTCTAGCCCTAACCCTAACCCTAATGGGAAAATGGAAATAAATACATTTTTTAATTTTTTATTTTTCCCTAACTAAGGGGGTGATGAAGGGGGGTTTGATTTACTTTTATAGTGGGTTATTTAGCAGATTTTTATGATTGGCAGCTGTCACACACTGAAAGACGCTTTTCATTGCAAAAAATATTTTTTGCGTTACCACATTTTGAGAGCTGTAATTTTTCCATATTTGAGTCCACAGAGTTATGTGAGATCTTGTTTTTTTGCGGGACGCGTTGACGTTTTTATTGGTAACATTTTCGGACACGTGACATTTTTTGATCGCTTTTTATTCCGATTTTTGTGAGGCAGAGTGATCAAAAACCAGCTATTCATGAATTTATTTTGGGGGAGGCGTTTATACCGTTCCGCGTTTGGTAAAATTGATAAAGCAGTTTTATTCGTCGGGTCAGTACGATTACAGCGATATCTCATTTATATCATTTTTTTATGTTTTGGCGCTTTTATACGATAAAAACTATTTTATAGAAAAAAATAATTATTTTGGTATCGCTTTATTCTCAGGACTATAACTTTTTTATTTTTTTGCTGATGATGCTGTATGGCGGCTCTTTTTTTGCGGGACAAGATGACGTTTTCAGCGGTACCATGGTTATTTATATCAGTCTTTTTGATCGCGTGTTATTCCACTTTTTGTTCGGCAGTATGGTAATAAAGCGTTGTTTTTTGCCTCGTTTTTTTTTTTTTTTTCTTACGGTGTTTACTGAAGGGGTTAACTAGTGGGGCAGTTTTATAGGTTGGGTCGTTACGGACGCGGCGATACTAAATATGTGTACTTTTATTGTTTTTTTTATTTTATTTAGCTAAAGAAATGTATTTATGGGAATAATTTTTTTTTTTTTTTCTTTATTTAGGATATTTTTTTTATTTTTTTTTTACACACATGTGGGGAATTTTTTTTAAACTTTTTTACTTTGTCCCAGGGGGGGACATCACAGATCATTGATCTGGCAGTGTGCACAGCACTCTGCCAGATCTGTGATCTGCTGTGCAGGGCTGCAGGCTTACCAAGCGTCTGCTCTGAGCAGACACTCGGTAAGCCACCTCCCTCCCTGCAGGACCCGGATGCCGCGGCCATCTTGGATCCGGGACCTGCGGCGAGGAGGGAGGTAGGAGACCCTCAGAGCAACGCGATCACATCGCGTTGCTCCGGGGGTCTCAGGGAAGCCCGCAGGGAGCCCCCTCCCTGCGCGATGCTTCTCTATACCGCCGGTACACCGCGATCATGTTTGATCGCGGTGTGCCGGGGGTTAATGTGCTGGGGGCAGTCCGTGACCGCTCCTGGCACATAGTGCCGGATGTCAGCTGCGATATGCAGCTGACACCCGGCCGCGATCGGCCGCGCTCCCCCCGTGATCGCGGCCGATCTGCTATGACGTACTATCCCGTCGAGGGTCAGATAGGCCCAGGTCACCTCGACGGGATAGTACGTCAAAGGTCACAGAGGGGTTAAGGTCCAAGCCATTCATGACTGGATTCAACCCACATCGGTGAAGAGCCTTCAGAAATTTTTGGGCTTTGCTAATTTTTATCGCCGTTTCATTGACAACTTTTCCAGTGTTGTTAAGCCCCTGACCGATATGACGAAGAAAGGTGCTGATGTGTCGAATTGGTCCTCTGCGGCTGTTGAGGCCTTTCAGGAGCTTAAACGCCGATTTACTTCTGCCCCTGTGTTGCGTCAGCCTGATGTGTCTCTCCCTTTTCAGGTTGAGGTTGACGCTTCTGAGATTGGGGCAGGGGCCGTCTTGTCTCAGAGGAATTCTGATGGTTCTTTGATGAAACCGTGTGCCTTTTTTTCCAGAAAGTTTTCGCCTGCGGAGCGCAATTATGACGTTGGCAATCGGGAGTTGTTGGCTATGAAGTGGGCATTTGAGGAGTGGCGACATTGGCTTGAGGGAGCCAAGCACCGCGCTGTGGTCTTGACCGATCATAAGAATCTGATTTACCTCGAGTCGGCCAAGCGGCTGAACCCTAGACAGGCTCGATGGTCCCTGTTTTTCTCCCGTTTTGATTTTGTGGTCTCGTATCTTCCGGGATCTAAGAATGTTAAGGCTGATGCCCTCTCTAGGAGTTTTTTGCCTGATTCTCCTGGAGTCCTTGAGCCGGTTGGTATTCTTAAAGAAGGGGTGATTCTTTCTGCCATCTCCCCTGATTTGCGGCGGGTGCTTCAGGAATTTCAGGCTGATAAACCTGACCGCTGTCCAGTGGGGAAGCTGTTTGTTCCTGATAGATGGACTAGTAAGGTAATTTCTGAGGTTCATTGTTCAATGTTGGCTGGTCATCCTGGGATTTTTGGTACCAGAGATTTGGTTGCTAGGTCCTTTTGGTGGCCTTCCTTGTCGCGGGATGTGCGTTCTTTTGTGCAGTCCTGTGGGACTTGTGCCTGGGCCAAGCCTTGCTGTTCCCGCGCTAGTGGGTTGCTTTTGCCTTTGCCGGTCCCTGAGAGGCCCTGGACGCATATTTCCATGGATTTTATTTCGGATCTTCCTGTTTCCCAGAAGATGTCTGTTATCTGGGTGGTTTGTGACCGGTTCTCTAGAATGGTCCATTTGGTACCTTTGCCTAAATTGCCTTCCTCCTCTGATTTGGTTCCATTGTTTTTTCAGCATGTGGTTCGTTTGCATGGCATTCCGGAGAATATTGTGTCTGACAGAGGTTCCCAATTTGTTTCTAGGTTTTGGCGGGCCTTTTGTGCTAGGATGGACATTAATTTGTCTTTTTCTTCGGCGTTCCATCCTCAGACAAATGGCCAAACTGAGCGAACTAATCAGACCTTGGAATCCTATTTGAGATGCTTTGTATCTGCTGATCAGGATGATTGGGTGGCTTTCTTGCCGTTGGCCGAGTTTGCCCTTAATAATCGGGCTAGTTCGGCTACTTTGGTTTCGCCTTTCTTTTGTAATTTTGGTTTTCATCCTTGTTTTTCTTCGGGGCAGGTTGAGCCTTCTGATTGTCCTGGTGTGGATTCTGTGGTGGACAGGTTACAGCAGATTTGGACTCATGTGGTAGACAATTTGACGTTGTCCCAGGAAAAGGCTCAACGTTTTGCTAACCGCCGTCGGTGTGTTGGTACCCGGCTTCGGGTGGGGGATTTAGTCTGGTTATCTTCTCGTCATGTTCCTATGAAGGTTTCTTCCCCTAAGTTCAAGCCTCGGTTTATTGGTCCTTATAAGATTTCTGAGATTATTAAACCTGTGTCATTTCGTTTGGCCCTTCCAGCCTCTTTTGCCATCCATAATGTTTTCCATAGATCTTTGTTGCGGAGATATGTGGTGCCCGTTGTTCCCTCGGTTGATCCTCCTGCCTCGGTGTTGGTTGAGGGGGAGTTGGAATATGTGGTGGAGAAAATTTTGGATTCTCGTTTTTCGAGGCGGAGGCTTCAGTATCTTGTCAAGTGGAAGGTTTATGGCCAGGAGGATAATTCTTGGGTTGTTGCCTCCGATGTCCATGCCGCCGATTTGGTTCGTGCCTTTCACTTGGCTCGTCCTGATCGGCCTGGGGGCTCTGGTGAGGGTTCGGTGACCCCTCCTCAAGGGGGGGTACTGTTGTGAATTCCGTTCTTTGGCTCCCTCCGGTGGTTGTAAGTGGCACTTTTGTGAGTTCTGCTCTTGGGCTCCCTCCGGTGGATTTAAGTGGAACTGCTGCTTCTTGGATTTAGCAGTCAGCAGCTGCTTCCACTGATCGTCTATTCTGGCTCGGCTATTTATCCTGGCTCTGTCCTTCAGCCTGTGCCAGTTGTCAATGGTTCCTGGTTGGATTTACATCTCTCTTGGATTTCCCTGATATTCTGTGTTGTGAATTTGGATTCTGGGCTCCCCCGGTGGCTACTGGTGGAATTGAACTGGTGTCTTCATCTTCTCTGTTCACCTGTTTCCATCAAGATGTGGGAGTCGCTATATAACCTTGCTGCTCTGTTAGTTGCTTGCCGGTCAACAATGTTATCAGAAGCCTCTCTGTGCTTGTTCCTGCTCCTAGACAACTACTAGATAAGTTGGACTCTTGTCCATGTTTGTTTTTGCATTTTTGTTCCAGTTCACAGCTGTAGTTTCGTTACTGTGTCTGGAAAGCTCTTGTGAACAGGAATTGCCACTCTGGTGTTATGAGTTAATGCCAGAGTTTTAAAGTAATTTCTGGATGGTGTTTTGATAGAGTTTTTAGCTGACCATGAAAGTGTCCTTTCTGTCTTCTGCTATGTAGTAAGTGGACCTCAAATTTGCTAAACCTATTTTCATACTACGTTTGTTATTTCATCTTGATTCACCGCCAATACATGTGGGGGGCCTCTGTCTCCTTTCGGGGTATTTCTCTAGAGGTGAGCCAGGACTAATATTTTCCTCTGCTAGCTTTATTTAGTCCTCCGGCTGGTGCTGGGCATCTAGAATCAACGTAGGCATGCTACCCGGCCACTGCTAGTTGTGCGTTAGGTTTAGTTCATGGTCAGCTCAGTTTCCATCTTCCAAGAGCTAGTTCCTATATATGCTGATGCTATGATCTCTTGCCATTGAGATCATGACAGTTTGACCGGCCCACTAAAGGGTTAAAATCCTTGGCTGAGAAAGGAGAGAAATAAGTAGTCTGCTGAAAATTTTTTTTTTTCTCTCCTTTGAATGGCTCTGTGTTCACCTGTTTGCAATGGATCTTCAGAGTGTAACTGCAGGTTTGAATAATCTCGCCACGAAGGTACAAAATTTGCAAGATTTTGTTTGTCATGCACCTGTATCTGAGCCGAGAATTCCTTTGCCGGAATTTTTCTCGGGGAATAGATCTGGGTTTCAGAATTTTCGAAATAATTGCAAATTATTTTTGTCCCTGAAATCTCGCTCTGCCGGAGATCCTGCACAGCAGGTCAGGATTGTGATTTCCTTGCTCCGGGGCGACCCTCAAGACTGGGCTTTTTCATTGACACCAGGGGATCCTGCGTTGCTCAATGTGGATGCGTTTTTTCTGGCCTTGGGGTTGCTTTATGACGAACCTCATTTGGAGCTTCAGGCAGAAAAAACTTTGATGTCCCTATCTCAGGGGCAAGATGAAGCGGAAATTTACTGCCAAAGATTCCGTAAATGGTCTGTGCTTACTCAGTGGAATGAGTGCGCCCTGGCGGCGACTTTCAGAGAGGGTCTCTCTGATGCCATTAAGGATGTTATGGTGGGGTTCCCTGTGCCTGCGGGTCTGAATGAGTCCATGACAATGGCTATTCAGATCGATAGGCGTTTGCGGGAGCGCAAACCAGTGCACCATCTGGCGGTGTCCACTGAGAAATCGCCAGAGAGTATGCAGTGTGATAGAATTCTGTCCCGAAGCGAGCGGCAGAATTTTAGACGGAAAAATGGGTTGTGTTTCTATTGTGGTGATTCTACTCATGTTATATCAGCATGCTCTAAGCGTACTAAGAAGCTTGATAAGTCTGTTTCCATTTGCACCTTACCGTCTAAGTTTATTCTATCTGTGACCCTGATTTGCTCTTTGTCATCTATTACCACGGACGCCTATGTCGACTCTGGCGCCGCTTTGAGTCTTATGGATTGGTCCTTTGCCAAACGCTGTGGGTATGATTTAGAGCCTTTGGAGACTCCTATTCCTCTGAAGGGGATTGACTCCACCCCATTGGCTAATAATAAACCACAATACTGGACACAAGTAACTATGCGTATTAATCCGGATCACCAGGAGATTATTCGCTTTCTGGTGCTGTATAATCTACATGATGATTTGGTGCTAGGATTGCCTTGGCTGCAATCTCACAACCCAGTCCTCGACTGGAAAGCTATGTCTGTGTTGAGCTGGGGATGTAAGGGGGCTCATGGGGATGTACCTGTGGTTTCCATTTCATCATCTATTCCCTCTGAAATTCCTGAGTTCCTGTCTGACTATCGTGACGTCTTTGAAGAATCCAAGCTTGGTTCGTTACCTCCGCACCGAGAGTGCGATTGTGCCATAGATTTAATCCCGGGTAGTAAATACCCAAAGGGTCGTTTATTTAATCTGTCTGTGCCTGAACATGCTGCTATGCGTGAATATATAAAGGAGTCCTTGGAAAAGGGACATATTCGTCCATCGTCATCTCCCTTAGGAGCCGGTTTTTTCTTTGTGTCAAAAAAAGACGGCTCTTTGAGACCATGTATTGATTATCGGCTTTTGAATAAAATCACTGTTAAATATCAATACCCATTGCCGTTGCTGACTGATTTGTTTGCTCGCATAAAGGGGGCCAAGTGGTTCTCTAAGATTGACCTTCGTGGGGCGTATAATTTGGTGCGAATCAGGCAGGGGGATGAGTGGAAAACCGCATTTAATACGCCCGAGGGCCACTTTGAGTATTTAGTGATGCCTTTTGGTCTTTCAAATGCTCCGTCAGTTTTCCAGTCCTTTATGCATGATATTTTTCGCGATTATTTGGATAAATTTATGATTGTGTATCTGGATGATATTCTGATTTTTTCGGATGACTGGGACTCTCATGTCCAGCAAGTCAGGAGGGTTTTTCAGGTTTTGCGGTCTAATTCTTTGTGTGTGAAGGGTTCTAAGTGTGTTTTTGGGGTACAGAGGATTTCCTTTTTGGGATATATTTTTCCCCCCTCTTCCATTGAAATGGATCCTGTCAAGGTTCAAGCTATTTGTGATTGGACGCAGCCCTCTTCTCTTAAGAGTCTTCAGAAATTTTTGGGCTTTGCTAACTTTTATCGTCGATTTATTTCTGGTTTTTCGGATATTGCTAAGCCATTGACCGATTTGACTAAGAAGGGTGCTGATGTTGCGGATTGGTCCCCTGATGCTGTGGAGGCCTTTCGGGAGCTTAAGCGCCGTTTTTCCTCTGCCCCTGTGTTGCGTCAGCCTGATGTTGCTCTACCTTTTCAGGTTGAGGTCGACGCTTCTGAGATCGGAGCTGGGGCAGTGTTGTCGCAGAAAAGTTCTGACTGCTCCGTGATGAGGCCTTGTGCCTTCTTTTCCCGTAAATTTTCGCCCGCTGAGCGGAATTATGATGTTGGGAATCGGGAGCTTTTGGCCATGAAGTGGGCTTTTGAGGAGTGGCGCCATTGGCTTGAGGGGGCCAGACATCAGGTGGTGGTATTGACTGACCACAAAAATTTGGTTTATCTTGAGACCGCCAGGCGCCTGAATCCTAGACAGGCGCGCTGGTCATTATTTTTCTCTCGGTTTAATTTTGTGGTGTCATACCTACCGGGTTCTAAGAATGTTAAGGCGGATGCCCTTTCTAGGAGTTTTGAGCCTGACTCGCCTGGTAACTCTGAGCCCACAGGTATCCTTAAGGATGGAGTGGTATTGTCAGCCGTTTCTCCAGACCTGCGGCGGGCCTTGCAGGAGTTTCAGGCGGATAGACCTGATCGTTGCCCACCTGATAAACTGTTTGTTCCTGATGATTGGACCAGTAGAGTCATCTCTGAGGTTCATTCTTCTGCGTTGGCAGGTCATCCTGGCATTTTTGGTACCAGGGATTTGGTGGCAAGGTCCTTCTGGTGGCCTTCCCTGTCACGAGATGTGCGAGGCTTTGTGCAGTCTTGTGACGTTTGTGCTCGGGCCAAGCCTTGTTGTTCTCGGGCTAGTGGATTGTTGTTGCCCTTGCCTATTCCTAAGAGGCCTTGGACGCACATCTCGATGGATTTTATTTCAGATCTGCCTGTTTCTCAGAAGATGTCTGTCATCTGGGTGGTGTGTGACCGTTTCTCTAAGATGGTCCATTTGGTTCCTCTGCCCAAGTTGCCTTCTTCTTCCGAGTTGGTTCCTCTGTTTTTTCAAAATGTTGTTCGTTTGCATGGTATTCCTGAGAATATCGTTTCTGACAGAGGGACCCAATTCGTGTCTAGATTTTGGCGGGCATTCTGTGCTAGGATGGGCATAGATTTATCTTTTTCGTCCGCTTTCCATCCTCAGACGAATGGCCAGACTGAGCGGATTAATCAGACCCTGGAGACATATCTGAGGTGTTTTGTGTCTGCTGACCAGGATGATTGGGTTGCTTTTTTGCCATTGGCGGAGTTCGCTCTCAATAATCGGGCCAGCTCTGCCACTTTGGTGTCCCCGTTTTTCTGTAATTCGGGGTTTCATCCTCGATTTTCCTCTGGTCAGGTGGAATCTTCGGATTGTCCTGGAGTGGATGCTGTGGTGGAGAGATTGCATCAGATCTGGGGGCAGGTGGTGGACAATTTGAGGTTGTCCCAGGAGAAGACTCAGCTTTTTGCTAACCGCCGTCGTCGTGTTGGTCCTCGTCTTCGTGTTGGGGACTTGGTGTGGTTGTCTTCTCGTTTTGTCCCTATGAGGGTCTCTTCTCCTAAGTTTAAGCCTCGGTTCATCGGCCCGTATAAGATATTGGAGATTCTTAACCCTGTTTCCTTCCGTTTGGACCTCCCTGCATCCTTTTCTATTCATAACGTTTTTCATCGGTCATTATTGCGCAGGTATGAGGTACCGGTTGTGCCTTCCGTTGAGCCTCCTGCTCCGGTGTTGGTTGAGGGTGAGTTGGAGTACGTTGTGGAGAAAATCTTGGACTCTCGTGTTTCCAGACGGAGACTCCAGTATCTGGTCAAGTGGAAGGGATACGGCCAGGAGGATAATTCTTGGGTGAATGCATCTGATGTTCATGCCTCTGATCTGGTTCGTGCCTTTCATAGGGCCCATCCTGATCGCCCTGGTGGTTCTGGTGAGGGTTCGGTGCCCCCTCCTTGAGGGGGGGGTACTGTTGTGAATTTGGATTCTGGGCTCCCCCGGTGGCTACTGGTGGAATTGAACTGGTGTCTTCATCTTCTCTGTTCACCTGTTTCCATCAAGATGTGGGAGTCGCTATATAACCTTGCTGCTCTGTTAGTTGCTTGCCGGTCAACAATGTTATCAGAAGCCTCTCTGTGCTTGTTCCTGCTCCTAGACAACTACTAGATAAGTTGGACTCTTGTCCATGTTTGTTTTTGCATTTTTGTTCCAGTTCACAGCTGTAGTTTCGTTACTGTGTCTGGAAAGCTCTTGTGAACAGGAATTGCCACTCTGGTGTTATGAGTTAATGCCAGAGTTTTAAAGTAATTTCTGGATGGTGTTTTGATAGAGTTTTTAGCTGACCATGAAAGTGTCCTTTCTGTCTTCTGCTATGTAGTAAGTGGACCTCAAATTTGCTAAACCTATTTTCATACTACGTTTGTTATTTCATCTTGATTCACCGCCAATACATGTGGGGGGCCTCTGTCTCCTTTCGGGGTATTTCTCTAGAGGTGAGCCAGGACTAATATTTTCCTCTGCTAGCTTTATTTAGTCCTCCGGCTGGTGCTGGGCATCTAGAATCAACGTAGGCATGCTACCCGGCCACTGCTAGTTGTGCGTTAGGTTTAGTTCATGGTCAGCTCAGTTTCCATCTTCCAAGAGCTAGTTCCTATATATGCTGATGCTATGATCTCTTGCCATTGAGATCATGACAATTCTGTCCAGTTCAGCAAAGATAAGTCCTTGCTTTGTTCTTTTGCAGTTCACTTGTTGTGGACTTAATCGTTCAGCACATTCTATGTTTTTTCTTGTCCAGCTTGTCAGTATGTTTTATTCAGTTAAGCTGGAAGCTCTGGAAAGCAGATTTACCCTCCGCACCTTTAGTCAGGTGTGGAGATTTTTGTAAACTCTGTGGTGGATTTTCTAGTTTTTAATACTGACCGCACAGTATTCTGTCCTGTCCTATCTATCGAGCTAGATTGGCCTCCTTTGCTACATCCTGGTTTAATTCTGTGTATGTCATTTTCCTCCCCACTCACAGTCAATATTTGTGGGGGGCTGTCTGTCCTTTGGGAATTTTCTCTGAGGCAAGATAGCTTTCCTGTTTCTATCTTTAGGGGTAGTTAGTCCTCCGGCTGTGACGAGGTGTCTAGGGAGTGACAGGAACATCCCACGGCTACTTCTAGTGTTGTGTTAAGCTCAGGAACTGCGGTCAGTACAGTGTTGTGATTTTGCTTTTTGCTCCCTCTAGTGGTCATTAGTGATTTGACTCTGGAGCGTCTGTCTTTTCCTATATCCTCACATGGGCCGTTAGTTCAGGGGCGTTGCTATATAAGCTCCCTGGACCTTCAGTTCAATGCCTGGCATCGTTGAAATCAGAGCTAATCTGTTGTGCTCTTGTCCTCTGATCCTGGTTCCTGTTTTTCAAGCTAAGTCTGCTTCTTTGCTTTTTGCTTTTGTTTTGTTTGGTATTTTTGTCCAGCTTGTTCCTATCTGTATCCTGACCTTTACTGGAAGCTCTAGGGGGCTGGTGTTCTCCCCCCGGACCGTTAGACGGTTCGGGGGTTCTTGAATCTCCAGCGTGGATTTTTATAGGGTTTTTGTTGACCAGATAAGTTATCTTGCTATATTCTGCTATTAGTAAGCTGGCCTCTCTTTGCTGAACCTGGTTCATTTCTGTGTTTGTCATTTCCTCTTACCTCACCGTTATTATTTGTGGGGGGCTTGTATCTTGCTTTGGGGTCCCTTTCTCTGGAGGCAAGAGAGGTCTTTGTTTTCTTCTCCTAGGGGTAGTTAGATTCTCCGGCTGGCGCGAGTCATCTAGCGATCACCGTAGGCATGATCCCCGGCTACTTCTAGTGTTGGTGTTAGGAGTAGCTATTTGGTCAACCCAGTTACCACAGCCCTATGAGCTGGATTTTTGTATCTTGCAGACTTACACGTTCCTCTGAGACCTTGTCCACTGGGGTCATAACAGTACAGGTACCACCTTCTCCAGAGCACGTCCTATGTTGCTCCTAAACCACCAGTTCATAACACCCACATAATTGACTGGACCAACGGCTGTGAGGGGGCTTTTCAGGCGTTGAAAACAGCCTTGTGCAAGACTTTTGTGTTGAAAGCAGTCAACCGTTTTTGGTGCAGACCGTCGCCAGCGAGTTTAGCCTTGGTGCTGTGCTCAGCCAGGTCAACTCGGGGAACCATGAGCACCCCATGTTGTACCTGAGCCAGAAGCTTCTGCCGAGGGAAGTGGCCTATTCCACCATTGAGAAGGAGTGCCTGGCCATAGTCTGGGCCCTGCAACGTTTGCAGCCCTACCTTTACGGTCACACCTTCACTGTGGTGATGGACCACCACCCTCTGCGCTGGCTTCAAGCCATGTGTGGAACCAACTGAAGGTTGCCTTCCAGCAGTTCGACTTTACAATCAAGCACAAAATGGGCAGGGAGCATGGCAATGCAGATGGGTTGTCCCGCCAGGGCGAACCTGCTGAGATGCGCATGGAGGAGTATCGAGAGGTTCTGCCTCCATATCACAGTCCAAAAGGGGAAGGTGTCACGATAATGTGAATATGCCATGTTGGAGTATCTACCTAACTTTACAAGACACACACTGTGGGCCATTCCGACCCCCCCTCTTCTCACTGTCTGCTGTGTGTGTGTGAATCCTAAACCCCTTCCCTGAAGAATTTTTATGATTCTATGCTTCAAGCAAACCATTCTCCGTAAAGCTACTCATTCCCTCCTCCCGCATACCAGCCAAAACTGGTACTTTCTTTGTTGAGATTCTTTGTTCTATTAATGCGATATATAGGGTCAGCCGGCATTCTTTCTTTTGCACATGCACGCGTTGGATCCCTGCGTGTCAATTGGCGCAGGCGCTGTTCATTTGACCACTGTGCCCATGAGCAGCTTCCCCATCCCGGCGACACTGGCCTCTTCCGGCTGGCGTGTACTCGTACACACCGGTCTCTTATGAGCTATCACGCTCAGGGTATTTATGGCTGTTTAACGCCTCTACCGACACCTTCCCTGACGAAGCTTGGTCTGCCAGGCGATACGCGTAGGGCATCGCGTCTTTACCAGGTTGTATCTTTATGGGGGCCTCCTCCGTTTATTTTTAGGGGACCTAGGGGTATTATTATGTACTAGCTACCCTTTGACCTGCTAATTGGCTAGTCTTATATCTTGGAAATATGGCCTCTTGCTTCATCTTTTTTTGCATACAAGTGTCTTTGTATGCGTTTATGGGCCATTTAGGACTTTTTTCTTATCAGGTAGGATGCATACTGCCTCATGAGCCACTAGGTTTATTTTGGTTACAAAGCTATGCTTATGTTATGGTCTCCATTACCTGAGTGTTTGATGGTGTTTGTATTTTTAATTATGTTTTAATTGTTTGCGGTGTTTTTTTATATGTTAATAAAATCAGCCTGTTACATTTTATTATATTTGTTTCTTCATATTTGGATGGTGTGCAATTCTTCATGCAGTAATGCTGTTCTTTTGTTTTTTGAAAATTGGTTTTTATTACTGACATTGCACCCCCGCTGTTTTCTAGTATATATATGGCAGTGCGCCCAATTGTCTGCTTTTCGATATAGGGGCACCCATCTTGGGGAGGGTTATAAGAATTATATATTCCGGATATCTATCGATAGATCTATCATTCAACATCATGAGCATGGTGTTGTACTTATGTGAGGTTCACAGCAAGTTACGCATAAAAATAGTTAACATAGCTCTAAGTAAAGGGGAGGTGTCAGTCTCTAAGTGATGTCACCACAGGGGGAGTGCCTGGGTTTTGGGCTAGAATAACTTAGTGAGACCAGCATTCCGGGCGTGTCTTGTGTCCGGGGACCAGCTGCTGTCTAGATGTGTGGTATTCATCTAGATGTGACCCCCCTCCTTTGCACACGGCCAGTCAAAAGATAAAATGATCTGAACGAAATGTGTGTTCTTTCAATTTTAATCCCTGCTTATTTATAATTGTATTTTACTAATGGTTTTGTCTTCTCTATAATATCTTTTTAATACTTTGTAAACACTGCCTACCTTTTTTTGGAGTAAAATATACAATTTTCTAGCTTGTCTCTCCCTGCTCTATAGGAACTGTCGCATACTCTGAAGTGAATTATGCTACTGATTTGGATTGGCTCCGGATCCGTTAATGATTTGAAAATCGGAGCTGGTAGCAGCATGCTTTGTTCTGTGCGTTTGGGAGCTTTGTAGCGACGGCGGCGTTAATTATTGTTCCTGCCCAAGTGGGAGTAGTTTTATTGCCCTCACTGTAGCGAGCCCAATACCCAGTACATAGCAGACAGCCTTTCTGGCGACTAATTACCCTAGGTGCAGTACCCTGACCGACCTGAGAGTAAGGGGGCACCAGAGAGCTGCAAGTTCCAAACCGGAACTGGGAAGTGGGATATAGATAAATCCCCTTCAGAAGGAATCAGGGGCAACCAAACAACCCCTGTTCATGACAAATTGGTGTGAGTGGTGGGGGTGATAAAGGTATCTCCCCCATGAACTGTGACATATTGGTGGCAGCACGGCGGGATCCATGACATATTGGTGGCAGCACAGTGGGATCCGTGACAGTGGGTTTGTAAGTGACTGGACCCACCCATCTCTCCAAGTCACTTGGAAGCCTTCCCAATGTAAAACATATTCCTCAGCAGTAGATCTGCTGAGCAAAACACGCCCAGACTTCCATCACAGGGCCACCCACCTCTGTAATACATGCCGCCCATTAATCACATGACCAGTCGCCATACCACATATTCCCCCCCTCTGCCTAAAGCCGTGGGGCTTGACACTCTCTATTACCCGACCAGAGACTCTTCACTGTCGTCTCTGCCAGTCAAACTGTCTGTCAAAGTCAGGTCCTGATACTGAACCCTTTTGTAGATACCCATCATCCATCTCCGTCACGTCCTTTGATAGAGATGACCCCTTGTCAGACTAACCGCATCCCCGTGGTTAGTATGTAGGCATAATTCCCTTGCACCCATACGTCCTGTCTGGTCTGACTCTTTGTCGTTTCGTCCGCTACAGGGTCTTCCGCTTAGGTCACTCAGCCCTGAGCTAACTGAGGTGTCACTACTTCTACTTCTTCTGTCAGGTCAGCTTCTGTTATGTCTCTGCTGGCCACTTCTCCTATGGTTTTTATTGCCTGGAGAGCAGTCCATCCATTTATCTCTATGTCCTCTCTTAGCTTCAGCTTGAGGACTTCCAGTCTTTAGAGAACCTTTTCATCTCTCTACACCGCGAGTTGAAGGTGGCAGCCATCTTCCCATTTCCTGCAACTCTCTATTGATCTGTCCCCTCTTAAGTCTTAGCTACTCTATCTGTTTCAGGTATGCCACACGATACTCCAGGAGCATCCGGATATTCCTAAGACTCTCCATGGATCTGACAACAAGGAATGGAACAATCCCATCTTCACCCATGACCTGGGCCTTGTCATCAGCCGGAATCCTCAGTCTCTTCACAGCCGATGACTTTCCCCACCAAATTTCTGGGTACCAGGATGATGTCTTCCACCAAGCCGAGCCGTTTTTGAGCTTCTCTCGCTAGCTCGACATTATTCTTCAGCATGATCATCTGTTTTGTGCTGAGGCATTGTAGATGCATATCCCTCAGGACAGCCACCCGCTTTACTGTGACTTCCCTAGTCGACAGTATGAACAGTTGATGAGTCTCAGGTGCCCAGTGCACCCTACACGCTTCGACCACCTTTTTAAAGGCCTCATGCACCTCCTCACTGGCACACGCTTCTCGCATGTCTTCGTGTACCTCTATTATGCATTTGAAACCGGAAGTCTCATCTTCTTGATCATACTGTTGGACCTCCTCGTCCTTAGCATCAGCGCAGTTTCCCAAGACCGCCACGTCCCTTGCATGGCCATCTGCGTGGCACTTCCGTTGCTGGATTTCTTCCTCCGTGGAGGCCCCTTCTTTGGTCAGCCTCTCCAGCTCACTCTGCTTCATTGCGATCAGATCGGGAGAGCGCAACAGTTCGATTTCCCGGTCATCCGTGGATTTCTGGAGCTGGGTATGTCTTCTTTATCTTGAGCTGTCGGAGAACTTTATCTCGCTCCTCTGCCAGGCAGCGACACTCATCCTCTCTCTGGAGAAGCTCCTGACAATGCTTCTCTTGGGCCTCTCTGAGCACCTCCATAACTTTCAATATGGCCTTGTTCATGGTTTGAGACGCTGACAGGTGACCTCTGAGGTCAGAGGCTTCCATCTCCAGCTCATCCACTCTGTGCTCAATCGTTTGTCTCAGGACCCTTTCTCTCTCAATTTGTCTCTTTAAACAGCTCTATGTCATGGTCCTGCTCTCTTTTGGCCAGCACATGTCGCATCATCAGTTCTTTAATTAGATTTTCAAATGGGCTCTCTTGTCCACCCATACTCTGCCTCTTCAGAGTTCCACCTGTTCCTGCATCCGCCTCTATGGCCTCTGCGGGGCTCTCTGTCTATTCACTCTTAGGGACTAGGGTTGAGCGAAACGGATCAGTCATTTTCATAAGTCGCCGACTTTTTGAAAAGTCGAGTTTCATGAAAAAAAAAAAAAAAAAATTTCCCAGTATGACACACTAGGTTTTGGGTTTTTTTTAAATTCTCCCTGAAAAAAAAAAATAGTGGGAGATTAAGATTGGCATTTCTGCTTGAGTGCCGGTCCTGTGTGTGCCATCTGTCTCAAATTATTGGGGCACAGAAAACCTAGTGTGTCATACTGGGAATTTTTTTATTTTTTTTTAAATTCTCCCTGAAAAAAAAAAAAATAGTGGGAGATTAAGATTGGCATTTCTGCTTGAGTGCCGGTCCTGTGTGTGCCATCTGTCTCAAATTATTGGGGCACAGAAAACCTAGTGTGTCATACTGGGATTTTTTTTTTTTTTTAATTCTCCCTGAAAAAAAAAAAATAGTGGGAGATTAAGATTGGCATTTCAGCTTGAGTGCCGGTCCTGTGTGTGCCATCTGTCTCAAATTATTGGGGCACATAAAACCTAGTGTGTCATACTGGGAATTTTTTTATTTTTTTTTAAATTCTCCCTGAAAAAAAAAAAAATAGTGGGAGATTAAGATTGGCATTTCTGCTTGAGTGCCGGTCCTGTGTGTGCCATCTGTCTCAAATTATTGGGGCACAGAAAACCTAGTGTGTCATACTGGGATTTTTTTTTTTTTTTTTTAAATTCTCCCTGAAAAAAAAAAATAGTGGGAGATTAAGATTGGCATTTCTGCTTGAGTGCCGGTCCTGTGTGTGCCATCTGTCTCAAATTATTGGGGCCCAGAAAACCTAGTGTGTAACATTGGGCCTGATTTTCCTTTCAGTGTCAGCCACCTAAAGGTATATATAAATCCTACAGAAGTTTGAGTTCACCTTATAAGTTGTTTTACAGTAACAAATACCGTTACTTTGGTTACGTTTTGCAAACAATGAGGAAGTCTGGTGGAAGAGGTCGTGGCCGTGGGCGGTCATTGTCAGCTGGTAATGATGGTAGTGGTGGTGGAGCATCAGGTGGTCGTGGTAAAAGCAATACAGCACCTAAGTCTCGAGTTGTTGAGCCAGGTTCGTCGTCTGGCTACACAAGGCCTCGAACGCTCTCTTTTCTGGGAGTAGGAAAACCGCTTTTAAAGCCGGAGCAGCAAGAAAAAGTTTTGGCTTTCCTTGCTGACTCAGCCTCTAGCTCTTTTGCTTCCTCTTCTGGAACTGGTAAATGTAAAAGCAGCGCATCCTTAGTGGATGTTCACGGTCAGGGAGAAGTCGCTTCCTTGTCTTCTTCAGCAAGAACAACAGAGAAGGATGCGTCTGGCGACACAACGGGTTACTCCATGGAGCTCTTTACACATACCGTTCCTGGGTTACAAAGTGAAACAGTTAACAGGCCATGCCCAGTAGAAGTTGCATCGGACATGGAGTGCACAGATGCACAGCCACAGCCAGATTACTATGCTGTTCCTTTGACTCAGACCAGAACATTGCCCTCGCAGTGTACTGAGCCAGAATCAAACCCAGGTGAGACTATGGTGCCCCGTCACGAACGCTATACCACCGGCTTACACGGTGACACAGACGAAGTTGCACACGAGATAGAAGAGGAGGTCATAGATGACCCAGTTGTTGACCCCGATTGGCAGCCATTGGGGGAACAGGGTGCAGGCGGCAGTAGTTCTGAAGCGGAGGAGGAGACGCAGCAGGCATCAACATCGCAACAGGTTCCATCTGCCGGGCCCGTATCTGGCCAAAAACGCATGGCAAAGGCAAAACCAGTTGTAGGACACCGTGTCCATCCAGTTCAAGAAGCTCAGTCTGCAATGCCTGAAAAGGTATCCCATAATAGAAAGAGTGCAGTCTGGCATTTTTTTAAACAAGATCCAAATGATCAGCGCAAAGTCATCTGTCAAAAATGTTCAACTACCTTAAGCAGAGGTCAGAATCTTAAAAGTCTAAATACAAGTTGCATGCATAGACATTTAACCACCATGCATTTGCAAGCCTGGACTAACTACCAAACGTCCCTTAAGGTTGTAGCACCCTCGGCGAATGAAGCTAGTCAGCAACGCTACATCCCTTCCCTCCCTGTAAGCCCACCATTTCCCGCACCACCTGCAGTATCTGTGCAGGTTTCGTCGCTAGGCCAAAGCAGTCAGGGAATCACCAGGTTCGTAGTAGGAAACACTGCATGTAGGGCACCGGCAAGAATACCGTCTCCAACCCTCTCTCACTCACCCATGTCCACCGGCACCACCGCTAGTTCCACGATCTCCAGCTCTCCAGTCCAGCTCACCCTACATGAGACTCTCGTTAGAAAAAGGAAGTACTCATCCTTGCATCCGCGTACACAGGGTTTGAACGCCCACATTGCTAGACTAATCTCGTTAGAGATGATGCCCTACCGGTTAGTTGAAAGCGAAGCTTTCAAAGCCCTGATGGCAGAGGCGTAGCTAGGGTTTCAACTTAGGGGGGGCGAAACATCTGAGTGGGCCCCTAACCAGCTAACCCTGATTACAGTTACGGTTGCACACTCTAATTGTGAATATAGGGGAACCTCAGAATATGACCCTACTGTTATTGAAAATAAATCTATATACAAAAACGAACATTGATTTTACCGCCATATTGTGACAATATGCAACTTTGATGGTCGCAATACTCTGAGTGCCCCTATAACAACACAGTAATGCTTTTAAGTGCCCACTTTACATTTAATAATGTCCCCTAAGTTCCCCCATGTACTGCTCCATTATACACAGTATGGTGAGCTCAAAGCTTCCATATACACAGTATAAGGCCCCCACAGCTCCCCTATACACAGTATGATGATTCTATAACTACCCGATACAACGGATGATGTTCTCACTGCTCCACTTTACACAGTATAATGCTGACAGAGCTCCACTATAGAAAGTATAATGCCCCCCTATATACAGTGTAATGGGCCAACAGCTCCCATATGCGCAATATGCCTTCACAGTTCCCTATACACAGTATGATGGGCCTGCAGCTTCCGTCAAACAGTATGATGTCCCTCACAGTTCCCTTATACACAGTATGATTGGCCCGCAGCTCCCTTATACACAGTATGGTGGGGCCATAGCTCCCTTATATACAGTATGATGGGCCCGCAGCTTCCTTATACACAGTATGATGAGCCTGCAGCTCCCTTATACACAGTATGATGGGCCCCGCAGCTCCCTTATACACAGTATGATGGGCCCACAGCTCCCTTATACACAGTGTGATGGGCCCGCAGCTTCCTTATACACAGTATGATGGGCCCGCAGCTTCCTTATACACAGTATGATGAGCCTGCAGCTCCCTTATACACAGTATGATGGGCCTGCAGCTCCCTTATACACAGTATGATGGGCCCGCAGCTCCCTTATACACAGTATGATGGGCCAGCAGCTCCCTTATACACAGTATGGTGGGGCCACAGCTCCCTTATACACAGTATGATGGGCCCGCAACTCCCTTATACACAGTATGATGGGCCCGCAGCTCCCTTATACACAGTATGATGAGCCTGCAGCTCCCTTATACACAGTATGATGGGCCTGCAGCTCCCTTATACACAGTATGATGGGCCCGCAGCTCCCTTATACACAGTATGATGGGCCCGCAGCTCCCTTATACACAGTATGATGGGCCCGCAGCTCCCTTATACACAGTATGGTGGGCCCACTGCTCCCTTATACACAGTATGATGGGCCCACAGCTCCCTTATACACAGTATGATGGGCCCGCAGCTCCCTTATACACAGTATGATGGGCTTGCAGCTCCCTTATACAGTGTGATGGGCCCACAGCTCCCGTATACACAGTATGATGGGCCCCCAGCTCCCTTATACACAGTATGATGTGTGCACAGCTCCCGTATACACAGTATGATGGGCCCGCAGCTCCCTTATACACAGTATGATGGGCCCGCAGCTCCCTTATACACAGTGTGATGGGCCCACAGCTCCCGTATACACAGTATGATGGGCCCCCAGCTCCCTTATACACAGTATGATGTGTGCACAGCTCCCGTATACACAGTATGATGGGCCCACAGCTCCCTTATACACAGTATGATGGGCCCGCAGCTCCCTTATACACAGTATGATGTGTGCACAGCTCCCGTATACACAGTATGATGGGCCCGCAGCTCCCTTATACACAGTATGATGGGCCCACAGCTCCCGTATACACAGTATGATGGGCCCCCAGCTCCCTTATACACAGTATGTGTGCACAGCTCCCTTATACACAGTATGATGGACCTGCAGCTCCCTTATACACAGTATGATGGGCCCGCAGCTCCCTTATACACAGTGTGATGGGCCCACAGCTCCCGTATACACAGTATGATGGGCCCCCAGCTCCCTTATACACAGTATGATGTGTGCACAGCTCCCGTATACACAGTATGATGGGCCCGCAGCTCCCTTATACACAGTATGATGGGCCCGCAGCTCCCTTATACACAGTATGATGGACCTGCAGCTCCCTTATACACAGTATGATGGGCCCATAGCTCCCGTATACACAGTATGATGGGCCCGCAGCTCCCTTATACACAGTATGATGGGCCTGCAGCTCCCTTATACACAGTATGATGGGCCCGCAGCTCCCATATACACAGTATGATGGGCCCCCAGCTCCCTTATACACAGTGTGATGGGCCCACAGCTCCCTTATACACAGTATGATGGGCCCGCAGCTCCCTTATACACCGTGTGATGGGCCCACAGCTCCCGTATACACAGTATGATGGGCCCACTGCTCCCTTATACACAGTGTGATGGGCCCACAGCTCCCTTATACAGTTTGATGGGCCCGCAGCTCCCGTATACACAGTATGATGGGCCCCCAGCTCCCTTATACACAGTATGATGTGTGCACAGCTCCCTTATACACAGTATGATGAGCCCGCAGCTCCCTTATACACAGTATGATGGGCTTGCAGCTCCCTTATACACAGTATGATGAGCCCGCAGCTCCCTTATACACAGTATGATGGGCCCGCAGCTCCCTTATACACAGTATGATGGACTCACAGCTCCTTTATACACAGTATGATGGACCCGCAGCTCCCTTATACACAGTATGATGGGCCCGCAGCTCCCTTATACACAGTATGATGGGCCCACAGCTCCCTTATACACAGTATGATGAGCCCGCAGCTCCCTTATACACAGTATGATGGACCCCCAGCTCCCTTATACACAGTATGATGGGCCCACAGCTCCCTTATACACAGCATGATGGGCCCGCAGCTCCCGTATACACAGTATGATGAGCCTGCAGCTCCCTTATACACAGTATGATGGGCCCACAGCTCCCTTATACACAGTATGATGCACTCATAGCTCCCTTATACACAGTGTGATGGGCCCACAGCTCCCTTATACACAGTATGATGTGTGCACAGCTCCCTTATACACAGTATGATGAGCCTGCAGCTCCCTTATACACAGTGTGATGGGCCCACAGCTCCCTTATACACAGTATGATGGGCCCGCAGCTCCCTTATACACAGTGTGATGGGCCCACAGCTCCCTTATACACAGTGTGATGGGCCCGCAGCTCCCTTATACACAGTATGTGTGCACAGCTCCCTTATACACAGTATGATGGGCCCCCAGCTCCCTTATACACAGTATGATGTGTGCACAGCTCCCTTATACACAGTATGATGCACTCATAGCTCCCTTATACACAGTGTGATGGGCCCACAGCTCCCTTATACACAGTATGATGTGTGCACAGCTCCCTTATACACAGTATGATGGGCCCGCAGCTCCCTTATACACAGTGTGATGGCCCCACAGCTCCCTTATACACAGTGTGATGGGCCCGCAGCTCCCTTATACACAGTATGTGTGCACAGCTCCCTTATACACAGTATGATGGGCCCGCAGCTCCCTTATACACAGTATGTGTGCACAGCTCCCGTATACACAGTATGATGGGCCCCCAGCTCCCTTATACACAGTATGATGTGTGCACAGCTCCCGTATACACAGTATGATGGGCCCGCAGCTCCCTTATACACAGTATGATGGGCCCGCAGTTCCCTTATACACAGTGTGATGGGCCCACAGCTCCCGTATACACAGTATGATGGGCCCCCAGCTCCCTTATACACAGTGTGATGGGCCCACAGCTCCCTTATACACAGTATGATGTGTGCACAGCTCCCGTATACACAGTATGATGGGCCCGCAGCTCCCTTATACACAGTATGATGGGCCCGCAGCTCCCTTATACACAGTATGACGGGCCCGCAGCTCCCTTATACACAGTATGATGGGCCCACAGCTCCCGTATACACAGTATGATGGGCCCCCAGCTCCCATATACACAGTATGTGTGCACAGCTCCCTTATACACAGTATGATGGACCTGCAGCTCCCTTATACACAGTATGATGGGCCCACAGCTCCCTTATACACAGTATGATGAGCTCGCAGCTCCCTTATACACAGTATGATGTGTGCACAGCTCCCTTATACACAGTATGATGGGCCTGCAGCTCCCTTATACACAGTATGATGACCTAGCAGCTCCCTTATACACAGTATGATGAGCCTGCAGCTCCCTTATACACAGTATGATGGGCCCACAGCTCCCTTATACACAGTATGATGAGCCCGCAGCTCCCTTATACACAGTATGATGGGCCCGCAGCTCCCTTATACACAGTATGATGGGCCCACAGCTCCCTTATACACAGTATGATGAGCTCGCAGCTCCCTTATACACAGTATGATGTGTGCACAGCTCCCTTATACACAGTATGATGGGCCTGCAGCTCCCTTATACACAGTATGTTGGGCCCGCAGCTCCCTTATACACAGTATGATGGGCCCACAGCTCCCTTATACACAGTATGATGAGCTCGCAGCTCCCTTATATACAGTATGATGTGTGCACAGCTCCCTTATACACAGTATGATGAGCCCGCAGCTCCCTTATACACAGTATGATGTGTGCACAGCTCCCTTATACACAGTATGATGAGCTCGCAGCTCCCTTATACACAGTATGATGTGTGCACAGCTCCCTTATACACAGTATGATGAGCCCGCAGCTCCCTTATACACAGTATGTGTGCACAGCTCCCTTATACACAGTATGATGGGCCCACAGCTCCCTTATACACAGTATGATGTGTGCACAGCTCCCTTATACACAGTATGATGGACCCGCAGCTCCCTTATACACAGTATGATGGGCCCGTAGCTCCCGTATGCACAGTATGATGGGCCCGCAGCTCCCTTATACACAGTATGATGGGCCCGCAGCTCCCTTATACACAGTATGATGTGTGCACAGCTCCCTTATACACAGTATGATGGGCCCACAGCTCCCTTATACACAGTATGATGGGCCCGCAGCTCCCTTATACATAGTATGATGGGCCCGCAGCTTCCTTATACACTGTATGATGAGCCCGCAGCTCCCTTATACACAGTATGATGTGTGCACAGCTCCCGTATACACAGTATGATGGGCCTGCAGCTCCCTTATACACAGTATGATGAGCTAGCAGCTCCCTTATACACAGTATGATGAGCCTGCAGCTCCCTTATACACAGTATGATGGGCCCACAGCTCCCTTATACACAGTATGATGAGCCCGCAGCTCCCTTATACACAGTATGATGGGCCCGCAGCTCCCTTATACACAGTATGATGGGCCCACAACTCCATTATACACAGTATGATGAGCTCGCAGCTCCCTTATACACAGTATGATGTGTGCACAGCTCCCTTATACACAGTATGATGGGCCTGCAGCTCCCTTATACACAGTATGATGGGCCCGCAGCTCCCTTATACACAGTATGATGGGCCCACAGCTCCCTTATACACAGTATGATGAGCTCGCAGCTCCCTTATATACAGTATGATGTGTGCACAGCTCCCTTATACACAGTATGAGCCCGCAGCTCCCTTATACACAGTATGATGTGTGCACAGCTCCCTTATACACAGTATGATGAGCTCGCAGCTCCCTTATACACAGTATGATGTGTGCACAGCTCCCTTATACACAGTATGATGAGCCCGCAGCTCCCTTATACACAGTATGTGTGCACAGCTCCCTTATACACAGTATGATGGGCCCACAGCTCCCTTATACACAGTATGATGTGTGCACAGCTCCCTTATACACAGTATGATGGACCCGCAGCTCCCTTATACACAGTATGATGTGTGCACAGCTCCCTTATACACAGTATGATGGGCCCGTAGCTCCCGTATGCACAGTATGATGGGCCCGCAGCTCCCTTATACACAGTATGATGGGCCCGCAGCTCCCTTATACACAGTATGATGGGCCCGCAGCTCCCTTATACACAGTATGATGGACCCGCAGCTTCCTGTCATGATTTGGCAGTCTTCAGTCACATAAAGTGACTGCAGACATTTATTCCAAGCCTTTATCAACTTAATTTAATAATAAGCAATTTATTACTATAATTAAAGCACCACTCTAGCAGGGTTTTTTTTCCACCGCTGGTGTGGTGTTTTAAGCGCAAGTCCCCTGCCCTGGTCATTTACTCATCCTCCAGCGTATTCACTCTTTTGTGGCACTGCTGCAGTCCCAAACCTGTGAGCGCAGCTCCTGACAGGCCAGAAGTGAGAAGATATGTCACAAACGCTCAATGTAAGACTAGGAGGCTATGTGCACACATTGCGGATTCGTGTGCGGATTTTTCCGCACCGTTTTTGCAAAATCCACAGGTAAAACATGCTGCGTTTTACCTGTGGATTTACTGTGTATTTCCTGCGTTTTTTGTGAGGATTTCGCCTGCGTTTTTACACCTGCGGATTCCTATACAGGAGCAGGTGTAAAACACTGAGGAATCCGCACAAAGAATTGACATGCTGTGGAAAATACAACACAGCGTTTCCTCGCGGTATTTTCTGCAGCATGTGCACTGCGGATTTGGTTTTCCATAGGTTTACATGGCACTGTACAATGCATGGAAAATTGCTGTCAATCCGCACCGTGTGCACATAGCCTGAGAGTGAGAAAGAGGCGAGAACGAGGCTCCCACAGACTCACACTGATTAGTGACCTCTGCGCCGCTCCATAAAACACTGGAGCCGTGGACAGGTCACAAACGGAGCCGAGGGGAGACAAAAACAGATGAAAACGCCAGAAGATGAGTATCAGACAGAGGGCAGGGGACTTGGATTGTCAGCACCGCTCCAGCAGTGAAATAAATAATAATGCCGGAGTGGTGCTGTAAATGTGATGCAGCTCTTGGTTACTGTATGGAGGCTCCTTATACTAACACTCATAAAAGGCCCAGGTGGTACGTATCAAAAGCCCCCGACCCCCCCATCTCCAGCCAGCAAATATTACATGATAGAGCACATATAATATCAGAACAAAACATTATAATATTCAGCCCCCAGTGACCTGTTCCCCCTCCCCCACTTCAGCCCCAATGCCCCCATCATCTCACATCCACCCCCTCAGTGCCCTGTCCCATTTCACTCACCTTCAGCCCCCACAACACCCCCATGGTCTCACATTTACCCCCCAGTGCCCTGTCTCCCCTCCCCCACAATACCCCCATGGTCTCACATCCACCCCCTCATTACCCTGTCCCCCCTCACCCACTTTCAGCCCCCACAATACCCCAATGGTCTCACATTCACCTCACAGTGACATACCTGAATTTAATAAACCTAATAAGTTCCATCCCCAGCACTTACTGATAAAAGTTTGCAGGCAGGACCAGGAAGTGTAAGTGAAATGCAAGGTGTGGGCACTAGGACCCAGCGTGCCTGAGCCAACCCCAGCGTGCACAGAGTGAGGAAAACTGCAGCCGGGGGAAAGCTTCATGATCAGGTCAGACGGGTGAAACCATTCCCTGCAGGGGGGAGACTCTGCAGCCGCCACTGTGCTAATAGCCAGCATGCAGAATCTCCGTCATTAGTCTGCTCTGCTCCTATGCGGTGTTCTGCATCATCACAGAAGTGGCCCTGCCCTGGCTCCTTGTGGGCCCCTTCATGTGACAGGGCCCGGGGCGACGGCCCCCTCTGCCCCCCCAGTAGCTACGCTACTGCCTGATGGACTACGCTGTACCACGCTACGAGCTACCCAGTCGACACCTTTTCTAGAAAAGCCATCCCAGCCCTCCACCACCATGTTAAAGAGCGCATCGTCCATGCGCTCAGGCAATCTGTCAGTAGAAAGGTGCACCTGACAACAGATGCATGGACCAGTAGGCATGGCCAGGGGCGGTACGTCTCCATCACGGCACACTGGGTGAATGTGGTGGATGCAGGGTCCACAGGGGACAGCAATATTGGGACAGTTCTGCCTAGCCCACGGTCAAGGAAACAGTTGGCTGTAGGCGTTCGCCCCCCCCCCTCCTCCTCTTCCTCCTCCTCCTGCAGAAGCGAGACTCGTCCACAGACCACAGTCGCACATCCACTCCATCCGCAGCTGCCACTGTTGCACACCAGGTGTGCCATTATGGGACAGCTAGTGGCAAGCGTCAGCAGGCTGTATTGGCAATGAAGTGTTTGGGCGACAACAGACACACCGCGGAAGTTCTGTCCGAGTTCTTGCAGAAAGAAACTCAGTCATGGCTGGGCACTGTACATCTTGAGGCAGGCAAGGTAGTGAGTGATAACGGAAGGAATTTCATGGCTGCCATAGCCCTTTCCCAACTGAAACACATTCCTTGCCTGGCTCACACCTTAAACCTGGTGGTGCAGTGCTTCCTGAAAAGTTATCCGGGGTTACCCGACCTGCTCCTCAAAGTGCGCAGACTTTGCTCGCATATCCGCCGTTCGCCCGTACACTCCAGCCGTATGCAGGCCTATCAGCGGTCTTTGAACCTTCCTCAGCATCGCCTAATCATCGATGTTGCAACAAGGTGGAACTTCACACTGCACATGCTTCAGAGACTGTGCGAACAGAGGCGTGCTGTTATGTATTTGTGGGAGGATACACGGGCAGGCAGTAGGATGGCAGACATGGAGTTGTCAGGTGTGCAGTGGTCGAAGCTACAAGACCTGTGTCAAGTCCTTCAGTGTTTTGAGGAATGCACACGGCTGGTTAGTGCAGACAACGCCGTAATAAGCATGAGCATCCCCCTAATGCGTCTGCAGATGCAAAGTTTGACGCACATAAAGGAGCAGGCGTCTGCACCAGAGGAAGAGGAAAGCCTTGATGACAGTCAGCCATTGTCTGGTCAGGGCAGTGTAGAGGACGCGGTAGCGGGCGAAGAGGAGGAGGAGGAGGATGATGGGGATGAGTACTTTTTAAATGAGGAAGCTTCTCAGGGGGCAATGGAAATTGGTGGCATTGCAAGGCCGGGTTCTGGGTTTTTTAAGGGAGACAAGTGACGTAGATTTGCCTGTAACTGCCCCTCCAACCAGCACAACCGCAGATTTGACAACTGGAACTTTGGCCCACATGGCGGATTATGCCTTACGTATCCTCAAAAGGGACCCACGCATTATTAAAATGATGAGCGATGACGATTACTGGTTGGCCTGCCTCCTTGATCCTCGCTATAAAGGCAAATTGCAAAATATTATGCCACATGAGAACCTCGAACAAATATTAGCAACCAAACAAGCTACTCTTGTAGACCGTTTGATTCAGGCATTCCCAGCACACAGCGCCGGTGATGGTTCTCACACAAGCTGCAGGGGGCTACAGGGCAGAGGTGTTAGAGGTGCACAGATCAGAAGTGGCGTTGGACAGACGGGTTTTCTGACCAGGTTGTGGAGTGATTTCGCAATGACCGCAGACAGGACAGGTACTGCAGCATCTATTCAAAGTGACAGGAGACAACATTTGTCCAGTATGGTTACTAACTATTTTTCATCCCTTATCGATGTTCTCCCTCAACCGTCATTCCCATTTGATTACTGGGCATCCAAATTAGACACCTGGCCTGAATTGGCAGAATATGCGTTGCAGGAGCTTGCTTGCCCAGCAGCTAGTGTGCTATCAGAAAGAGTATTCAGTGCTGCTGGTTCAATATTAACCGAAAAAAGGACTCGTCTGGCTACCCAAAATGTGGATGATCTCACCTTCATTAAAATGAACCACTCCTGGATTTCAAATTATTTTGCCCCACCTTTCCCGGCTGACACCTAGCTTTCCTATAAAAAGGTGTTGCTTGTGGACTGGTCTTACTGAGTGTTCCAATCTGTTAATTTGCAGCAGCTGTTTGTCCAGCATACGACATGTTTACACCTCCCTCAATGGGAAAACTCCCCCCACGGGGCCGTGGTCTCGCCACTTGGCGCAAGCACCCGTTAGTTACAGTGCTGTTTGTCAGAAGAGGTGGGTGTGCTCGCTTTTGGTCGACGGCACTGCCACTGGGTCCCTCATAGTACAATGTAGTGTCTCTGGCGGTGGTGGTGCGCACCCAACGCCAGACACACCGTTGTAACATGAGGGGCCCTCGGGCGGTACCGCCGGCCACAAGAGAGTCCCCCCCCCCCCCCCAGCTCAAACTGTGCTCTACCACGTGCAAAATTATCTCGCACAGCTCCACCAATCTTTAGTCTATGCGCTGACATCATTCAATGCCTGGCACTGACAATACTAATTTGTTGACATCTATGATGCAACTTAAAGTAGTCTGGGTCAGTGTCCTATATTGACACCAGTAAATACTAAGTTACTGCCAAATTACTTTGTCATAAACTCTGCAGATGAGCCCACCCCTGTACCTAAGTATGCCACACTTTTGTTTTTTTTTATTTTATTGTTTTGCGAGACATTAACATCTATTTATTTTTTGGGAGTACTAACTGTGTCAGACACTCCTTGCAATCGTCCTCCGCTGACCACACCAATGCTGGCTGTGTACCCATGTAACCTATTTAAAACTGCATTGAGCCTATTTTATTATTTTAGGCCTAGTAAGTGTGTCTGCGGTCCCTCCGTGCAATCGTCCTCCGCTGACCACACCAATGCTGGCTGTGTACCCATGTAACCTATTTAAAACTGCATAGCGCCTGCTTTTTTATTTTAGGCCTAGTAAGTCTGCGCCACTCCTTGCAATCGTCCTCCGCTGACCACACCAATGCTGCCCGTGTACCCCTGGAACCTATTTTTAAGTTCATAGAGCCAATTTTTTTATTTTATTTACTATTAATAAGGCCATGATGGACTACGCTGTACCACGCTACGAGCTACCCAGTCGACACTTCTTTTGCGAGAAAAGCCATCCCAGCCCTCCACCAGCATGTAAAAGACCGCATTGTCCATGCACTCAGGCAATGTGATTAGAAAGGTGCACCTGACAACAGACGCATGGACCAGTAGGCATGGCTACGGAAGGTTACGTGTCCATTACGGCGCAATGGGTTAATGTGGTGGCTGCATGGTCCACAGGGGACAGCCTACTAAGTCTGTCTGCAGTCCCTAATTCAAATTGTCCTCAATTCAGGCTTTCGGGCTTTTTTAAAAATAGGAAAATGCATTTGGGCTACTAGTTTGGTTGGGGCCTACTAACGGTGTCTGCTGCTCCTGGGTGTTCTCCTCCTCCTGGGTATTCTCCTCCTCCTGGGTGTTCTCCTCCAGGTTTCCTTGTCTGAGCTTCAACCTTCAGGCTCTCATTAAGTAGTTGTTTAGATAACACAGCATTAGGCCTACTAGTTTGGTTGGGGCCTACTAACGGTGTCTGCCGCTCCCTGGTGTTGTCCTCTACTGAACAAAGCTGAGCTTCAATCTTCAGGCTTTCGGCCTATATTATCAGATATTAAACTGCATTTGGGCTACTTGTTTGGTTGGGCCATACTAACGGTGTCTGCCGCTCCCTGGTGTTGTCCTCTACTGAACAAAGCTGAGCTTCAATCTTCAGGCTTTCGGCCTATATTATCAGATATTAAACTGCATTTGGGCTACTTGTTTGGTTGGGCCATACTAACGGTGTCTGCCGCTCCTGGGTGTTCTCCTCCTCCTGGGTGTTCTCCTCCTCCTGGGTGTTCTCCTCCACATTTCCTTGTCTGAGCTTCAACCTTCAGGCTCTCATTAAGTAGTTGTTTAGATAACACAGCATTAGGCCTACTAGTTGGGTTGGGGCCTACTAACGGTGTCTGCCGCTCCTTGCTGTTCGCCTCCACTGAACAAAGCAGAGCCGCCTGTTTACTACTGTTAACAAACAATTTTGAACTGCATTTGGCCTACTTACTTATTTGGGCCTACTCACTGTGTCAGCCTCTCATTACAGTTGTCCTCCACTGAACAAAGCAATGCCGCCTGGTTAGTCCTGTTAAAACTTTTGAACTGCATTTAGCCAACTTTATTGTTTGGGCCTATATCTGTGTTTCCTCCTCATCGTGCCCATTACCCAGCCAGTGCTACATAAGTCTGCTGGTACATTGACCCAGACCACTACATTCCCCTTGCATGCTTCACAGCCAGAATGTGTCCCTGCTGAAAGTCAGGTTCCCCTTCCCGCATACTATACCACCTTACACGGGGACAAAGAGGAAGGTGCAGATGAAAGTGCTGGTTCCTTCATCAGGTGGGGGGGAATAGTTACATAGTTATTGAGGTTGAAGGAAGACTTTAAGTCCATCTAGTTCAACCCATAGCCTAACCTAACATGCCCTAACATGTTGATCCAGAGGAAGGCAAAAAAAAACCCATGTAGTAAGAGTAAGCTCCATCATGGGGAAAAAAATTCCTTCCCGACTCCACATACGGCAATCAGACTAGTTCCCTGGATCAACGCCTTATCAAGGAATCTAGTGTATATACCCTGTAATATTATACTTTTCCAGAAAGGTATCCAGTCCCCTCTTAAATTTAATTAATGAATCACTCATTACAACATCATACGGCAGAGAGTTCCATAGTCTCACTGCTCTTACAGTAAAGAATCCGCGTCTGTTATTATGCTTAAACCTTCTTTTCTCCAGACGTAGAGGATGCCCCCTTGTCCCTGTCACCGGTCTATGATTAAAAAGATCATCAGAAAGGTCTTTGTACTGTCCCCTCATATATTTATACATTAACATAAGATCACCCCTTAGCCTTCGTTTTTCCAGACTAAATAGCCCCAAGTGTAATAACCTATCTTGGTATTGCAGACCCCCCAGTCCTCTAATAACCTTGGTCGCTCTTCTCTGCACCCGCTCCAGTTCAGCTATGTCTTTCTTATACACCGGAGACCAGAACTGTGCACAGTAAGTGTGGTCGCACTAGTGACTTGTATAGAGGTAAAATTATGTTCTCCTCATGAGCATCTATGCCTCTTTTAATACATCCCATTATTTTATTTGCCTTTGTAGCAGCTGCCTGACACTGGCCACTGAATATGAGTTTGTCATCCACCCATACACCCAGGTCTTTTTCATTGATGGTTTTGCCCAGAGTTTTAGAATTAAGCACATAGTTATACATCTTATTACTTCTACCCGTATGCTCGTTGGCGACGTCACTGGCACAGGGCCCCTCATAGTACGCAAAAGTGTCGCTGCCGGTGGGAGGCGCCCCCGCCGTGCAAACACACCGCCGTACTTTGAGGGGCCCTGTGCCAGTGCCAATGAGTGGGCCCCCCCTGCTTGCTCAGGATCACAGCACTTGCAAAGTTGAAATACTTACCTCTCCCTGCGCCACTGCCGTGACGTGGTCCAGATTTCTTGGGCCCACAAAATACTTGAACCAGCCCTACCCCCAACAACTTTAGCCAAATGACCCCCAATTTCCAATGCCTAACTATTATTATAAGGGAAATTAAGATTGACAAGCTTCATTAACAAGAATGGATGTTTTTGCCATTAAAATGGGCACTCTAGGTGTTTTCCTGGCCCCCACTCACTGCCGACTATTCTGCCCCATTGACTTGCATTGGGTTTCGTGTTTTGGCCGATCCCGACTTTACGAGATAATCGGCCGATTTCACTCGACTCGACTTTTGAGAAAGTCGAGTTCCGCGAAACCCTACTCGACCCTAAAAAAGTCAAAGTCGCTCAACCCTATTAGGGACCTCTCGACTTTTTGTAACTTCAGAGAGCTCCATCTCTTCAGCATCAGGTACTCTGGAGCCTTCATCATACTGAGCTAATTCACCCTTTCCGGGCATTAGAGATGTGGGTCTACTACAGGTCTGTTTTAATTCGAGCCCTACCTCTGTGCTGGGATTTGTCCTTATCAAGGACAGTAACCTGATCTGTACCTGACCCTGACTCTTCCTCATCATCTCTCTTCTCAGAGGGTGTAACCTGTCCAGCCTTTCCGCGGCCCCCGCGATGAGACGAAGATCTGTCATTTTTACTCGGCTCCCCCTTACTGCACTCTCTTTCCCTTGCGTCTGAGTTACAGTCTGAATAGGAGTCACCCCCTCTCACCATGGAACAGCAAGTCCACACTTAAACAGGTGTCGTACCCCATTCCTGGAGCTACCCCGTTTCCCACGGTCACATGTTTGGGCACCCCAGCTAAGTCCCTGAATCGGTCAAACCAACACTTTCTTCTGGTCACCCCGAACTCTGGACTATCGACCTTAGGTGGCGCTACCTCCTCCTTTTGATACATGGAATTAACAGGAACCCCCACAGCCTGCTGCTGTAGTGGGTCTTCCACACAACCGTTCTGTCTCTACTGTGAGCAACCAACCACTTCATCAACTTCCCATAGATCTTCAAAGAACACAAAGTTCCGGCCCCTCTCAAAGGGGTACAATAAGTTCAGTGTTATACAGCCATCTTGGCACTTGACACTTTTGGACATATCAATCATCACTCTGTCCACAGCGAACATTGACCTTTTTTCTTGGTCCAACAGAGAACGAGAGTTCCCGTCAGTCACCGGACCCTTTGAATCCAGCCATCCAGAGACTCCTTCACGGTGTAACATCATGGTACACCTCTGCGGCCTGTTGTCAAACGGGAAGTCTATGCCCACATTCTCCACCAATTGTAAGATAGCGCTTACTGCGTCTCTTGGGGGACACTTGCTTGGCAATGGGATAAACGTACACAGGCACGATTTTCTTACAAAAACAGTCTATTTGGTTTATTTACACACCAGCATCAACCGCAACCTCAGGAACTTGGTAGTATGCATCCTCAGAGGTATTCCATAGAGTAAACACAGTCTCTCTCTCTGACCCCGGTCAGTATAACACGCATCCGTGTCCGTTACCTGTTGGTGTCGGCCACACAGGTTCCCGGATGCCTCATCCTCAGAGGTATCCCACAGATGTCTCTCACTGACCTTGGTCAGTATCACACATGGTTATCAGACCGTCCATTCCGGAGGTGTCTCACAGGCCTCCTTGCTCTGGCTCAGACTAGCCAGCACTCGCTCCCATGTGCCAAACACACCTCCATTACATAGTTATAACCACACCCAGGTACCTATCACACGGCTAGTCAGGTGAGCGTGACATCACCGCAGGTCCTCAAACACACAGCCATCTTAGGTGTTCAGACACATCCCTTTGGGTGGGTTTGTCGGTGACTGGACCCATCCATCTCTCCACATCACCTGGAAGCCTCCCAATGTAAACAAATCCCTCAGCAGTAGATCTGCTGAGCAAAACATACCCGGCTTCCATCACAGGGCCACCTACCTCTGCGATACATACCGCCCATTAATCACATGACCAGTCGCCATACCACAATACCTATAAAGAGAAAAATCAGCCAAACTGAACATTTTGCAGTGGTGTCTTCATTTTTGCCAGTGCTGTATGTACATGTATGTGTGGATATATATACAGTTATATGAAAAAGTTTGGGCACCCCTATTAATCTTAAGCTTAATGTTTTATAAAAATTGTTTTTTTCACAACAGCTATTTCAGTTTCATATATCTAATAACTGTTGGACACAGTAATGTTTCTGCCTTGAAATGAGGTTCATTGTACTAACAGAAAATGTGCAATCTGCATTCAAACAAAATTTTACAGGTGCATAAGTATGGGCACCCTTATCATTTTCTTGTTTTAAATACTCCTACCTACTTTTTACTGACTTACTAAAGCACTCTTTTTTGGTTTTGTAACCTCATTGAGCTTTGAACTTCATAGCTAGGTGTATGCGATCATGAGAAAAGCTACTTAAAGTGGCCACTTGCAAGTTGTTCTCCTGTTTGAATCTCCTCTGAAGAGTGGCATCATGGGCTCTTCAAAACAACTGTCAAATGATCTGAAAACAAAGATTATTCAACATAGTTGTTCAGGGGAAGGATACAAAAGCTGTCTCAGAGATTTAACCTGTCAATTTCCACTGTGAGAAACATAGTAAGGAAATGGAAGAACACAGGTACAGTTCTTGTTAAGGCCAGAAGTGGCAGGCAAAGAAAAACATCAGAAAGGCAGAGAAGAAAAATGGTGAGATCAGTCAAGGACAATCCTCAGACCACCTCCAGAGAGCTCCAGCATCAACTTGCTGCAGATGGTGTCACTGTGCATCGGTCAACTATACAACGCACTTTGCACAAGGAGAAGCTGTATGGGAGAGTGATGCGAAAGAAGCCGTTTCTGCAAGCATGCCACAAACAGAGTCGGCTGAGGTATGCAAAAGCACATTTGGAGAAGCCAATTTCTTTTTGGAAGAAGGTCCTGTGGACTGATGAAACCAAGATTGAGTTGTTTGGTCATACAAAAAGGTGTTATGCATGGCGGCAAAAAAACACAGCATTCCAAGAAAAACACTTGCTACCCACAGTAACATTTGGTGGAGGTTCCATCATGCTTTGGGGCTGTGTGGCCAATGCTGGCACCGGGAATCTTGTTAAAGTTGAGGGACGCATGGATTCCTCTCAGTATCAGCAGATTCTTGACAATAATGTTCATGAATCAGTGACAAAGTTGAAGTTACGCAGGGGATGGATCTTTCAGCAAGACAATGATCCAAAACACCGCTCCAAATCTACTCAGGCATTCATGCAGAGGAACAATTACACTGTTCTGGAATGGCCATCCCAGTCCCCAGACCTGAATATCATTGAACATCTGTGGGATCATTTGAAGAGGGCTGTCCATGATCGGCGACCATCAAACTTAACTGAACTGGAATTGTTTTGTAAAGAGGAATGGTCAAAAATACCTTCATCCAGGATCCAGGAACTCATTAAAAGCTACAGGAAGTGACTAGAGACTGTTATTTTTGCAAAAGGAGGATCTACTAAATATTAATGTCACTTTTCTGGTGAGGTGCCCATACTTATGCACCTGTCAAATTTTGTTTGAATGCAGATTGCACATTTTCTGTTAGTACAATAAACCTCATTTCAAGGCAGAAACATTACTGTGTCCAACAGTTATTAGATACATGAAACTGAAATAGCTGTTGCAAAAAAAACAATTTTTATAAAACATTAAGCTTAAGATTAATAGGGGTGCCCAAACTTTTTCATATAACTGTATATATACACTGCTCAAAAAACTAAAGGGAACACTAAAATCCCACATCCTAGATATCACTGAATGAAATATTCCAGTTGCAAATCTTTATTCATTACATAGTGGAATGATTTCAGAACAATAAGACATAACAATTATCAATGTAAATCAAAATAAATATCCCACGGAGGTCTGGAGATGGAATGATGCTCAAAATCAAAGTGGAAAATCAAATTACAGGCTGATCCAACTTCAGTGGAAATGCCTCAAGACAAGGAAATGATGCTCAGTAGTGTGTGTGGCCTCCACGTGCCTTTATGACCTCCCTACAATGCCTGGCATGCTCCTGATGAGGCGGCGGATAGTCTCCTGAGGGATCTCCTCCCATACCTGGACTAAAGCATCCGCCAACTCCTGGACAGTCTGTGGTGCAATGTGACATTGGTGGATGGAGCGAGACATGAGACATGATGTCCCAGATGAGCACAATCCCCATCTGTGGACGTCGGGCACTCAGACCATCCTCATGGAGTTGGTTTCTAACCACTTGTGCACACATGCACATGTGTGGCCTGCTGGAGGTCATTTTGCAGGGCTCTGCCAGTGCTCCTCCTGTTCCTCCTTGAATAAAGGCTGAGGTAGCGGTCCTGCTGCTGGGTTGTTGCCCTCCTATGGCCCCCTCCACATCTCCTAGTGTACTGGCCTGTCTCCTGGTAGCGCCTCCAGCCTCTGGACACTAGGCTGACAGACACAGCAAACCTTCTTGCCACATCTCTCATTGATGTGCCATCCTGGATGAGCTGCACTACCTGAGCCACTTGTGTGGGTTGTAGATTCTGTCTCATGCTACCACGAGTGTGAAAGCACAACCAACATTCAAAAGTGACCAAACCATCAGCCAGAAAGCATTGGTACTGAGATGTGGTCTGTGGTCCCCACCTGCAGGACCTCTCCTTTACTGAGAGTGTCTTGATAATTGCCAATAATTTCCATCTGTTGTCTATTCCATTTGCACAACAGCATGTGAAATTGATTGTCAGTCAGTGTTGTTCCTAAGTGGACAGTTTGATTTCACAGAAGTTTGATTCACTTAGAGTTAGATTCTGTTGTTTAAGTGTTCCCTTTATTTTTTTGAGCAGTGTATATATATATATATATATATATATATATATATTTATATTTCATACAGAGCTAGATAGCAGAATAGCCGGTAATTCAATTGTCGGCTTTTGCTAAATCCTTACAGAACCCGACAGGATATGAGACATGGTTACATATTCCTCACTAATAATGTTAGTAGTGTATGTGTGCAAAATTTGGGAGCTGTAGGGGTTAAACTAAAGGTTTAACTCAAGGACAAAACTGGCGTGGGCTCCTGTGCAATTTCCTCCGCCATAGAGGTAAAGCCAGTGGCTGAGGGCAGATATTAATAGCCTAGAGAGGGACCATGGTTATTGCCCCCCCGGTTAAAAACATCTGCCCCCAGCCACCCCAGAAAAGGCACATCTGGAAGATGCTATTGTAAGGTGACATTAAGCCTGGTTAATAATGGAGAGGTGTCAATAAGCCACCTATCCATTCTTAATCCAAAAGTAGTAAAGGGTTAATAATACACACACACACTAAGAATAAAGTATTTTAATGAAATAATTACACACAGGTTTTATTATCTTTATTATACGCTTAATCCAACTGAAGACCCTCGTTCTCCTGTAAAAAAAGGAAAATAAAAAAGCAACAATATCCCACACCTGTCCGCCGTACAGTCATGTCCCAGGCTGTAAATCCATCTGAAGGGGTTAAATACATTTACAGCCAGGAGTGAAGCTAATGCCACCGGCTGGGCTGTAAACCACAGAGGAATGAATGAAAAGCTGCCGGCAGCGCAGCCTCTGTGCCTCACCGGACATAAACTCTGGAGCGTGGGAATGTTTCTGAACATTTTCCCACGCTGTCAGTTCACCACATCAGGCAGGGAGTCTGCGCAGCATCAGTGACTACCGCTGACGTGTGGACCAGATGGAGTGGGTGTCACATGATCGGGGAGAAGTGGACAAGATGGAGAGGGTGTCACGTGATCGGGGAGGTGTGGACCAGATGGAGCGGGTGTCACATGATCGGGGAGGTGTGGACCAGATGGAGCGGGTGTCACGTGATCGGGGACGTGTGGACCAGATGGAGCGGGTGTCACATGATCGGGGAGGTGTGGACCAGATGGAGTGAGTGTCACATGATCGGGGAGGTGTGGACCAGATGGAGCCGGTATCACGTGATAGGGGACGTGTGGACCAGATGGAGCGGGTGTCACGTGATCGGGGACGTGTGGACCAGATGGAGTGGGTGTCACATGATCGGGGAGGTGTGGACCAGATGGAGCGAGTGTCAATTGATCAGGGAGGTGTGGACCAGATGGAGCCGGTGTCACTTGATCGGGGAGGTGTGGACTGTCAGGGTTCCCAATGGCAGGGACTCAGGCAAAAACGGACTAGCTCTAGGAATGATGGAATCTCAGATGACCGCGACGCTGAACCTAACACGCAACTAATAGTAGCCAGGGGGTGTGCCTACGATTATCCCTAGACACCTCGCACCAGCCGGAGATCTAGTTACTCCTAGTAGAGGAATACACAGACCTGGCTTGCCTCCAGGGAAACCCCAAAAGTGATAGTAGCCCCCCACATATAATAACGGTTAGGTAAGAGGAAAACACGTACGCAGTATGAATATAGATTCAGCAAAGAGAGGCCCTCTGACTAGATAGCAGAAAATACAAAAGAGGACTTCGCGGTCACCTCAAAACCCTAAACAGCCATCCTGAAATTACTTTAACTCCGTTATCAACTCATGACACCGGAGTAGTAATTTCAGATCACTAGAGCTTCCAGCAGCAAGAGAAATATAAATGCATGCTGGACAAACAAACACAAAAAATGCCAAAGATCCAACTTAGCTGAATTGCAGACTTGGAGCAGGTAGCAAGCAACAGAGGTGCTCTGGTAACATTGATTGCCGGCACTAGAATGACTGAGAAGCCAGACTAAATAGGAAACTCCCAGATTCCTGATGGGAACAGGTGCAAGACAAAAGTCAGCCAGTACCACCAGTAACCACCAGAGGGAGCCCAAAAACAGAATTCACAACAGTACCCCCCCCTTAAGGAGGGGGCACCGAACCCTGATGAGAACCACCAGGGTGATCTGGATGCGCCCTATGAAAAGCGCGAACCAAATCAGAGGCATGAACATCGGAGGCAGTCACCCAAGAATTATCCTCCTGACCGTATCCCTTCCATTTAACCAAATATTGAAGTCTCCGTCTGGAAACGCGAGAGTCCAAAATCATCTCCACAACATACTCCAATTCACCCTCCACCAGCACAGGAGCAGGAGGCTCAACAGAAGGAACAACCGGTACCTCGTACCTCCGCAACAACGACCGATGGAAGACATTATGAATGGTGAAAGATGCTGGTAGGTCCAAACGAAAAGATACAGGATTAAGAATCTCCAAAATCTTATAAGGACCTATGAACCGAGGTTTAAACTTAGGAGAAGAGACCTTCATAGGGACAAAATGAGAAGATAACCACACCAAGTCCCCAATGCGGAGATGATGACCCACACGACGATGACGATTAGCAAACTGCTGAGTCTTCTCCTGGGACAACTTCAAATTGTCCACCACATGACTCCAAATCCGGTGCAGTCTATCCACCACCGTGTCCACTCCAGGGCAATCCGAAGATTCCACCTGGCCAGATGAAAAACGAGGGTGAAACCCTGAATTGCAAAAGAAAGGAGAAACCAGAGTGGCAGAACTGGCCCGATTATTGAGGGCAAACTCTGCCAACGGCAAAAAGGCGACCCAATCATCCTGATCAGCAGACACAAAACACCTCAAATAAGTCTCCAAGGTCTGATTAGTTTGCTCCGTCTGGCCATTAGTCTGAGGATGGAATGCAGACGAAAAAGACAAATCAATGCCCATCCTGGCACAGAACGCTCGCCAGAACCTAGACACAAATTGAGACCCCCTGTCAGAAACGATGTTTTCCGGGATACCATGTAAACGAACCACATTCTGAAAAAATAAAGGAACCAACTCAGATGAAGAAGGCAATTTGGGCAAGGGTACCAAATGAACCATCTTAGAAAAACGGTCACACACCACCCACATGACGGACATTTTCTGAGAAACCGGGAGGTCCGAGATAAAGTCCATAGAGATGTGCGTCCACGGCCTCTTCGGAATAGGCAAGGACAACAACAATCCACTAGCCCGAGAACAGCAAGGCTTGGCCCGAGCACAAACATCACAAGACTGTACAAAGGCACGCACATCCCGAGACAGGGAAGGCCACCAGAAGGACCTGGCCACCAAATCTCTGGTACCAAAAATTCCAGGGTGACCTGCCAACACAGAAGAATGAACCTCCGAGATGACTCTACTGGTCCATTCATCTGGAACAAACAGTCTCCCAGGCGGACAACGATCAGGCCTATCAGTCTGAAACTCCTGCAAAGCACGTCGCAAGTCTGGGGAGACAGCAGACAAAATCACCCCATCCTTAAGGATACCCGTATGTTATGACCCCAATGGCGAGGGTCTCAGAGGAACGTGGAAGTCTGCAGAATACAAAAATCCAGCTCATAGGGCAGTGGTAACTGGGTTGACCATATATCTACTCCTAACGCCAACACTAGAAGTAGCCGGGGATCATTCCTACGTTGATTCTAGATGACACGCGCCAGCCGGAGAATCTAGCTACCCCTAGTAGAGGAAAACAAAGACCTTTCTTGCCTCCAGAGAAGGGGACCCCAAAGCTGGATAGAAGCCCCCCACAAATAATGACGGTGAGGTAAGAGGAAATGACAAACACAGAAATGAACCAGGTTTAGCACAGAGAGGCCCGCTTACTGATAGCAGAATAAAGAAAGGTAACTTATATGGTCAACAAAAACCCTATCAAAATCCACACTGGAAATTCAAGAACCCCCGAACCGTCTAACGGTCCGGGGGGAGAACACCAGCCCCCTAGAGCTTTCAGCAAAGGTCAGGATATAGATTTGGAACAAGCTGGACAAAAATACAAAAACAAAACAAATAGCAAAAAGCAAAAGGCAGACTTAGCTGATATAACTGGAACCAGGATCAGTAGACAAGAGCACAGCAGACTAGCTCTGATAACTACGTTGCCAGGCATTGAACTGAAGGTCCAGGGAGCTTATATAGCAACACCCCTAACTAACGACCCAGGTGCGGATAAAAGGAATGACAGAAAAACCAGAGTCAAAAAACTAGTAACCACTAGAGGGAGCAAAAAGCAAATTCACAACACCCGTAGGCTCAGAATCACCAGAGGAGTCAGGCTCAAAACTCCTAGAAAGGGCATCTGCCTTCACATTTTTTGAACCCGGCAAGTATGAAACCACAAAATTAAACCGGGAGAAAAACAACGACCAGCGCGCCTGTCTAGGATTCAGACGCCTGGCAGACTCAAGGTAAATCAGATTCTTGTGATCAGTCAAGACCACCACCTGATGTCTAGCACCCTCAAGCCAATGACGCCACTCCTCAAATGCCCACTTCATAGCCAAGAGCTCCCGATTACCGACATCATAATTTCGCTCGGCGGGCGAAAACTTTCGAGAGAAGAATGCACATGGTCTCATCACTGAGCAATCGGGACTTCTCTGCGACAAAACCGCCCCCGCTCCAATCTCGGAAGCATCAACCTCGACCTGAAAAGGGAGCGAAACATCAGGCTGGCGCAACACAGGGGCGGAAGAAAAGCGGCACTTAAGCTCCCGAAAGGCCTCCACAGCCGTAGAGGACCAATTGGCAACATCAGCACCCTTCTTAGTCAAATCAGTCAGAGGTTTAGCAACACTTGAAAACCCAGTTATAAATCGACGATAGAAATTAGCAAAGCCCAAGAACTTCTGAAGACTCTTCAGGGAAGTAGGCTGCGTCCAATCACAAATAGCCCGAACCTTGACAGGATCCATCTCAACAGAAGAAGGGGAAAAAATATACCCCCAAAAGGAGATCTTCTGAACCCCAAAAATACACTTTGAACCCTTTACAAACAAAGAATTGGCCCGCAAAACCTGAAAAACCTTCCTAACCTGTTGAACATGCGACTCCCAGTCATCCGAAAAAATCAAAATATCATCCAAATACACAATCATAAATTTATCCAGGTATTTACGGAAAATATCGTGCATAAAGGACTGAAAGACTGAAGGAGCATTAGAAAGACCAAAAGGCATTACCAAATACTCAAAATGGCCCTCGGGCGTATTAAATGCAGTTTTCCACTCATCTCCCTGCTTAATCCGCACCAAATTATACGCACCCCGAAGATCAATCTTAGAGAACCACTTTGCCCCTTTAATACGAGCAAATAAATCAGTCAATAGTGGCAAAGGATACTGGTATTTGACTGTAATCTTATTTAACAGGCGATAATCAATACAGGGCCTCAGGGAGCCATCTTTTTTACCCACGAAAAAAAAACCTGCTCCTAAAGGGGATGAGGATGGACGGATATGTCCCTTTTCCAAGGACTCTTTAATATACTCCCGCATAGCAGCATGCTCAGGCACAGATAGATTGAACAAACGACCCTTGGGAAACTTGCTGCCAGGAATCAATTCTATAGCGCAATCACAATCCCGGTGAGGGGGAAGAGAACTAAGTTTGGGCTCCTCAAAAACATCACAATAGTCAGACAAAAATGCCGGAATTTCAGAGGGAGTAGATGAAGCAATGGAAACCAAAGGTACTTCCCCATGAGCCCCCTGACATCCCCAGCTTAACACAGACATTGTTTTCCAGTCAAGGACTGGATTATGAGTTTGCAACCATGGCAATCCAAGCACTAAGACATCATGCAAGTTATGCAACACAAGGAAGCGAATCACCTCCCGATGGTCAGGAGTCATACACATAGTCACTTGTGTCCAGTATTGTGGTTTATTCCTAGCCAATGGTGTGGAGTCGATACCCTTCAGAGGGATAGGAACTTCCAAAGGCTCTAGGCTAAACCCACAACGTCTGGCAAAGGACCAATCCATAAGACTCAAGGAAGCGCCAGAATCCACATAGGCATCCACAGTAATAGATGATAATGAACAGATCAAAGTTACAGACAAAATAAACTTAGACTGTAAAGTGCCAATTGCAAAAGACTTATCAACCTTTTTTGTGCGTTTAGAGCATGCTGATATAACATGAGCAGAATCACCACAGTAGAAGCACAACCCATTTTTACGCCTATAATTCTGCCGTTCACTTCTGGACAGAATTCTATCACATTGCATAATCTCTGGTGTCTGCTCAGAAGACACCGCCAAATGGTGCACAGGTTTGCGCTCCCGTAAACGCCGATCAATCTGAATAGCCATAGTCATGGATTCATTCAGACCTGTGGGCGTAGGAAACCCCACCATGACATCTTTAACGGCGTCAGAGAGACCTTCTCTGAAATTCGCCGCCAGGGCGCACTCATTCCACTGAGTAAGCACAGACCATTTTCGAAATTTTTGACAATATATTTCAGCTTCATCATGCCCTTGAGAGAGGGCTATCAAGGCCTTTTCAGCCTGAATCTCCAAATTAGGTTCCTCATAGAGCAACCCCAATGCCAGAAAAAACGCATCCACACTGAGCAGCGCAGGATCCCCTGGTGCCAATGCAAATGCCCAATTCTGGGGGTCACCCCGCAACAAGGAAATCACAATTTTAACCTGCTGAGCAGAGTCTCCAGCGTAGCGAGATCTCAGAGAAAGATACAATTTACAATTGTGCTTAAAATTCAAAAAACGAGATCTATCTCCAGAAAAGAACTCAGGTATAGGAATCTTTGGTTCTGACATAGGAGCATGTATAACATAGTCTTGGATATTTTGAACCTTAGAAGCAAGAGCACTCAGGCCTGTAGCTAAACTCTGGATACCCATTTCTCAACAGCTGAGATCTGAGCCATTCAGGGGTTAAGAGGAGAGAAAAAAGCAGCAGATTGCAATTATGGCTAGACAGAACTTCTGAGTAAAAAAAAAAAAAAAAAAGTGTCAGAAACTTCTTCTTTTCTCTCTTTCTTCAGCCAATACCTTTAATACATTTGCGGCCGGCAATACTGTCAGGGTTCCCAATGGCAGGGACTCAGGCAAAAACGGACTAGCTCTAGGAATGATGGAATCTCAGATGACCGCGACGCTGAACCTAACACGCAACTAATAGTAGCCAGGGGGCGTGCCTACGATTATCCCTAGACACCTCGCACCAGCCGGAGATCTAGTTACCCCCTAGTAGAGGAATACACAGACCTGGCTTGCCTCCAGGGAAACCCCAAAAGTGATAGTAGCCCCCCACATATAATAACGGTTAGGTAAGAGGAAAACACGTACGCAGTATGAATATAGATTCAGCAAAGAGAGGCCCTCTGACTAGATAGCAGAAAATACAAAAGAGGACTTCGCGGTCACCTCAAAACCCTAAACAGCCATCCTGAAATTACTTTAACTCCGTTATCAACTCATGACACCGGAGTAGTAATTTCAGATCACTAGAGCTTCCAGCAGCAAGAGAAATATAAATGCATGCTGGACAAACAAACACAAAAAATGCCAAAGATCCAACTTAGCTGAATTGCAGACTTGGAGCAGGTAGCAAGCAACAGAGGTGCTCTGGTAACATTGATTGCCGGCACTAGAATGACTGAGAAGCCAGACTAAATAGGAAACTCCCAGATTCCTGATGGGAACAGGTGCAAGACAAAAGTCAGCCAGTACCACCAGTAACCACCAGAGGGAGCCCAAAAACAGAATTCACAACAGTGGACCAGATGGAGCCGGTGTCACGTGATCGGGGAGAAGTGGACGAGACGGAGAGGGTGTCACATGATCGGGGAGGTGTGGACCAGATGGAGCCAGTGTCACGTGATCGGGGAGGTGTGGACCAGATGGAGCCGGTGTCATTTGATCGGGGAGGTGTGGACCAGATGGAGCCGGTGTCACGTGATCGGGGAGGTGTGGACCAGATGGAGCCAGTGTCACGTGATCGGGGAGGTGTGGACCAGATGGAGCGCGTGTCACATGATCGGGGAGGTGTGGACCAGATGGAGCGCGTGTCACATGATCGGGGAGGTGTGGACCAGATGGAGCCGGTGTGCTGTTTCATGAATGTTCTTCAGTTTCTATGTATGTTGTTATACTTTACTCAGCTGCCGCCCAATGGTCTTTTTCCGTATGGCAGCTTGTTATTAAAGGGAACCTGTCACCCCCCCAGTCGTTTCAAACTAAAAGAGCCACCTTGTGCAGCAGTAATGCTGCATTCTGACAAGGTGGCTCTTTAAGTTCTGGGTGCTGTAACTGCAGAAATAATCAGTTTTGTAATTTGTCAGAAATACCTTTCTTCAGTCCTGGAGGCCGGCCTTTCCCCCCTGCTTCAGACAGCACACTGCCGTCACTCACATCTTCTTGGCGCCGGGCGCCGCCTCCTCACCGCTGTTCTGAAATCAGCTGCCGCCTGCGCTCTTTTCTCCTGCCTGGTGCAGGCGCAGTGAGCGCTGCCGGTCCTCATATGCAGCCCAGCTGACTGCTCCTGTGCGGCCGCCCTGCTTGTGAATCCCAGCCCCGCAGTGAGAATAAATCAGAAGACACTGCGGGGCTGGGATTCCCAGGCAGGGCGGCCGCACAGGCGCAGTCAGCTGGGCTGCATATGAGGACAGATGGTCAGCGCTCACTGCGCCTGCACCAGGCAGGAGAAAAGAGCGCAGGCGCCGGATCATTTCAAAACAGCGGTGAGGAGGCGGCGCCCGGCGCCAAGAAGATGTGAGTGACGGCAGTGTGCTGTCTGAAGCAGGGGGGAAACGCCGGCCTCCAGGACTGAAGAAAGGTATTTCTGACAAATTACAAAACGGATTATTTCTCAAGTTACAGCACCCAGAACTAAAAGAGCCACCTTGTCAGAATGCAGCATTACTGCTGCACAAGATGGCTCTTTTAGTTTCATACGCCTGGGGGGGGGGGTGACAGGTTCCCTTTAATTATTCTTGTGGGCATGTCTTCCACTTCCGGTTCAGGGGTCAAGGCTTCTCTTCCTCTGGCAGCCATTTCAGTTTCATGCTGTTGTGAGAGGACACTCTTGTACCGGGCTTAGGAAGGCATCAGTCTTTCGACCACACTCTCTCTCTTGTTGCTCACACTTGCAGTCACACTTGGTGCTACATCTTACTGTACCTCGTCTACACCTGCATTTCAGGAGAAAGTACTGTATTACCAGTTATACGCTGTATGTCTGGATTTACAAATAAACAAGTCTGGACTGCACAGTCCCTGGAGTGCATCATCTCTCCGGACGCTGAGCAGCATTGGTCCTGTCTGCCTCACATGGAGGAAAATACTGAAGGTACGAATCTCTCTCACAACACCTATTAGTCACTCACACCTCCATTCGCCTCATGTGCGGACAGAACAGTCGCTGCCTTGAAGCCCGGCCAGAATCATCCTTATATCCCTGTCCATGTGCCCACGCTCTGCCTGCTCACATACTGCAGCCCTGCTCTGCTAAGAAATCTCCTGCAGCGTCAACTCAGACCGCACTGTGCATAAAGACTCTCTGTGTATTATACCACATCGCTGCAGATTGTCGGACGCAGAACCCCACAATTCTACAAAAACACCTTGGGAATCTTATCAGGGTCGCAACTAAGCTACACCGCAATTTCCAGCCCCCAATTCAAAAGTTCACTTTCTTAAAGGGACAGCGCACCTTAACCCCTCTGTGACCTTAGACGTACTATCCCGTCGAGGTGACCTGGGCCTATCTGACCCTCGACGGGATAGTACGTCATAGCCGATCGGCCGCGCTTCGCGGGGGGAGCGCGGCCGATCGCGGCCGGGTGTCAGCTGACTATCGCAGCTGACATCCGGCACTATGTGCCAGGAGCGGTCACGGACCGCCCCCGGCACATTAACCCCCGGCACACCGCGATCAAACATGATCGCGGTGTACCGGCGGTATAGGGAAGCATCGCGCAGGGAGGGGGCTCCCTGCGGGCTTCCCTGAGACCCCCGGAGCAACGCGATGTGATCGCGTTGCTCCGAGGGTCTCCTACCTCCCTCCTCGCCGCAGGTCCCGGATCCAAGATGGCCGCGGTATCCGGGTCCTGCAGGGAGGGAGGTGGCTTACCGAGTGCCTGCTCAGAGCAGACACTTGGTAAGCCTGCAGCCCTGCACAGCAGATCGCAGATCTGGCAGAGTGCTGTGCACACTGTCAGATCAATGATCTGTGATGTCCCCCCCGGGACAAAGTAAAAAAGTTAAAAAAAAATTCCCCACGTGTGTAAAAAAAAATAAAAAAAAATATATCCTAAATAAAGAAAAAAATATATATATATTATTCCCATAAATACATTTCTTTAGCTAAATAAAATAAAAAAAAACAATAAAAGTACACATATTTAGTATCGCCGCGTCCGTAACGACCCAACCTATAAAACTGCTCCACTAGTTAACCCCTTCAGTAAACACCGTAAGAAAAAAAAAAAACCGAGGCAAAAAACAACGCTTTATTATCATACCGCTGAACAAAAAGTGGAATAACACGCGATCAAAAAGACTGATATAAATAACCATGGTACCGCTGAAAGCGTCATCTTGTCCCGCAAAAAACGAGCCGCAATACAGCATCATCAGCAAAAAAATAAAAAAGTTATAGTCCTGAGAATAAAGCGATACCAAAATAATTATTTTTTCTATAAAATAGTTTTTATTGTATAAAAGCGCCAAAACATAAAAAAAATGATATAAATGAGGTATCGCTGTAATCGTACTGACAAGACGAATAAAACTGCTTTATCAATTTTACCAAACGCGGAACGGTATAAACGCCTCCCCCAAAAGAAATTCATGAATAGCTGGTTTTTGATCACTCTACCTCACAAAAATCGGAATAAAAAGCGATCAAAAAATGTCACGTGTCCGAAAATGTAACCAATAAAAACGTCAACTCGTCCCGCAAAAAACAAGATCTCACATGACTCTGTGGACTCAAATATGGAAAAATTACAGCTCTCAAAATGTGGTAACGCAAAAAATATTTTTTGCAATGAAAAGCGTCTTTCAGTGTGTGACGGCTGCCAATCCTAAAAATCCGCTAAAAAACCCGCTATAAAAGTAAATCAAACCCCCCTTCATCACCCCCTTAGTTAGGGAAAAATAATACAATTAAAAAATGTATTTATTTCCATTTTCCCATTAGGGTTAGGGTTAAGCCCCCGTCTCACATAGCGAGATCGCTAGCGAGATCGCTGCTGAGTCACAAGTTTTGTGACGCAACAGCGACCTCAGTAGCGATCTCGCTATGTGTGACACGTAGCAGCGACCAGGCCCCTGCTGTGAGATCGCTGGTCGTGTCGAAATGGCCTGGACCTTTTTTTGATCGTTGAGGTCCCGTGGGTAGCACACATTGCTGTGTTTGACACCTTACCAACGACCTCGTTGACAACTCAGACACTGAATCGTCATAATAGCTCCCATGTGACATCGTTGTACAGGTCGCTACAGGTCGCTGGTGAGATGTCAAACAGCGAGATCGCAGCAGCGATCGTTGGGAAGATCTCACTGTTTGACATCTCACCAGCGACCACATAGCGACGCAGCAACGATCCCTGACAGGTCGTATCGTTGTCGGGATCGCTTTAGCGTCGCTAAGTGAGACGGGGCCTTTAGGGTTAGGGCTAGAGTTAGGACTAGAGTTAGGGCTAGGGTTAGGGCAAGGGTTAGGGCTAGGGTTAGGGCTAGGGTTAGGGCTAGGGTTAGGGCTAGGGTTGGGGCTAGGGTTAGGGCTAGGGTTAGGGCTAGGGTTGGGGCTAGGGTTAGGGTTAGGGTTTTAGGCTAGGGTTAGGGCTAGTGTTACGGCTAGTGTTAGGGCTAGTGATAGGGCTAGGGTTATTGCTAGGGTTAGGGCTAGGGTTGGGGCTACAGTTAGGGTTGGGGCTAAAGATAGGGTTAGGGTTTGGATTACATTTATGGTTGGGAATAGGGTTGGTGTGTCTGGGTTAGAGGAGTGGTTAGGGTTACTGTTGGGATTAGGGTAAGGGGTGTGTTTGGATTAGGGTTTCAGTTATAATTGGGGGGTTTCCACTGTTTAGGCACATCAGGGGCTCTCCAAACAGGACATGGCATCCGATCTGAATTCCAGCCAATTCTGCGTTGAAAAAGGAAAACAGTGCTCCTTCCCTTCAGAGCTCTCCCGTGTGCCCAAACAGGGGTTTACCCCAACATATGGGGTATCAGCGTACTCAGGACAAATTGGACATCATCTTTTGGGGTCCAATTTCTCCTGCTACCCTTGGGAAAATACAAAACTGGGGGCCAAAAAATAAGTTTTGTGGGAAAAAAAGGATTTTTTATTTTCACGGTTCTGCGTTGTAAACTGTAGTGAAACACTTGGGGGTTCAAAGTTCTCACAACACATCTAGATAAGTTCCTTGGGGGGGTCTAGTTTCCAATATGGGGTCACTTGTGGGGGGTTTGTACTGTTTGGGTACATCAGGGGCTCTGCAAATGCAACGTGACGCCTGCAGACCAATCCATTTAAGTCTGCATTCCAAATGGCGCTCCTTCCCTTCCGAGCTCTGTCATGCGCCCAAACAGTGGTTCCCCCCCACATATGGGGTATCAGCGTACTCAGGACAAATTGGACAACAACTTTTGGGGTCCAATTTATCCTGATACCCTTGTGAAAATACAAAAATGGGGGCTAAAAAATCATTTTTGTGAAAAAAAAAAGAATTTTTATTTTCACGGCTCTGCGTTATAAACTGTAGTGAAACACTTGGGGGTTCAAAGTTCTCACAACACATCTAGATAAGTTCCTTGGGGGGTCTAGTTTCCAATATGGGGTCACTTGTGGGGGGTTTGTACTATTTGGGTACATCAGAGGCTCTGCAAATGCAACGTGACGCCTGCAGACCTATCCATTTAAGTCTGCATTCCAAATGGCGCTCCTTCCCTTCCGAGCTCTGTCATGCGCCCAAACAGTGGTTCCCCCCCACATATGGGGTATCAGCGTACTCAGGACAAATTGGACAACAACTTTTGGGGTCCAATTTATCCTGATACCCTTGTGAAAATACAAAAATGGGGGCTAAAAAATAATTTTTGTGAAAAAAAAAAGAATTTTTATTTTCACGGCTCTGCGTTATAAACTGTAGTGAAACACTTGGGGGTTCAAAGTTCTCACAACACATCTAGATAAGTTCCTTGGGGGGTCTAGTTTCCAATATGGGGTCACTTGTGGGGGGTTTGTACTGTTTGGGTACATCAGGGGCTCTGCAAATGCAACGTGACGCCTGCAGACCAATCCATTTAAGTCTGCATTCTAAATGGCGCTCCTTCCCTTCCGAGCTCTGCCATGCGCCCAAACAGTGGTTCCCCCCCACATATGGGGTATCAGCGTACTCAGGACAAATTGGACAACAACTTTTGGGGTCCAATTTATCCTGATACCCTTGTGAAAATACAAAACTGGGGGCTAAAAAATCATTTTTGTGAACAAAAAAAGAATTTTTATTTTCACGGCTCTGCGTTATAAACTGTAGTGAAACACTTGGGGGTTCAAAGCTCTCAAAACACATCTAGATAAGTTCCTTAGGGGGTCTACTTTCCAAAATGGTGTCACTTGTGGGGGTTTTTAATGTTTAGGCACATCAGGGGCTCTCCAAACGCAACATGGCATCCCATGTCAATTCCAGTCAATTTTGCATTGAAAAGTCAAATGGCGCTCCTTCCCTTCCGAGCTCTGCCCTGCGCCCAAACAATGGTTTACACCCACATATGGAGTATCAGCGTACTCAGGACAAATTGCACAACAATTTTTGGGGTCCAATTTCTTCTCTTACCCTTATGAAAATAAAAAATTGGGGGCAAAAATATCATTTTTGTGAAAAAATATGATTTTTTATTTTTACGGCTCTGCATTATAAACTTCTGTGAAGCACTTGTTGGGTCAAAGTGCTCACCACACATCTAGATAAGTTCCTTAGGGGGTCTACTTTCCAAAATGGTGTCACTTGTGGGGGGTTTCAATGTTTAGGCACATCAGGGGCTCTCCAAATGCAACATGGCGTCCCATCTCAATTCCAGTCAATTTTGCATTGAAAAGTCAAATGGCGCTCCTTTCCTTCCGAGCTCTGCCATGCGCCCAAACAGTGGTTTACCCCGACATATGGGGTATCAGCGTACTCAGGACAAATTGTACAACAAATTTTGGGGTCTATTTTCTCCTGTTACCCTTGGTAAAATAAAACACATTGGAGCTGAAATAATTTTTTTGTGAAAAAAAGTTAAATGTTAATTTTTATTTAAACATTCCAAAAATTTCTGTGAAACACCTGAAGGGTTAATAAACTTCTTGAAAGTGGATTTTAGTACCTTGAGGGGTGCAGTTTTTAGAATGGTGTCACACTTGGGTATTTTCTATCATATAGACCCCTCAAAATGACTTCAAATGAGATGTGGTCCCTAAAAAAAAATGGTGTTGTAAAAATGAGAAATTGCTGGTCAACTTTTAACCCTTATAACTCCGTCACAAAAAAAAATTTTGGTTCCAAAATTGTGCTGATGTAAAGTAGACATGTGGGAAATGTTACTTATTAAGTATTTTGCGTGACATATGTCTGTGATTTAAGGGCATAAAAATTCAAAGTTGGAAAATTGCGAAATTTTCAAAATTTTCGCCAAATATTCATTTTTTTCACAAATAAACGCAAATTATATCGAATAAATTTTATCACTATCATGAAGTACAATATTTCACGAGAAAACAATGTCAGAATCGCCAAGATCCGTTGAAGCGTTCCAGAGTTATAACCTCATAAAGGGACAGTGGTCAGAATTGTAAAAATTGGCCTGGTCATTAACGTGCAAACCACCCTTGGGGGTGAAGGGGTTAAATCAAAATGTCCGAAAAGGACCTTACGCAGTTCCCCAATGCTGAAACAGAGCAAATACAACCCGATACTGTCCATTATGAAGACCGGGAAGCAGAGCCGGCTTCCGCAGCAGACCCAGATGCACGACCAGTACGCTCCATCAAGCCAACATTAAAGGTCCTCAAGAATTACTGTTCCACAAGGGATGAGTTCAATGACAACCTGGACGACCTATGGGAACGAGTTGCCTCCCTCATGTCAAGCGTCCAATGCCACAAAGATGATGCAGCGAGTTTACACGGCACTGTAAGGCTACGTTCACATTTGCGTCTTGCGACGCAGCGTCGTCGACGCAACGCATGATGCATAAGAACACACCAGAAAACGCACTGTTTTTAGACGCATGCGTTTAACGCATGCGTCGTAAAACACTGCGTTTTCTGGTGCGTTTCAGTGCGTTTTTCAAAAAAATGCAGCATTTTTCGACGCATGCGTTGTCAAACAATGATGTAATTTTTTACCCAATAGCATGTCAAAAAGCCTCATTAGTGTCTAGACACTAGATAAGACCACCAATGGATAGAAGAGGGTGGGTATAATGGAATTTTAGTATATATACCCCGGCATAGATGAATTCCTCCCATTTTGCGTGTTTTTACAGCATCAAGATGGAGCGTCCCACGGAGAGTATCTACCTCAATATGGAGCTGGATTTTGCCTTGGCTAATGCTTACGCTATCGCCTTTCATGAACAAAGGAAAAGAGATAAACAATGGAGAAGGAGTCATCGGCGCTTTTGGCTACACCCTATAGTGGAAGTCCGAGAGAGCCGTGGAGCCTACCATTGCTTGTTTGGCGAGCTAAATGACAACCTGGAAAAATATTTCGAGTATACCAGGATGTCTCAAGACAGCTTCCGCTATCTGCTGCGTCGGGTGGAAGGAGCCATTACCAGGCAGGACACGCAGCTCCGGAGATCAATTTCCGCCGAGGAACGTCTGCTGGTGACTCTATGGTACGTAATGTAGCTATTTGAAGGACTTTATATGTTCTGCCCTTTTTTTAATTAACCTTTTTTTTGGTTTTGGTGTGGGAGGGATGTAAATGTAATTTTATTTTATAACAATGTACATACTTTAATTACATTTATTTATTTGTCTTCTTGGCAGTTTCCTGGCTACCGGAGAGACCTTGAGATCCCTGCATTTCCAGTTTCGGATTGGAGTCTCCACACTTTCGGGTATTATTGCCGACACATGCCGCGCATTGTGGGACAATCTCCGTGAGGAATTTTTATCAATCCCAACAACAGAGATATGGGAGGCCAACGCTCAAAAATTTGACCAAGTGTGTTCCTTCCCTAACTGTATTGGAGCAGTTGATGGGAAGCACATTAGGATTACAAAGCCTGCAAGAAGTGGATCTCTGTTTTTTAATTACAAAAAATACTTTTCCACCGTGCTCATGGCCATTGCAGGTGCGGACTGCAGGTTTCTTGCCGTGGACATTGGAGCGTTTGGCCGTGCAAATGATTCACGGAAATTTAAGGAGTCTGATATGGGCCGAAGATTATATGGGAACAATTTAAATTTCCCCCAGCCACGACCTCTTCCCAACACCGAAGGCCCGGCAATGCCATTTGTGGTTGTTGGTGATGAGGCTTTCCAAATGTGTGCCAACCTACTGAAACCCTACTCCAGTCGGGGCTTGGACCACACAAAAAGTATTTTTAATTATAGACTGTCCAGGGCCAGAAGAACTGTGGAGTGCGCCTTTGGCATCCTTGTCTCCAAATGGCGGATTTTAGGATCCGCTATAAATCTGAAAATTGAGACAGTGGATGAGGTGGTGAAGGCTTGTGTGGTTCTCCACAATTACATTATGGCCAAAGAGAGAGTCAACGTGGAACTAGATGAACCCATAGCCAACCCATTGCCCGATTACCAAGATCATCCTCTGAGGACAACTTTGGAAATTGCTCAGATGAGGGATCAATTTGCTTCATATTTTGTGTCAGATGTTGGCCGTGTGTCATGGCAAGATACAATGGTTTAATGTAGATACTGGACTTTATCCTGCTGGAACTGTAACTAAAATTATTGTGATTAATAAAAATCTAAACACTGTCATTTAAAAAGAATTAAACACTATTGAGTCCATGACATTTCACCAGCCTAATGTACTGTTCTTTAAATGTTGTAATGTACCGTGATTTTTCTACTGTGCTGTGTTTTGAAATAAAGTTCTTTATTGTGTCTTTACGTTTTAAAAAAAATTCTCCCCTATGTCACAATGTTGTTGCCAATAAAAAAAAAGTTCAAACAAATCCAATGTTCTAGAACCAAATGTGTGTACCACAAAATGTAGTAATGTGAGCACCGGTTCCCAAATTGACTCTGACCAAACAACCCCATTGTTCACATAGCCGTGTGTTCCACAGTTTTAAAAGCGAACATGATCGGCTCCCACCTTGTCAAGCACTTAATCTTGCAGACTATTTGCATATGGAGCGTGATGGCTGAAGCAGGTTTTCTGCCGCTGTGCCGCGGCTGTGTGACAGGCACTACACATGCATGGCGAGGCCAACAAATAGGCCTTGGATGTGCATGTGTCCTGCCTGTCACACAGCCTCTGGACATGTGGCTGCAGATCATATCCGCACTCCATGAAGCCGGGGCCATATGCTACAAGTCTGCAAGTGTTGTGCTTGACAAGGAGGGAGACGATCATGTTCGCTCAACTCTAGCGAGTTACACTATTGAACTCAGGATGCTGGAATACGTCCAGAGTCAAATAGTGGCGACACTTGGCCACGTGACCATTGCTACCACCTCACCTGACCCATAACCTTAAGGTACCGTTACACTAAACGATTAACCAACGATCACGAGCAGCGATACGACCTGGCCGTGATCGTTGTAAAGTCGTTGTGTGGTCGCTGGGGAGCTGTCACACAGTCAGCTCTCCAGCGACCAACGATGCCGAAGTCCCCGTGTAACCAGGGTAACCATCGGGTTACTAAGTGCAGGGCCGCGCTTAGTAACCCGATGTTTACCCTGTTTACCATTGTAAATGTAAAAAAAAATAAAAAGTACATACTTACATTCCGGTGTCTGCCACGTCCATCGCCGTCAGCTTCCCGCACTGTGCCGGCCCAAAAGCACAGCACAGCGTTGACGTCACCGGTGTGCTCTGCTTTTACTTTACGGCCAGGACTCACAGTGTCAGTCAGTGCGGGAAGATGACGGCGAGGGACGTGGCAGACACCGGAATGTAAGTATGTACTGTTTGGTTTTTTTTACTGTTACAATGGTAACCAGGGTAAACATCGGGTTACTAAGCGCGGCCCTGCGCTTAGTAACCCGATATTTACCATGGTTACCAGTGAAGACATCGCTGGATCGGTGTCACACAAGCCGATCCAGCGATGTCACCGGGTGATCAGCGACCAAAAAAAGGTCCTGATCATTCGCAGCGACCAACGATCTCCCAGCAGGGGCCTGATCGGAGGTCGCTGTCACGCATTAAGATTTCGTTAACGATATCGTTGCTACGTCATAAAAAGCAACGATATTGTTAACGAATATTAATATTAATGTTAATCGTTATGTGTGATGGTACCAGTACAGTAGGATTTGAAAATTGATATATTCTTTCAACGTATTTGTGTTTGTAACAACTCATAGTACAATGAGAGACAGGCCAAAAAAAATTACAACAAACTGGATAAAATCTGTCATACATTGCAGATATGAGGTGTTGAAAACACAAGATTTGTGTACGGCGCACGGTGTGAGATGGTGCAAACTTTATTTTAGACCAAGAAAATCCAATATGGTTAACAATTTATTAGGGGTGACACAAAACGAAAAATGGGGAAAGGTTCTAAGGGGTGGGAACTTCCGCAATTAAGGGAGATTGATATCCACCAGTTTGGGAGTGGGTGGAGGAGGAGGAGGAGGAGGAGGAACCACCATACTGCACAATGCTGGAAGGTATGCCGACGTCTGACCACCCTGTGGTCGACGGTGGCGAGAATGCCAATGCAGGAGGGGAGGGAGGAGGCACGACCAGTCTCCTTGGCACTGTGGGCTGGCTCTGGCTACTCCTGCTCCGGCTAGACCCCGGCCGAGAGCTCGGTGCAGGTATTGGAGCAGCCAGAGCCGCCGTAGCTGTTGTTGTTTTTGGCCGTTTTCTCCTCTCTCCCTCTGGGTGTTGTTCTGCCCGCCGTCTGTGGGTCCTTGAAGGCCTTGCAGGAGCAGGACTTTGCGGCTCTGTTCTATGGTGTCTGCGTCGGCGGCGGCGTCCCTCGGCACGCGGAGCTCGGTGTGGCTGCTCTGCAGCAGGAGTCGGACTCATGCTAGCCAGCGATGGTACTACGGGCATTGTAGTCGCTGACTGCATGACCCGAGCCTGCTGCAGAGCAGTCACGTACGCATTGTTGCAGGCCTGCATCACTGAAATCTGGAGTTCCGGCGTAAGATGTTCCACCATGCCCTTCGCAATGGCACTAAAGAAATGTTTGGCCGGCCTCGAGAGCTCGGATTCCATATTTTCAAGGCGCCGGTCGATATTGGACAGAGCAGTGTCCATTCTATCGCCCAGCGCCTTGAAACAATTCTGGAATACCGTGCTCAAATGGAAAAATTCGGGCAGTAGCGGCCTGTCCGAGGCCCGCTGACACTGTCGGGAAAACCCGAAGGAAGGAGCGCCAGTGGCCTCGGCCAGGGGAACATCTGATGGACCGGCTGCCGGTTCTCCAGATGGTGGTGCAAGCCTGCTGTCGCTGTGGGATGGCTGTGACGGGTCAGATGGCGATTCACGAAGGACCGCTCCAGAGGGACGAACAGGCTCGAGGGTGCTGCTGTGTGTTCTGTGAAAACATAAGGAAAACATTAGTATACAAAATATAACATTTCACATTCGCCACCTCCTGTGTGTAGTAAAAAGTTAACATTGCATCACACACTGTAACATTACAATTTTACATAATTTTAAAGGGTCAGTTCCGTCTGTCAGTCCTAACGGTATTAATTCGCTGATTGTTACGGCCAGGTGCCTGTCATGGCTGACGCGACCAATCAGCGCCGGGCACAGTCCTCCTTACTCCCCGCAGTTAATGCCTGTCGCCCGCATACTCCCCTCTGTCATGGATAAACACTTACCGGCGGTAAGCGTTGCCGCCGTTAAGATTTAACCCAATTTTAACTATTGACGCTGCCGATGACGCATCAGTATTAAAAATTGAAAAAATTTGGTGTTAAAAAATTACCATGCTTACTCACCCATGGTTGCCGTTTGTAACGGCCGCCATGGTTTACGCTTCTCGTCAGAACTGTCATGGCGTCACGGACATGTGACCGAGACGTCATCACAGGTCCTGCGATCAGACCAACCCTGGGTACAGAACCTGCCGTGGACTACAAGGTCTCCCGTGTCAATTATTTTAACGTTATAGGAAACTGTGATAGACCTGGATGGGCAATATACTACGCCACTCTGAAATATTGCACGTGGCTGGCCAATATACTATGTGTCTGTGTGCTGTATACTACGTCACTGGGCAATATAATAAATGGCTGGCCAACAAACTACGTGGCTGGGGAATAGACTACGTGAATATGCATGTTGTACAATACCCGATGTGTGGGAATAGGTAATACTTACTGTCGGCGGGCAAGGGCCGGTCTCAGGAACTGCAGAATCCTGTTGTACTTGTATGGTATTGACCTTGCCGCTGCAGCACCACTACGAGCCTCTCCCTCCTTCCGCAGGCCCCGATTGAAACGGTCCTTCATGGAGCGCCATCTGGTCTTCAGTTTTTTGACTGTGGAAAAGGCAAACAATTAGTTTGAGAGAAACTTTTATTGATAACACAACCGTGTGCGCTGATACAAAAGTAGAACACATCACAGACGGTTGTGTATCCTGGCCTGATGGTTCAGAGCGGCATTTTGGCAATACTTACCAAATTTAGTTTGGTCAGTGGGTGAAGCGCTGTCAAAGCCATCCCACAGCGATTTGGCCACCTCAGCCCACATGCGTCTCAAAACCACCTGGTCCGCGTGCCGGGGGTCACGGGGGTCCCACAACGCTCCTGGATTGATGCTACCATTACGTCTACATCAATGCCCTCTTCTTGGTCCCGTTGTGAAACCTAGAATAATAGGAAAACATTAATGTTTGCAATATAAATACAAATTGGTCTCCCTCCCTTCTCCCCCCCCCTCCATAAAAAAAAAAAAGAAAAGAAAAAAAAAAAGATAAAAAAAAATTTGGACTAGGTTGTTTGAAAAATTACTTACTCGCCGTCTTGCCACCACAGCTTGGCCCCGAGGTTGCTGCTCCTGCTGGCTCTGTTCCTCCTCACTTGAAGAAGCCTGGAAAATAGTTTTAAAAAATTGAGTGACACATCTTCAAATGACACCGAATAGTAATCAACAGTTGATCATGTACTCACCGGACTCCCCAGCGGTGTGGTGTGGCTCAAGTCACTTGCCATTGTAACACGATGAAATTCTAAAATGAAAAAAAAAAATTAATTAACTATGCACAATACAGAGCCACATATAGGAAAATATCCAAAAATCCATACATTTACATTACAACCACAACGAACAGTGCACTCATAGCACAATGCCAACTGAACTAGCGCAGAGCAAACAACACCGCCATACATTGAAAGAAAAAACAATGGCAGAGACGACACAATGCCAGAGTATAGCAAAAGCATAATACCAGTCCCAGGAAAGATAACAAAACAAATAAACAACAGACCCTATGTACTAATCCAAAAAGACACAGATTTTTTTATGCCACAATTTTATAACATTGATTTCCAAAAAGGCCCAAGAAAAGGCAAACCATACCGCCATACGTTACAATAGAAAAAAATAACAAAATAAATAAAAGAGTACGGCTACATATGAAGCCC